>NC_090826.1:92712318-93337318 GCF_028021215.1 Eschrichtius robustus
TCCATTAACTTCTCACTAAGAAAAGTATTTTCTGACAGAAGGAGAGGTATTTCGTACATTGTAGTGTAACTGTTATTAGTAATACTGTATTTCATCTAATCAAAGCTGCTGTCAAAAATAATTCACACCATTATTGCATGTACCATTAAATAAGAAACTGCCAATATAACTATGATACAATCTTCGCCAAATTTTTATTTTGTAATTATGAAAATAATTCTTTTGACAGATGTGACAGAATATATAGAATGATATGACACAACATTAACACATGCTGATAATCTGTTTAGTGAATTTGGTGTCAATAGTATAATTTCAAGATGCATCAAAAACATCAATTATAATAGACAACTCAGTTTCAGATATTCTAAAGTGTGAAAAATACATGTTTGGCATCAATAAAATACAAAATTCATTGAAATTTGTCATTCATTGAAAACCTACAAAACCCCTAGCATTCTACTAGTTGACTTCATATGGATTATATCAAATTTCATCACAACTCTTTGAAATGGTGTGATATAAGCCCGATTTTAAAATAAAGGGATTAAATGTAAAAGGCACTAATTGATTAACTCTAATTATATATTTGGCATTTAAACCTAAAAATTTCTTTTTTTTAATTAATTTTTTATTGGAGTATAGTTGATTTACAATGTTGTGTTAATTTCTGCTGTACAACAAAGTGAATCAGTTACACATATACATATATCCACTCTCTTCTAGACTCCATTCCCACATAGGCCATTACAGAGCACCAAATAGAGTTCCCTGTGCTATATAATAGGCTCTTATTAGTTATCTTTTATATATAGTAGTGTGTATATGTCAATCCCAACCTCCCAATTTATCCCCCCTTGGTAACCATAAGTTTGTTTTCTACATTTGTGACTCAATTTCTATTTTGTAAATAGGTTCATTTGTACCATTTTTTTAGATTCCACATATAAGCAGTATCGTATGATATTTATCTTTCTCTGACTTACTTCACTCAGCATGACAATCTCTAGGTCCATCCATATACCAAAATAGTTCTGAAGCACCAAGACACCATATGACACAAATAACCCTTCTCCAAATAAAATTAAATAAAGGCATACAGTTATTTATATTATGAACAAGAATATTATGAGCAAAATGAATAAAATAAGAGAAAACAAATAACTGGTAAAGAGCTATAACATGACTATAACTGGTAGAGAGCTATAACATGCCCAATGTGAAGGAAGGGCTGATAGCCTTAAAGTGAATCCTATCATGCTGCATAATTATATTATCAATAGAATCATTTTTTTTAGAAATTTAAGTAATAATAGTCTTTTGAGACTAAAAATATATTCACAAACATCAATTTCAACATACTAACCATAATGTGTTCTACTATAGGAAAGACTTGATTTCTTTAAATCATGTTTATTTATTATCCAAGTCAGAAATTTGTGTTCTTTAAATCAAGCTATGATCCAGTTGAATGCCTTTTATTTTTGAGAGTGCAATATACTCTCCTGCATTCAAAGTTCCTTAAAGTTACTCACAGCATAAATTTAACGTGTACAAACTTAGTCATTTGGATAGCCACTAAAGACTTCTGAGGACTTACTAATAGCATGCCATGAATTGTAATAATGGCTTTAATTACAGTTTTAATCTTTTGTTTATAGTTTAAAATATATTATAAAAGGCATATAAAAGACCAGTGAAATATCAATGAGAACAAATAAAACCTTGTATAATAATAAAAGTTGTCCAAAATTCTGACACCCTTTCTCATGTTATTTCCAAATATTGGAGGTATGGAACCCCTGAGGCATTGGCTGAAAATTTTCTATGTGCTGGATTCGTAGCTGGAGGCTTGTTTTTTGCCTGTGAAATAATTACATATTATTAAAGGAAACGAATTCTAAGAACAGCATTTTGGAGAGAATCTGATTCAAGATATGGACAGCTTTTCCAAAAAAGAATGGAATACCATGTGAGTACGATAAAATTTGATTCTTCTTTGAAATGGCAATCCAAAAGGAGACAAGGTAAGGAGAAAAAGTGAGAGGGAAAAATAATGGGACAAAAAGAAAACAATTAGCAAGATGATGGTACGTTTAAATCCAACCATGTTGGTGACTGCATTAAGTATAAGTAGGTTAAACACATCAACCATAAGACAGAATTTGTCGCACTGTATTCTTTTAAAAGAATCAATCCTATTTTGTCTACAGGAAATGTACTTTATATAATAAGAGAAAGATAGGTTAAAAATAAAAGAATGGAACAAGATATATCAGACAGGCATTAATTGAAAGAAAGCCTGACTGGCTATATTGATATCAAACAAATTATGGTTCTTTAGGGATAGAGAGGGACATTTCATAATGATAAAAGTGTCAATTCAACAAGAGCCATAGCAACTTACCAAAGAGAGAGAGAGAGAGAGCACAATTTGTCAATAAAAAAAAAAAAAGTATCACTAGATATCTTAAAGGATTTTAAAGAATAATAAAAATATGAACCAACATTATGCCAGTAAATTTGATAAATTAGTTGGGGTAGACAACTTGAGAAAATCATTGTGGGAATATATTAATTACTATTCAATTACTTTAACAGAAGTATGTCTACACAGTTTTCTTCAGTAATTTTAATAATTTGTGTTTTTCAAGGAAGTTGTCTACCCCATAAAAATTCTCTGAATTTCTCTTAAAGACAAGATCGAGTTATTTCTAAGATGTTAATTCACCACAAATTGTTCAATAGATTAAATTCAATCCCAAGCAAATTCCTAACAGATTTTCTTGTAAAACTTGAGTCTGTAAATGTAAAGTACATAAAAATCCTTAAAATTTTTTGTAAAAAAAGATCAAATTTTGAGAACTTATGCCTCCTAATTTCAAAATTTACTGTGAAGTTACAGTAAACAGGAGAGTTTGGTATTGACATTAAGAATAGTCATATATATCAATGAGAATAATAGAAAGATGAGAAATATATAATAATTACATACTAAATTAAATATATATATAAATTTCTTAGATTCTGCTTCATACTTGCTCTAGTTATTTATGCTAAAACATATATGCTGCCTACCTGTCAATAAATAATTGCCATACTGAGGAAAATCTACACTTTTGAATTATGTCAAAAGGAAATCAAGGTTGATTCATAGGTTTGGGGCATAAGAAATAGCAAAGTGATTCTATTTATTAAGATATTGAAGACTGGGAAAGAGTTGGTATTAGGGAAACAATAAGTAGTTCTGTTTGTGGCATATTAAGTTACAGTTACTTATTAGACATAAAAAAGTAAAATATGCATTATTCTTCTCAATCAGCTAAAGATACTTATATAGTTTCCATTCTTCTCAGAGAAAGTTGTTCTTAAGGAACTAAGGTAGCTTCCCATTATCCTCTTAACACTATCTGATATTATCTGCATTTAAAAAATTTTTTTTATCATCTACAATCCCAATAGGAGATAAACTCCATCAGAGCCAGAACCTTGCCTTTCTTGTCCATTGTGGTAAACCAATCCAAAACAATGTCTGGCACAGAATAAGCACCCATACATTGAATAAATGAATAAACTAGTGAGTGAATGAATGACTAAATGCCTCATCAAGTTCAATCTCGATCGCATCTGAATGTATATCCTCAAGTTTCCGCAAGTCATTTATTTAATAAAATATGGTCATCCAAATGTCTTTGATTTTTAATGATTTGGGAGAAACAGATTATTAAAAAAAAAAAAAACAAGTGGAAATTCCACTTGTTTAAGTCCAGTGAATATATTTAACTCATTTCCTTATAGAAATTCCTTATTCAGTCCTTCTGATTGACCCATGCTCCACTATTAGATGGACTGATTGTCACATCTGAAAAGGATTTCATTGCATGGTGGTATATCCTTTGGGTCACAACTCAGCCTGAATATTTCCATAAGTTTTTAATCACAATTATGCTTTGTTCACCACACTAGAAAGTTTTGATGAAATTATGCATCTGTTAAGATGATCATATGATTTTTTTTTTAAACATCTTTATTGAAGTATAATTGCCTTACAATGGTGTGTTAGCTTCTGCTTTATAACAAAGTGAATCAGTTATACACATACAATATGTTCCCATATCTCTTCCCTCTTGCATCATATGATTTTTATCTTTCATTTTATTAATGTGGTATATCACATTTGTTGATTTGATTGTGCTGAACCAGCCTTGCATCCCAGGGATAAATCTGACTTTATCATTGTGTATGATCCTTTTAATGTGCTGTTGAATTCAGTTTGTTCATATTTTGTTGAGAATTTTTGTATCTCTTCATCAGGAATATTGGTCTGTAATTTTCTTTTAGTGTCCTTACCTGGCTTTGGTATCAAGGTAATGCTGCCTTCATAAAATGAATTTGAAAGTGTTCCTTCCTCTTCAATATTCTGGAAAAATTTGTGAAGGATTAATGTAAATCTTTAAATGATTCTCTTCTCTTTATCTTTTGTGAATTTACTGTAGGTTTTTGTTTTGTGGTTGCTATAAAGTTTACATAAAACATCTTGTAGGTATAGCAGTCTATTTTACATTGTTAGCAACTTAACTTTGATTACATACAAAAACTCTACCCTTTTACTTGCCCCTTCTTTTATGTTTTTAACGTCACAGTTTATCTCTTTTTATGTTAGGTACTTATTAACAAATTATAGAAGTTATAGTTATTTTTAATACACTTTTTCTTTAATCATTATATTATGGTTAAAGGTTGACACAGCATCCTAGTTCAGAATTAGAGTTTTCTGAATCTGACTTTATATTTACTTTTGCTTTTACTTTTACTTTTTGTTGTTTGCTTTCCTATGATTTCATCTTACTAACTAGGACCTGCTCATTTTAGCTCTGTTTCCTTTCAGCATTTCTTGTAAGGCTGGTCTAGTGATGATAAGCTCCTTCAGTTTTTGTTTGTCTAGGAAGGGCTCTATTTCTGTTTCATATATCAAGGATAAAGTTGCTAGATAGAGTGTTCTTGCCTGGCATTTTTTTCTTTCAGCATTTTGTATAACCATTTCACTCTGTCCTGGTCTGTAAGTTTTCTGTTGAGAAATCTGCTAATAACCTAATGTGCATTCCTTTATAGGTTACAATCTTTTTTTTTTTCTCGCTGCTTTTAGGATTCTCAGTTTTTTATTTTTAACAGTTGTATTATAATGTGTTTTGGAAAAGATCATTTTGGATTGAAATAATGCAGTGATCTATTCGCTTCCTGAACTTCAAATATAAACATCTCCAGGTTTGGAAAGTTCTCATACTTTATTTTTTTAAATAAACTTTCTGCCCTCATCTCCCTTCAGTCTCTTTTTGGAACTCCCATGACTTTGATATTGATTCTTTTGATGGTGTTGCATAAATCGTGTAGGCCTCTTCACATTTTTTTCATTCTTTTATCTTTGTTCTCCTCTGTCTGGGTTATTTCTAAGTTTCTATCATCTAACTCACTCATGCTCTCTCTTGCATTCTTTATTTCATTCATTGAATTCTTCAGCTCCAGACTTTTCTGGGAGAGTTCTTTTTTATGATTTTTCTCTCTCTATTAAATTGCTCATTTTAATTGTGTATTTATTGTTTTCTTTATTTCATTGAATTTTCTTTCTGTGTTTTCTCATAGCTCATTGAGTGTCCTATTTCGGTATCTTTATCAGGTGAATTACAGACCTCAGTGTCACTGGGTTCAGTTACTGGAGGATTATTGTGAATTTTTGATGATGTCCCGTTGCCTTCATTCTTCAAGTACCTTGGAGTTTTGTATTGTTGTTTTGCAGTTACCGCCTCCAGTCTTTACTAGCTGCCTTCAGGTGAGAGGTACTTTTTGTTTGTCCTGTTGTATTTTCTGTGGCTTATATATATATATTCCAACTGTGTGCTGAAATGTCTCCTCAGATAACCTAGACCTTTGCAAAGGCTCTCTAGTCTGTGGGTGTCTTCCCAAGTCAGCCTTCTCCATGTGATCCCAGACCACGTCCACAAGGAGCTGAAGCCAGTTCACAGGCTCCAGAAGCCCGTTCCACAGCCTATGCCTAGGTCTGTCTGGCTATTACCCATTACACAGGTAAGTGAGACTCCTCCCAGGTCCTTTGGCATCAGGTGCTAGATCCCATAACTCCCTCAAAGGTACTTTTGTTTGTGGAGGAATGCCAAATTTTAGGTGTTTCAGGGAGGGAGAAAAACAAGTTGCATCTTCTGCCACCATGAATACTGACATCACTCCTCCCGCTACATTTCTTAACTTTAGTTGGTGTAATGTTTTTAGTTTTTTTGAGAACTAAGCTGAAATCATTGATTTTCAGACTGTTTTTAATTCAGATATATTCACTGAATGCAATAAATGTTCATTTAGGTACTACTTTAGCAGGAACTATCCAATTTTGACATGCCAAATTTATTATTATTCATTTTTAAATATTTGGATGTCCTTGTTGATTGTACATTATTTAATGTTGTTAATTGTTTAAATTCCAGGAAGTTAGAGATTTTATATTTGTCTTTGTTATTATTGTTTTCCACTTTAATTCCATCACAGTCAGAAAAATTACTTTGAATGATTTCTATCATTTGTAATTTACAGAAGCTTTTTTAAGGGCCTAATACTGTTGATTTCATGTACTCTTGATAAGAATGTTATTAATACCTTTAAGATTTTCTATAAGTTTACTGATTTTTACCTGCTTTTCTCTCACATATTGAGAAAGGGATGTTAATGCCCTCTATTATGCGTGAATTTTCCTATTTCTACTTTTAGATCTTTTGCTTATTCCATTTGCTTTAAATAATGCTTGAATCCAAGCAATCTATATCATCCAAATTTATTCTTTTTCAATGCTGTTTGGATATCCTATACCTTTTTCATTTTCATAAAAATTAGAATAAATTTTAGAATTATTAAAAATTAGAATAAATTTGCTAAATGTTACAAACATGTCTTCTGGGTTGATTTGAATCTATAGGCCTACTTGGTGAGAAAATCATTAAATGATTTTGAATTTTCTGATTCATATATAATTTATACCTGTATTTTGTTTCTTGAACAATATTTTCTCTGTAATTAACATCTCCTTACTTTACTTTTTTAATGTAACTATTGCTAATTTGTCTCAATACATTAACTACATGGATCCAACAACATTTGCTCAGTTATATGGCCTTCTTCACAGGCCATACATCTCTAAATATTAATGTAAACAAAGTTTAAATCTTTGTTTAAGACACTTGATTTTCAACTTTTAAATCCAAGTTAAAAACAAGTGGTTTATACAATTTATTTAGAAACAGTTAATTATAGAGGGGTGTACAATGAAGTACATAATGTAGTTTTTATAATTCTCTGTTGATTTTAACTTCTTATATTTTGCACTAAAAAGAGTAATAAACAAAGAAGTAATACAAAAAATTAACTGGTTTATAGATATTAACTTATTTGGCCTGTATAAAACTGTATAGATAAGGCAATTACTATCCTCAGTTCAAGATCTAAAATATCTGCTCACTGGAAAGATTTCCATCCAAATTTTTGCCCAGGATCACACCTGAGGTGGTGGTAGTGCTGTGTTTCTGATTACTTCTACCTAATGCCAGGATGTCCCATGGAAGCATCTATAAACCAGGAGTTTTTCCCCTTCCTTAGCAAACTAAATATTTGTTGCAATTCCATGGGTATGTAGATGAGCGAAATGTGGAAACACTGTAGAAATAAGTGAATTAGGTGAATAAGCCACAAGAGCATGTTCATAACTTGTGTTTTCAGGAACATCTTATGTCTTATCTTGAATATACTTCCAATGAAGAAGGAATACTGCCACACACAGTTAGCTTCATGATTTGCTAGATCAGATAATATTTAAGCCATGATGAGTAGCTCAGTTTGCATAGGTTCTGTTGTTCTGTAGTCAGGTGTTCAACTGATCTTAATAACAATGCAGGAGCCATTTCTCAACATGAGAATACCAAGTTTCCAAATAGGGAATAGTTATGCTCTAAAACTCTAGGAGCATATTTTGTGATTCTCCTTTCAGAAATTGCTTCATTCTCCACAAAGCATCCTGATCTGCCACAGACACTTCAAGCAACATTTGATCTGCTCAAGGTCAGAACTGCTTGCACCACGGCCTGAGGTTATATAAAGAATTATTCTCCTCTAAGAATTTTTCCAAAAAACACAGAAATCTTATGGGTAGATCAGTACACACAAAGTGATATGTTTAGCTTTGACCTCAGATACTGTGCTATTGTATGCACAGTGCAGCAAATTCTCTCTTTTTCTCTTTTTTTTTTTTTTCTTTCATTTTAGGAGTATCCTGACATGCTCAAGACTTTTGGCCCTCTAAAACTGCACTTATGGTGTAGGTCTTCAAATTTTTATGACACTTTCCCCCCAACTTCTAACAAGTATAGATATTACTGAGACTTCTAAGGTACTTACTACTCCTTGTTCCTCTGGTCACATTGCCTTGATGTTATCAATGTAAAGGCAAGTATGAGAACGCATAGAACTAGTTTATAACAGAATCACACAGTTGTTGTGGACTTAATGATAAAGAATTAGATTGTGTTCCTGTCCCTTCCAGGTTGAACTAAACTGCTTCTGTTGTTCTCTGCTTATTGGGACAGAGAAAAACCAACATTAGTCAGCTCAATGGTAGTGACCACATGAAAGGATGTAGGTTGAATGGCTCCAGTAAATAAGAGATACCATTGTGTGTATTACCTAATTACATTTGAGATAATATTGTTATTTTCTCAAGATTCATCTACCTTCCTAACAGGCCATACAGACAAGTAGATTTTAATGTCAGGAGCATTCTCTTCTGAAACACCTCCCAGAATTGTGAGAATATCCATAAAGTGGATGAGTTTTCATATCATCAATCCCAGAGTTTACTACAAGTTGGACTTGTGTCCAAACCTTCTGGTTATCTCTCCAGTTATGCTACCTATTAAAATAACCATTCTCACTTTTATTCTGCTGGTTAGATGCTACCACTTGGATTTTGCCAATGCCAATATATTTGCTCCTTTAATTCAGGGAACTCATTTTCCATGGCAGCTTCTCCTACTCTTATTTCCAGTCCACAAAGGATAGCTACTCCAGAGTTTTGAAAGAATATTTGTGATACCCTAATCTTAGTGCCTTGGTGAAGGTTGTATCTTCAGTGTTCTCTCAGATGAAAAAGGTTATGTGACCTCAGGTTACAGAAATTTTCTGTACGCCTGTTTGAATTCCTTCCTCAACATAAGCCAAGCCACTTTCAACATCCAAATATCTTTTAGTGTGGATTGTTATTAAGCTGAAATTTCAATCAACTGAGCAGGCATCTGAGCTGCTTAAGCTAACACACTGAATTCAGAATCTGTATTAACTATCCTTATATCAATACCTTTATGTTAAACTAAAGTTAGAACCCATAGGACCTGTTCTAGCTTCACTTAGTAGCCATTTTTACATATATTGTTAATGTATATGTCAATTTTTAGATGGACATGTATAAATTATATTTATAGGTCAAAAATGGTCAAATACAATTCATATGATTCAACCTAATAAATAAACAGGGCCTTATTTTATTTTGAGGAGAATTTAGTGTTGTTCTCTTGGGTATTCTTAGATCTAACTATATTTATGTATGAAGAAGGAATGGGAACAGCATGAGGATAACTCTTTTGTAAGGTCACTCCCTCAAGTAGTGGTAATTGTAGGGTTTCCAGGCAAGGCGGGTATAACCTTATCAAATAGTAGATGAAAGGCTGCTCATGTTGACAACGGTGTTGAGTATTCATCGTCAACTGAATCCACTCCTATATGACTGAAAGAAATGTCCTACCTCTGCAACTCCAGTGATTGGAGTTCTACTGTTTCCAAATCTGTGCCCAGATTTTTACATACAACACCTGGTAATACCTGTGAATTAAACTGATGCTTTAATTCAGCAATTCATGACATCAGATCTGTGATGATTTTAAGTATGTTACCCCTGTGGCTAACGTAAAAGAAATGATTTCAGGAGTCATAAAGAGTCATAAAATCTCCTTAGTCCTTCATCATGTTTTAAACTAGGTTTTAATGCTCTGAGCTTATCTCTGTTTTCCTTGAACTTCTCCAATTCAAATAGAAACTGCCAATCCACCCCCACCTTCCTTGCATTTTTTATTTGCAACAAAATGGCCAACACATTAGTATTTCATTCCAGGTGACCATAAGCAATAATTTAAGTATTTTGCTTTTGCATTCCATGAATTACCGATGTCCCATTTTCAATGATAGTCTCACTGAAAACCCAACAATGTCAGATAACTAATCTCTGTTTCCCATCTTTGAGCACATATTTTACTCACAACCACTTCTAGTAGAGAATAGATTGCTGTTGAAGAGACATGAAAGGAGCAGAGATTATTTTACGTATTTCAGCATAAAGTAATTTAAAACAGGGAAATAGATGCTTACAAAATTATTGGAAGTTCTAAAGGAGTTGGCTCCAGACTAGTTTCTCAAATGATTGGCAGAAAACAAGAGAATAGACCCCTGTTAGAATCATGATCTCTGCCACGTTATGAACGTAGAGGATCAAGAGGTCATTGCTGGAACTACCGGGGTCAAGCATGCACACATAACCTGAAATTCAGGGATTCAGGATGAGGGGATTAGTGCCAGAACTTCCACAACATTATGGACACAAGAAAGTGAAATCCAACAGCCTTTAGTCCTGCAATCAACTTCCAATGTTCATGGAGTGACTCAGCTATAACATCCATGATGTTGCTCAGTAACCTTATGGAGCAGGAAGTTGGCCTCTGCTTAACTACTGTCTTTCAAATTTTATACAACAAATCTGTGTAACTTATCCACATTTAGAACCTAACATCAAGGAAGACTAAAAGAAATGTCCTATCTGCAACACAGGAAAAAAAAACTTGAAAGAAATTGAAATGGATGCTGATTGTCAATCAGTTGTACTCAGTCCAACTTAAAGGACAATGTATTGAATGGATCATACACAGAATTGCTAAATTACAAAAATAATGACTATCCTTGGAACAGAAAAGACTGTGAGCTAGTATCCAAATCCTTCAGATAATGAAAAGAATTAACCTTACTGGTATCATTGATAAAACACATGAATTATTTTTTAGAATGGAGGGTGACAAACTATAGCTAGTGGCCTGTTTTTGTGAGGTACATGATCTAAAATGATTTTTACATTTTTACAGTGTTGAAAAAATATATAAAGAAGATGACAGAGATCGTATGTAGCTTGAAAAGTCAAAAATATTTATTATCTGGCCCTTTCCCAAAAAATGCTTGTTGACCCCTGTGTTAGATTGAGAACAAATAAGTCAAAAAGCACGTAATTCATTAGAATTTATTATCTATGAAGGAACAGATTTTGTCTGCCTTTCCTATACAGTACTCATTCCTAGCATGGTGCCTGGTACCCAGTACACAGTTAAGTAAGTGTTTATTGAATATAATATACAACGCTACCAATCTTTAGTAGATTTTAGCATTGTCTTTGTGTATTGTCTTTGTATACACACAAACATTTTCATTCAGATACTCAACAACATAAGCAATATATTATGCTAGACTGGCATTTCAAAGTGGTGCATTGACTTGTATCCAACCATTTATAAAATCAAGTCTGTTTTGATAAGAACTTTGTCAGCACTCAGTTTCGATCCAATTTTGATCTCTTCCTACTCTGATTATCTCAAGTAATATATTCCATGTTACTGAAACCTATTAATAATCCCACTTTAATGATGACTTATCCACACCTCTGTATGCATTAAAAATGAAACAAAAACAAAAGAAAAACAACAATGAAACTCTATAAGAAATACATTTGCTATTGTAACACCCCAGGGCTCATGTGTAGAGTAAATTCCTTTTACCAGAGACACAGCAAATAATTACTTTAATTGGGAATATAATGTGCACTGATACCAGTTTTATTTTCTTTTGAACTTATTTTCCTTTTGAACACCTGAATTAACATATCTATGTTTTTGAGAATATCTTTCTCCATACGACAATATTGTTATACTGTCCAGTACTAATATTTCAGATTTTATATTTACAATTCACAGTTTGCATAATATAAAAGAAACTCCCTAAATTTACATTTGAAAATATTCAAATGAAGGCAAAGAAGGATATCATAAGTTCAAAAAGCAGGAGGAGCATTCTAGTATTGGAATAAGTGAGCATGACATAAAGTTCAAATAAATTGTAAATGATGAAGAAGAAGAATTATGTCCTACAAGCTGTTTTGTTTCTAGATATGTTATTGAAATTTCAAATGGACTTTCTAATGACAACATAATTTTATTTTAAATATTTTGCCAATACAGAGATGAGTATGATATTTGGGTGCTTGCTTCTAGAGTGAATTTTATGAAGTAATTTATCTGAGCAGAAGCTTTGTAACACTGAGGTTATAACTTTTTTAATCGTGAAAAATAGAACTACAATTATAATCAACTGGCAGATAAATTAAAAATCATATTTTCACTGAAAAGCAGATTGAAGAATCATGATATCTATTTTCTGAAAACAATGTCTTCAATTTTAAATATCTTCTATTTTCTTAAATAGATTTCTATTTACATTTAATGCCACATTCGTATTAAATTAACACATAATATTATATTTGTAAACCCAAGACATTCAAGATGTTAGTGTAATTTTAAAAGATGAAACTAGAATAAAAGTTCTCAAAATCTACCTAAACTAGTTAGAAAAATGCAATATATTTAATATTTCCCTACCATAGGCAAAATATTTTGAAGATATTTCTCACAATTTCTTTCTTTCTAAACTTGATGTTCTATAGTTTCATATAAATGTATGCTTCCCTTAAACACTCTAAATCTGGTATTTGATATTAAGGTAACAAGGTAAATTTTGAACTATAGTTTTCAGCTTTTGGGATGTTTATCCATAAGTCAACAACAAGTTTTGGCTTTTTTTCTGGATTTCAGGAATTTTTTGCTTTTAATTTACAAGTGTTTGTTCCCATTTGTAATAAATTGTGCCTACTGTCCACCTCTAGCCATAATAACTTAGACCAGAAAGTTTCTTTCATGCAAGATTTGGAATTAGTAGCTGTGGATTACTTCCTTTATATAGTCTAAATTTTTACATGTAAAGTTGGATGCAGTGATTATTATTCCTTGTGGACTGAGGGTCAACATAAGTGATTCACAAAGAGCAACAGCAAATGCACAAAGAGAAGCAGAGATGTTGCTGGAGCTTTAATATTAACCTGTGTTCTTACCTTTGGTTTCTGTGAAACCAAGTTCTCTTTATATAAAGCTTTCTCTAATTTATTGCATTTTCAGTTATTTTCCCTCAAATTGGTTTTTGTTGTCTGCAGCAAAAAAGTCATAATTAATGGAAGAACTCTATTCTCTGCATTTTCCTAATGATTCTGTCAGTAGTTCTCCTAATCAAAAGTTCAAATTTATTAACCTGGAATTAAAATTCAATATAATCTTGGCTTTTAAAAATCTTATAAAAACTATATGCTTCAGGTTTAAAAAGTTTTCTGTTCTTTGTATATATTTTTATTCATCGATTCACAAATATTTATGAACTACTACTGTAAAAATGTCACTTTTATAAGTATCATATACTCATATTTTCCTCTCTTGTATTTTCCTTGTTTTTTGAGTTGAAAATAATTGTCTTGCTTTTCTGAATAATCATGCCTTATTATTTGTAATTCTAATAAAATAACATTTTAACTTATAATAATATGATTAATATATATGACCAAACTCTTCTTCTAGACTATATTATCTATCTGTTCATACATCTTATAGATAAAAATATTATAATAGATATTTTCTGAAGGAGTGTGGGTTACCAAACATTTGCCTCTCTATTTTTACTGTTTTTATTATTATCTCTAATATGAGTAATTTCTATTTTATAAACTCCAAGTTCCTGGCTCCGTGGTTATAGTTGCCCATATCAGAGGTATAATTTTATTCTTTGGCTGCCTTCTTGATTTCTGCAATGGTAATGCATTTTGGCCCATGATCTTCTTATTTCATGACTCTCTCTGTATAAGCTAAGCACTGAAAGCTTCATTGCTTCCTGATATTTATTTTAAAAAATTATGATAATCTCAACCTAATCCTTGATAGTCTATCAATTATTAATTTTATAATATTTCCAAACTTCTCAACACTCAAAACTTCTATAGTTTTATTCACCACTTCTTTGTTAATGACGTATATATGTGTACATATATATGTATATATACGTATGATTTTGTTTTTCATTTAACCTTCTGTATTCCCATTTGCTTCATACATTCGTTGGCTGTCCAATTGGTAC
The DNA here is from genome assembly GCF_028021215.1 of Eschrichtius robustus. Lineage (NCBI taxonomy): Eukaryota > Metazoa > Chordata > Mammalia > Artiodactyla > Eschrichtiidae > Eschrichtius > Eschrichtius robustus. Next base: position 92,726,686 of record NC_090826.1, read on the forward strand.
ATTGAAGTACCCAGGTATTCTTACTGTTGCTCCTTGTTGATCTGCAATGATCACTCTCCATATTCCATTTTGCACTTTCCTTTCAATTTACTATATAAATATTTTTCAAAATAATCTCATTAAGGATCAGTATTGATCATGTCATTCTTCACTCAAAAACCACCAGCAAATTTCTGTTTTCCAAGGAATTATATTCTCCTAACTTAATTTGCTTTTAATAGTTTTGAAGTGTTTTCTATTTGATTTTCATCACAATTGACCTTACAGTTTCCTATTTCATCACCTCCCACACATGCTCCTTGCTTTATCCTTAATTTAATATTTGTATACTCCCTTGACTTTAAAATCTGGTTGTGAAAATGAGATACATTTATACAAATGAAATGACAAAGATGCCATACTTTAATTTATACTGAAGTATGAAATTAGTAGTATAATTTGTAACATAGCCTTGTGGAATAGTGAGCACATTTTTCATGGTTGATTTGGGAGATGCGCAGAAGGTAAAAGGAAGGAGATGGCATTCCAGGTATAGGAAAAGATAGAAGAGGCATGGTTAGGTGAGGTGTTTATAGTCTTTCCAAGAATAACATATAGAACAGACTGAATAACAATAGCAGCAACAAAGGATTTCATTTTGGTGACTAATGGGAGATACAAATGTTGAATAAGGGTAGTTTTAGATTAGTAATTACTTGATCTATCGTGTCACAAAATTTAGATTTTATACCTTTTAAGGGAGTGACATGATAAAAGGGGTTAACCAGACTTATCTGAAAAGGACACATTTGCCCTATGATTTTATTCAGGGTTATTCTTTATATAAATTGGAAAATCTATCATCTTTATTTATTTCAATATAATGTATGAGTTCAAATAATAATAGCAATTATATAATTACTATTTTTCTGATTAAACTAAGGAACTTGCCATATATTAAGAAAACTCAATATATGAACTTTTTATGACTTCTTAACTCTGATTTAAGCAGTGGAATATTCCTAAAAAAGAGGAGTAATATGGAGCAGCTGGTGGGGGGAGAAGGGAGCATCAGTGAAGTTGTTGTTATTGTTGCTATTTCTGATGGGTTATCTAACTTCATATTTCATACTGATTGGAATGATGTAAACATTTGAAGGAAAACTAATAATGCAGTAGAGAAGGAGAAAATCACTGGAGTGATATCTTTGATTTGAGGAATTAGTCATGAAGTTAATCAATACTAACATATTATGCAGGTTGTAATAGGTAGTTAGATATGGTGATATTAAATTTTGGAATTTCTCTATTCTTTTTTTTCCTTTTCAATGAAATAAAATGCAAAGCTATAAGATAAAAGGGAGGATGGAGAAAACGTTGTTGGATACCTGAGGAGAGAAAACAATGTCTGAAATCATCCCTCAAGGGAGTGGAAAGATGAGTGGACTAGTCAAACATAGAAAAATTGCTTATCAACACTAGAGGCATAGTGAGGGTGATGGTAGTGGATACAATGTGATCCCTGTGAATACTTTAAGTTAAAGAATCAGCAACTTTAATTGCGATATCCTGAAAATAAAGTGGCTTAAAAAGCTGCAAGTTTACTTCGGTTTCTAATAACAGACATGAAGTGATTGTTCAGATTGGCGGGGAACTCTGCTCCTGCTACTGAAGATCATTGGATTTCCTAGTTTCTTTCCAGAGTTTATCTTGGCTTTTCTCTATGGGCTGACTTTATGTGCCTCTTCAAATATGGCTCACAAACTTATTCCAGGCTATGGGAAAGAGAAAAAGATCGTGTGCTTAAATTCTGTATAAATAGACAAAGGATGAAAACATCACTTCTGCTAACATTTAGTTGATGAAAAATTAGTCCTGTGGGCACAGCCAGCCATAGTGGTGTAAGATGCTGGGAAGTATATCTACCTGGATGTGTGTCTATCGCAAAAGAGGGAGCTAACGGATTTGTACCAATATTTAATATCCTTCCTATACAGCACACATTAAAAAATGTTTAGTCTATCCATATTCAGGTGTGGAATAAGTAAAAATTTGGATAGAAACAGTTTTATTTTCTGGGAGAGTACAAGGAAGGGGGAGATGTCCAAAGAAATTTGAGGGTGTATGCCAAGAAGTGATTATCATATTAGGTAAAGTGATCCAACCTTTGGGAAAAGTAAAATAAAGAAGTGAAATGGGGGCTGCTGCTGAGGGTTACTGAAAAAAAAAAAAAAGGTGAGAAATGCAGTGTTATAGGAAGTGAGTGGGAATATGGGAAGGGACTTTAAAGAGTGAAATACCTTAAGTCATTTTTTTTTAAGATGTGTAAAAATAATGAGAAATTCTAAGGAATAAACATAGGACTGAATTACTGTCACCAACCCTCCTGAGTTTGTCCCCAACAAGGGTTCTTCTGTCCCGTGTTACTCTCGCCAGTAGAAGACCAAGTTCGGTTCAGAAGCAAAGGAGAGCTTTATTCTTTGATAAGAGAATAGAGAGGTGCTGCCACGCACCCTAGATACTCGCTCTCCTGAAAGGCTGTGGGCGGGGCTGTTTTTATAGGGTTCTTCAGGGGAGAGGGGGTGGAGTTCTCAAGGGTCTTGCGCGGCCACAGCCTTGCTGCTCAGGCTCCAGATGGCAGTTCCCAGGGCAACGTCTTTGCGCAGAGCCCGCCGCCGCCATCTTGAATTGAGGTTTCTGCTGAGCTGAAGTGTCGGTGTCGGGTGCAGCCATGTCACACTGGGGACTCTGGTCAGAAGTGCCAGGTGCAAGGCCTCTGTGCGTGGCACCCTATGAGCAACTGAAACTAGACTAAGCACAAAGGAAAAAAAGGTTAGACATTATTACCCAGATTTGATTTTTATACCCTGGGAGTTGTTGATGGGCTTTGCCGGTGACATTATCAATTCACGTTGTTAAATAAGACAATTGGAGGAGAGAAATTCAAGCAGTTGAGAGGCTAGATTCGTAGACGCACACAATGAAACGCTACAATGGAAAAGCTACCATCTATAGGTCTACTTAAATGCCAATCATTCGTCCTCTCCTCATGGAATAGCATCTTAGCACAGCTTTTCTATGTAAATGTTCCCTGCTTGCTTATGATTTTAGTGATGATCTGTTCCCAATCATCATAAATAACCTCTTATGTGAAGGATTTAAAAAACAAAAAATAAGACTCTACATTCTTAAATCAAAGAAAAAAATGGAATTCTACTCTGTAGATTCATAGTGAGTCAGACAACATATCCTATATCTTTCTGTTCTGGTTTTGATAAAATAATTCACACTTTCTGCCTGTCAACCCATGAGTAATCCATAAAATAACACATTTTAGTGTTTTGTGCAGGAGGGCATTTAATGCATAAGGAGAAAGACTGTTCTTCTATTTAGTAGTCCAGTCAGGAAGTTATGTGTGTGTTTTAATCTTTCCTTTGCATAAATAACACTGCCACTTTTCATTCAGATTGCATTGCCTCTAATTCTGCTTCCTCCTCAAGAATTCCTTTTCTACTTGTTATTTACATCTTTCAAATATTTGCAGATTATTTTCATATTCCTTTAGCCCAGCTATAAATATTATGCTGCTTTACTCTCCACCCATAAATCAGTCTTCCCTGTCATTATTCAGTTTTTTTTTTTTTTTCCGGACTCTTTCCAGCATTACTACATATGCCTGATATTGAAGTGCCCCAGAATTAACACAATATTGCAGCTGCAGTCTCACCAATAACAATATGAACTTCCTTTCTTAGTACAGGATGTCTCTTCATTTTGTATTTACTGTTATATTCATGGATTTTGTTTCTTTTGTTGACTGTGCTATATCACTTTTCTTTATGAAATGTGTTAATTAATCTGTCTTTTATATTTCATTATTTCTAATATCCATGGATTAATCACAACGATAGTCTCTAAAATCCATGATTTTATCTGGTATTTGATTGTAATTTTGTTTATTTTCTCTAGAAATTCTGTAAAGTCACATGAGCATCACATTATTACACTATTCATCCCCTCATTTAGGATAATTTGTAAAAGTGTTAATTAAAGGAGAGCTAAAATCTAATGACTGAAGGGAAGCTAATTACCCACAGGTAATCTCTCTGCAATATTTGTCATTACTCTAATGACCATTTTTTCATTGAATATTTAAACCAAGAAGAACTGTTTATATTCTGACAAATTAGGTTATGTGGAAGAAGCATTTAATGAAATATATTTTTAATCCAAAATATGGTCTGAATGATCTCACAGAGTATGTGTCCCAGTGAAATAGAAAATTTCTAAACACTTTGAAAATATTACATAGTTCTTGGTGCTGTGACGCTATGTCCTCGACTCCCAAAATACTATCCATATTATGCTATTATTATTCTGTATTAAAAATACAACTCTCTGTATTTCCACGTAGAAGCCTGGAAAGGGAGTTACTAACTCTCTGTATAAAAATATTCCTCATGAGTTTTTTAGACTTAAAGTGTGGTTGGAGGTGTATCATGCACATGGAGATACTGAGAATGTGTAAATGGGAAACAGACAGAACATACAAAGGCAGAGAGGCCTAAAAGAACACACTCTGAACACTTCAATTTTGGCTGATGACAAGTTTTGGGAAAAAGGAGAAAGTGGCTTCACTTGAAAGACAGGTGAATGGATGTTCTTGGTTCCTACCCCAAATCCAATGCCTCCACTAATTTTGTCTACATGCCCACTCCTCTAACGTGTTATTGAGTTGAAGATGATCTCATATCCAGCTTGAGATTGTTTCTAATTAGTCATAGCAAATATCAGCAATCTCAACATATGTGAGAGAAATTGAACAAAATCCAAAATTCGCTTTTGAAAAGAAAAACTTTCAGCGAACTAGGAGAAAAGGGTTTCTTCAGCCAGATGTAAGCATCTATTGATCAACTCTACAGCTAGCATCATAATTAATAGCAAACGATGGAATGTTTTCCCCATAAAATCAGGAAAAAGACAAGTATATCTCACTCATACTTCCATCTAATATTGTGCTGGAGGTTTTAATAAGTGTAATAAGATATGCAAAAAAGGTATCCAGATTGGAAAGGAAGAAGTAAAACTATCTTAATTTGCAGACAACAGGATCATCAATGTAGAAAATCTGATAGATTTACAAAACTGTTACTAGAACTAATATATGAGTATAGAAAGGTTTCAGTATGTAATATCAATATAAAAAACCCTCTGAAATTAAAATTAAAATAACATCTATAATAATATAATATATATGTCTTGAAGAAAATGTGTGAGACTTACAAAATGAGAACTGAAAACTATGCTCATCGTTGTTAAACAATTAAAGAAGCCTTAAATAAAAGGAGAGAGGTACCTTGGTCATGTCTCAGAAGTTTGAATATTATGAAGAGGTCAAAAATATCTAAGATAAATTAAATAACTATTAAAATCTCAACAGGCTTTTTATAGAAATTGACATAGTGCTTAATTCATTCAGAAATTCTAAGGAACTAGAATTGGCAAAATAACTTTCAAAAAATAAGGACAAAGTCAAAGGGCTAAACTGATTTTAAAACTTATTATAAATATACAAAATTATGACAGTGTGTTTTTACATCAACATATACAAGTAGATCAATGAAGAAAGATTAGAGAGTCTAGAAATAGACTGACACATATGGACAACTAATTTTTTTTGTAAGAGCTTTATGAAGATATGATTCACAAATTCACATACCATACAATTCACACACTGAAAGTGTACAATTCAAAGATATTTAGTATGTTCACAAAGTGCAACCATAACTACAATCAAATTTAAAACATTTTCGTCATCTCTAAATGAAAGCTCATACCCTTTAGCTATCACCTCCCAACCCCCCAATCTTCCCCAGCCCTAAGTAAACACTAGTCTACTTTATAGATTTGTCTATCCTTGTCATTTTACAAAATATGTGATCTTGTGTATCTGTCTTCTTTCACTAAACATGTTTTAAAGGTTCATACACGTTATAGCATGTATCAGGACATTGATATTTTTTATGGATAAATGATATTGTGTTGTAAGGGTATACCACAATTGTATTTAACCATTCATCAGTTGATAAACATTTAGGTTGTTTCCACCCTTTGGCTATTATGAATAATGCTGCTATCAACGTTCGTGTACAAGTTATCATATGCACATTTATTTTCATTGCTCTTGGGTAAAATTTGAGTAACTTCCAGATTATTTTCTAAAGTATCTGTACCATTTTTCATTCCCACCAACAATCTGTGATGGTTCTGATTTTACCACATCCACATCCTTGTCAACACTTGTTATTATTTGACATTTTGATTATCATAGTTCTACTCAGTGTAAAGTGGACTACTACTGTGGTTTTGATTTGCATTTCCTTGATGACTAATGATATCAAGCCTCTCTTCATGTGCTCCAATAGCCATTTATATATCTTTGCTGAGAAATGTTTATTCATAACCTTGGCATGTTTTTAATCATGTTATGTGTATTTTTACAAGAGTTCTTTATATGTTCTTATCAGTTATATAATTTACAAATATTTTCCACCATTCTTTGGGTTGTCTTTTTACTTTCTTGATAATGTCCTTTGCTGCACAAAAGTTTTTACTTCTGATGAACTATAATTTATTTTTTTCTTTCCTTTCTTGTGTTTTTGATATCATATCTAATGACCCATTGCCAAATTAAGGTCGCAAATATTTACCCCTAGGTTTTTTTCTACAAGTTTTATAGTCTGAGACTTTACATTTAGGTCTTTGATCCACTTTAAGGTAATTTTTGTACCTGGTATGAAGTAAGGTGTCAACTTCCTTCTTTTGCATGTGGATATCCAGTTGTCTCAGCATCATGTGTTGAAAAGACTATTCTGTCTCAACTGAATGGTCTTGATACCTTGGTCAAAAAGGTTGATCAAACATGTATGGATTTATTTCTATTCCATTGATCTACATATCTATCCATATGCCTGTATCACATTAATTACTGTAACTTTGTAGTAACTTTTGAAATCAGGAAATGTAACTTCTAATTTGTTCATCTTTTTCAAAATTGTTTTGACTTTTTGTTGTTGTTGTTTTGAGCTTTCATATGAATTTAAGGCCGTGCATATCAATTTCTACAAAGAAGGCAGCTGTGATTCTGATTAACATTGTGCTGAATGTATAGATTAGATCAGTTCAGGTCATATTGCTATCTTGTCACTATTAAGTCTTCTGATCCATAAATATGCAATGTCTTTCCATTTGTTTAGATCTTCTTTAATATCTTTCCTCAATGTTTTGTATTTTTCAGAATTTAAATTTTGTTCTTCTTTTGTTAAATGTATTCCTAAATATTTTATTCTTTTGGATGCTATTATAAATGGTATTAATTTCTTAATTTCCTTTTTGGTTTGTTATTGCTGTTTTAATAAAAACACAACTAATTTTTGTGTGTTTATGTTGTATCCTGAACTTTGCTGAAATTTTTTAGCTCTAAATATGTGTGTTTGTGTGTCTGTGTGTGTGTGAGTGTGTGTGTGTGAATTGTTTAGGTTTTTCTACATATAAAATTATGTCACCTGCAAATGGGGATATTTTAACTTTATCTTTTCCAATTTGGATGCTTTTTATTTCTTTTTCTTGCTTAATTGCTCCAGCTAGAAGTTCCAATACAAGGCTGAATATAAGTGCCCCACTGAGCATCCTTGTCACATTACTGATCTTAGGTTAAGATATTCAGCATCGCATAATTCAGTAAGATATTAGCTGTGGGGTTTTCATAAATGTACTTACTGAGTTGAGGAGATTCCCTTTAATTCTTAGTTTGTTAAGGATTTTTATCAAGAAAGGGTATTGAATTTTTTCAAATGTGTTTTCTACATCAATTAAGATAATCAAGTGTAGGGGTTTTTTTCCCCTTCATTCTATTAATGTGCTGTATATATATATAGAGAGAGAGAGAGAGAGAGAGAGTATATTGAACCATCCTTCCATTCTTGGGATAAATCCCATTTGGTCATGATGTATAATCCTTTTAATATAATGTTTGATCAGTTGGTTATTTTGTTGAGGATTTTTGCTTGTATATTTATGAGGAATATTGGTTTACAGTTTTCTCAGAATTTTGTTCGTTTTGTTTCAGGGTAATGCTGGCCTTATAGAATGAATTTGAAGTGGTCCTTCCTCGTTTATTTTTTGGAAGAATTTGAAAAGGATCACTATTAATTTTCTTTAAGTGTTTAGTAGAATTTATTAGTGCACCCATGTGGATCTGAACTTTCCTTTGTTGGTTTTTGAGTGCAGATGTTTTTACTTGGATATGTCTGTAAGATTTTCTATTTTTCTTGAGTTAGTTTGGTAATTGTGCTTTTCTAGGAATATGTTAATTTCATCTAAGTTAATTTGTTGTCATCCAATTGATCATAGTTTTCTCATATAATCCTATTTATATCTGTAATAGTAATGTTTCCAATTTTTCCTGATTTTAGTAATTTGAGTATTCTCTCTTTTTTAAATCAATCTTCCTAAGTTTGTCCATTTTGGGGTCTTTTCAAAGGGCCAATTTTTATTTCATTACTGCTATTGTTTTGCTATTCTCTATTTCATTTACCTCTGCTCTAATCTTTATCAGTTCCTTTTTTCTGTTCACCTTGGATTTAATTTGGTCTTCTCTTTCTAATTATTTATGATTTAACTTTAGGTTATTGATTTGAAATCTTTATTCTTTTTAAATGTAGGCCTTTCCAGCTATAAATTTCCTCTGAGGACAGTTTTCACTACATCTCATACATTTTAGCATGTTGTGTCTTCATTTTTATTTATTTCAAAGTATTTTCTAATTTTTCTTTTAATTTCCCCTGTGATCCATTTTTTTTTTTTTTAATTCCTGTGTTTGCAGTAGTCTTTTTTTTTTTAATTTATTTATTTAGTTATTTTATTTTTGGCTATTTTGGGTCTTTGTTTCTATGCGAGGGCCTTCTCTAGTTGCGGCAAGCAGGGGCCACTCTTCATCGCGGTGCGTGGGCCTCTCACTATCGCGGCCTCTCCTGTTGTGGAGCACAGGCTCCAGACGCGCAGGCTCAGTAGTTGTGGTGCACGGGCCCAGTTGCTCCGCGGCATGTGGGATCTTCCCAGACCAGGGCTCGAACCCGTGTCCCCTGCACTGGCAGGCAGACTCACAACCACTGCGCCACCAGGGAAGCCCCCGTTTGTTTTTAAACATGTTTTATTTGTACATCATCGTAAATTTTCCACTTCTTCTGGTCTTGATTTCTAGTTTCATTCTGTCATAGTCAGAAAAGATACTTTGTATGATTTAAATCCTTTTAAACTCACTGAGATGTGCTTGTGACCTAACATATAATCTAAGCTGGAGATCGTTCCATGTAAATTTGAGAAAATGTGTATTCTTGAGTGAAGTGTTCTACATATGTCTGCTAGGCCTATTTGGTTTGTAATGTTACTTAAGTGTTCTGTTTCCTTATTGATCTTCTGTCTTATTCTATCCATTATTGAGGATGAGACATAGAAGTTTCCAATAATTATTGTAGAACTGTCTATTTCTCGCTTCAGTCCTGTCAGTTTTTGCTTCATGTATTTTGGGGCTCTATTTGCAGGTGTGTAATGTGTTGATAATTGTTACATCTTCTAATGGATTGGCCCTTTCTCTATGTATAATGTCCTTCTTTGTATCTTATAGTAATTTTTAACTTATATTCTATTTTGTCTTATATTTGTATACCACCCCAGCTCTCTCTGTGCTACTATTTTCATGAAAGGTTTTTATGTCCATCTTTCAATTTCAACCTATATGTGTCTAAAATTAGTCTTAACAGCATGTAGGTGGATAGTGCTCTTTTAAAATCCATTCTGCCTCTCTATGCTTTTTGATTAGGGCATTTAATTCCATTTATATTTAGAGTAATTACACATAAGGAAGGATTTACTTCTGTCATTTTTCTATTTGTTTTCTAATATCATATCTTTTTTGATCCTCAAATTCTCTTTACTTCCCTTCTTTTGTGTTTGATTGTACTTTGTAGTGTGCCATTTTTGTTCCTTTTTTATTTCCTTTTCTGTATATTTTTGGGGTATTTTATTAGTGGTTGTGCTAAGGATTTCAATTAGCCTTTTGAACTTATAACAACTATATATGTGTGTGTGAGTGCATATAGGTGTGTGTGTATACTCATATATGTTTATATATAGCATCTAACTAATAAGGGGAATATAAAGATATATATACACACATATACATAATAAATAAATAGTACATTAAGTTTACTCTGTAGTTCTGTATAGTAAGTGACATAAACCTATTCCCATGTGAACATGAAAATGTGTAGTAAAAGTGGAGGAAACACAAAAATCATATTTAAGCACAGACAGAGCTGTATCATGCTTTAGGAATTATAATATGCTTTCATGCCTTATAGATTAAGTAACCCATTCAACTATTTCATAAGATAAATATACTTTTGTTGTGGTGTTTGATAGTTAAGATAATTGATGCAAAGAGCTTAAAGTTTTGCAGGCAGTAAGTGATGACACTGAATTTAAAATACAGGTCTCAAGGAGAGACATTCAAGATGGTGTAGGAGTAAGATGTGGAGATCACCTTCCTCCCCACAAATACATCAGAAATACATCTACATGAGGAACAACTTCTACAGAACACCTACTGAATGCTGGCAGAAGACCTCAGACTTCCCAAAAGGCAAGAAAATCTCCATGTACCTGAGTAGAGCAAAAGAAAAAAGAAAAAACAGAGACAAAAGAATAGGGATGGAACCTGCACCTCTGGGAGGGAGCTGTGAAGGAGGAAAAATTTCCACACACTAGAAAGCCCCTTCACTGGTGGAGACGGAGGGTGGGGGGTGGTGGGAAGCTTCAGAGCCATGGAGGAGAGAGCAGCAATGGGTGCAGAGGGCAAAGTGGAGAGATTCCTGCACAGAGGATCGGTGCCGACCAGCACTCACCAGCCCGAGAGGCTTGTCTCCTCACCCACCGGGACGGGTCGGGGCTGGGAACTGAGGCTTTGGCTTCGGAGGTCAAATCCCGGGGAGAGAACTGGGGTTGGCTACGTGAACACAGCCTAAAGGGGGCTAGTACACCACAGCTAGCAGGTAGGAAGTCCGGGAAAAACTCTGGACCTGCCTAAGAGGCAAGAGACCATTGTTTTGGGGTGCACGAGGAGAGGGGTTTGAGAGCACGGCCTAAACGAGCTCCAGAGATGGGCGCAAGCCGTGAATATTAGCGCAGACACCGGAGACGGGCATGAGATGCTAAGGCTGCTACTGCAGCCACCAAGAAGCCTGTGTGCAAGCACAGGTCACTATCCACACTTCCTCTCCCAGGAGCCTGTGCAGCCTGCCACTGCCAGGGTCCCATGATCCAGGGACAACTTCCTGAGGAGAACACACAGCACACCTCAGGATGTTGCAATGTCATGCTGGCCTGTGCTGCGGCAGGCTCACCTCGCATTCCGTACCCCTCCCTACCCCAAGCTTGAGTGAGCCAGAGCTCCCTAATCAGCTGCTACCTTAACGCATCCTGTCTGAGTGAAGAACAGACGACAGAGGGCGACGTACATGCGGAGGCGGGGCCAAATCCAAAGCTGAATCCCAGGAGCTGTGTGAAGAAGACAAAAGGAAATTTGCTCCCAGCAGCCTCAGGAGCAGTGGATAAAATTCCCACAATCAACTTAAGGTACGCTGCATTTGTGGAATACCTGAACAGACAATGAATCATCCCAAAATTGAGGAGGGGGACTTTGGGAGCAACTGTAGGCTTGGGGTTTGCTTTCTGCATCTAATTTGTTTCTGGTTTTATGTTTATCTTAGTTTAGAGTTTATTATCATTGATAGATCTGTTTATTGATTTGGTTGTTCTCTTCTTTTTTTAATATATGGATATATATATATTTTTCCTTTTTCTGTGAGTGTGTATCTTTGTGTGATTTTGTCTGTATAGCTTTGCTTTTAAGATTTGTCCTAGGGTTCGGTCTGTCCCTTTTTTTTTTGGACAGTTTTTAGTGCTTGTTATCATTGGAGGATTTGCTTTTTGGTTTGGTTGCTCTTTTCTTCCTTTTTTTTTCTTTTTTTTTTATAACTTTTTAATTTTTTTCTTCTTAATAATTTTTCAAAATTTTTATTTTAAAAACTTTATTTTCTTTTCCTCTTTCCTTCTTTCTTTCTTTCTTCTTTTCTTTCTTTTTTCTCCCTTTTCTTCTGAGCTGTGTGGCTGACAGGTTGTTGGTGCTCTGGCCGGGTGTCAGGCCTGTGCCTCTGAGGTGGGAGAGCTGAGTTCAAGACATTGGTCCACCAGAGACCTCCTGGCTTCATGTAATATCAAACAGCAAAAGCTCTCCCAGAGATCTCCATCTCAACGCTAAGACCCAGCTCCACTCAACAACCAGCAAGCTACAGTGCTGGACACCCTATGGCAAACAACTAGCAAAACAGGAACACAACCCCACCAATCAGCAGAGAGGCTGCCTATAAGCATAATAAGGTCACAGACACCCCAAAACACACCAGCGGATTCGGTCCTGCCCACAAGAAAGACAAGATCCAGCCTCATCCACCAACACAGTCATCAGTACTCTCCATCAGGAAGCCTACACAACCCACTGAACCAACCTTACCCACTGCGGGCAGACACCAAAAACAACGGGAACTATAAACCTGCAGCCTGTGAAAAGGAGACCCCAAAGACAGTAAGGTAAGCAAGATGAGAACACAGAGAAACACACAGCAGATGAAGGAGCAAGGTAAAAGCCCACAAGACCAAAGAAATGAAGAGGAAATAGGCAGTCTATCTGAAAAAGAATTCAGAGTAATGATAGTAAAGATGATCCTAAATCTTAGAAATAGAATGGAGAAAACAAAAGAAGCATTTAACAAGGACTTAGAAGAACTAAAGAGCAAACAAACAATGATGAACAACACAATAAATGAAATTAAAAATTCTCTACAAGGAATCAATAGAAGAATAACTGAGGCAGAAGAACTGATAAGTGAGCAGGAAGATAAAATGGTGGAAATAAGTGCCAGGGAGCAGAATAAAGAAAAAAGAATGAAAAGAATTGAGGACAGTCTCAGAGATTTCTGGGACAGCATTATATGCACCAACATTTGAATTATAGGGGTCCCAGAAAAAGAGAAAAAGAAAGGGATTGAGAAAATATTTGAGAGATTATAGTTGAAAACTTCTCTAACATTGGAAAGGAGATAGTCAATCAAGTTCAGGAAGCACAGAGTCCCACACAGGATAAATCGAAGGAGAAACACACCAAGACACATATTAATCAAACTATCAAAAATGAAATACAAAGAAAAAATATTAAAAGGAGGAAAGGAAAAGCAACAAATAACATACAAGGGAATCCCCATAAGGTTAACAGCTGATCTTACAGCAGAAACTCTGCAAGCCACAAGGGAGTGGCAGAACAAATTTAAAGTGATGAAAGGGAACCACCTACAACCAATATTACTCTACCCAGCAAGGATCTCATTCAGATTCGACAAAGAAATTAAAACCTTTACAGAAAAGCAAAAATTAAGATAATTCAGCACCACAAAACGAGCTTTACAACAATTGCTAAAGGAACTTCTCTAAGCAGGAAACACAAGAGAAGGAAAAGACCTACAGAAACCCAAAACATTAAGAAAATGGTAATAGGAACATACATATTGATAATTACCTTAAATGTAAATGGATTAAATGCTCCAACCAAAAGACATAGACTGGCTGAATGGATACAAAAACAAGACCCGTATATATGCTATCTACAAGAGACCCACTTCAGACCTAGGGACACATACAGACTGAAAGTGAGGGGATGGAAAAACATATTCCATGCAAATGGGAATCAAAAGAAAGCTGGAATAGCAATTCTCATATCAGAAAAAATAGACTTTAAAGTAAAGAGTATTACAAGAGACAAAGAAGGACACTACATAATGATCATGGGATCAATCCAAGAAGAAGATATAACAATTGTAAATATTTATGAGCCCAACATAGGAGCACCTCAATACATAAGGCAAATGCTAACAGCCATAAAAGGGGAACTTGACATTAACACAATCATAGTAGGGGACTTTAACACCCTACTTTCTCCAGTGGACAGATCATCCAAAATGAAAATAAATAAGGAAACACAAGCTTTAAATGATACATTAAACAAGATGGACTTAATTGATATTTATAGGACATTCCATCCAAAAACAACAGAATACACTTTCTTCTCAACTGCTCATGGAACATTCTCCAGGATAGATGATATCTTGGGTCATAAATCAAGCCATGGTAAATTGAAGAACATTGAAATCGTATCAAGTATCTTTTCTGACCACAATGCTATGAGACTAGATATCAATTACAGGAAAAAATCGGTAAAAAATGCAAACACATGGAGGCTAAACAATACACTAAATAACCAAGAGATCACTGAAGAAATCAAAGAGGAAATAAAAAATACCTAGAAACAAATGACAATGAAAACACGACGACCCAAAACCTATGGGATGCAGCAAAAGCAGTTCGAAGAGGGAAGTTTATAGGAATACAATCCTACCTCAATAAATAGGAAACATCTCAAATAAACAACCTGAACTTACAACTAAAGCAATTAGAGAAAGTAGAACAAAAAAACCCCAAAGTTAGCAGAAGGAAAGAAATCATAAATATCAGAGCAGAAATAAATGAAATTGAAACAAAGAAAACAATAGCAAAGATCAATAAAACTAAAAGCTGGTTCTTTGAGAAGATAAACGAAATTGATAAACCATTAGCCAGACTCATCAAGGAAAAAGGGAGAAGACTCAATAGAATTAGAAATGAAAAAGGAGAAGTAACAACTGACACTGCAGAAATACAAAGGATCAGGAGAGATTACTACAAGCAACTATATGCCAATAAAATGGACAACGTGGAAGAACTGGACAAATTTTTAGAAAAGCACAACCTTCTGAGACTGAACCAGGATGAAGCAGAAAATATAAACAGACCAATCACAAGCACTGAAATGGAGACTGTGATTAAAAATCTTCCAACAAACAAAAGCCCAGGACCAGATGGCTTCACAGGTGAATTCTATCAAACATTTAGAGAAGAGCTAACATCTATCCTTCTCAAACTCTTCAAAATATAGCAAATGGAGGAACACTCCCAAAATAATTCTACGAGGCCACCATCACCCTGATACCAATACCAGACAAAGATGTCACAAAGAAAGAAAACTACAAGCCAGTATCACCGATGAACATAGATGCAAAAATCCTCAACAAAATACTAGCAAACAGATAACAGAACATTAAAAGGATCATACACCATGATCAAGTGGGGGTTATCCCAGTATTGCAAGGATTCTTCAATATACGCAAATCAATCAATGTGATAAACCATATTAACAAATTGAAGGAGAAAAACCATATGCTCATATCAATGGATGCAGAAAAAGCTTTCGACAAAATTCAGCACCCATTTATGATAAAAACTCTCCAGAAAGTAGGCGTAGAGAGAACTTAACTCCACATAATTATGGCCATATATGACAAACCCACAGCCAACATCATTCTCAGTGGTGAAAAACTGAAACCATTTCCTCTAAGATCAGGAACAAGACAAGGTTGTCCACTCTCACCACTGTTATTCAACATAGTGTTGGAAGTTCTAACTACAGCAATCAGAGAAGAAACAGAAATAAAAGGAATCCAAATCGGAAAAGAAGAAGTAAAGCTGTCACTGTTTGCAGATGACATGATACTGTACGTAGAGAATCCTAAAGATGCTACCAGAAAACTACTAGAGCTAATCAATGAATTTGGTAAAGTAGCAGGATACAAAATTAATGCACGGAAATCTCTTGCATTCCTGTAAACTAATGATGAAAAATCTGAAAGAGAAATTAAGGAAACACCCCCTTTACCATTGCAACAAAAAGAATAAAATACATTGGAATAAACCTACCTAAGGAGACCAAAACCTGTATGCAGAAAACTATAAGACACTGATGAAAGAAATTAAAGATGATACAAACAGATGGAGAGATATACTACGTTCTTTGATTGGAAGAATCAACATTGTGAAAATGACTATACTACCCAAAGCAATCTACAGATTCAATACAATCCCTATCAAACTACCAATGGCAGTTTTCACAGAAGTAGAACAAAAAATTGCACAATTTGTATGGAAACCCAAAAGACCCCAAATAGCCAAAGCAATCTTGAGAAAGAAAAATGGAGCTTGAGGAATCAGGCTCCCGAACTTCAGATTATACTACAAAGCTACAGTAATCAAGACAATATGGTACTGTCACAAAAACAGAAATATAGATCAATGGAACAGGATAGAAAGCCAAGAGATAAACCGACACACATATGCTCACCTTATATTTGCTAAAGGAGGCAAGAATATACATGGAGAAAAGACAGCCTCTCCAATAAGTGGTGCTGGGAAAACTGGACAGCTACATGTAAAAGAATGAAATTAGAACACTCCCTAACACCATACACAAAAATAAACTCAAAATGGATTAAAGACCTAAATGTAATGCCAGACACTATAAAACTCTTAGAGGAAAAGACAGGCAGAGTGCTCTATGACATTAATCACAGCAAGATCGTATTTGACCCACCTCCTAGAGAAGTGGAAATAAAAACAAAAATAAACAAATGGGACATAATGAAACGTAAAAGCTTTTGCACAGCAAAGGAAACCATAAACAAGATGAAAAGTCAACCCTCAAATGGGAGAAAATATTTGCAAATGAAGCAACTGACAAAGGATTAATCTCCAAAATTTACAAGCAGCTCATGCAGCTCAATATCAAAAAAACAAGCAACCCAATCCAAAAGTGGGCAGAAGACCTAAATAGACATTTCTCCAAAGAAGATTTACAGGTTGCCAACAAACACATGATATACAGATGCTCAACTTCACTAATCATTAGAGAAATTCAAATCCAAACTACAATGAGGTATCACGTCACACCAGTCAGAATGGCCATCATCAAAAAATCTACAAACAATAAATGCGGGAGAGGGTGTGGAGAAAAGGGAACCCTCTTGCACTGTTGGTGGGAATGTAAAGTGATACAGCCACTATGGAGAACAGTGTGGCAGTTCCTTAAAAAACTAAAAATAGAGCTGCCATACGACCCACCATTCCTACTACTGGGCATATACGCTGAGAAAACCATAATTCAAAAAGAGTCATGTACCACAATATTCATTGCAGCTGTATTTACAATAGCCAGGACATGGAAGCAACCTAAGTGTCCATCAGCAGATGAATGGATAAAGAAGACGTGGCACATATATACAATGGAATATTACTCAGCCATAAAAAGAAATGAAATTGACTTATTTGTAGGGTGATGGATGGACCTAGAGTCTGTCATAGAGAGTGAAGTAAGTCAGAAAGAGAAAAACAAATACCGTAGGCTAACACATATTTATGGAATCTAAAAAAAAATAAAAAGGTTCTGAAGAACCTAGGGGCAGGACAGGAATAAAGACCCAGACGTAGAGAATGGACTTGAGGACACCGGGATGGGGAATGGTAAGCTGGGACAAAGTGAGAGAGTGGCATGGACATATATACATTACCAAATGTAAAATAGATAGCTAGTGGGAAGCAGCCACGTAGCACAGGGAGATCAGCTCGGTGCTTTGTGACCACCTAGAGGGGTGGGATAGGGAGGGTGGGAGGGAGCTGCAAGAGGGAGGAGATATGGGGATATGTATATGTATAGCTGATTCACTTTGTTATAAAGCAGAACTAACACACCATTGTAAAGCAATTATACTGCAATAAAGATGTTAACTAAATAAAATAAAATTAATTAAAATAATAAAATAAAATAAAATACAGTTCTCTTTAAGGCTCTAAATCTTGTGATTTTCCACTATTTTATATTATGTATTTTTTGGCTGCACCACGTTTCATGTGGGATATTAGTTCCCCGGCTAGGGATCGAACCCACGACCCCTGCATTGGAAAGCACGGAGTCTTAACCATTGGACCGCCACGGAAACCCCAATTTTCCACTATTTTATACAATTTTCCAAACAGTCAATTTCTGAATTATCCATATGCAAATTATTAATATCACAGTCACCAGCTCATATGTCAAAAATTTCTGATATATTTTAGTTTGTTTGTATATCCTCAATTTATGTAAATTTTTTCTGTTTCAAAAAGTAGCAAAAATTATCAGTTTTACATGATGGTATTTTGTGATGATTATTGTTCTGTTCCTTTTATAAATCTAATTGACTGCCGTTGCTGTGTCTTATATCTCAGGGATCATTTTTTCCTTCAGATCTGCACTCTTAATGAATTGGTTCCAAATCTATGTAGCATATCTGCATATGAAATGAATGAAAGTCTGCCTAGTACTCAGATCTAGGCCTACAAACTTAGATGAAAAAAAGCTGCCAGATATCATAAATATGTTCTAATTTTTCTTGCTTGGAAAACAGTTCCCCTCTTCCACAGATTTTTACAGTTCTCATGTAAATTAATTGAATGTAAGCCAGTCCTATTCACATTCACCTGAACATGAAAAGGACCAAATTAAATCATTTTCTTTAAAGACTAACAAGAACTTGATTTAAAAAAAAAAAAAAAAGCTTTTTGCAAGTCATGAAGCTCTATGCAAATACAGTCTGCCTGTGAGAAGAGATCTAAAGCAGCAAACATGGAAAGTTAGGACAAAAAAAGAAGTATTATTTTGGAAGCCATCAAGATATTGTTGTAGGAGTATTTTTGCCATAAACTTACCACCACATTTAATTAATATACTGAAATCCTGTAGTATAATATTTTAATCATCATCAACTATGTTCTCTACTCTTTGAATTATTGAATATCAGAATAACTTGCCCTATTATGCTAATGAGTTAAACTTATAGTCTTTTCTGTTTTGTTTACACAGTTCTATTAACCATTTCCAGAGTAAAAATTAATCATAAAATCATTTAATCTTTACCCTTTTGATATGAAATCTATCACAACATTGTTAGCTATACAGGTCTCTAACCTCTCAACTTTCAAGTTTCCAAAATCCCATACTCATAAATGGTTTATTCATATTTTTCCTGTCTTAAGACATTTCTTTTGCTCTAGGTGTTATGTGACTTTTAATATTTTAGATTCCTTTTGTTGTTCAACACAGAAATAGATAAGATCTATATACCTGAGAAGAGGGGTTTTTGGTGCCCTTAAGTAAAAGACAAGAGAACAGAGAATAGATTTCACAGATAGAAGAAGAATGGATAATGTTAAAGAGACTAGCTAAATGGGACAACCATGATTACAGAGTACCAGAGGAGAAGGATATGGAGCTGCCCTCAGGCAACTGTGTGTGTGTGTGTGTGTGTGTGTGTGTGTGTGTGTGTAAGAGAGAGAGAGATGAGAAGGAAAAGATGAAAGAGGGAGGAAAATAGATAGGTGGGTAGATAGACAGATTAACTATAACAGATGTCTTTTTGTCTTTTTTAAGTGTAGTTAGTTTCAGTGAACAACTTTTCATTGGTTGATGAATTGAATATGGAAAAGATAATAATAAGTGTACTAATAAGATAATTTAATCCTTCACCAATAGGGAGGCCCTGCTAAGATGGTGGGGGTGGGGTTACTGCAGATAGGAAAGTCAGTATCATTTTGTGTTTATGCTTCTTATTGGAATAAAACAGTTTTTCTCTGAAGACAGGCCAATAACTTCTATTTTTATAGTATTCTCAAATGCCATAATAATTGTTATAGAATATCTTCTTGGTTCATAAAGGACATGATTAATGAGCAAATCCACAATGAATAGTGTTTAAGTGTGCTGTGTCATCTGCATGGCCTTTCCTTTTCAATTAAAAGAACGCCACAGATTAAATCATAAGAATATCTTAGTGAAATATGCATCATTTTTAATTAGGAAGAATGGCATACTTATTTTTATGACATTCTTGAAGTTTTAAAGAATAAAAGAAAGTGGACTGAATCCACAACTGAAATTTTGTACAGCACAATAGACAACAATACACAATATATAAGACTGCTATGGTGCTTTATCTACTTAATTAGCAACATGTAAAACTGGATCAAATCATTTTCCATCAGCATCTTATTTAGATATGTTGTCCAATCTTATGTAACACTAAACGATCTTAAACAATTTCCTGGTGCTTTATAAAATTATTTCCAGCTAAAGAAATTCAAACCTGGGGTTCATATGATAGGAAATAGGAAAATTAAATTTTTGTGAGGTTGTATAAAGAATGTATTGATTGAATAATAATCAGTAATTGAGCATCCATCTCTAGATAGCAAAATTTCAAAATTCTTAAAATAAAGAATAAGAAAAATGCTTCTGCAAGTTTGTGTGATATTTTCACTGAAAATATTATTTAAAAAATTTTAAACATCCAGGTAACTTTATTTGCTATTGATTATATATGAAATATCAAAATACCTCTTTAGATTGGGATTTTGTCTTTAAAATGTGTGTCCTTTCCAGTAAAACTATATTATTTGAAATTTATGGTACTCAAAACATTTTTGATAAATTAATAATTATTTTATTAATATAATTTAAAAGTCAAAGGATAAATGACTAATATGCTTAAGTAATAATGGTTAAATGACATTATCTGTGTCAAAAAGTTATAATGTGAGGGAAAAGGGCTTCCTTTTTGCCTTTGTAATTAATACAATTTTATAAGAATTAAAAAATATACATCAATTATTGTGGACAACTAAATTGCTCTCATTGCTACAAAACATACACACACAAAACATTGCTTCAAAATAGTTGTGTGTATGTGTGTGTTTGTGTGTGTGTCCTTTGCTAATATAGCACAAGAAAGGGGGATCTTAAGTTGAAGAAGAAAAGATGCTTTTAAAAGAAAAATAAATGAAATGATATTTATAGTTGCTTTTTTAAAAATTTTTAAAAATTATTTTATTTTATTTATTTATTTTTTAACATCTTTATTGGAGTATAATTGCTTTACAATGGTGTGTTAGTTTCTGCTTTATAACAAAGTGCATCAGTTATACATGTACATATGTTCCCATATCTCCCCCCTCTTGCGTCTCCCTCCCTCCCACCCTCCCTATCCCACCCCTCTAGGTGGTCACAAAGCACCGAGCTGATCTCCCTGTGCTATGTGGCTGCTTCCCACTAGCTATCTATTTTACGTTTGGTAGTGTATATGTGTCCATGCCACTCTCTCACTTTGTCCCAGCTTACCCTTCCCCCTCCCCATATCCTCAAGTCCATTCTAGTAGGTCTGTGTCTTTATTCCCGTCTTGCCCCTGGGTTCTTCATGACCTTTTTTTTTTTTTTTCTTAGATTCCATATATATGTGTTAGCATATGGTATTTGTTTTTCTCTTTCTGACTTACTTCACTCTGTGTGACAGACTCTAGGTCCATCCACCTCACTACAAATAACTCAATTTCGTTTCCTTTTATGGCTGAGTAATATTCCATTGTATATATGTGCCACATCTTCTTTATCCATTCATCTGTTGATGGACATTTAGGTTGCTTCCATGTCCTGGCTATTGTAAATAGAGCTGCAATGAACATTGTGGTACATGACTCTTTTTGAATTATGGTTTTCTCAGGGTATATGCCCAGCAGTGGGATTGCTGGGTCGTATGGTAGTTCTATTTTTAGTTTTTTAAGGAACCTCAATACTGTTCTCCATAGTGGCTGTATCAATTTACATTCCCACCAACAGGGCAAGAGGGTTCCCTTTTCTCCACACCCTCTCCAGCATTTATTGTTTCTAGATTTTTTGATGATGGCCATTCTGACCTGTGTGAGATGATATCTCATTGTAGTTTTGATTTGCATTTCTCTAATGATTAATGACGTTGAGCATTCTTTCATGTGTTTGTTGGCAACCTGTAAATCTTCTTTGGAGAAATGTCTATTTAGGTCTTCTGCCCATTTTTGGATTGGGTTGTTTGTTTTTTTGATATTGAGCTGCATGAGCTGCTTGTAAATTTTGGAGATTAATCCTTTGTCAGTTGCTTCATTTGCAAATATTTTCTCCCATCAGTACTTTGTGACCACCTAGAGGGGTGGGATAGGAAGGGTGGGAGGGAGATGCAAGAGAGAGGGGATATGGGGATATATGTATATGTATAGCTCATTCACTTTGTTATAAAGCAGAAACTAACACACCATTGTAAAGCAATTATACTCCAATAAAGATGTTAAAAAAAAAAGAAGTATACCCTGAGGCTTAACTACTTCTTCCACTTCCATGACTACCACCCTAGACCTAATCACTGTCATTTCCATGTGTATTAATTTAGTGGATGTCTCACAGGAATTCTTCTACCATGCTGGCTCTCTAAAACCCTGTCTCCATAAGCCAAAGAGGGTCATACATTAAACAGAGCATTATCTCACTCTCTTAATGGAAATACAGTATACTCATCTCACATAAAGGACAAAAAGCTGATGACCTTACCATGGCTTCTAAGATCCTACATGATATGCCTCCTACTATCTCTCTTCTTCCTTGTTCCTTGTGTTCGAGCAACACTGCTCTCCTTGTTCCTGCTCAAAGATCAGCATGTCCCGTGGAATTTTCATGAGATAGTCTCCTTTCTTAGAACTATGCCTTTAGGTATTATATGGCTTATTTTCTCTTTCCCTTCTCTGACAACTTTAAGTAAAATAGAAAAAGCAGCCATGATCAGTCTATCAATTTATCCAGTATTGCTTCACCGCCTGATTTTTTTCTTAATACTTTAATTTTTAGAGCAGTTTTAGGTTCACAGCAGAATTGAGAGGAAGCTGCAGAGATTCACCCCGTATCTCCTACCCTCACATGTATAGATTATCTCTAATTCCCAGCACAGTGGTACATTGTTACAATTGATGAACTCACGTTGACAGACACATCATAATCACATAAAGGGCATAGTTTACGTTGGGGTTTACTTTTGGTGTTCTACATTTTATGGATTTGAAAAAATGTATAATGATGGGAATCTATCGTTATGGTATCAAACAGAGTGTTTTCATTGCCCATATCTAAGGTATAATCTTTCAGGGGTCTCTACTAGAAGTCTAGAGTGTTTACCATGACTCTGAAATTTAAATTTTTCCCTATACCCTCCTCCCATCCACTTCCCACTCATCCCTAATCACTCCAGTTTCCACCATGCTCCATAAAATTGGGGAGAGTTCTGTTCAGCCTCTGAACCCCTAGAAAAATGTTTTTAATTCCGTTAAGTCCACAAGGGGAAAACATGTTGTGCTAAAATCTCTGCACTTCCCTTATTTCTGGGATCTTGAACAGTCAACTCCCTCACTGGGAGCTCTCCAATGCCTTCAAGCTTTCTTAAGTATCTTTCCAGTTTTTCTCTCTCTTCTTAATTGAATGGTCTATCTGCAATAAACTAGTTTGCTATCAACCAAAGCAGAAACCAAGGACTTTTGCTTTTAATCTGAGTAATATTGGAACCTCTCGTCAGACTAAAAGTTAATAGTAGTAGTATTATACAACTTTCATTTTAAGAGTATTATTCTGACTACCTTTTTGGAAATATATAGAGGGATTTTTTTGAAGGGCCTTTTAATAATTCAAGTGAGAGATGATTGTGACTTGGTCCAATGTGGTAATACTGAAGGTTTTAAGACTGGTCAAATTCAGGTATAATTTGAAGTTAGAGTCAATAGGGTTTGCTGACAGACTAGATGCAGGATATGAGAAAAGGAAAAAGTCAAGGACGACCTCAAATTTACTATTTACTAAGGTGGAGAAATTTGTGGAAGGGACAGCATTGTGGGTAAATATCAAAAAATTTAGTTTGGGGCATATTTATTTATATGCCTATTAAATGTTCCAGGTAGTAAGTGTAGAACACAAAAAGAAGAGGTCGAAGGGATGAAATCTAGGCTTTCTGATGTTTAGAGGTCATAGAGATAGCGAGATTGAAAAATGCAAACTAATGTACTAGAAAGAGTTACAGAAGAGTGCAATATCCTGGAAACAAAAAAAAAAGTCACCAATAGAAGGTAATAATCAATAGTATCAAATTAGGCTACATATTTATTGCTAGTGATGATCATTTGGAAATGAGACAATTTGAAGAATGCTCATTGGTGACAAAGTTTAAAATAAATATTGGTTGGCAAATCATATATTACACTGTAAAACAGAGAATTGGGTGTTTTCCTTATGGCTTGTTAGTTATTCATGTAATTAAAAATTTTTTTCATGTCTTTCTTTCTTTCTTTCTTTCTTTCTTTCTTTCTTTCTTTCTTTCTTTCTTCCCTCCTTCCTTCCTTCCTTCCTTCCTTCCTTCCTTCCTTCCTTCCTTCCTTCCTTCCTTCCTTCCTTCCTTCCTTCCTTCCTTTCTTTCTTTCTTTCTTTCTTTCTTTCTTTCTTTCTTTCTTTCTTTCTGGCTGTGTTGGGTCTTCATTTCTGCTCGAGGGCTTTCTCTAGTTGCGGTGAGCGGGGGCCACTCTTCATCGCTTTGCGCAGGCCTCTCACTATCGCAGACTCTTTTGTTGCAGAGCACAGGCTCCAGAAGCGCAGGCTCAGTAGTTGTGGCGCACGGGCTTAGTTGCTCCACCGCATGTGGGATCTTCCCAGACCAGGGCTCGAACCCATGTCCCCTGCATTGGCAGGCAGATTCTCAACCACTGCGCCACCAGGGAAGCCCCATATTTTTCTTTTTAAGATTAAAAAGTTATATCTGCAAATATTTTCTTAAAAGCATATATGCTAAGCTTAGCAACTGGTTCTCCATAACTCAGCTGTGAAAGTGCATATAACATAATGCTGACACTAAGTATATTGTCTGCATCTGGTTTCAGTTCAACAGTGTCCATATGATGAATGTTATGATTATTTTACAGAAGGCTACTTTAGACTAATGATGGAATGTGACTGGTGCTTTCAACTGTAAACACTTTTTCCTTTCATAATACTCTGTGTCACCCATATGCATATTAATGAGACAACTAAAGTTGGCAGATTGAAAACAGGAGATTTTGTTCATCTAGCTAAGAGCATTGGGTGAGCAATGGTTGATCTTTGTAAACTTTTTATTGCAGAACAGTAATGGTAAATTAATCAAAGGAAACACCTGATGTAAGAAATGGATATGGCTGTTCTGGTGCACGTGTACTAATTATTAGCCCTGCGTATAGCAGATCAGGACTTGGATAATCTTTAAATTTTAGTCTAGTCTTCAACATTTATTAGTTTCTTAAGTTAGACAAATCAATTAACCTCCTGACATATAAGTGAAAATAGAAAAGTAGTCCCAAGCTTTGAGATGGTCTACTCAAATACATGTAGTTTGAAAAGGAACTATTCCTTAATAATAATGGAAATTGGCCATTAGGTTGTTGTCAGATACACAATAAATCTATTTGACCAGATTATTCTTAGCTTTGATGTAACAGGCATTTAGAAAGTCTTAAAAGTTTTTTTAAGGTTATACTTTTCATGCTAGATTTACTGTGCTATTTCAGAAAAAAAATCTAAGACTTAATATTTTTAAATATTAAAGTTTGATTACAACCTCATTTTTCACGAGATCTCTTTCAATTGTTTCATTGATTCCATATTCTCCTTTTTACACTTCTGCCAAAAGCTTTGTATATGCAACAGGAAAGAGGTTCAATGGATAAATTTAATCCATATAAATTAATTAAACTATAAAGCAATATCAGCTATAAGGTACTATTACATTCTGATTTCCAAATAATCTCAGCAAAATTCATTGCCCTCATTTGAAATTTTTAAATCTCCATTTTATCTTTTTTTGACACAATATATTCAAGATGTTTATATCATCATAAGGAATAGTATGTCCAATGAAATTAAACTATATTAATCATGATGAGTAAGCCAGGCAATTTTCTATACACATTTGCATTGGTATATTAATTTGTAAACATGCTCAAGAATAGTTTAAATAAGAGAACATAATACAATTTTAAAATTTCCTTTTAAAAATGAAATAAGTTGAATTTCTTGAAGTAAAGTTTCCTCATTTTATTTTTATTTATTAATTATAGAACATATGGTTAACAGTTGGCTTACAAAATTGTAACTTATATTAGAGATAATGCCTGTAATTTGGGGATATATGTTTCATAGTTATATGTGATTATATATATTGTATATTATTTAATTAATATTTAGTATTATGATATACCTAAAGTACATATATTGCATACATATAAAATTAAAGTTTAAAAAGCATTGTATTTTAGGTGAAATGATTAATTCAACTATTGAATCATTTAATAATATATAAGCCTAAAACTTAATTAACATGTAGTGCAATCTACATCATAATCCAGAAACACTACATTCCCTAAAATAAAGCCTTTGTTTGAAAGCCCCAGCAGTAGGTAGTATTAAGAGTGACTGGACTCTCATTAGAGCAATAACATTAACCAGACGTAAAAGGAAGTGAGTTAGAGTCTAGTCCCCAACATTTCCTAGATTTATATACTTGAGGGATCATATAACTTCTCTGTTCTAAATTTACCAGTGTTACCAAAATAGCAGGATTGTTGAGGATCAAATAAAATTATTTGCAAGTCCATCGTAGGCTGGATATTACTTATATAATTTAGCATTGTTTTCTTCTTTATGATTTTATTTAATTTATTATTACTAATAATATTTATTTACTATTTGTAATAATAAAAGTATTATTTATTTTGTGACACCCACCAGTGGTCTTAGATCTAGGTGTAGGCTGAAGAATCTACTCTACCTTGTATGTTCTTCCTCTTTTTCTTTGTAGGGTAGCCACTTTATGATAGCTGTATTTATTAGTCATTTTTCTTCCTGAAAAAGTCCTAATTTCTTTGAATAATTATTTAAGTGATACTGTGCTTATATTTTTATTTTATATACATTTTCTTCATAGATTATGTTTTTGTTTGTTTGTTTGGTTTGATTGTTTTGGGAATGCATAGTTGTAGTATAGCTATTATGTACCATCTTTTACATTCTGAAAATGTTTACCAAGTCAGTACTAATGTTATAGTAATGTGGCTTCCTTTGATGATAAAATATTGAATAAATTAATTTACCTGATATCTCAAACACAATTTCATAGAAAATCATGAATACACTTTAAAAAATGATGCATCAACTTGTTCTTGATTCTGAAGCAGGTATTAAGAGACCCATGTCCATATTACCTCTGCAGAACTTGAAATTTCCACAAAGAGTTTATTTACACAAATGTACTCTTGCATTTTCAAAAAAATAAAAATACAGACTTGTGCTATATCTTTTTGCTGTAGTTTTCCCCAGTCATCACTGGTTGGCTGAAATTCATCTTCTCATAGTGCCATCAAAGAGAGTCATGGGAAATATTTCCTGAGTTTATGTATAGCTTTCATATTTTAAGGACAGATTGTCTA
Source organism: Eschrichtius robustus (assembly GCF_028021215.1). NCBI lineage: Eukaryota > Metazoa > Chordata > Mammalia > Artiodactyla > Eschrichtiidae > Eschrichtius > Eschrichtius robustus. Next base: position 92,754,085 of record NC_090826.1, read on the forward strand.
GTCCAAATATTTTTGGTTTGTATTTTTTTACCTCTGGAACACAGCGTGCCATTTCAATATGTAGATTGAAATCTTAACTCTGGGCATTTAAAAATTGTATTAGTTAACATTTATTGAGTATTTACTATGTACTTTATGCATTATTCAACAAATATTATTAGGGGTCTATTATGTGCCTAACATTATTCTTACTACTAAGAATACAAAGGCAAAAAAAACAAAAACCCAATGAGACAAAAATCTCTGACCCTATCGACCTTGCATTCTAGTCAGGGAAGATAGATAAGAAACAATAGCAATAAGTAAAATTGTACTGGATGTGAGAAAGTGATATTCTATGGAAAAAATAAATCAGGAAGGGTGAAAAACTTGGAACAGCCAACATAATATTGAAGGAGAAAAACAAAGTTGGAGGGTTGACACTACTACTATAAAGTTACAGTGGTCAGGACAGTGTGGTATCAGTGAAAGAAGAGACAAATAGATCAATGGAACAAAATAGGGAGCCCAGGCATAGACCCACATAAAAATAGTCGACAGATCTTTGACAGCGAAGAAAAGATAGCCTTTTCAACAAATAGTGCTGGAACAATTGGACATTCTTGTGCAAAAAAAGTGAATCTATACATAGACTTTACAGCCATCATAAAAATTAACTCAAAATGGATCATAGACCTAAATGTAAAATGCAAAAAAAAAAAACAAAAAACATAGGAAAAAGCCTAAATAATCTTGGGTATGGCAATACCAAATGCATGATCTAGAAAGACAAAATTAATAAACTGTACTCCATTAAAATTAAAAACTTCTGCTCTGCAAACACAGAAACAAGAGAATTGGAAGAGAAATCACAGACTAGGTGAAAAAATTTCCAAAAGACACATCTGATAAAGGACTGTTATCCAAAATACACAAAGGAACTTTTAAAACTCAACAATGGGACAACAAATGTTCAATTAAGAAATGAATCAAAGACCTTAACAGACACCTCATCAAAGAAGATACGCAGATAAACAATAGAGATATCAAAAGATACTCCACATCATATATCATCATGAAAATGCAAATTAAAACAATGAATTACCACTACATACCTATTAGGATGGCCAAAATGTGGAACACTGACAACATCAAATGTCAAGAATATAGAGCAACAGAGAATATAAATTCATTACAGGTGGGAATGCAAAATGGTACAGCCACTTTGACAGACAGTTTTGCAATTTCTTACAAAACTAAGCATACTCTTACCATACGATCAAGCAGTTGCACTCCTTGGTATTTATCCAAAGGAGCTGGAAATATAAGTCCACACAAAAACCTACACATGGATGTATCAGCTTTAGACATAATTACCACAACTTGGATGAAACCAAGATATCTTTCAGTAGGTGGAAGGATGAAAAACCTGTGGTACATCCAGAATGGAATATTATCAGCACTAAAAAAAAAATGAACTATCAGACAGAGGAAACATAAATGTATATTACTAAGTGAAAGAAGCCAATCTGACATGGCTATATATGATTCCATGTACGTGAAATTTTGAAAACGGAAAAACTGTGGAGACATTAAAAAGTTCAGTCATTGCCAGGGGTTAGGGATTGAAAAGGAGGAGGAATAGATGGAGCACAGAGAATTTTTAGGGCAGTAAAAATACTACGGATGATACCATAATGATGTTTACTCATCATTATACATTTATCTAAATCCCCAAAAATGTACAACACCAAGAGTGAACCCTAATGTAAACTATGGGCGATTATGGTTTGCCAGCATAGGTCCGTCAGTTGAAACACATGCACCACTCTATTGAGAGTGTTGATAAAAGGGAGTCTATACATGTGTGAGGATAGGGGACATATAGGAAATCTCTCTACTTTTTCTCTCAATTTTTCTGTGAACCTAAAACTGCTCTAAAAATGTAGTCTTAATAGTAGTAATAAAAATTTAGTACTTACATAATTGAGAATCTGGGGAGATGATGGCAGGCTTCTCAAACTGATCTGAAATAACAAGAGCAAAGCAAGTAAACTTAACTACTTGAAATAACTTAAGAGAGCAAAGTTTTGGGATTTGTTATGTTAGAGGGAGAGGGGCGAGAGTGTGAGTTTCTGCTCGCAGGAAGGTGATATTGCGGTTATAATCTCCAGTTGGCACCAAGGAGGGAGTACTCAGACTTTCTTATCATCTTGGGCAGAGGTGGAGCAGAAGGAAAAATGGAAGAGTGGGACTTAAAATTAGACAGCAGTCAAACAACAAAAAGTGCAGTTATACTTTTTATTACATATAACTAGAAAAAAATGCAAATCCAACCATACCTGCAAAGAAAGTCAAATCCTGATAGTATGATTTCACCGGGTGACCAAGTTCCTTCCATAGCAACTGTCTCAATCAGGAAAATGGAGCTAATAAAGACTTTTTAATCAATTTTTGTGAAGGTAAGTTAAACTTCTCATGTAGAAACATGCTAGATATCTAGTAATAAAAATCTACTTCCATTCTATCAAGTGTTGCCAAAAAGAAGATTTTTTTTTTTAAACCATGCAGTTTCACTTAGATCCTATGGCAGAGATGTTTAGTTACCACCAACAGTAATTCTCTTCTTCTATATTAATGAAACCCCCAATTCAATGAATTCTGTTAACAAATATTTATTACATACCTAATATGTACCATGAACTGTTATAGGGCTTAAGATAAAGCAGTGATAAAAATAGGAAAAAAATCCCTTCCCTTGCCTTGTAAGACTTACATTCTATGATAGGGGACTTACAGTAAACTATCTACCTGTCTATCTATACATATATGTATAGAGGTATACCATATATATATATATAAAAGAAATCAAATAGTATATTCAAATTAATGAATGAGTGTTACGAATAAAATACTAAAGCCTGGTAAGAGGAATTGGAAGTGATGAAATCAAGTGGGAGTGAGGTTTCAGTGCCAAATAGGGTGGTCAGTGTCTTACAGAAAAGGTGATATCTGAGCAAATACTTGATCCAAGTGGATTACTAGGGCAAGAACATTCTGAACTGAGGGACAGGTGGAAAAATGCTGTAAAGTGGTGGCACGTCAGACTTGTTCAGAGAACGTCAAACAGGTTATTGCATTTGGAATCACTAGAGGAGCAGTAAAGGAGGATGTGTCAAAGAGATACTGGGGGGGCAGCTTATATAGGGACTTTGATTTTAATTCTGAGTGCAATGAAGAACCACAGCGAGGTTTGTTTTTTTTTTTTTTTGGAAGGGTGAATTTTTTTTAACATCTTTATTGGAGTATGATTTCTTTACAGTGTTGTGTTAGTTTCTGCTGTATAACAAAGTGAATCAACTATACATATACATATATCCCCATATCCCCTCCCTCTTGCACCTCCCTCCCACCCTCCCTATCCCACCCCTCTAGGTGGTCACAAAGAGCCAAGCTGATCTCCCTGTGCTATGCAGCTGCTTCCCATTAGCTAATTTACATTTGGTAGTGTATATATGTCAATGTTACTCTCTCACTTTGTCCCAGCTTACCCTTCCCCCTCCCTGTGTTCTCAAGTCCATTCTCTACTTCTGTGTCTTTATTCCTGTCCTGCCCCTGGGTTCATCAGAACCTTTTTTTTTTTTTTTTTTAGATTCCATATGTATGTGTTAGCATATGGTATTTGTTTTTCTCTTTTTGACTTACTTCACTCTGTATGACAGACTCTAGGTCCATCCACCTCATTACAAATAATACTGATGAAGGAAATTAAAGACCATACAAACAGATGGAGAGATATACCATGTTCTTGGATTGGAAGAATCAACACAGCAGGGTTTTGAGTAGAAGAGTAAAATCATCAGAGTGTCAGTTTAGAAAGCCCACTCCAGTTGCTGTTAAGAACAGTCTGTAGAGGGACACAGTTAAAAGCAGAGACACTTGATAGAAGACTATTACAATAGTTCATTTAAGAGATGTCTGTGGCTTGGACATAGGTATAGCACTGGAGATGATGACCAGTAATTAGATTTGGGATATATTTTCAAGGAAAGGCCAAGAGGAATTTCTCATGGATTAAGAAGGAGTCAAGAAAATTTCCACAGTTTTTCAACTGAGCTAGTGAAATATAGAATGGATAAACCATGATTTGAAAAAATGATCAAGATTGTCAAGATTTGAAAAAATGATCATGTGGAGTTTAAGACATTTATTAGACAATCCAGCGAAGAGATGGTGTAGGAGATGAATATAGCAGTCTGGTGCTCAAGAGCTATAAATTTAGAATTTGTTGCAATATATTTGATATGTAGAGCCTTGAGACAGCATGAGATAACCAAGCTGCACATGTTGATAAAAAAAAGAAACAAGGTCCAAATATGGAGCACTTCAAACCGAAGAGGAAACAGGAAAGGGAGACAAATTTTCAGCTGGATACATGGCCACCTGGAATAAAATCTTCCTTTAGCTTGACGTGAGTATGTGAACAAATACTGGCCAAAGGAATTTAAGTAGATGGGAATTTATTCGACAGCTTGAGTGAAGCTCCTACAAGCCAGATGTCAAACTCCTTTTCCCATTTTTTCTTTCTTCCCTCCTTTATGTTGCTACCAAGGATATAGATATGATGGCCGTACCTCTAGGTACTATCTTGGACTTGTGGACAAGAACACACTCTGAGGATAGCAGATTGAGCACTGGAAGATGGCTGGATTCTTTGGACTTTGAGGAATTGTACTATCGTACCAACCATGGACTGCCTTCTTCCAGATTTTTATATGAGATATAAATATTTTTGTCTTGTTTCAGCCTGTTTAACTTTAGATCTGCATTTTCTTCAGGTGAAATTAATCCTAAGTGATAGTTCCCATAAAATAAAGCCAAACAGAAGGGAATGTACTAGTTGTCTTCATTATTTTTATAGTGAAGAATAAAATATCCTCCTTCTGGTCAGATAATTTAGATTGTATAATACCACCTGAAATAGCATTATCTAAATATTTTATTCTCCTTCCATTTTCTTCCTTCCATCTGGGAAAGGAATAACCCATGTGGGTTATTCTTTATTTAGTAGCAAGTAATTTAATAAAGTATGTATGATAGTATTGAAGCAATCATGGAGCAGTCATGAAGTAGATAAGGTGCCAAGAGTTTGACAGCGAATTACAGAAAGACATTATAAACAGAACCTGTGTATGAGTATACGTCTTGAAATGTAAAGCTTTTGAGTACTATATTTCTGAATTGCTTAGCAGGGAAGTCCTTCCTAAAATGTGTTATTACATAGAATCCCATTACATAAAACAGAAAACAACAAAGTGCTTTGGCAGGGGAAGTACCCTGATTTTGTACCCTACCAGTCATTCAATAAGGCAACCTTAAGATATCTCTTGGAGCTATTAAACAGAGTAAAAATTTAAAACACCATGTAAAAGTCTTAGTGGACAAAGTTTTAAAATACATTGAGTTATTTCTTTAATATAACCTCTGGTTATATTCGCATGAGCATGGAATCTATTCAGAATTGTAGGTAATTAATATAATCTGTCACTGAGACTATGATACTTGGAGGATACTTTGGGTGGAATGAACAACTGCTAAATGTCTTTAAGTCGTTTGCTAAGTCCTAGTTTAAAAAAATCATGGCTCTGCGTATAAGAAGCACCCATGCATAAATTTCTCTTTTTCTTCAAAGACTGTGCTTGTTGTTGAAAATAAGAACCTACATACACAACTACCTATGATTCAAGAAGGCAACTACAAATATATGACACCACAGATGCATCTGCAAAAGAAGAAGAAAAAAGAAGCGAATGTTACGATTCTTATTTAGACTCCTTTCAAAGAAGAGATGAGACCCAGTAGGAAGGAAAGTCACTAGGCAATTAATAAACATTACTTTTCATCTCACTTTTCTTTACTTTCTTTACTTTTATTACCTCATCTTTTGTAGTTTTACGGGTTTGTTCTTGTCTCCCTAATCTTTTCCTCTTGTAATTTTGTGTTGATTTAAAATCAGCTTTCCCGTGGCGTTTTTAGGCTAGGGACTTCTCCACTAATAGTGTGCTTGCCTAGCATTTTTGCGTACCCTTCACAGCTCCATTTAAGAGTTAAAAAAGTATGTGATAAAATTGAAATATGTTGATATAAAAATGAAGAAAAGGATTTGTCCTTAATATATTAGGAAGATGAAACAATGGTAAGAGAGCTCTAGACCATCTAGGTTTCATCCTTTGCTTTTTGAAGCTGCTCCCACATCTCTATAAAGACACTAAATGGCAGCTCTCCTCCAAGGTCAGGTTATTCTGTTATTACAAGTGAAAAAGCATGAAAGAGATTAATTAGGCAGCAATGTGCATCTATGCATTTTGTCTCTCTCCAATATAAATACCTGGGAGATGCTTGAAACTGTGTTTAAAAGGAGTCCTAATGAATCATAAATGATGATAAATCTGACTTGATTTCAAAGTGATGGGTGTTTTACATTTACCACTTTTGCTATGGAAGTTGCCTTTTGTCAGCTAGTTCTTTTAAGTTCAAATATATGATGCATTATGCAAAACTGGTATTTAGAGGCATCAGTTCAAACAACAAAAATATAAGAATAAAATATAAATATAAAACAAAATGCTATTGTATAAACACTGAATACTTGCATATATAAGCATACACACACGTACACTATCTACATGGATTTATTTTTCATATAAAAATATTGTATGTTCAATCAAAGGCATATTTAATTTTGATACACCACAGATTATTATTATTATTACCAGAAGAAAATCCAGTTATTCCAAAGATAGTCTGGAATTTTTTTGTATGAGAAAACTTTAAATATCTTTCTGATATTGCTTAGTATTTTGAACTTGGGTGTCTTAGGTGTATGACCAAAAATAATAAATGTTTTATGGTTTTATAGAGTCTGCATGCTCATTTAAATTTCTCTAGGAATTAAAAAAGATATAGAATACAACATTAGTTTTTGTATGCATATTATATAAATTGGACAGGCAAATTGAATAACAATAAATTATTGATTTCAGGATGTGGTTAAAAGTTAGATTAATACCTGTTACGCAACTAAAAGCTTTGAAATTCCACAATTCTGGCACTTGTTCACTAACCTCAGTTTCCACATTTGTAGAATAGAGATAACACTAATATAATAGTGCTTACCTCTCAGTTACTGTGAAAATTGAATGAGATTATGTATGTAAAGTTGTTCATATAACAGCTGATAGGGAATGCTTAATAAATAATTTGCTATTACATCATGATTTATTCCTTCTCAATCCTTTCATTAATTGAAAATAACGTTAAGTACATTCAGTGTATCAGACACTATTTTCAACACAAAGATAAAGCTCTGAACTAGGCCAAGTACCTACTTTTGTGAGGTTACAATTTAGTGGTGAAGTGGGACAGGACGGCAGATCATACAGAGATGATCAATACATATGTACCATAATGAAAGGTAATATATTAAGTTCTATGAAGGTGAAGAAGGTTAAATTATGAGAGTTACGTTGAAGCTGTATATGATAGAGTTGTTAGAATATGTTTTTATTCACTGTAAATTGACTGATTTTTTTGATCTATACATTTCAAAGTTTTAGTAAGAAATGGTATTTAACATTCTGTTTTCTTTAAATACCAAGCCATTGAAGCATTATTCTCTTCTATACCTACATCATTTTTCTGTCCATAACTCTATTCGAATCTACTGAAAATTAACGAAACATTCTGATTAACTTTGAAACCTTTCATTTTAAAGAAAAAAGTAACATACAAAGAAAAAAGATGCCTAAAATATGAAAACTATAAATAAATAAAAACATTTTCTTTTTTTTAAAATTTCTTTATCAGATTGCCTATATACAGTGTTTAGGAAACCTTAATTTTATAATGTTACTACATCATAGTCCATGACGGGCATAATAACACAGTAGTATTGCTAAATTTTCATAGTCCCTAGTGGAAATAGGGGTCTATGTCAAAATTTGAAAAAATCAGGAATTATTGATAATTTATGTCTCTTTGCCCTATTTCTAATTTTAAATTTACTGGTTCTTTCTATGGGGTTTTTGGTGGTTAAGATGTTGAAGGTGGGTTTGGGGTAGTGAGGGTGTCATGCCTTGTTCTTGACTAAGAAGCAAATTTAATTTTTTTAATTAGTAAAGTTCTCAATGTAATATAAATCTTGTCCTCTTGGATAGAATAATATATGGATATAATTTCTAATCCTTTTCTCACAAATACAAATATCCAAAGCTATTTCAAAGTGGATCAAATTTCTTTTCAGAGACACATTTTAAAATTTACAATATTTAGTTTAATTTGGAGGAATTATAGACAAACTTAAAAGACATAGGTCTCTTAAAATGAGAGAGTGAAAGACCAGCAGACAAAAAATCAATATAAATGGAAAGAGTCACCAGGCTTTACATAGTAAGTGGCAGCCAGTTAGTTATGGTTTGAGAGAAGCAGTTGTATAAGCACCATGGTTGTAAATAAATCAGTTGTCAAGATACATTTTATTTACTATTATATAGCTCAAAAGTGTCAAACTCAGTACCTCTATAGGAATATAAATTCCATCATACAGGATTAAATAAGATGATATAAAAAACGTGAGAGCTGACTGGAGAAATGGAATGGACTACAAATTAGTTAATTAAATATATCAAGCAGGAAGGAATAAATAATGTAATCTTAAGCTTGTATTTATGTAATTATATTTAAAAATAAACATTTTGATTAATATTTAATGTTATTTTCTAACACACTGAAGATAGTATACAAAATGTTGTTTGAATTTCTAGTTTTACTTATCTGCTTCTAATTATATTTATCAAAGGTCATGAAAAATATTGCATCAATCCACTTACTATCTAGATGTTCTAATAATCACATGTAATTTTGTAGAATAGAAAATGCAGGGACTTCCCTGGTGGTGCAGTGGTTAAGAGTCCGCCTGCCAATGCAGGGAACACAGGTTCGAGCCCTGCTCCAGGAGGATCCCACGAGCCGCGGAGCAACTAAGCCCATGTACCACAACTACTGAACCAGCACTCTAGACCCTGCGAGCCACAACTACTGCAGGCCGCGTGCCACAACTACTGCAGGCCGCGTGCCTAGAGCCCGTGCTCCGCAACAAGAAAAGCCACCACAATGAGAAGCCTGCACACCGCAACAAAGGGTAGCCCCCCATCGCTGCAACTAGAGAAAACCCGCACACAGCAACAAAGTCCCAATGCAGCCAATAAATAAGTAAATAAATAAATAATGCAAAATATAACTTCATGGATTTCATGGATATGAGCATGACCTACTCGATTTTTCTGTGAAGCTATGATTTGAAGGCATGCTAATATGGCCATTAAAGAAACATTGAAGTCTCCATTATATTTGTCTCTCTTATATTTGGACATTAGAGAACTGAGTAAAGTGGGCTCTGCCATAAACATAAGAATGCCAGTCGTGTGAATTCCAGAAGCTTTCTTTGTCCCTATAGTTAATTACTCTTCTCTCTCTTGCTCTGGTATAATTACTTGCAAAATCTCAACCTCATTTAAATGTAATTTCCATTCTACCTCTGCACTGGAACTGTGTAGTGAGGAACCTCACAACTATGCTGACTTACCATAAATAATTAAAGGGAAGCCTTCAGTAGGCCTTTAATGTTGACTGCCAATCATATTACACTTCCCCAGTGCTTTCAATTGTTCCCTCTCCCATTCTTCTGGGTACATAGGACATATTTCTCCCCTTGCTCAAACCCCCAGTAACCTCTCTTCTCATTTTCAATTGTTTGCTTCCTATTTCACTGAAAAAAATAAATTTTGTCAAAAGAGAGCTTTTGGGAAAGGGAATGATTGAATGCACTGGGGAAATGTAATACGATTCCTTATATTTGAAAATAATCTAAAAATAAAAAGAGTGGATATATGTACATGTATAGCTGATTCACTTTGCTGTACACCTGAAACTAATACTACATTGTAAATCAACTATATTCCAATAAAATTTGTTTAAAAAGATGAATTTTATATAATTTCCATCACCAAAACTTCCCACCTCCAGAACATACCCAGATGTTCCAGCTATCCAAGAACCTTAATGTTCTTTTGTATGCCACTCGCTCTTTGCCTGCACCAGTTCTTATCCCATTGCCCAGACGCAGGGCACTGCTGCAATATTTCTTCTTTCTATCTTCTGTATCTTCCAGTTTATTTTTCTCTGTCTCTCCAATGGAAACATGTTCTTTATGTCTCCCATGTTTTCCTTGATCCTAACTTTTCATTTTCTCTTTCACCTGTCAGCGGAACTATAAAAAGTGCTTACATTCCCTGTCTCCAAATACTCTCATTTCATTCTTTTTGAAATAACCCTGATAGAGCTCCCCATTCAATACCTAACCCAATTTCCTTTTGTCAAGGTATGTCAGCATTGAGTTTAATTTGCTAAGTTTAATCATTACTTTTCATCCTTTATCATACTTGAATTTTTTTTAACATCTTTATTGTAGTATAGTGTCTTAAAATGGTGTGTTAGTTTCTGCTTTATAACAAAGTGAATCAGCTATACATATACATATATCCCCATATCTCTTCCCTCTTGTGTTTCCCTCCCTTCCACCCTCCCTATCTTGCCCCTCTAGGTGGTCGCAAAGCACGGAGCTGATCTCCCTGTGCTATGCGGCTGCTTCCCACTAGCTATCTGTTTTACATTTGGTAGTGTATATAGGTCCATGCCACTCTCTCACTTTGTCCCAGCTTACCCTTCCCCCTTCCCGTGTCCTCAAGTCCATTCTCTAGGAGGTCTGCGTCTTTATTCCCGTCTTGCCCCTAGGTTCTTCATGACCTTTTTTTTTTTTTTTCTTTTAGATTCCATATATATATGTTAGCATACAGTATTTTTTTTCTCCTTCTCACTTACTTCACTCAGTATGACAAACTCTAGGCCCATCAACCTCACTACAAATAACTCAATTTCGTTTCTTTTTATGGCTGAGTAATATTCCATTGTATATATGTGTCACAACTTCTTTATCCATTCATCTGTCGATGGACACTTAGGTTGCTTCAATGTCCTGCCTGTTGTAAATAGAGCTGCAATGAACATTGAGGTACATGCCTCTTTTTGAATTATGGTTTTCTCAGGGTATACGCCCAGTAGTGGGATTGCTGGGTCGTATGGTAGTTTTATTTTTGGTTTTTTGAGGAACCTCCATACTGTTCTCCATAGTGGCTATATCAATTTACATTCCAACCAACAGTGCAAGAGGGTTCCCTTTTCACCACACCCTCTCCAGCATTTATTGTTTGTAGACTTTTTTATGATGGCCATTCTGACTGGTGTGAGATGATATCTCATTGTAGTTTTGATGTGCATTTCTCTAATGATTAATGATGTTGAGCATTCTTTCGTGTGTTTGTTGGCAATCTGTATATCTTCTTTGGAGAAATGTCTATTTAGGTCTTCTGCCCATTTTTGGATTGGGTTGTTTGTTTTTTTGATATTGAGCTGCATGAACTGCTTGTAAATCTTGGAGATTAATCCTTGGTCAGTTGCTTCATTTGCAAATATTTTCTCCCATTCTGAGGGTTGTATTTTCATCTTGGTTATGGTTTCCTTTGCTGTGCAAAAGCTTTTAAGTTTCATTAGGTCCCATTTGTTTATTTTTGTTTTTATTTCCATTTCTCTAGCATTTGGGTCACAAAGGATCTTGCTGTGATTTATGTCATAGAGGGTTCTGCCTATGTTTTCTTCTAAGAGCTTTACAGTGTCTGAACTTACATTTAGGTCTTTAATCCATTTTGAGTTTATTTTTGTGTATGCTGTTAGGGAGTGTTCTAATTTCATTCTTTAACATGTAGCTGTCCAGTTTTCCCAGCACCACTTATTGAAAGGCTGTCTTTTCTCCATTGTATATTCTTGTCTCCTTTAACAAAGATAAGGTGACCGTATGTGCATGGGTTTATCTCTGGGCTTTCTATCCTGTTCCATTGATCTATTTTTCTATTCTTGTGCCAGTACCATACTGTCTTGATTACTGTAGGTTTGTAGTATAGTCTGAAGTCAGGGAGCCTGATTCCTCCAGCTCCATTTATCTTTCTCAAGATTGCTTTGGCTATTCGGGATCTTTTGTGTTTCCATACAAATTGTGAAATTTTTTGTTCCAGTACTGTGAAAAATGCCAGTGGTAGTTTGTTAGGGACTGCATTGAATCTGTAGATTGCTTTGGGTAGTATAGTCATTTTCACAATGTTGATTCTTCCAATCCAAGAACATGGTATATCTCTCCATCTATTTGTATCATCTTTAATTTCTTTCATCAGTGTCTTATAATTTTCTGCATACAGGTCTTTTGTCTCCTTAGGTAGGTTTATTCCTAGGTATTTTATTCTTTTTGTTGCAATGGTAAATGGGAGTGTTTCCTTAATTTCTTTTTCAGATTTTTCATCATTAATGTATAGGAATGCAAGAGATTTTTGTGCATTAATTTTGCATCCTACTACTCTACCAAATTCATTGATTAGCTCTAGTAGCTTTCTGGTAGCATCTTTAGGATTCTCTATGTATAGTGTGATGTCATCTGCAAACAGTGACAGCTTTAGATCTTTTCTGATTTAAATTCCTTTTATTTCTTTTTCTTCTCTGATTGCTGTGTCTAATACTTCCAAAACTATGTTGAATAATAGTGATGAGAGTGGACAACCTTGTCTTGTTCCTGATCTTAGTGGAAATGGTTTCATTTTTCACCATTGAGGATGATGTTGGCTGTGGGTTTGTCATACATGGCCTTTATTATGGTGACATAAGTTCCCTCTATGCCTATTTTCTGGAGGGTTTTTATCATAAATGGGTGTTGAATTTTGTCAAAGGCTTTCTCTGCATCTATTGAAATGATCATATGGTTTGTCTCCTTCAATTTATTAATATGGTGTATCACATTGATTGATTTGCATATATTGAAGAATCCTTGCATTCCTGGGATAAACCCCACTTGATCATGGTGTATGATTCTTTTAATGTGCTGTTGGATTCTGTTTGCTAGTATTTTGTTGAGGATTTTTGCATCTATGTGCATCAGTGATATTGGCCTATAGTTTTCTTTCTTTGTGACATCTTTGTCTAGTTTTGGTATCAGGGTGATGGTGGCTTCATAGAATGATTTTGGGAGTGTTCCTCCCTCTGTTATATTTTGGAAGAGTTTGAGAAGAGTAGGTGTTAACTCTTCTTTAAATATTTGATAGAATTCGCCTGTGAAGCCATCTGGTCCTAGGCTTTTGTTTATTGGAAGATTATTAATCACAGTTTCAATTTCAGTGCTTGTGATTGGTCTGTTCATATTTTCCATTTCTTTCTGGTTCAGTCTCAGAAGGTTGTGTGTTTCTAAGAATGTGTCCATTTCTTCCAGGTTGTCCATTTTATTGGCATAGAGTTGCTTGTAGTAATCTCTCATGATCCTTTGTATTTCTACAGTGTCAGTTGTTACTTCTCCTTTTTCATTTCTAATTCTATAGATTTGAGGTTTCTCCCTTTCTTTTTGATGAGTCTGGCTAATGGTTTAGCAGTTTTGTTTATCTTCTCAAAGAACCAGCTTTTAGTTTTATTGATCTTTGCTATTTTTTCCTTCATTTCTTTTTCATTTATTTCTGATCTGATATTTATGATTCCTTTCCTTTTGTGATCTTTGGGGGGTTTTTGTTCTTCTTTCTCTAATTGTTTTAGGTGTAAGGTTAGGTTGTTTATTTGATATGTTTCTTGTTTCTTAAGGTAGGATTGTATTGCTATAATCTTCCCTTTAGAACTGCTTTTGCTGCATCCCATAGGTTTTGGGTCATCGTGTTTTCATTGTAATTTGTTTCTAGGTAGTTTTTGATTTCCTCTTTGATTTCTTCAGTGATCTCTTGGTTATTAAGTAGTGTACTGTTTAGCCTCCATGTGTTTTTACAGATTTTTTCCTGTAATTGATATCTTGTCTCATAGTGTTGTGGTCGGAAAAGATACTTGATACGATTTCAATTTTCTTAAATTTGCCAAGGCTTGATTCGTGACCCAAGATATGATCTATCCTGCAGAATGTTCCATGAGCACTTGAGAAGAAAGTGTATTCTGTTGTTTTTGGATGGAATGTCCTATAAATATCAATTTAGTCCATCTTGTTTAATGTATCATTTAAAGCGTGTGTTTCCTTATTTATTTTCATTTTGGATGATCTGTCCATTGGTGAAAGTGGGGTGTTAAAGTCCCCTACTATGATTGTGTTACTGTCAATTTCTCCTTTTATGGCTGTTAGCATTTGACTTATGTATTGAGGTGCTCCTATTTTGGGTGCATAAATATTTACAATTGTTATATCTTCCTCTTGGATTGATCCCATGATCATTATGTAGTGTCCTTCTTTGTCTGTTGCAATAGTCTTTGTTTTATAGTCTATTTTGTCTGATATGAGAATTGCTACTCCAGCTTTCTTTTGATTTCCATTTGCATGGAATATCTTTTTCCATCTCCTCAATTTCATTCTGTATGTGTCCCTAGATCTGAAGTGGGTCTCCTGTATACAGCATATGTATGGGTCTTGTTTTTGTATACATTCAGCCAGTCTATGTCTTTTGGTTGCAGCATTTAATCCATTTACATTTAAGGTAATTATCGATATGTATGTTCCTATTACCATTTTCTTAATTGTTTTGGGTGTGTTATTGTAGGTCTTTATGTTCTCTTGTGTTTCCTGCCTAGAGAAGTTCCTTTAGCGTTTGTTGTAAAGCTGGTTTGGTAGTGCTGTATTCTCTTAACTTTTGCTTGCCTGTAAAGGTTTTAATTTCTCCATCAACTCTGAATGAGATCCTTGCTGGGTAGAGTAATCTTGGTTGTAGGTTTTTTCCCTTTCATCACTTTAAATATGTCCTGCCACTCCCTTCTGGCTTGCAGAGTTTCTGCTGAAAGATCAGCTGTTCACCTTATGGGGATTCCCTTGTATGTTATTTTTGGTTTTTCCCTTGTTGCTTTTAATATTTTTTCTTTGTATTTAATTTTTGATAGTTTGATTAATATGTGTCTTGGTTTGTTTCTCCTTCGATTTATCCTGTATGGGACTCTCTGTGCATCCTGGACTTGATTAACTATTTCCTTTCCCATATTAGGTAAGTTTTCAACTATAATCTCTTCAAATATTTTCTCAGTCCCTTTCTTTTTCTCTTCTTCTTCTGGGACCCCAATAATTAGAATGTTGGTGCATTTAATGTTATCCAGAGTTCTCTGAGACTGTCCTCAATTCTTTTCATTCTTTTCTTCTTTATTCTGCTCTGCAGTAGTTATTTCCACTATTTTATCTTCCAGGTCACTTATCCATTCTTCTGCCTCAGTTATTCTGCTATTAATCCCCTCTAGAGAATTTTTAATTTTATTTATTGTGTTGTTCATCATTGTTTATTTGCTCTTTAGTTCTTCTAGGTCCTTGCTAAACGTTTCTTGTATTTTCTCCATTCTGTTTCCAAGATATTGGATCATCTTTACAATCATTATTCTGAATTCTTTTTCAGCTAGACTGCCTATTTCCTCTTCATTTTTTAGGTCTGGTGGGTTTTTACCTTGCTCCTTCTTCTGCTGTGTTTTTCTCTGTCTTCTAATTTTGCTTAACTTACTGTGTTTGGGATCTCCTTTTCGCAGGCTGCAGGTTCTTAGTTCCCGTTGTTTTTGGTGTCTGCCCGCAGTGGGTAAGTTGGTTCAGTGCGTTGTGTAGACTTCCTGGTGGAGCGGACTAGTGCCTGTGTTCTGGTGGATGAGGCTGGATCTTGTCTTTCTGGTGGGCAGGTCCACGTCTGGTGGTGTATTTTAGGGTGTCTGTGACCTTATTTTGATTTTAGGCAGCCTCTCTGCTAATGGGTGGGGTTGTGTTCCTGTCTTGCTAGTTGTGTGGCATAGGATGTCCAGCACTGTAGCTTGCTGGTCGTTTAGTGGAGCTGGGTGTTGACGTTGAGCTGAAGATCTCCAGGAGATTTCCACCGTTTGATATTGCGTGGAGCTGGGAGGTCTCTGGTGGACCAATGTCCTGAACTTGGCTCTCCCACCTCAGAGGCACAGCCCTGATGCCTGGCCAGAGCACAAAGAGCCTGTTATCCCCACGGCTCAGAATAAAAGGGAACAAAAAAGAAAGAAAGAAAGAAAAATATAAAATAAATTAAAATTAAATTAAATTAAATTAAAAAGTTATTAAAATAAAAATGAAAAATAATTATTAAAAAAATTTAAAACGTAATAAAAAAAAGAAAGAAAGAAGAGAGCAACCAAACCAAAGAATAAATCCACCAATGATAACAAGTGCTAAAAACTATACTAAAAAAAGAAAAGAAAAAAAAAAACAAACGGACAGATAGAAACCTAGGACAAATGGTAAAAGGAAAGCTATACAGACAAAATCACACACAGAAGCATACACATACACACTCAGAAAAAGAGAAAAGGAAAAAAATATATATATATCATTGCTCCCAAAGTCCACCTCCTCAATTTGGGATGATTTGTTGTCTATTCAGGTATTCCACAGATGCAGGGTACATCATGTTGATTGTGGAGATTTAATCCGCTGCTCCTGAGGCTTCTGGGAGAGATTTCCCTTTCTCTTCTTTGTTCGCACAGCTCCTGGGGTTCAGCTTTGGATTCGGCCCCGCCTCTGCATGTAGGTCGCCTGAGGGCATCTGTTCTTAGCTCAGGCAGGACGGGGTTAAAGGAGTGGCTGATTAGGGGGCTCTGGCTCACTCAGGCTGGGGGGTGGAGGGGTACGGAATGTGGGGCGAGCCTGTGGTGGCAGAGGCCTGCGTGACGTTGCAGCAGCCTGAGGCGCGCCGTGCGTTCTCCTGGGGAAGTTGTCCCTGGATCACGGGACCCTGGCAGTGGCGGGCTGCACACGCTCCCGGGAGGGGAGGTGTGGAGAGTGACCTGTGCTCACACACAGGCTTCTTCGTTGCTGCAGCAGCAGCCTTAGCATCTCATGCCCGTCCCTGGGGTCCACGCTGATAGCCGCAGCTCACGCCCGTCTCTGGAGCTCCTTTAAGTGGCACTCTTAATCCCCTCTCCTCGCGCACCATGAAACAAAGAGGCAAGAAAAAGTCTCTTGCCTCTTCGGCAGCTCCAGACCTTTTCCCGGACTCCCTCCCTGCTAGCTGTGGCGCACTAGCCTCCTTCAGGCTGTGTTCACACCGCCAACCCCAGTCCTCTCCCTGGGATCTGACCAAAGCCTCCTCAGCTCCCAATCCCCACCCATCCCGGCGGGTGAGCAGACAAGCCTCTTGGGCTGGTGAGTGCTGGTCAGCACCGATCCTCTGTGCGGGAATCTCTCCGCTTTGCCCTCTGCACCCCTGTGGCTGCGCTCTCCTCCATGGCTCTGAAGCTTCCCGCCTCTGCCATCCACAGTCTCCGCCCAGGAAGGGGTTTCCTAGTGTGTGGAAACCTTTCCTCCTTCACAGCTCCATCCCAATGGTGCAGGTCCCATCCTATTCTTTTGTCTCTGTTTTTTCTTTTTTCTTTTGCCCTACCCAGGTACATGGGGAGTTTCTTGCCTTTTGGGAGGTCTGAGGTCTTCTGCCAGCGTTCAGTAGGTGTTCTGTAGGGGTTGTTCCACATGTAGATGTATTTCTGATGTATTTGTGGGGAGGAAGGTGATCTCCACGTCTTATTCTTCCACCATCTTGAATCCCCTCTATCATACTTGATTGATCACAAATAGTTTATGCAATTGATCAGTCCCTCATAATAGAAAGACTTTTTATTTTAATTGAAGTATAGTTTATTTACAATATTGTGTAAGTTTCAGGTGTGCAGCATAGTGATTCAATATTTTTGCAGATTATATTCCATTATAGGTTTTTACAAGATAATGGGAATAATTCCTTTTGCTATATAGTATATCCTTGTTGCTTATCTATTTTATACATAGTAGTTGTATCCATTAATCCCATACTCCTAATTTTCCCCTCCCCACCTTCCCTCTCCCCTTTGGTAACCACTAGTTTGTTTTCTATTTATTTATTTATTTTTGGCAGAGCCATGTGGCTTGTGCGGTCTTACTTCCCTGGAAACGCGGAGTCTTAACCACTATACTGCCATGGAAGTTCCACAAGTTTGTTTTCTATATCTGTGAGTCTGTTTGAAAGAATTTCATTAATGCCTTCCTGGACATCACACTAACATTGTAATTTTGATACCTTATTTGACAATCCACTCCATCATATTTTCTGAATCTTCTGTAATTTCCTGAACTAAAATACTGGAGTATTTTATGTCTCATTCCTTTAACCTCTGATTTTTTCTGTCTACAATGATAGGATTTTAGGCACATTTTCCTGAAACAACTATCAAGATCTTTACATAGCATAGAATGGTGAGGGAGGAATCATAAGTGTTTACATGAGTCAAATATGGCATTAATACATTACTCTTGATTAGTACCTTGGGAGGAACTCTTGACTGGGATGAGAAGGTATAGTTGCTATCATGTCATGACTTGTTTGACCAGAAATTAAATGATAGCCTAAACATTTTAACAAATGCAAAATGTGATGACAACCAAGAAACAGATAGTATCATCTACAGCAAGGGAAACTAATGGAAGGGGACCAGGAAGAACTTAAATTTACCCCAGTTATGAAATCAGTAGACCCTTTGTTGACTAAATAAGCCTTTAGTTTACAGACGAAAATAATTCCTGACCTGTTTGATAATCTCTAGAATTGACCATGATATTTAAAAGGAAGGATATATGATATTTTGCACATGTTGCTCTGTTTCTATATTAGAAATTTATCATTATAAAAATATGTTCACAGTGAAATAGTTGAATAAACTATCTTCAGTTTAATAATAATCAAATGTATCATAATTATTCATTAAGGAAATAACATTGATTTGTTTACACCTTTAGTTTGAACCATGGAGGGTTTCTGAATAAATTGATATTGTGGTATGCTAATTTAATTAACATATTTATAGCTACTCATTAAACCTATAATCCTATCTGATATTAAAATTTTAAATTCTATTTGATAGTACAACAGCCAAACTAAACCAGTGACACATGTACTAGATGATATTCACATATTTGACACATTCTTACTAGCATACTTATAGTTATGGATGTCTCCATTCAGAACTTCATTCAGAAACACTGCAAAATATGCCACAATTTCAATACCCTAGCAACTAATATTAAAAAATAATAAAGATTGAAGTTTAAATTACAATATAAATGGACATCTTTCACTATGACATTGCCCATCAATTTTGCATTTCCTTTCTTTTTTAAATTAATTTTTAAATATTTATTTATTTATTTATTAGTTTTGGCTGCATTGGGTCTTCGTTGCTGTGCATGGGCTTTCTCTAGTTGTGGCGAGCAGGGGCTACTCTTCATTGTGGTGCACGGGCTTCTCATGCAGTGGCTTCTCTTGTTGTGGAGCATGGGCTTTAGGCTTGCGGGCTTCAGTAGCTGTGGCATGCGGGCTCAGTAGTTGTGGCTTGCAGGCTCTAGAGTGCAGGCTCAGTAGTTGTTGTGCATGGGCTTAGTTGCTCCATGGCATGTGGGATCTTCCTGGACCAGGGGTTGAACCCGTGTCCCCTGCATTCGCAGGTGGATTCTTAACCACTGCACCACCGGGGAAGTCTCTTTAATTAATTTTTATTGGAGTATAGTTGCTTTGCAATGTTGTGTTAGTTTCTGCTGTACAGCAAAGTGAATCAGTTACACATATACATATATCCACTCTTTTTTAGATTTCCTTCCCATTTAAGTCACCACTGAGCACCGAGTAGAGTTCCTTGTTCTATACAATAGGTTCTCATTAGCATTTCTTTTCAATATGCTTTCTCTAGGTAATCTGGTCAACACAGCTTAAAATGGACACATTACCTGATAGTATGCATTTTTAATACAACATTCAAATAAGTAAATTAATTTTTGAAAAACTTTACCTTTTTCCCTCTATTACATACCTAAAATAAATTGATACCATAAGTGTTGCTTATTCTTTCAAAAAGTAAATTAGCATCTGCTGATGTTAAAATGATACATCAGCAACTCAAACAATAAATTGAAGATTCGAAATCATGTAGTTAGTATTTATGCATAAAAGTAATTACATTAATTGATCTAAATGCCAAGGTATCTTCTGTCTTAGCTTTTATTTAAGTATTAACTCAAAAACACTTTTCTTATAAGCCAGAATAAATTTGTGAAGTATCATTAATACCCTGAAAGTATTATTTTAGTACTACTTAAAATTTTTAATTGCTCCAAAGCCAAATGTTTAAGATAAAAATCACACCACATGTGAAGCCTAAATTACAAATAAGAAGTGAGAAATTATACAGGAAAATTCTGGATAATAAAATAGTTTTCTCAATTTTTCATAACATTTATGTGATTTTTTAATGAATTATCTGAATAATATCATTCATTTTCTAGTCCCTTGCAGGTTTACATAAATCAGTTGCAGGATACTACTTTAACAATATAGTACAATGAATATAATATTTTTAATAATTACACAGCATTTTACTGAGTATGTAAATCTTTGGTATATTTGTTATAGAGTAATACTATCTAATATTTACCAAGACCATACTATGTGCTAGGCATGCTTCTAAACCCTTTGCAAATTAATTTAATCCTCAAAGCAACACAATGAGGTAGGTACTATTTTTATTCAATTTTATAATTTAGGAAACTGAGAAGAACATCAATAAATATAAGTTGATTCTGAATTTGTTGGAATAATGATTTTGTTGTCATGTGTCTGACCACGTACATAGGTATGGTTGAAAAGCTGTGTGTTTTCTTTTTTTAAAAAATATATTTACTGATTTTATTTATTTATTTTTGGCTGTGTTGGGTCTTTGTTGCTGCACACAGGCTTTCTCTAGTTGCGGAGAGTGGGGTCTACTCTTCGTTGCGGTGCGTGGGCTTCTCGTTGTGGTGGCTTCTCTTTTTGCAGAGCGTGGGCTCTAGGCACGTGGGCTTCAGTAGTTGTGGTTCACGGGCTCTAGAGTGCAGGCTCAGTAGTTGTGGCTCATGGGGCCTAGCTGCTCTGCAGTATGTGGGATCTTCCTGGACCAGGGATCGAACACGTCCCCTGCAGTGGCAGGCAGATTCTTAACCACTGCGCCACCAGGGAAGTCCGAGCTATGTGTTTTCAATAGTCATTCTTTCACACATGATTTCATAAAGACCACCATCTTCTGATTTATGCCTAAAAGTGTTATTTATAACTAAAATGCCATTTGTAAATTGATGGCTGTGACCCAATTTTTTTCATTTATAGAAACACAACATTTTTGATCAAAAGTGTGACTTTTTTCTTATATTTCCAATTTAAATCTCCATGATTATATTCCCCAGAAATCATTATGATATCTACTATCATGCTAGTATTTTTATGTAATCATATATATCTACCATTGCATCTTTCTGGCAACAATAACTTTGTATAAGTAGACTAATTTTTTGGATGCTGTAATTGGTGATTATAGAAGTTAATGAAATGTTCATATCATGGACAATATTAGTGACGTTGATAAAAAGTCTCAAAAAAATTGGATGTAAGATTTACATAGCTACCCTACTCATACAGAAGCATTAATATAATTATTATTAATTATATATTGTATTATGTTAGCTATATATTTCCAGCTTTTTAACTGGTTATCTTGGGATAACTCTCTCTTTAGAATGATGTTTAAAGTTGTATTACTATATGCGTTTTTATCATGTAGCAAAAGGATACTTCTTTTCTGTGATTTTGAAGATTTTTTTAACCTAGGAATGGGTGCTCAATATTACTAAATTCTTCTTCTTATTATTATTTTATAGAAGTATAGTTGATTCACAATGTTGTGTTAGTTTCTGGTGTACAGCAAAGTGATTCAGTTTTATATAACATAACTGAATTATATATATGTATAATACATATATATAATTCAGTTATATATATATATATCTCCTTTCTTGTATCCTTTTCCATTATGCTTTATTATAGGATATTGAACATAGTTCCCTGAGCTATTCATTAGGACCTTGTTGTTTATCTATTTTATATATAGTTGTTCGTACCCGCTAATCTCAAACTACTAATTTATCCTTTCCCCACTCCCTTTCACCTTTGTAACCATAAGTTTATGTTGTATGTCTGTGAGTCTGTTTCTGTTTTGTAAATAAGTTCACTTGTATCATATTTTAGATTCCACGTATAAGTGATATCATATGGTATTTGTCTTCCCCTGTCTGACTTATTTCACTTAGTATGATAATCTCTAGGTCCATCCATGTTGCTGCAAATGGCATTATTTCATTTTTTTTTTCCGCTGAGTAATATTCCATTGTATATATATACCACATCTTCTTTATCCATTCACCTGTCAATAAATATTTAGTTTGCTTCCATGTCTCTGGCTATTGTAAATAGTGCTCCTATGAACATTGGGGTGCATATATCTTTTCAAATTAGAGTTTTCTCTGAATATATGTCCAAGAGTGGGATTGCTAGATCATATGGCAATTCTATCAATATTTTTAGTTTTTTTAAGGAACCTCTATACTGTTTTCCATAGTGGCTGTACCAATTTACATTCCCACCAACAGTGTAAGAGGGTTGCCTTTTCTCCACACCCTCTCCAGCATTTATTATTTGTAGACGTTTTAATGATGGCCATTCTGACCATTGTGAGGTGACACCTCATTATACTTTTGATTTGCATTTCTCTAATGACTAGTGATGTTGAGCATCATTTCATGTGCCTATTGGCCATCTGTATGTCTTCCTTGGAGAAATGTCTATTTAGATCTTTTGTCCATATTTTGATTGTATTGTTTGTTTGTTTGTTATTGAGTTGTATGAGCTGTTTGTATATTTTGGAAATTAAACTCTTGTGGGTTGCATCATTTGCAAATATTTTCTCCCAGTCTGTAGGTTGTCTTTTCATTTTGTTTATGGTTTCCTTTGCTGTGCAAAAGTTTATAAGTTTGGTTAGGTCCCATTTGTTTATTTTGCATTTATTTCTATTGCCTTGGGAGACTGACCTAAGAAAACATTGCTACAGCTTATGTCAGAGAATGTTTTGCCTGTGTTGTCTTCTAGGAGTTTTATGGTGTCATGTCTTATATTTAAGTCTTTAAGTCATTGTGAGTTTATTTTTGTATACGGTATGATGGTGTGTTCTAACTTCATTGATTTACATGCTGCTGTCCACCTTTCCCAGCACCCCTTGTTGAAGAGACTGTCTTTTCTCTATTGTATATTCTTGCCACCTTTGTCAAATATTAATTGACTGCAGGTGTGTGGGCTTATTTTTGGGCTCTCTATTCTTTTCCATTGATTCATATGTTGGTTTTTGTGCCAATACCACCTTGTTTTAATTACTGTAGCTTTGTAGTATTGTCTGAAGTCTGGGAGGGTTATGCCTCCCAGCTTTGTTCTTTTTCCTCAGGATTGCTTTGGCAATTCTGGGTCTTTTATGGTTCCATATAAATTATAAGATTATTTGTTCTAGTTCCGTGAAAAATGATGTAGATAACTTGATAGGGGTTGAATTAAATCTGTAGATTGCTTTGGATAATACAGCCATTTTAGCAGTATTAATTCTTATAATCCAAGTCATTGCTTATTATTGAAATGACTAGATTTTCAAAATTTATTCTATTGTTGAGATTATATAATATTAATAATTGTCCTAATGTTAAACTTTTTTTCAGTTCAAGAATGATCAAATAATATTTTTTTAAATTTATGTATTTTGTTTTGATACATGTACCATGGTTATTAAGATATTAACGTTAGAGAAAATTGAATGATAAGGATGTTTGAACTCTGTAATATCTTTGCAACTTTTCTATAAATCCAGAATTATTTTTCAGGCATTTTTGAATAAGGCCCTACTTATTTAGGACAAGACTATTGTCTTGTAGGTATGAAGTCATTAACCAAAGAACTCTTTTTAATCAATCTATATCAGCTTTATGGCCATTATAATTCTCTGTCCATGACAGCATGCTTTTAAACCCATCTATTCAATGAAACAGTGACACTCACTTTAGTGAACCCACCTCTGAAAGCTAGCCAATCACTGTCTACCTCATTTTCTGAAAGTCACCTATTCAGTGGATTCACTTCAGTGAACATTATTCTAAAGGTGGTGTCATCAAACTCATGTATCTCTACCCAAAATAAGAGCTATTACATGCCACATTCTCAAGACTGATGCCAACTCACACCAACACAACCTCAAAGCAAAGGCTTTCCAAATACTTTATAAGAGAGCAGTATGCTTTGCTCAAGGATGTCATGCCTGACCAGCATAGCAATCTTTTATTTAAGGAAGCAATACATTCATCTTTTTGTTTTCAGATATTAAGTGGTGATTTCATAATTAAAGTCATTTGAAAAGATATATATAATTCACCTGGGCCTCATAATCTGTAATGGGAGAAGATATAAATATCCTAGACTGCCACTCTCTCATGTTTTGAGGCTACAAATTCTCCCACTTCTATTGACCCAAGAGAACCTATCTTCCTGACCCAAGAGTGGACTATTTCAACATTTTCAGTCATTGTTTGCAGTGATCAGTCTAAGGTCAGGGAATTTTTCCCAGCCTGGGCTGACCAGAGCCCTTCACTAATTGTTTTTTAATTGCTTTGTTTATACAAGTTTAATACAACTACAAAATCTTCCTCCAGTGATATCTTATCTGAGGACTACACAGTTGGTATGTATCTCCCACCCCTGTGGCCTCCAGTGAACCCTGTATGTCTTCAGTCATGTGTTTCTCCAAAAACTATGTTCAAATATTTAGGACTTGGATGACTTATACTACTCTAACAGCAAAACAAACAATCCTTTCAACTAGATATTCTAGCTAGTTTTAAATTATTACACTAAAATGCATGTATAAATATAGACCATTCCGAATCAGACTATATGTAAAAATTAATGGGAAAAAAATTGAAGAGCAATTCAAAAGGATGTGATGAGTACACTTTTAAAAAAGTTACAGTATATGAAGTATTTATTATAATAATAGAAATAATTTGCAAACTACCAACAAATTTCAATGGTAGTTCCCTTTCATTCTTTGTCACATGTCTCTTATGTCTACCATTTCTAAATGAACTTGTAGTCCTAAGAAAATAATGATAATTGCTTATGAGAAGTTGTTATCTTGTCAATGTATGTAGTAGGAGAGAACATCAATCACTTAGAGGTAGCACTGTCTATAAGCAGAAACTATAATTTAAGAATATGTTATCCACTCAGATCATTTCCAGGGTCCTTGTGGATCTCTGGAGATTTAATATATAACTATTTACAATCTTATAACAATTTAATAATTTATTTTGGTAAGTCAAACGCAACAATTTTTGTATGTGTAAAGCAGTTACTGAATTTGCAGATGATAAGATCCAAAGTTAAGCAATTCTGAACAAATTTCAAAATACAAATTTAAATGATCTTAGTGGCACTAACAGCTCCTGCTTTAAGTAGGACATTCTATAATAAAATTTTGCTATAAATTACAAGAATTCACAATTCAAAATGTAGCGAGCCATATGTTACACATAACTTATGGGTATGACATTCCCAGGGAGGCTATTGAGAAATGCAAGGTCTAAAACACTCATCCATTCATCTATTCAATGAATATTTATTGTAGATATGATAATAAATAAAATAATTACATAAATAACTGCTCTTCATGGAGCTTATACTCCATGAATGGGAAAAGGCAGAAATCAAGATATATAAGAAAATATATAGAAAGATGTAATGAGTGCTATGGAAAAAAATAAAGCCTGAAGTGTAACATAGAGGATTGAGTAAAAGCTGCAGCTTTTGATAGATTGTGTGTGCATGTGTTGTGTGTGGGTGGTGTTGTGTGTGTATGTTTATGTAATGCTTCCCTTTTAGTGCACATAGGGCTTCTTGAATCCCTAGAATGGTGCTTCTCATCGTTTCAGAAAAGTCTCATTCTAATCTTTGCCGTCTTCTTTCATTCTTGGATGCCACTTGTACTTACATTAAAGGTTAAAATATTTCCTACTTATGTCCTTTCTCTTCTTTTCTATATTTGTATATCTATATTCTTCTTTCAAAATATTTCTTCTGACAATTCTTCAGATCTTAATTCTCTATATTTCTTCTTTGTCTTAAATATAATTTGAGTTTATATCAAGATTTTTAGTTCTTTATATTCCATTTTATATTCTTTTGATCTATAAATCACCTGTTTTAGCTGCATGATTCAAATGCTTTGGGGGGATATTCTGAAAGTACTTATTTCTTTTGAGATAGATGCTAATATTTCTTCAGCAGACTTTGTTTCATTTGTTCAAGGACATCATATAGCTGCCATGATGGATGGGAAAGATAAAAATTATATTGTGAATTTGGCGCAATAGAAATAATTATAGACTTATACTTTAATATAAACTACTGTCCCAATAATTAGAGTATTCAGACTGCCATCTATATATTGTATTTAAGTTTTATTTCTCACACATATTTCAACTAACATATAATGAACAATTTTCCCATCGATTCAAGCATCTGACAACTTTGTTGCTTCATGGCATGGACCATGGAACCACTGGCTGGTACACGAACTCATTAAAAGAGGCAACAGTGTTAAGTATTTTTTGATAACCCCTTAACACAATAAAAGGTTAGCTGTCTAAGAGCAGATGTTGTACAATAAGCTTACAAGAGATACTGTAGAAAATCAGTAAGCAAGGCTAGTTAGTCACAATCTTATTGTATACATTATGTTTTAAGTTAAACTACTTAGGTGAGAATGGGGAGGATCTAAGTTTATATAAGAATGATGCAACTGTATCATACATTTCAGGAAAACAGAAAATGCATGTTCATTGATAAGTTGATAAAAGTCAAAAGAATAAATTTACATGTAACTTTAGAGTTCAAAAACATCCCATTACTCTGTTTCCTTTCCTGATTTTTCAAGGTGAAGGATACAATTTGAAAACGTGGGTTGGCATGCCAAGGTTGCATAACTACTTAGTGGCAAGGGAAGGGATACAACTCTGGATTATCAATTCCCAGTTTAAAGTGCTTTCCACTAGAACACAGTTTCACTCTTTGCCACAATTATAGTATAATATAATATAATAATTAATATAATTAATATAATATAATATAATAAATATAATAGTGCATCTACTTTTGTAAATTAAATTTTATTGGAACAGAATCACATTCACTTATTTACTATTGTATATGGCTGCTTTCATGCTATAACACCAGAGTTGTGTAGTTGCAAAGGAGACAATATGACCCCAAAATTCTGAGATATTTACTATTTGACCATTTACAGGAAAAGTTTGCCTATCCTTAATTTAGAGTGAAAGATGTGGTGGTTTGTTTAGTTTCCAACTCATGCAGACCAATAATTTCTCACATGTAATAAAAATGTATTACTAGAAACCAATCATGCATTTAAATGACACATCAATGTCAATAGCTATTATGTTTATAAATGCTTAATCTTAATCTCTGTACTTATTTACTATCAAAATGGATCCAAACAGTTCTTGGATCATACAAGTTCACTGAATACACTGAGTAGCATGTCTGTAGAGGTAAAAAAAAAGAAAAGAAATTAACTCTGGAGGAAAACTGCGGGGGTTTAAATCACAGCTCTACAACCTACTGCTGTTTATTTTTTCAAGTTACTTATCTCTTTGTTTCTCACAAACCATATCTGAAAAATGTGTATAGTCATAATAATAGTGGAATAATCATTCTTGTCTCAAAGGGTTCTTTCAAGCATCAAATTAGTTAAAATATAAAACACTTAGAAACTGCCTAGTGTGTATTTAAGCATTAAAGTCTTAGCTATTAGTATTAGTTCTTAATATATGAAGCATTCACAGACTCAAAATATACCTGAACTATTTATTGACTTAATTATTAATTATTGTTTATTTTGGATCAAAAAAATAGAGTGTTATCTATGGATAATATTGGTCATGAATAAATCTAAATTTTGCCTAGAGAAATCCAATTAAAAATAATTATTTTAACTCCTTTGGTAAGCTTTGAAACTTCTTTTAAAATAAAGACTCTATTTTTGTAGAGCAGTTATTTCCCATATACTCCCTGTCCTCACACATACACAGGTTCCCTCATTATCAACATTCCCCACCAAAGTGTTATATTTGTTACAATTGATGAGTCTACATTGACACATCAAACTCAACCAAAGTTCATAGTTTATATTACATACAGTTCACTCTTGGTGTGGTATACAGGGTGGATTTGGACAAATGTATAACGACATGTATCTATCATTATGGTATTATATAGTACAGAGTATTTTCACTTCCCTAAAAAATCGTCTGTACTCCATCATTAATCCCTTCCCCTCCCCAAACCCTGGCAACTACTGATCTTTTTACTGTCTCCATAGTTTTACCTTTTTCCAGAATGTCATATAGTGTTGTAGCCTTTTTAGATTGGCTTCTTTCACATAGAGATATACATTTCAGGTTCCTCGTGTCTTCTCTTGGCTTGATAGCTCATTTCGTTTTCACTCTGAATAACACTGAACCATTTTAAATGCTCTCTGAATGGAAGCCAAATTTTAAAGTGTCCATTTAAAAACATGAAAGAAATGTTTTTCAAGCAAGGTTGCAGTGCTCTTGAGCAAAATCTGCTAGCTAGGAACTATACCAACTTTTTGCTCAGTACACAGTCTTCTTATTCAGCCATTTTCTTTTGAACTCTCATTTACAATATACCACAAAATACTACACCTTTTGTTAATAATCGGGCTTCAGTTTATAGTACCCAGAGGCAATGATGCAGGTCACTTGTTCTCAACCTCATCTGCCTTTCTTTCAGAATTGTTTATTTCTTCTTTCAAAATCTCAGGTCTATAAAGAATTTGGAAGTCCTTTATAGAGGACAAACAATAATGTTTAAACATGAACTAGTGGATGTTTTTGTATTCAAACATATGAAAATATAAAAAATGTAAAATATTTGTCAGAAACATGTAAAGTTTATCCAAACCAAAATCTAATTAATGCAATGTGAGAAAATCATCAAATTATCAATAAATTCTGTGATGTTTGAAAAAACTACATAAATGCTAAATATTAATTAGTTTGCCACTCTAACATCATTGTATTTATTTTATTAAATAATTACATTAATGAATATTTACAATTTATATATCAGGCAGAGGATTTGGATCCAACACATTCAAAGATTCCCAAAATACATTTTGAAAGAACGTATAACTCCACTGAAATAGTGAAAAGGATAGGACTAGGTACCTTCAACAGAGAAACTCTGCATGCAAATAAACAGGAAATATACATTTAGTTAATTTGTTATGAATTAAGCAAAAACTGAAGAAATCATATATTGTTTTATAACCTTTAGATTGGCAAAACATTTTCTACATCTGTTAACATTAGGAATAGCAGAGGATGTGGAGCATGGGAGCTCATACAGCTAGTGGAGGTATATTTACCTGCAAACATTTTGAAAAGCAATTTTGCAATGTCTAGAAACTGAGTAGGCCAGCTAAGTAGACTAAACAGGTTTGTCAGCTTTGTTCACATCACAAAGTGGAGTCCTTCACATAGACAACAGTGATACAGAATTGTGTATTAGACAATCTCCTTAGCAGAGCACAGTAGCCCCTGTGTGTAGCCATGACTCAGCAATTTCAGTTGTAGGTATATTCTCTATCTAGAATAGAGAAACTCTTAAGATATGAGCCCTTATATACATGGATTGGAGAAACAATTTAAATACTGTTAAAATAGACAGATATATTTGTACATGATGCATTTAGTTAATGTTGTTAACAAAAGTATATTAATATTTTAGGATTATTAATATATGTAATACAAATATTTAAAAGAGTAGTTGAGAAGGCTTTACACCAACTTCTAAAAAGTGATTGTCTCTGGTCAGGAGAGAAAGGAATAGAAGTCATGAGGGTTTCTATGGTGTATTGTGTCTCAGCTGTAGTCGTAATAGTTTGTTTAAGAAAAAGTCTTAGGCAAATATTTTAAAAGTTTAACATTTGATAAATCTGAACAATGGTATTCAGCTTATCATGTAACCTGTTTAATTATCTCTATTTTTGTTTGTTTAATATTTACATTTAAAAACAGAAAAATGGAAAGTTATTATTACAATGGCCAGCTCGTATTTAATTTCTCTTAAAAACTGAAAAAAAGTCTGGTTTTATTTTTACTATTTTTATTTTCCTTAATTGTATTTTTTAGCTAAAGTTTATATTCCTATTTTCTGTTTTCATAAATATATGAATGTAGATATATTTATATACAGATTCAGGATAAATTTCAAGCTTTATTCTTAGACCAGAATTAACACTCTACATTTTTTCTATGAACATATATAGCTATTCTTTGTATTTGAAATTACAGCATTACAGCCATCTACAGGATGAAGCTTAAAATACCTGCCAGTATTTCCCCAGAGTCAATTGCATATCGTAGTTATTAGCAAATGGAATAGATATTAAAATTGCATCAGCCAAACTTCTCATGTATTACATGAATCTTCAAGGCAATTGCTGGTAAAATCTGATCTAGATTTCTTATCAAAATTCTTACTTTTCCTGTGGATTATATAATTTACAAACAACGTTCAACAATTTGCTTAAAATGTTCTAAGATAATCTTACCATCTGCACAAAAACATGTCATTTGATTGACTATTTAATACAAACAAATGTCTATTCCATATAAAAGACCTTTTAAGTATGGAATTGTTACTTACTTGATTAAATTATCCACCGAACTGTGATATTTAGCATCATTGTATACAGCCATAGAAATTTTTTATTGAGATATAATTTGCATACCATAAACTTCACCCTGTAAGAGTCAGTGTCCCCAATATGTTGAAAATGTATGAGATCATTACCACTGATTCTGATCTCAGGTGGCCTTGGCCTGCAGCAGCTTGAAGCAGAATTTTGGTACTCGGCCAGAGATTGAAGTCAGGCCGCGGCAGTGAGAGCGCTGAATCCTAGCCACTAGACCACCAGGGACCAGTGGCCAGTAACAAGGCCCTGGCCCATCAGCTGTGTAGAAATGAATTTGACATAGAGACAGAAAGTAGTGAAACAAAGTAAAGTGTTTATTAGGAGGAAAAAGAGTACGTGTGGATAGACACAGGGGCAGGCTCAGAGAGAGAAGTAGTGCCCTCGTGGTAGTTTGAATCACTTTTATGGGGCATTTCTTCTGGGTTTCCTTGGCCAATCATCTTGCTTTGCTTGGTTCTGAGTCCATATTTGGTATAACTCAGGGTCTTCCCATGTGTGCATGCACATCTCTTAGCCAAGTGATTCTAGTGAAAAGGCCTATGGGTAGGTTGACATCACCTACTCTGGGGTGGTGCCCCCTCCCTTTTTGACCTTCAAGGAGCTTTTCTGTGCACGTGTAGTCAGAATGTCTCCTTGACTTTGAGAATGAGGAATATGTGGTCTTTTATCTCTTTTCTGGGCAGGACTTAACTTCTCCCCCTTCCTGCTATTTTGGAGTATCTGTCCACAGGGGATGGAACTCTAGCTGTTTAGCCTGTAGCCCATCTATCTCCTGCCTCAATTCCAGAATAGTTCCGTTACCTCCAAAAGAAATTCGATGCCCATTAGCAGTCACTCTCCATTCTCCCTTCCCTCCAGGTCCTGGCAATCACTAATCTACCTTATATATGTATGGTTTTGACTAGTCTAAAATTTCATATAAATGGAATCCTGTAATATGTGGCATTTTGTGTCTGGTTTCTTTCACTTAGCTTAATGTTTTAAAAAGCTTCCTTGGTTGTATCAATTCTTCATTTTTTTAATAGCTGGATAATGTTCCATTATATGGATATATCACATTTTGTTAATCCATTCATCTGTTGATGGGCATTTGGGGTGTTCTAATTTATGACTATTATAAATAATGCTGTTGTAAACATTCATGTACCACTTTTTTGTTTTAATTCTGTGGAGTATATTTCTAACTGTGGAGTTTCTGGGTTATATAGTTATACCTCTCTATTTGCCTTTTTGAGGAACTTCCACACGTTTTCTGAAACATGTGTACCATTTTACATTCCCATCAGCAATATATGATTGTTTCTATTTCTGCACATGCTTGCCAGCACTTGTTATTATCCATCTTTGTCATCTTAGAGGGTGTGAAGTGGTATCTCATTGCTATTTTTATCATTGCTTGTGTTTTCCTAATAACAAATGAGGTTGAACTGCTTTTCATATACTTATTGGCCATTTGATTATCTTCTTTGGAGAAATGTCTATCCAAATCCTTTGCCCTTTTTTTATTTGGGCTACTGTCTTGTTATTATTGAGATGTAAGTCTTTGTATATTCTGGATACTAGTTCCTTATCTATGTTATTTGCAAAGATTTTCTCCCATTTGTGTTTTTTTTCTTTCACTTTTTTGTTGGTGAATTTTGAAGCCTAAAGTTTTAAATTTTGATGAAGTTAAATGTATTTCTTTTGCTACTTATGATTTTGGTATCATATCTAAGAATCCAGTGCCTAATACAAGGTCATAAAGACTTTTGCCTTATGTCTTCTCTAAGATCTTTATAGTTTTAGCTCTTGCATTTAAGTCTTTGATCCATTTTGAGTTACTTTTTGTATAGTATGAGACAGAGGTCTAACTTCATTTATTTTGTATATGGTGTGAGATAGAATGTCCAGTCATCCCATTAACAACATTAGACACTATTCTTTCCCTGTTGGAATAGCTTCTTGAAAATCAATTGACAATATATGTAAGGGTTTATTTCTGGATTCTCAGTTATGTTTTATTAATTTATATGCCTATCCTTTTGCCAGCACCAGAGTGTTTTGATTATTGTAGCTTTGTATTAAACTTTGAAATTGAAAAGTTTGAGTCCACCAACTTTGTTCTTCTTTTTCAAGATTGTTTTTGTTATGATGGGACCCTTGTATTTCCATATGAATTTTAGGATCAGCTTGTCAACTTCTGCAAAAAAAAAAAAAAAAAAAAAAAAAAGCAGATGAGATTTTGATGGAGAATGCATTGAATCTCTATATAAATTGGGGGAATATTACCTTCTTAATAAAATTAACATAGCAATTTCTTGTTAACAATTGCTATAGTCTGAATGTTTGTGTTCCTCCAAAATTCATATGTTAAAACCAGTATTAGGAGGTGGGGCTTTGGGGAGTTAATTAGATCATGAGGGCAGAGCCCTCATGAATGGCATTAGTGCCTTTATAAAAGAGTCCGGAGAAAGTTCTCTTGCCCAATTTACCACATGATGTTACAGTGAAATGCCTGCCAGCCTTCTAGGAAGCAGGGTCTCATCAAAAGTAAAATCTGCCAGCACCCTGAGTTTGAACTTCTCAGGTTCCAGAATCATAAGAAATAATATTTTGTCATTTATAAGCCACGCAGCCTCTGGTATTTTGTTATAACAGCCCAAATGGGCTAAGACAATATTATATCTTTCCTTTCAAGAACATGCAATGCATTTCCATTTATCCACATCTTCAATTTATTCACTGTTAATGTGTAGTTTTCAGTGTAAACATCTCATACATCTTTTGCTAAATTTATTCCAAATTATTAAATTATTTTTGATGTTATTGTAGATGAAATTATTTTTTAATTTAATTTTTAGATTGGTCATTGCTAGTGTATAGAAATATAGTTGATTTTTATATATTAATCTTGTATCCTGTAAACTTGCTGAGCATGTTAGATCTAGTTTTTTTTTTTTTCATTCTTTAGTAATTTCAACATATGAGATTATGTCATTTTCAACTGGAAAGAGTTAACATCTTCTGTTCCAATATGGATGTCTTTTCTTGCCTAGCTGTCTTCTCTAGAACTTCAGTATGTTGTTGAGAAGTAGTTAGAGTGAATATTCTTGTCTTTTTCCTTATTTTGGAGGGGATACTTTCAGTCTTCCACCATTAAGGATGTTAGCTGTGGGAATTTTGCAGGTGACCTTTATCAGACTGAGGACATAGAAATGTCTCTAACACTGTTTTTTAAGCTTGCTAGTGACACATGTGAATAATATTTTATTCAGCTCATATTGGATTTTTATGCTATTTTTTAATTTGTTTATTTTATGTGTATCTATCATATGGTCAACTGGAATTTACAGGCCATAAAATGTCTAGTAATTGCAGAATTAATCTTCACATAGTAAAATGGTTGGCTAGCTATCTATCAAATTTTAATCAAATTAAATTTTTTACTATCATTAAGATAACCACTGAGTGATACATATATTAATAGATTCAAATAATTTATTGTTATTAAGCACAGAATATAATTTTAAGTTGTTCCAGGAAGAAATGTCATAAACTTAGGATAATGTGATTCTTCTTTTATATCCTTTT
Source organism: Eschrichtius robustus (assembly GCF_028021215.1). Taxonomy (NCBI): domain Eukaryota; kingdom Metazoa; phylum Chordata; class Mammalia; order Artiodactyla; family Eschrichtiidae; genus Eschrichtius; species Eschrichtius robustus. Next base: position 92,788,516 of record NC_090826.1, read on the forward strand.
TTGATGAGCAACAAACCAAATTCAAAATTAATTGCTTAAAACAACTATTTTTTTATCATTCACATATCTATGGGTCATGTGAGTATTCTGCTGGCCTTGCCCAACCTTAGTTCCCCTCTGTTGATCCTTGTTGGACTTGGTTATACATCTGTGCTCTGCTGGTAGGTGAGCTGGGGAATTCCTACCCTAAGATGGCCTCATTCACATGTCTTGTATAATTAGAATGACTGTCAGTTTGGATGATGAGGTTAATTGAAATCTCATTTCCTATTCTTCAGCAGACTAGTCTCGATTACGGTGGCAGAGTTCTAAAAGTAACATGAAGATGAACAGTAGTGGCAGGGTGATATGAATTTTAGCGATAGTTTTCTCTTTAAAAGTTGGGAGGCATTACAGAATGTTTATATATTGGTTGCATACCAGATTCCAAAGAATTCATGTGTAAGAAAAGTACAAATGCATGGACTAGACAGTAAAGACTATAAACTTAGAGGAACAGGGCATAAATATGTTCATTGTTTAATTTGTCCTTACCAATGTGAATAGAAGCATTAAGAGGGCTGGGAAAAATTTCAATCCTTTATGCATATCACAAATCCTTTCATGTAATAGTAAATATCGTTAAATCTGATTAAATGAATGAATGACAGCTAAGGTAATAAGGAATGGTTTAATTCTGGTGATGAAAACTGATCTAGATTTTAAGGAAAGGATACAGGAGGCGATCTAGGTATATGTATGGGATGGCTGGGGGGATTGGGGACTGGTAGAGCATGACATAATGGACTATTCTGGGAATGGTGAGGAATCATGGACAATAGATAACTGTCCAATAACTCTGAGAAGATAATTTGACTCAACTTTGGTAAACTTTGAGTAAATAAGGAGCAAATGTTATGTTTAAACGGGTACAAACATATTAATATTATCATTTTGGAAGATATATCTGAAAATTGCTTTTGAAGACATTTAAGTGAACAGTGTCTAAGAGCAATGGAAACCAATTAGGAGCCTTCACTAATAATCAAAGTAGGAGATAATGAGGGCTCAGGCTACAGTGGTGTCAGAGAAAATAGAAAGTAAGTGGGAATGGATGTTAAAAACACTTTGGATAGAACATACTGGCTAATCACTCATCTTTGTATGCCTTAGTGATATTTTATTTTTCCTAAGCAGTCCTTGCTTTCCTGTGAGTAGGCTTCTTTTGCTGCATTCTTTTCTCATTTCTGACTATATTCTGTCCATTTAGGTCTCACCTAAAATATCTCATTTTCTATGGAACAATTATCAATTTTTATATAGTCAGTGATAAATATTCATTCCTTTTAATGCCTGGAATACCATTTTTATACTTTTTAGAGCACTAAATTGTCTGCCTTATACTATAGTCATTGTTTTTATTATTTTTATAAAATGTTTATTGTGAGCCCTGTAATGCTAGAATTATATCTTACTGACATTAGTAACTTTTTAAACTTAGTGTTGTTTTTTTTTTTGAAGTTTAGCCACCTGTTAATAAATTTAACCTGTTCATAATGGCATTTTAATTGTGGAGGGAGAGGCCACAATTTACTGAGGTTTCCAGGCTGGAAAAACTAGTGAGCCATTGATAATTTTAAGATATTGATCATTTTATCACTATAAATCTCACTTTCCCTCAAAAACCAAAACAAAATAGTAGCAAAATGTAGGAAGCTGTGCAATAATTGGTGAAAAAATTTAATGAATATTTAAGATGAGAATAGCTTGCTTAATAATAGAAATATTTATATAGTGATTATATATATACTCGATGTAATTTTCATACAACCTTGGGAAGTATTATCATCATTACCACTTTATAGATGAAAGAATAGACATTTGAATTTGTCATGCTGAAAATAGTGAACTTCAAGCTTAAATCTTGGGTTTATGACCCTATATACAGGTTTCTTTCTTCTACACCACAGTTTATGTTATAATTTAAGTATCATTTTCTTGTGTATTTTCAAGATGATTACATTATAAATTTCCACTAACAATAAGTCCACCTTCCTTATTTAAGGTTTAATATTTTGATGAATAAAATGTTTCTGGCACTGGTTTAAACTAAGCTACCCATTTATTGACATTTGGTCAATAAATAGAATTTAGACTCATAAAAGTGTTTCTTCCCCATTTCTCAATAATACAATTTCCCTTCCAGTCTACGCCTGACCTCCACCATGAATGTGGAAGGAAAGGAAAAAAGAAACAATTAAATAATTATTGAAGGCTAAGTTGTTTGATCCTTCTTGAATTTGATGAAATGGGGTATACTAGTAGGGAGGCTCTTGAACTTAGAATATATCTTTGATGTGAAGTTCATCTAAAGGATTCTCATGGGAGAGTTAAATGAAAGTGGCCTAACCACCACTCAATATATTCCCAACAGTTACCTGCCAGTCTGAGTGCTTCTGTACCATTATAAAAATCTATCAAGCATTCAAAACCAATTACACACAGGATGTCATGTGTTGTCATGCCAGCTGTCCTTTCACTCCTCCTGAGATGCCACTGCCCATTTTCAGTTAAAAGTACATCTTACTATATTGAGGTTTTTGTCAAGATAAACTTTACTATGTTTATGTCCACTCTCATTTAACAAAAGTGAATGGGATTGTCTTTGAAAGACCAATAATTATCATAGGTCACAGAAGATTTTCCTGGCTATTATATTCTACAAACGTTTATTATCAAGATAAAAATCTCAGTGTCTGTGGGTGATTTTCTAAGAATTTCAGGTTTATTATTGAATAATTTTTCTATCTCATCAGAGAATGCTACCTGCCATTTAATCTAAGGGATAAACATGTGGAAGTAAATTAATACTTTATAAGGAGAAATAAGAAGAGAACTATAAATTGCATGTCCTGGTTTCAGTGGATCTATACTCTATTTAGATAATTTATATTAGCAGGAAGGAATTGATAATAATAAATAATACAGAATTTAGAAGAACTTATTGTATTTATCAAGGCTGCTCAAAATATATTGAATAATATTAACAACTGTATCTTAATTAAAACCTGCACCATCTAACATGAATATCTGCCTTTGTATTTTTATATTTATTTCCATTTTATCATTTTAGTATCCAGCACATATTCATGCAAGTCACATAATTAGCTATATGATTGAGCTAAATAATTTTATTTTTCGCTGCTTTTATCTAAAAGAAAAGCAGATTTATTGGAAGTTGAAAAAAATTTTAATATTACCAATTCTATAATTAAGAAATGACAGGAGCGCTAGATGAATGTAAGACAACATCATATTGATGAATAAAAATATCAACAATGTTACCTATGAAGTATTACCTGCTCACTGTATGCCTGCTCTTCAGGCAGAATCATGAGGGAGTATCAAAATATAAGATATTACTGAGCACTTTCTGCATTTGTATTTATACCCTGTAAGGTACTCTTTTGGATTTTCACAAATGGCTAAGGCAGAATTAATAAAATTAACAAGAGAAAAAATAACATGTATATTCTTCAAACAGAATGATAATTTCTATCTAGGAATATTATTGGAAGTCTTCAAGATGAGTGTAAAATGAATGCAATTTAAAAATACAGTAAAGGAAAAGAATATTTAAATAGAAAACAATGTGGTTGAAAACAACGATTCAAAAAATTGTATGGGATAGTTAGCGAAAAGACAGTAGTATATTTTGGATGGAGTGTAATATATTTATAGGTTGGTGACAAAATAAGACTGAAAAGGGAGTTTTTATTTGGATTTTAAAAGGACAATGAATGCAAAGCTAAGGATTTAAAATTTTATTTTTAAGTAAAAGGATGCCACTGCAATTTTAAAAAATAGTGACATCATTATAATGCTTCTCTGTGGAAGTTTATCTTGTTACAGTATGGTAAAAGATATTCTTTTTTTCCCCTTAATCCACTTTACAGAGATATGATTGACATAAAAAGCTGTACATATTTAATGTTTACAACTTGGTGAGTTTGGAGATAAGTATATACCTGTGAAACCATCACCACAGTCTATGCTATAAACATACCTATCACCTCCAAAAGTCTCTTCCTGCCCTCTTTATTTATTATTATTATTGTGATGGGAACTCTTAACATAAGATATACCCTGCTGACAAATTTTTAAGTATACTGTGCAGGATTGTTAGCTATAGACTCTATGCTGTACAGTAGATCCCTAGGACAAATTCATTTTGTATAACTAAATCTTGTACCCTCTGACTAATACGTCCTCATTTGCCCCTCTCTTCAGCCTCTGGTAACCACCGTTCTACCCTCTGCCTCTGTGAGGTTCACTATTTTAGATTTCTCATATAAGTGGAATCATGTAGTATTTGCAGCAACATGGATGAACCTGAAGAACATTATGCTAAGTGAAAAAAGCCAGACACAGAGGGCAAAAAATATACTTGAGTGTAATGACCAAAGGATAACCTAAAAGCAAAGATACCTAGTAATTAAATTTTAGAATGTTACAAAAATTGGTGAGAACACATAGAACTATATTTGCTAATGGTGGAAAAGCAAGTTATTCAAAGGAAGTTACAAAGTTGGAATCTACAGAAATCGATATTTCACTTTCAATCAAAACAACCTGCATTTTTAGGTGAGGTAACTGAGGCACATAGGTAAAATAATTTGTCTGACATTACAAAGCTAGCTTATTAGGTAGGGTGGGATAAATGGTTATAGACCCTCAAAATTTGGTGGCAAAACCCATCAAGGTTTAGTTTCTTGTCACATAATTGTTCAAGTTATGGTTTTGGGGTCACAGGCAATTCTATTTCATGTAATATTTCTAAAATCCAGGCTGATGGATGAATTATCTCTAACATCTGGCTTCTAAAGTCAGTCTGGTCATTGTAATTTCAGTCTACCGTGGGAAAATAAAAGGGACAAAGAAAGCACTTTCTTAAAGACCCTGCCATGGAAGAGAAACACATTACTTTCACTCACATTTTATTATAGAGATATTGGTACAGGGCCACACTTAACTACACCAGAGGCTGGGAAATGTAATTTTGCTGTGTCAGATGAGAAGAAATAGATTTTGTGGACAGTTGCAGACTCTATCCTGATCACTAAGTGACAAATGGGGATTTCAACACAAGCAAGAAAGAATAGCGTTTATGCTTTTAAATATTATTCCAAGCAAAGAACTGGGGTAGTAGAAACTCTTTTAAATAAAACTCCAGTTAGACACTAATACAAATAAATACCTTAAAATTTAATTAAATTAAGTTTTAATTACCTGTCTTTTCACTGGAACTCTTTTCATTGTTACTGTAGTAATTTTTTATTACTATTTCACATGCAGTGTTTAATAATTATAAATATATATACATCAAAAATTAAAATTTCTGTTGAATCACCCAAGGCCTTATTGACTAAGTTAAGTTTAAGGGACTATGGGACAGTAAATTAGAATGGGTTAGGAAGCCACTTGCATTCTACATCATTTTTTTCCATGTACACTATTTTAATGATTAAAAATAAAGTACTGGAATGAAATTTAATTACATAGGTTAAATACCTTCATATATACATGTAACATTTCATATACATTATATATGACATTTGTTTATTTATCTATCCATCTTATCTATGTATCTATCATCTATGTATCTATCCATCTAATCTGTCTATCTGCTATCTTTACATGGCACTTTCCCACATAGTTTCCTTTTAGTTGCTGTATGTTTGTAAAGGAAATATTAATTGAAGCCCTAAAAGTGCTTTCTTCTTGAAGCTATTTGAAATCACAGATGGGAATAACCATTGTTCCAAAAAAGAAAACTACACAAATGGTTCACCAACATGCACAGAACTTGTAATTCCATTGATTTACTAAACACACGCTTTAACTCCACATCTACTAATGATAAATTGTCAAATTGTTCCACATGCCAATTCTTTGTAAAAATAGAAATATTAATTTAATTTTAACTAACATGGAAACAGAAAACATTCAGATTGATTAAGTTGAAAGGGAAAAATTCTGATAGCCTAGGAAATTTGAAAAATCACACAATTTTTAATATGCATAATTTTTCTATGTTAGATTATATAAAAGATCTATATTAATATAAAAATTCTATCATTCCAAACAAACACATGCATTCAGGGTATAATTTTCGTGGTTAGTACTTGTTTAAAGTGTTTAAAAATTTTTGTAAGATGCAGTTTGATTAAACATGCATTAAAATTAGTTTCTAGAACTGGACAAATAAAAGATGCTTAATTAAATAGGGATAATACAAATATTTTTGTTTATAAGAAATTCATACATTTAGAAATGATAACAAGTAATAATGGTGCCAAGAATACCTGTGAATACAAAATAAGAACTCAAAGATATTTGATAATATTGGATACTATATTTTAACATATTTGCCACTAATTTGAAACTATCACTTCTGAAAATAAAGAATCTGTACAACTGATACAGAGAAATAACTTCTAGTAGTAAAATTATCAAAGCAATTTTTTCTTGTTACTCTAGCACTAAAGCCAGAGGATAGAAGCAAGAGTGATTCTGCACCACCAGCTAAACTTTGGCAGATTGATCTTTCAGGTACCAAGGTAAAAAGTACATTGTAAGTAGCTATAATTTTGTCTTAAATAGAGGGATTCTAAGGCACAGTTGGAGATGCTTTGGGAAAAGGAAACAGGGAAGTAATATGCAATTATGTTTCTTCCAAGTCTTCAAATATTTTTATACTACATTTTGGTCTTTTGATTGGTATGAATGACTTCTCAAAGTCCTTTACAATTATAACTTATAAGGCCAAGCTGATATTTTAATTATGTTTAATTGAAGTTTCATAATTTTATAAGTATAATTTCAAAGTACCTGATTAGAGGTGCGTTTCTTTAATGTCTGTTTTTTCTAAATAGCAAGTGATATGGTAATATAAAATATTAGCAATGGTTATCTGAAATCCTATTGCTAAAACTGCCATCATAAAATTATAATTTTCTTAATATAAAATTTTTCATTATAGGTTTCATTTGATTAACCAAAACTTGTTTTAATTCTTTCATTTGTTGTTTTGTATCTAATCGTGGATTTAGAAAATCAATGCTTATTAAATACTCTAATATTGATTCACCTATAACTTTGATGTTTCTATTTTTAAATTACTTATGGACAAACTATCGTATAAATCACTTATTGTTACTCAATTAATTTGTCTATGATTTGAAATCATCAGTGGTGGGAGGACTACTAAAAAGGTTATTTTATGTTATAAACTACAATAGATTAATTTCTGAGAAACATATAACTGGAATGGAAATGTAGCTACACCCATAAGTAACAAAATGTTAACTTCTTGCTGCTTATGTTATGGGTGTACCTTACATTTCCTTTCATATACATATTTACATATGTATGTATATATATATATAAAACATTATATATTTATTCAGGAGGAGAAGAAAACAATTGTGTGTGTGTGTGTGTGTGTGTGTGTACATGTGTGTTTGCATATTGTCAATTTATTTTTGTCTTCATTATACAAATGTGGTACAGAAAATATGCTTATAAGTAATGTAAATGATGACGATTTTGAGGATGTACTATATTCCTATAGAATAAACATTTAGAAATATAATCAAATAGAAATTTTAGAAACAATAAAATCATAAATTGAAATTTAAAAAAACAAATAGGTTTAAGACCAGAATGGACATAATGGATTAGAGGAGTAGCAAAGAGGATTAGAAAAAGAAATTGGAAGATATCAATATATGCAAATCAATCAGTGTGAAACACCATATTAACAAATTGAAGGATAAAAACCATATGATAATCTCAATAGATGCAGAAAAAGCTTATGACAAAATTCAACACCCATTTATGATAAAACCTCTCCAGAAAGTAGGCATAGAGGGAACCTACCTCAACATAATAAAGGCCATATACGACAAACCCACAGCCAACATCGTTCTCAACAGTGAAAAACTGAAACCATTTCCACTAAGATCAGGAACAAGACAAGGTTGCCCACTCTCACCACTATCATTCAACATAGTTTTGGGAGGTTTAGCCACAACAATCAGAGAAGAAAAAGAAATAAAACAAAACCAAATCAAAAAAGGAGAAGTAAAACTGTCACTGTTTGCAGATGACATGATGCTATACATAGAGAATCCTAAGATGCTACCAGAAGACTACTAGAGCTAATCAATGAATTTGGTAGAGTAACAGGATGCAAAATTAATGCACAAAAATATCTTGCATTCCTATACATTAATGATGAAAAATCTGAAATAGAAATTAAGGAAACACTCCCATTTACCATTGCAACAAAAAGAATAAAATACCTAGGAATAAACCTACCTAAGGAGACAAAAGACCTGTATGCAGAAAACTATAAGACACTGATGAAAGAAATTAAAGATGATACAAACAGATGGAGAGATATACTATGTTCTTGGACTGGAAGAATCAACATTGTGAAAATGACTCTACTACCCAAAGCAATCTACAGGTTCAATGCAATCCCTATCACACTACCAATGGCAGTTTTTACAGAAGTAGAACAAAAAATTGCACAATTTGTGTGGAAACACAAAAGACCCCAAATAGCCAAAACAATCTTGAGAAAGAAAAACGGAGCTGGAGGAATCAGACGCCCAGATTTCAGACTATACTACAAAGCTACAGTAATCAAGACAGTATGGTACTGGCAGAAAGACAGAAATATAGATCAATGGAACAGGAGAGAAAGCCAAGAGATAAACCACACACCTATGGTCACCTTATCTTTGATAAAGGAGGCAAGAATATACAACAGAGAAAAGACAACCTCTTCAATAAGTGGTGCTGGGAAACTGGGCAGCTACATGTTAAAGAATGAAATTAGAACATTTCCTAACACCATACACAAAAATAAACTCAAAATGGATTTCAGACCTAAATGTAAGGCCAGACAGTATAAAAATCTTAGAGGAAAACATAGGCCGCACACTCTCTGACATAAATCACAGCAAGATCCCTTTTGACCCACCTCCTAGAGAAATGGAAATAAAAACAAAAATAAACAAATGGGACTTAATGAAACTTAAAAGCTTTTGCACAGCAAAGGAAACCATAAACAAGACAAAAAGACAACCCTCAGAATGGGAGAAAATAGTTGCAAACGAAACAACTGACAAAGGATTAATTTTCAAAATTTACAAGCAGATCATGAAGCTCAATATCAAAAAAACAACAACCCAATCCAAAAATGGGCAGAAGACCTAAATAGACATTTCTCCAAAGAAGATATACAGATTTCCAACAAACACATGAAAAGATGCTTAACATCACTAATCATTAGAGAAATGCAAACCAAAACTACAATGAGGTATCACCTCACACCAGTCAGAATGGCCATCATCAAAAAATCTACAAACAGTAAGTGCTGGAGAGCGTGTGGAGAAAAGGGAACCCTCTTGCACTGTTGGTGGGAATGTAAATTGATACAGCCACTATGGAGAACAGTTTGGAGATTCCTAAAAAAACTAAAAATAGAACTACCATATGACCCAGCAATCCCACTACTGGGCATGTACCCTGAGAAAACCATAGTTCAAAAAGAGTCATGTACCGCAACGTTCATTGCAGCACAATTTACAATAACATTGAAGCAACCTAAGTGTCCATCGACAGATGAATGGATAAAGAAGATGTGGCACATATATACAATGGAATATTACTCAGCCATAAAAAGAAACAAAATTGAGTTATTTGTAGTGAGGTGGATGGACCTAGAGTCTGTCATACAGAGTGAAGTAAGTCAGAAAGAGAAAAGCAAATACCGTATGCTAACACATATATATGGATTCTAGAAAAAAAATTGGTTCTGATGAATCTGGGACAGGACAGGAGTAAAGACACAGACTTAGAGAATGGACTTGAGGACACGGGGAGGGGGAAGGGTAAGCTGGGGCAAAGTGAGAGAGTAGCACTGATATATATACACTATGAAGTGTAAAATAGATAGCTAGTGGGAAGCAGCTGCATGGCACAGGGAGATCAACTCAGTGTTTTGCGACCACCTAGAGGGGTGGGATAAGGAGGGTGGGAGGGAGACAAAAGAGGGAGGGCATATGGGGATATATATATGCATATAGCTGATTTACATTGTTATACAGCAGAATCTAACACAACACTGTAAAGCAATTATACTCCAATAAAGATGTTAAAAAAATAAAAATAAATAAAAAAAGAAATGGGAAGACACATGAGAGTTATATAGAGTAAAGAAAGGAGTGAACAAATAATAATGAAAAATAGAGAAAATAGAATAATAGACATTTATATACTGAAAATTTTTACCATAAATGTACTTGGTATTCCAGAAGAAAAGAGAAAGAGAATGGAGGTGAAGTAATATTTGAAGAGATAAAGTTTACAAGTGTCTGAAAACTGATGAAAAATATCAACAACATATTCAAGATATTCTAAACAAAAAGGAAGATAAATACAAGGAAATTATACCTATGCAGCTTATAGTTAAACTACTGAAAACTAACGACAAAAAGAAAATCTTAAAATCCAAAGGAACAAAGGCACACTGCCTTTAATTTCATTGATTTTCTCTACTGATTTCCTGTTTTCAGTTTCATTGATTTCTGTTCAAATTCTTATTGTTTCTTCTCTTCTGCTTATTTTGGATTTAATTTGCTCTCTTTTTTTCTAGTTTCCTAGTGTGGAAACTTAGATTACTTATTTTAGATCTTTCTTCTTTTCTAATATGTGTATTCAATGCTATAAATTTCCCTCTAACCTCTGCTTTTACTGATTCCCACAAATTTTGATAAATTGTGTTTTCCTTTTCATTTAGTTCAAAATACTTTTTAATTTCCCTTGAGATTTCTTCTTTGATCCATGTGTTAAGAAATTAATTGCCACATATTTTGGGATTTTCCACTTTTCTTCCTGTTATTGATTTCTAGTTTATTTCATTGTGGTATAAGAGCAGACAATATATGATTTTCAGTCTTTTAAATTTGTTGAGTGTTTATGGCCCAGAATATTGTCTATCTTGGTGAACACTCTATTTGAGCTTGAGAAGAATGTGCATTCTGCTGTTAAATAGCCTATAGATGTTAATTATATCCAGTTGATTGATGCTATTGTTGACTTCAGCCTTATCCTTACTGATTATCTGCCTGTTGGATCTGTCCATTTCTGAGAAAAGGGTGTTGAAATCTCCAACTGTGAGCATGGCTTCATTTATTTCTCCCTGCAGTTCTATTAGCTTTTGTCACATTGTTTGATATTGTCAGTGCACACACATTTAGGATCATTATATCTTCTAGAAGTGACCACTTTGTCCCTGTGTAATACCCTTTTTTACTTTGATGACTTCACTTGCTTTGAAGGTGGCTCTGTGTGAAATTAATATAGTTATTCCTTCTTTCTTTCAATTAGAATGGTATATTTTTCTCTATCCATTTACTTTATATATATACATATTTATAATGTCTTTATATTTAAAGTAGGTTTCTCGTAGACACATATTTGGGGTTTATTTCTTATCTACTCTGAAAATTTCTTTCAGTTGGTTCATTTAGACCACTGGTATTACCAAAGTGATTATTGATATATTTGGGCTAATAGCTACCATATCCATTACTGTTTTCTATTTATTGCCCTTGTTCTCTATTCCTATTTTTGTCCTCCAGTCTTTTTCTGCCTTTCGTGGCTTTAATTGATCATATTTTTATGATTCCATTGTCTCTACTTTCTTAGCGCATCAATTATACTTCTTTTCTTACCTTTTTTTAGGAGTTGCCCTGGAGTTTGCAATATACATTTATAACTAATCCAAGTCCATTTTCAAATAACACTATACTATTTCACGAGTAGTGTGAGTACCTTATAACAAAATAAGCCTAATTTCTCCCTCTCATCCCCTGTATTGTCGTTGTCATTCATTTCACTTGTATATAAATGTACATAAACATAGGTATATATATAAGCATATGAAATTGGATACATTGTGGCTATTATTATTTTGAACAAACATATTGTTAGATCAGTTAAGAATAAGAAAAATGAAAGTTTTAATTTTTCCTGCACTTATTCCTTCTTTGATGTTCTTCTTTTTTTTATGTAGATCTGAGTTTCTGACCTAAATTATTTTCCTTCTCTCTAAAGAATTTCTTTTAACATTTCTTGCAAGGCAAGTCTACTGGCAACAAATTCTCTCAATTTTCATTTGTCTGAGAAAGTCTTTATTTTGCCTTCACTTTTGAAAGAAAATTTCTCAGGGCACAGAATTCTAGGTTGGTGGTTTTCTTCTCTCAACACAAAATAATTAACTCTACACCTTTCTTCATTGCATTGTTTCTAAAAAGAAGTCAGATTTTTATCTTTGCTCTTCTATAGGTAAGATTTTTTCCCACTAGTTTCTTTCAGGATTTAAAAAAATAATTCATTAGCATTTGAAAATTATATGCCTAGGTATAGAGTTTTTTAAAATATTTACCCTTCTTGGTGTTCTCTGAGCTTCTTGGACCCATGGTTTGGTGTCTGACATTAATTTGGGGAAATTCTCTATCATTATTGTTTCAAATATTTCTTTTGTTTCTTTCTCCTTCTGGTATTTTCATTATGTGTTTGTTACACTCTTTGTAGTTGTCCCACAATCCTTGGATATTCTGTTCTGCTTTTTCATTCCTTTGTTCTTTTTGCTTTTTGGTTTTTGAGGAGTCTATTGTTATATCCTGTAGCACAGAATTTCTTTCCTCAGCTGTGTCCAGTCTACTAGTAAGCCCATCAAAGGCATTCTTCATTTCTATCACAGTGTTTTGTTTTGTTTTGTTTTTTTTATTCTCTAACATTTCTTTTTGGTTCTTTCTCAATATCAATATTTCTACTGTTCTGTTTATATAGCTCATCTGTTCTTTAATACTGTCTACTTTACCTATTAGAACCCTTCATATATAATCATAATTGTTTTAAATTCTTGGTCTGATAATTCCAACATCCCTGTAATGTCTGGTTCTGTTGCATACTCTGTGCTTTTAAAATGTGTGTGTGTGTGAGTGTGTGTGTTTTATATTTTGTTATGTCTTGTAATTTTTTCTTGATAGCTGGATGTGATATAAAGAGTAGAAGGAATTGCTGTAAATAAGACTGTAGTAATGTGGTGGTGAGGTTTGGGAGAAGGGGAAGTATTCAATAGTCTTATGATTAAGTCTGAGTCTTTAGTGCGCCTATGCCTCTGGACTGTAAATTTCACAAGAATTTCTCAGTTTATTTCTTTCCCTATAGGTGGAAAAGGGTGGCTAGAGTGGGCTGGAGTTGTGTATTTCCCTTCCACCAGGTCAGTTAGGCTCTGATAATACCTCAGCAATTTAGGCTCTTTTTAAATTAACTTCCCTGAGGGCAAACGTTGTTCAGAAGAACAGTGAGTTCTGGTATATTTAAAAATGGTTCCTTTTCCCTTTTCTTTGCCAGAACCATGAAGGGATTTTTCTCCAACATATACTGTGAGAACCTGGTAAAACTCAGAAAACTCTGCCTCATCCCCCATGACTAGTCTCCCTGAGATTTTAACACTCAGACTTGTCCACACTGAGCCACTGGAAATTTGTCAATTACAGTTCAGATTCTCCTATCCCATCACTGTTTCCTGTGGCAATTTCAGCTTGTAAGTTTCTGTTCTGGTAAGCCATGATTCCCTGTATCAACCTGTCTGTCTCTCCAGTATTGAGAGTAGAGATTTGCCATGTTTCCTCACCTCTCTTAAGGATTCTAGAACAGTTTTTGATTTTTTTTTACTCTGCTCAGCTTTTTACTTGTTGTTAGGGTAGAGTGATGACTTCCAAGCTCCTTATATGCAGACCTAGAAAGCAGAAGTTGGCATGTTACCTTTAAAGAAACAAAGTTGATAATTGATACCTAACTAGAAAATATGGATAGTACAAAAAAATGGAAGTGTCTTTAAAGTGTTGAAAGAAAACTAGTAAACTAGAGTTCTGTTCTCAGAGGAAGCAAACTCAAAAACAGTATGAAATAATGATTTCAGACAAAAACAGAGAATGTGTTGCTACAAAATCTACCCTAAAAGAAATATCAAAAACAGTTTTAGATACAGACACCAAGGAGAACAGTATGGAGGTTCCTTAAAAAACTAAAAATAGAACTACCATATGACCTAGCCATCCCACTACTTGGCATATACCCTGAGAAAACCATAATTCAAAAAGACACATGCATGCTAATGTTCATTGCAGCACTATTTACAATAGCCAGGACATGGAAGCAACCTAAATGTCCATTGACAGAGGAATGGATAAAGAAGATGTAGTACATATATACAATGGAATATTACTCAGCCATAAAAATGAACGAAATTGGGTCATTTGTAGAGACATGGATGGACCTAGAGACTGTCATACAGAGTGAAGTAAGTCAGAAAGAGAAAAACAAATATCGTGTATTAACGCATATATGTGGAATCTAGAAAAATGGTACAGATGAACCTATTTACAGAGCAGAAATAGAGACACAGACGTAGAGAACAAACATATGGACACCAAGGAGGGAAAGGGGGGGTGGGGTGAATTGGGAGATTGGGATTGAAATATATACACTACTAAGTATAAAATAGATAACTAATGAGAACCAGCTGTATAGCACAGGGAACTCTACTTAATACTCTGTGGTGACCTAAATGGGAAGGAAATCCAAAAAAGAGGGGATATATATATATACACATATAGCTGATTCACTTTTCTATTCAGTAGAAACTAACACAGCGTTGTCAAGCAACTATACCCTAATTAGAAAAAAAAAAAAAGAATAGTACTTTTAGCAGAAGTGCAAAGAAAGAGCAAAGGACCTAGTAGGTACATTGGAAAGGCTAATTAATATGACTAAAAAAGACCCAGTAAGTTTAACACGATTGTTTCAATAGCTTACAGCATAAACAGACAAATATCATTGAGGATATAGGCTATCTTAAAAATACAATAAATATCCTTAGAACATTACATTTGCAAAGAAAGAACTTGCATTATTTTCAATTTATTTAATTTATTTTTATCTAATTTAGAAAATTTTGTGTTTTAAACTTTTTTGAAATTCATCGATATTTTTAATTTCATTGGCATAAAATTTTTATATTGTTCTATTATTGATTTTAATATTTATATAAACTCTAGTTATGTCCCTATTTCCTTCTTGATACTGTTGAGTTATACTTTTCTTTTTTCCTTGATCAAACATGGTAGAGGATTATCCATTTAATTTACCTTTTGAAAGATATAATTTTATGCCTGACACTTTTTCTATTGTATGCTTATTTACTATTTCATGGGTCTCTGTTTTTATGCTTATTATTTTCATCCTCTTTTTTCTTCAGGTAATTTCCTGCTCTTTCCCTTAATCTCTTAAGATGAAAGGTTAAAGCATTGATATTTCAGATTTTTTTTTTTTGTCTAATATATAGGTCTATGATAGTTCCTCTAAGAACTGATTCAGCTATATCACAATAAACATACCATCATAAGTCAATTAAAAACATTTTCTAATGCATATTATCACTTTTACTTGTTAAATTAAAAAACAAACCGATGATAGGTACAAATTTTCATATCAGAACACAAAAATCAAAAATTATAAGAGACCAAAAAAATGAGCTGAGCACCATCAAAATTGGAATATTTTGCTTTTTAATAATCATTGTTATGAAAATAAAAGGAAAGTCATATACTAGGTAAAAATATCCACAATATGTATATCTGACAGTGGTTTAGTACTTAAAATACATATAGAATTTTAAAATATGAAAAAACACTAGTTTAAATTTGAACAAAATATTTGAATAGACATCTCACTAAGAATACCCACACACATAATACAGAGTTTATTTTCACTACTGTGATAGTTATGGTCTGTAAAATCTCCAGAAATGTTGAAATAGAAAATATTGAATGATTGCTCCTACTGGAAATACAGAGTTAGTTTCCTGTGAGCCTTTAATCACAACAGTTTCATCAACTGAATTAATAAATAACCTTGTTTTATGTGTGTTTCTGTTTAAAGATGCCTACACAATATATATTGTTCCTTCACTCACATTAAATTCGCAGCCAACAGCACTTGAATTCATGCATGAATGAAGCTTACCCAACAAGTGTTTTCTCTGTAAGGTATATCACAGCCTTCTTGCAATTAGTAACACAGGACAGCACTTCAGCACTACAGCTGGTGGAATTTTAAACAGCAAAATCATCAAACAGTATAAAAACGAAAAAAATCATAGCACTAAATAGATTGTGTAATGGACACCACACTGTTTACAGTATGAGAAATGAAACAAGTAAGCGGAGTATTGTTTTGTTTGCCTTCACCAAGGAACATGCATGTTGCGAGATTAAAATTTTTCACAGCTCTTTACATGACTGTGAGTATTGATTTTGGGGTTCCACATAAATTTTACCTAGTAGGAGATTTCACAAATATCAATTTTATTTATTTATTTATTTATTTATTTATTTATTTATTTATTTATTTATGGCTGTGTTGGGTCTTCATTTCTGTGTGAGGGCTTTCTCTAGTTGCGGCAAGTGGGGACCACTCTCCATCACGGTGCGCGGGCCTCTCACTATCGCGGCCTCTCTTGTTGCGGAGCACAGGCTCCAGACGCGCAGGCTCAGCAATTGTGGCTCATGGGCCTAGTTGCTCCGCGGCATGTGGGATCTTCCCAGACCAGGGCTCGAACCCGTGTCCCCCACATTGGCAGGCAGATTCTCAACCACTGTGCCACCAGGGAAGACCCACAAATATCAATTTTTGAATAATGAGAATTGGCTGTATATGTGTGTGTGTATCATATATACATATATTTTTTTATAGTACATATATATGTATACTTTTTAATGTTATATATAATTAAAATATATAAGTGATATATATAACTATATATAAGCTCATTAAAAATTACCTATTATAACTATCCATCAAGAAAATTCAGTGGGATTATACAGTGGACTATATGCCCACTAGAATGGCTAAAATTAGAAAATACTGGTAATACTGAGCGGTGGTGAAGACATAAGAGAACTAGAACCCATTTATTACTAGTAGGAATATAAAATACTACACACATTTTGGAAAATATTGTAGTCTCTTTAAAAATTAAACATAAAATTTACCTTATAACTCATTATTTCAACTATTAGGTATTTATGTAAAATAAATGAAAATATGTGTTCTTAAAAAGATTTTTATAAAAATGTTCATATCAGCTTTATTCATTATAGCCCAAATCTGGAAACAACTCAAATGTATGTTAACATTTGAATGGATAAACAAATTGTGATACATCCATATAATGGAATAATATTCAGCCAGAAAAAGGAACAAACCACTGATACATACAACAACATGGATCTCAAAGCATTTTACTAAGACAAAGAATCCAGATAAGAAAGAATACAAATGCAAACAGGCAAAGTAACGTGATTTTGATAGAAATATTACCAGTGATTGCCTGAGGCTGGGGTAGGGGAGTGATTGGCTGCAGAGGGACAGAACAAATTTTTGGGGGGCAATGGAAATATTCTGTATCTTTACCATGCTAATGGTTTTGCTGATATGTACATTTATCATAGTTTATCCAACAGCACACTTATAATGAATGCTTCTTATTGAATGTAAAGTATATTTTAATAAGTTTATATGAAAAAAGAAACGGGACTGTAATCTGCTTGACCGGCCATTCACAAAAGTGGAAATCAAAATAGTATAACATGAAAATATACTCAAAATCTTTGTTAATCAGTCAAATTCCAATTTCCACCATGAAGATACTATTACACATCTAAAGGATTTAGAAAAATTAAAATTTCTGACAATATTAATGTTGGCAAATATATAGAGGAATTTGAAACACTGTAGATATATTTATCATTGATACATCCACTTTGGCAAACAACTCATTGCCATATAGTAAATTTTAAGATCTACATGGCTTTGACATATCAATCCTCAGAAAAAAAATGTTGGTCACCACACCAACAAAAATATGCAAGCATGTTCAAAATACCACTGTTTTTTAATAGTTCAAAACTGGAAACAAGTTAATAGTTGATCAATTATTTCATAGAATATTTTATAGCAATAGAAAATCTTTAGCTACAAACATCAACATGGATGTATTTCACAAAACTAATATAGAGAAAAAGAATGAGGTCACCAAAAAATACATAAAGTATGATTTCATTAAGATAAAGTTTAAAAATATTGAAATAATTGTCATGGTACATACATATGCAATGATATTGTAAAAGGTTAAGATATGATATACCCAAACGCTGCATTAGTGCTTAATTCTAGGAGGAGGTAGAGGGATGTAATATGGTGAGATATGAAGATTATTGACAGTAAAAGAAAAAAAAAAAGATTATTGACAATACCCAATTTCTAGCCAATGATGTTGAATAGAAGTGTAGTTAGTTTAAACTTTACACTACAGTTTTATTGCATATCACACACAGAACACATATACACACACACAATAGTAGAATAAACCCCTATCAGATATACTATGTGAATTTTCTACTGCCCTGAAGAACACAATAAGAGAATAAAAAGTGTCTTGCTACATGTAAAATAGAGAAGTAGTTTTTGTTTTTGTTTTTCTTTAGAAAGGGAGTTCCATCATCCCTAAAAATGGATACCAATAGGGAAGTAGCAACGGACTAGGTGGATTAACTCGCGAGATAAGAAAATTAAGAGAAAAAAAAGATGTTAGGAGAGAAGAGGAGATAGCATTGTCAGGCTCTAGACACTCCAAGTTCTAGATGTGTCTACTATATACTTTCCTCTAGATCAGAACTATCAATTATGTTTCCTGTCTACCAGAGTTAAAGATGAGAGGAAATTGGTAATATATAATTTGGTTAAAAAATAAGACCTAGTATTAATCATCTGTTGCCGTGATAATGCTGTATAATAGACTACCACAAAATCCAGTAAGTTAAAATAGCAAGGAGACACATATATATATATACACACACACACATTTTTTTCACTATATATATATATATATATATATATATATATATATATATATATATATATATATATACACACACACTTTTTTTTTCATTCTCTAGTATGCAGGTCAGATGGAACAGCTTTCCTTTAAGCTGTACGTCCAAATTATGAGTTGGATTCTCATCTGCATCTAAGATTCTTATCTCCAAATTCCCCTCAGATCAGAATCAGACTCTAACTAGAACATATTCTTCTCATGGAGGATCACAAATGCACCAGGGGCTTGTTAGTTCATACAGGTACGTTTAATCAGTCTGCTTGTACCAACTGGCTAACATTTCATTAGCTAAAAGTTAGTGGGTCAGGGTACTATCTCCTGTCCCAACAGAGTTATAGGGGAGTATATATTTGCCAAATAACAATAATACAATTTCTCAAAGATGTAAATGACATATAGTTGAGAAGTTAGGTCAAAGTTTGTAAAGATAAGACCGTATTTGACTTTCATTATCATGATTAATTATACTTTGAAACAGAATAATAAGGAAGATATTAGTGACATATACCTATACATATATATTAATTTTAAAAGAATATTATAGGTTATATACTTCTAGTAAATATATAATATGACATTTTTGAAGTTTTAATTACTTCAAAAATGTCATACTTTAATAAACTTTAAAATTCATAGTACATTATTAAAGCAAAAATTAACAAATTTGAATAATTGTGTAAGTGTTCATACTTCTCTAAGGAGTTAAGAAAAGTTTTAGACAGGGAAGAAGAGATATATGCACATATGCACACCAGTATAATGATCATTTTCAATAAAACTTCAGATCTTAATGGCTAAAATGATTAATGGAATAGACATCTATAATAACATGACTGTATTAACTTCCAATATTTTTCTAATATTACCCAGGTAAAGTGTGTTACTCAGATTTTGGCTTTAAGGAAATTTAAGGTAAAATTATTAAAATGCTGTCACAATGGCTTATTAGTTATCTAGGTGAGAGCAGGCATTAACCAATTCTATTGGTAAAGAGATAAAAATATACAGAGCTGACTCTGGTTTGCCATGTGAGTCAGATTCATAGCAGTCATTGGTAATAGAGACAAATTAATCTCCTTGTCTGCTAGCAATGACTATTCATCTTTAAAGTTTCCTTTCAATTAAACCTGCTTGGAGATACCTTATCTTTTCCACAAGGAGAACTATTTATCTTTTAGTCTCAAAGACCATAATATACTTTCTGTACTCATGAAAATGTATACAATTTACTGTACGTGTATAATAAGATTAAACAGTAAGCTTTGGCAAAACAGGGACTGTATTTTATTTCACTTTATATGCTATTGTCCTGCATAGATGAGATCCTTAGAAAATGCTAACTGAAAGAAACTGTATATAAATTCCTGAATGTGAACAAGAATGTACACATACAGTAAAGTTCACTAGAGGAAAGAATATCACGTGGGGAAAATTTTTTAAAGAAGTAGAAAGGGAACTGTATGCCATTTTTCTATTTTCACATCTATGATAATGTAACATTATAGTATTGAATTATTGAATGGTTCTACACAATGATGAAACCTGAATAAGCAAAGCTAAAGATTTGAATTTTTCAGGGAACTCAGAGAATTCAGGATGGCATCCATACACATAAGAGGAAAGATTCATATTATTTTAAGGGATCCCAGTAAATTAGCTTTGCATATTTTGATTCACATTCTTCATAATTTATGTGGTGTTTTGGTTTGGGGTTTTTTTTTTGGAGGCAGTGCGGATTGGTGCCTGAAGCCTGGTTCAGACATTCTCCCTCTCTCTTTTCTTACTTTCATGAAATTTCTATTGTGTTCTATTCCTATGGTGGAGGACTTCTCTTTTTTATCAATATGTTTTTAATATTGATTGTATGTTACAATGATAATATTTTGGATAAACTGGGTTAAATAAAACATAGTATCATACTTAATTTGTCTGTTTCTTATTACATTTTTAATAAAGCTACTGGAAAATTTTAAGCTTCACTTGTGACTCAAGTTATATTTAAAAAATTACTTTATTGAGATATAACCAACACATAACACTGTATACATTTAATGTGTACAAAGTGATTTGATACTCATATATTGTAATATGATTACTACCAAAGTTTTAGGTAACACCTCTGTCATGCCACATAATTATTATTTCTAATTTGTAGAGAGAACATATAAGATCTAGTTTCTTAACAAATTTGAAGTATATAATACAATAATATTGACTAGTCACTAGGCTGGATTACATGGTATTTACATTTTTAATTTTTGAGAAACATTTGTACCATTTTCTATAGTGATTGAACCAACTTCCATTCCCACCAACAGTGTACAAGTGTTCCCTTTTCTCCACATCCTCACCAGCACTTTTGTCTTCCTGATGACAGCCATTCTAACAAACATGAGTTGATATTTCATTGTGGTTTTTGTTTGCATTTCCCTGATAGTTAGTGATTTCGGGCATCTTTTTATGTACCTGTTGGCCATTTGTACATCTTTGAAAAAATATATATTCAGTGCCTTCCTCTCCCCATTTTTTAATCACAGTTTTGGTTTTCTTGTGATTGAGTTATATGAGTTCTTTTTATATTTTATATGTTGACCCCTTATCAGATATATGGTTTGCAAATATTTTCTCTCACTTCGTAGGTTGTCTTTTCATTTTGTTGATTGCTTTACTATGCAGAAACTTTTTAGTTTGACGTGGTCCCACTTGATTTTTGCTTTTGTTGCTTTTGCTTTGAATATCATCTCCAAAAAATCATTGCCAAAACCAATGTATAAAAGGATCTTCTTCCCTCTGTTTTCTTATAGTAAAGTCTTTAATCCATTTTGAGTTTACTTTTTTTAGGTCTACTTTTTTCTAATAGGAGTACAGCTACTTCTGCTTTCTTTTGGTTATCATTTGCTTGGAGTATCTTTATATCCCTTCACATAAAGTCTATGTGTGTCCTTAAAGCTGGCATGAGTCTCTTTTAGGCAGCATATAATTAAAAAAAAAAACAACAACAACAAAAACCCAGCCAGCCACTCTGTGCTTTTTGATTAGATAATTTAATCCATTATATTTAGAGATATTATTGACCTGCAGGGACTTAATACTGCCTTCATTAATATTTTCTGGCTGTTTTGTAGTTCTCTTCTTTATTTTCCCCTCTGTTTCTGCCTACCTTTGTAAATTGGTGATTTTCCAGATGGTATGCTATGTTTCTTCTTTCTTTATCTTTTGTGAATCTACTACAGGTATTTGCTTTGTGGTTATCATAAGGCTTACATACATAATACATTGTACTGATAAAATAGTTCATTTTACACTGATAGTAACTTAATTTCAATTGCATAGAAAAGCTTGAAGATTTTCCTCCCACTTTTAAAAAAAATTTTGATGTTACAATTTATCTCCCTTTATATTGTATATTTGTTAACAAATTATGGTAGCTATAGTTATACTCTTTAACTTTTATATTATAGTTAAGTGGCTAACACTCCATGTTACAGAATTAGAGTTTTCTAAATCTGACTGTATATTAACTGTTACCAGTATGCTGTATATTTTCCTATGTTTTCATGTTACTAAATAGCATCTTTTCATTCTGTTTGAAAAGCTGGAATGCTTATCTGGATAGTTTTTATTTCTTTCATATCTGAAGGATATCTTTGCTGAACATTTTATTCTTGGTTGGCAATTTTTTTTTTTCTTTTAAAACTTTGAATATATCATTCCACTCTCTCCTGGTCTGAAGGTTTTTGCTGAGAAATCCACTGATAATTTATTGGGCGTTTCTTTGCAGGTTACAATCTTTTTTTTTCTTTTGCTTTCAGGATTCTTTGTTTTTTATTTTTGAGCATTTCATTATATTGTGTCTTGAAGAAGTTGTTTTTGCGTTGAGTTAATTGAGTGAAGTATTAGCTTTGTAAACTTGATGTCCAAATCTCTCCCCAGGTTTGGGAAGTTCTCAGCTATTATTTCTTTAAATGAAATTTCTGCCCCCTGCCACATTTCTCCTTCTGAAACTCCAGTTATTCTAATATTTGTATGTCTGATGGTGTCCCATAGATCACATAGGTTCTCTTCACTCTTTTTCATTCTTTTTAAATTTTTTTCCTTTGATTGGGTTGTTTCTAACTTCTTATCTCCAGATTACTTTGTCTACCTTCTGTTTGCTCTATTTTGCTGTGATTTTTCATTTCATTCACTGAATTCTTCAGCTCCAGAATTTCTGCTTGATACTTTTTAATGATTTCTATATCTTTGTTAAATTTCTCATTTTATGTATTGTTTTCCCGATTTTTTTGAATTGTCTTTTTTTTTTTTTTTTTTTTTTGGCTGTGTTGGGTCTTCGTTTCTGTGCGAGGGCTTTCTCTAGATGCGGCAAGCAGGGGTCACTCTTCATCGCGGTGCACGGGCCTCTCACTATCGCGGCCTCTCTTGTTGCGGAGAACAGGCTCCAGATGCGCAGGCTCAGGAATTGTGGCTCACGGGCCCAGTTGCTCCGCGGCATATGGGATCTTCCCAGACCAGGGCTCGAACCCGTGTCCCCTGCATTGGCAGGCAGACTCCCAACCACTGCACCACCAGGGAAGCCCCTGAATTGTCTTTTTGTGTTGTCTTTTTGTGTTGTGTAGTTTCTTCAAACCAGCTATTTTGAAATATTTTTCAGCTAAATCACAAAATTTTGTATCTTTGAGTTTGGTGGATTATTGTTATCTTTTGGTGATGACATGTTGCCTTGATTCTTCATGTTTCTTGGAGTTTTGCACTCACTGTTTTCACATTTGAAGTAGTGGTCACGTCTTCAAATCTTTACTAGTTGTTTTCAGATGGGAGATATTTTCCAAAAAATATTCCTTTGCATAAAGTACTTTTATGTATTTTAAAATATTATGCTTTAAATTGTGTATAGCTAGTTTTGCTGGTTTTTCAGCTCTATGAAATATAACACATTAATAACGTTTTAAAATATGGTTTTTAAACATGATATTTCAGGAATTCAGCCATGTCATTGGTGTCCCTGCAGTTCATTCACTTCCATTGCTGTGTTATATGTCATTTTGTTAATAGGTCACAATGTATTGATATACATTTGACTTGTTTGAAAGAATTTTCATTTAAAAAAGATTCTACAATGAATATGTTTCCTAAATCATATATGCATGGGTTTCTTCAAGGGAGAGTCATTTAAGTAAAATTTGTGGTTCATCTCCAATTTTAGATGATGCCTAGTGGTTTCATAAAATGTTGTTGCATTTAGACTTCCATCAGTGGTATGTAGATTTTTCACATCATTTCTGTTACCTTGTATTTTAAAACTTGTTAATTTTGGACAAATCTAATGTTTCTAAAGTAATACTTCATTCTTCTCTTAATTCTCATACTTCTGCTCACTACTTAGATTTAATACATTTTTGTATGTTTGTCACCATTTGTGGTCCTCTTTTCTGAAATTCATCACATTTTAAAGTTTGTTTTAATTTTCTAAAATATTTTCTTTTTTTTTTTTTTAATAGAAATACGAGTGGTTTTTTTTTTTAAAATTAATTAATTAATTTATTTATTTTTGGCTGTGTTGGGTCTTCGCCTCCGTGCGAGGGCCCTCCCCAGCTGCGGCAAGCGGGGACCACTCTTCACCGTGGTGGGCGGGCCCCCCATCGCCACGGCCTCCCTTGCCGAGGAGCAGGGGCTCCAGACACGCAGGCCCAGCAGCCATGGCCCATGGGCCTCCCCGCTCCACGGCACGTGGGATCCTCCCAGACCAGGGCCCGAACCCGCGTCTCCCGCATCGGCAGGTGGACCCTCAACCACTGCGCCACCAGGGAAGCCCCTAAAATATTTTCTTATATTCAAAACCAATATATATATTCTAATAACCCTTTATAACTTAGATACATTGCAACATTTCCAGCTTCAACTCGACTAACTCCTGTTTATTTCTTTTCACAAACAAAATATCTTCCCTTTTATGTGGTAAAATTCATTAATTATTATTCTGATTTGTATACTTTCTGTTTCTTAAGAAATCCTATCATAACCCAAGACAAATGGAATTTCTACCATAGTCAAAGTTTATATAGTTTACAAATAGCATTTAAATATGTAATCTATTAGTAATTAATATCTGTGTAGAGTATGAGGGGTGATTTCATTCTCTTTTCCTTTCCCTTCCATAAGAATAACCTACTTTACTACCACCATTTTTAGGATAGTCCTTTCTTATTCAGAAATCTTCAAAGCCACCTTCCATGTGTCTAGGGTGTCATAGGTTTATTTCTAGGATCTACAGCCTCTTCCAATGGCTAATTTTTTTTATCCCTACCCTAATACCACACTCTCTTTTTTTTGCATTAAAAAATTTTAATTGATATATAACATTTAGAAAAGTGCACAGATTTTGTTCATCTTGTTGAATGATCACAAAGAGAACATAGCCATGTAACCACAACCCAGCTCAAGAAATGAAACATTATTAGATTTTTCCTTTTCTAATCGCTACTCTTCCCTTCTGCTCAAAGGTAACCAAAATCCTTGACTTCTAATACCAGATGTTTGTTTTGACTGTTTCTGAATTTTATATAATTGGAATTAGACTGTGTTTATCCTGGTGTCTGACTTATTTTGTACATATTATGTTTGTGAGATTCATCCAAGGTATTTTGAATACCTTGTAATTCACTCATTTTCATTGCTAGTATTGCATTGTATGACTGTATATACTCAATTTGTGTATCCAATCCATTGTGTCAATAGAAATTTAGATTGTTTTTAGTTTTGGGCTATGAAATTATTCTTTTGCATGTCTTGGTGTCCAGGAGCACATATTTTTGTTCTGTATATTCTTAAGAATTAAAGTGGTGAGTCATGGGGGTATGAACACATCCAGCTGTTGTTGATAGTTCCAAAAAGTTTTCCAAAATAGTTGGCTTGATTTGCAATCCCACCAGCAGTGTAGGAGAGTTGCAGTTCCCTCACTTCCTTACCAATATGAGGTATTCTCTATCTTTTAAATTTAACAATTCTGGTGAGGGTATAGTAGTATATTGTGTTTTAAAATTTGTTTTTCCCTGATGACTAGTGAAGTTGAACACTTTTCAAATAAATTTATTGGCCATTTGGATATCCTCTTTTGTGAAGTCTCTGTTCTAGTTCCTTGCCTATTTTTTTCTGTTGGGTTGTCTGTCCTTTTGTTTGTGTATAAGGACATGTGTGTGCTTGACACACTCTCTTCTTAACAGTTTTATAATGTCTTGATATTTGATAGGCATATCAAATATTCTTCTCATGATAGGTCCTCATGTTGTGTTTCTTATTCAGGAATACTTTGGTTCATTATGCCCGTTTCCTCTTTCACAAAAGTATTAACGTTAATGTCTTTGTAAAAACTGTTTGAGGTACTAATTCAAATTTCAGTAATTTTTCATATAAATTTGGGAATGACTGCTATCATTACAATATTAACTCTGTCTAGTCATGACCATAATTTATCAGAAAATACATTTAGACATTATTGTAACCTTTAATAATGCTATATTTTCTCTATAAAGGTCCTGTACACATTATAGTATCTTTATTTTTATGTACTTGAATTTTTATATGAATGTGAAGTTATATTTTTAAATTTATGGTTTTGAACTCTATTTATTTATTTATTTATTCTTAGTAAGGAGAGACTTTATTTGAAAGGATTATTGTAAGGGTGGAAAGAAACTATTGCCATAGGGAGAATGCAAGTGTGTAAAGAGTTGGGCAGAAAGTGGTTTTCTTTTATTGAGAGAGGTAAACAAGGCTAGAAAGAACTGCATATGGGGAAGTGGGATGAAAGGGTGGCATGAATGGATAGCAGATCAGAGAATATTTTACCCTTAGTGCAGCCAATTCTCAGGAAAGGCTGTATGCTGGCTCAGGCTGAGAGTGGGACAAAATTCAGAGGCCTGGAGGAAGGAGAGAAACTTAAGCAGAGTTTGGATAACAAGCATTTTGTCCAATTGATCAGTGGGGATGAAACAGTTCAGCTAATCATTTATGAGGCAAGGAATGGGAATTTGTAGTGCCGGTGTCTACCTTTGTCATAGATAGACAAAGGGGTATCCTTGTCATCTGGAAAAGCGTGTTTTTTGTTGTTGTAAGCTATTTTTCAGGACATGAAAGGATGGAGGATTTCTCCACCGTCACTATTTTCAGGTAATATTCAACACTGTCAATGGTAAAACCTCCAGGATCCAAAGTCACTCAATGGTGACATCCTCGAAGGAAATTGATGGGTGAGTCAGATCTTGCCAAGGCCTCTCAATGCACACTCTGCTGAGCATCTACCAGTGGACATCTGGCTGGATAGGAGTGTTCCTGCCCGTGATGGAAGAGGTCAGAGGCTTTCCAATGATTTGTGAGAGGCTCTTCTGCACTGCAGTCCCTCCAGCTTGGCCATGGCTTGCTTGCTTCGGAGCCGGCCACGAGTGCTTTCACAGTCATCCTGTCGTTTCAACTGGCAAGCCACAGGGATGCGCTCATATTCACCACGAGCTTGTAATAACTTGTACTTATTTCTGGTGGGCCAGACAAGTTGGGGAGGAACAAAGCACTCAAGTGGCATCCTGATTATGCTGCCAGCCTTCTGATAAGACCTTTCTTTGGAAGATATCAGAGGGCCCTGTTGTCTCACTTCTTCAAGGAGGCATTCTACCTCATCCATTTCAACTTCCTCTTCCAACTCAGAGTCTTCTGAATCCTCAGGAAGTACAATGGTCAAGGCAGCACTTTTCTTCAACAAACAGACTGTCTTAACATTTGAGAAGCTGCTCAGGTCTTTCAGCTTCCTGCCTTTCATAGTCTTTTTAATCTTTGCACACCTTTTCAAGTTCTCATTATACACCTCCCAATCTCATCATTCATGATCACTTCATCTTTGTCTGCACTTAATTTCCTATTTGTGACTGGCTTTTTCCATGACCCCTTGGTTTTGCAGTCTGGTGAGGTCCATTCACCTCTGGAGGGCATTTTCTGGGGGGATTTCTCTACTTGTGCTTCATACCAACTCATGTCGCACTGGATGCCCTCATCTACTTTGGTAAACTGGGCCAACCAGGTAGGGGAGGACAGGTGCCCCTCACAGCTATTCTCTATCTATCTCACCTTCATTCATTTTCATCCTGGTTCCTACTCCCCATCTGCTCTGCTCCATTTCTCATGTCGCACTGGACACCCTCATCCACTTTGTTGAACTGGATCAACCAGGTAGGGGAGGAACCGTGCCACTCATAGACATTTGTTCTCTACCCCACCTTCATATTCATCTTCATTTTCATCCTGGTTCCTACTCTCCAGCTGCTCTGCTCCATTTCTCATGTCGCACTGCATACCCTCATCTACTTTGTATAGGGTTGGGGGCAGGGAGGAATAATGACGCCCCTCATGGAGGCTATAAGAGTCACCTCCGGAAGGCATTTGCTAGGGGTATTCCTCCAGTTGCATTCTCTCAGTTACTTTGTTCGGCAGGGGGGAAGCAGGGGGCATTGTAAGGGAGGTATCATACCCCTCATAGAGGTTTTCGTAATCATCATCATCAAATTCAAAGAGGTCCCTATACTTCCACCATGGGCAAGTGGTCCCTTTATACTGCTTTCTAATGAGGGCTCAGGGGATTTCCCAGATTGTGCGTCATAGTACTGACCCATGTCACCCTGGGCGGCCTCATCAACTTTGTTGATCTGAGCTAACCAGGTAGGGAAGGGAATACCTCCCTCAGGTAGCTAATGCTGTCTACCTCTTTCTTTTCACCCACATTCTCAGGGGAGAATGTATTAGCAGGGATACTGGTCACCCTTCCTAGGTCACGGCTGTCGCCTTCTGAGTGCACATCTTGTTTTTCATTCAAGTTTTCAGCCTGTTCAGGTTCAGTTTCTGTTTCTGTGTCTTTCATTTTCATTTCTTTCCAATAGCCACCATGTTGTCGGAATTGTGCCATATTATAAAACATAGGAATCATGGGTCTTTGGTTGAGAATTGTGGCCAATGGGGACTGAGGGAGGGACGAGGAAGACAGGATACTCATTGAGCACCACAGGACATGGAAAATACAGACTTCCACTTGTGAAACCTGCCCCAGGAAAGCAGATTGGATTATAGGCAGGATTCCGGTACCAGAGACCCAGGAGAGGCTGCTGGGCCATAGGGTGCACATAAAAGAAAGGTCTGGAGTTACTGCCCTCAAAATTTTCATTGTTTCCTGAAGAGTTCATTTTCCAGGCTGCTCTAGCTTGATGTCTGTGACTGCGAGCCTTTATGGTGGTGCACGGGACCTGTGCTGGTCTGACCTCGGTGACAAGAGAGCCTATGGTCTGAACTCTTTACTGGTGCTATATTAAATTTCATTTATTTTTTAGTGCTTTGAACTTATAGCAAACTTTATCATTAGGTTCTGCCATTAATTATAATAAATATCTGAGATAAGTTGAAAATTTTCTGAAGTATTAATGTGATTGGAGTAATGCAGGTTTTGTTTATTCTTTTCCATCTTAATATCTATCATTTTATATATTTTTCAGGCATTTTTTTTTACTGGCTAGAAATTCTACTACGATGTCATTGGAAGTGATAATAGTTGTATATTTGCCTTGATATGATTTTCAAGAAAACATTTCTGCCATTTCAATATTAAGAATAATAATTATTGGGGTTTTGGCCTATACAGTGGTGACCCCTCATGTTCAAAACTGTGCCTCAGGAAGAGTAAACATTTGGCATTAGATAAGTATCTGTTGAATTAATGAATTAATGGAGTAAAAGATATGAGGAATTAGACTAGGGTATCATTTCTTATTTATATAAGATTCATACTTATACATGGGCAGGGATAATATTAAAAAGAACATTTCATAATTCTTATGAAAAAGAGACATTTGTTTGTTACTCATTGTATGTTTAATGGTACATATATGTAAGCACCAGTTATCGTATCTGATCCAGGGGAAAACTGGCAATGCCTCTGATGATTATCCAAAGCATGGCTTAAGGTGACTACCACAATTGCAGGCTTCATTTTCCCAGAAAGCTTTTCTGTGGACTGTAAGAGCTTAACTAAATGTTAGTAACTTGACAAGCTGCACTTGCAAAAGGAATATTTTATTTCTAAATTACTATTCTGTAGACCCCATAATATTTAATCTTTTAAAGTGCTATGGTGATTCAGAGTTGATAAAATTGAAATGCATGTTTTCCAGAAGATAGGGACTGAAACCTATTAAGCCAGAAAACCTAGACCATTACTTTTCCTGTACCATCTGAGGTTTGTGATAGACTTGTGACTGATCCTTTTCCTCAGAGATCATTTCCTGGCTCTGTCTGTGTTCAGTGAGGTATAATATCATTTCCCTGGTAATAGGTATTTGTTACTTAGCAACAAGTTCTACTTGTATATACTACAATTCATGGTTAATATATCTACACATTCTCTCTAAAAATGAATAGTTATGATATTTTAGTTTGAAATAATACTTAAATTGAACTGAATGTTTTAAAAGTTCAAACAAATTCTGCTAGCAGATCTGCAGAGCTGGAAAAAAAAGGATGTTAAATCACAAAATAATCTAAACATAAAATAACATAAATATGTTCAGTTGGAATAAATATCAGTATCTCCAATCTATGTTGGCTTTAAAACTTTAAGCTGAATAAAAGTCAAAATAATCAAAGCACAATTTATTTTTAGGAAATGAACTTCATTTTAGCAGATTTCTTCAACTGAGAAATTCAAGTTGAACTGTAAATTTAGAATGACTAAATACTAATGAGGCTGTTTGAAAGTTGAATGTGATCTAAGACCACCTCAATAAAATGAGAATATTTGTTAGGAAGTAGAATTTTCTGGCACTGTGTTTTGTGTGACATTGTATGCATTTTGGCTCAGAAATAAAATAACATATCATACGATAAACTAGAACCATCTACAAACCGAACTATCAAAAAAGAAATAATGTTGATTCAGAGCAAGTTAAGTTCCCATTACTGTAAAGAATTAATTAAAAACTGGTTGATATTTTGAGAAAAAAGCCAAATAGGAAAATCATGCATTGCTAGAGAGTGTTACAAATTAAATACAATTAATCCTGATTTTTCAAATTAAAAAATAACAATAATGTAAAACCTGCAGCCATTACATTATTTCCGCCAAAAGTAATTCTCATTAGTTTTTTATAGAAGATGAAGGAGATGAATTACCATTTAAATTTTTTAACAGTGCAACTTTAGTTTTTTGAAACATCAATGATTAAATGTTAAGCACTGTATTTTTCTAGTCATGTAAGAAAGGATACTAAAATTATTGATGTGAAATACCATCTTGTCAACATACCCATTTGATATTTAAATTAGAAATTTATGATTCATAAGCTTCTGGATTGTCATGAGCTCTTCAAAAAATATATTTAAAGCTAAGATCCTAACCAAGGAAATAAGACACATATAAACGTGGTTTTAAATTGAGTTTCAGTATTTACATTGCAGAAGTCTAATAATATACAATATTTAATGAAAAAGTATTATAATGTCATTAACATAAAAAAACTATTAATCTTGTTTTTCTGATGTAATGATGACTTGAGTATTCAATCTGCTATTTTTCTGCCAATAATATATTTTTAAAATGGAATAAGGAAATAAAAAGTTATCTAGTTTCTTATTATTCATATCGTTAAGCACCATTCACGAGATTTCCTTTAAGCAGAAAGAAGTCAAATTTTTATACAGTACGATGATTTAAAGTAAAATTCTGTGCACTTAAGAGCATTTTTTTTTTTTTTTTGGACCTCTGTTAAAAATGTCAGGGGGTGGATGTGAGGAATAAAATTTGAAAAATGTTAATATTCGATACATTGAAGCTTAGAAGAAAAATCAATTTCCATTTCAAAATTAGAAAAAAAAACAAATTCCATTTCTTATCCTATAATCCTGCTCTTGTCACAATTTTAACTTCTAGCAGTTATCAGCAGAATGTTTAAATCATTTTTAGTGTGCCCTAATATAACTTACCATTATATCCTTTAATTTCTGTGCCTAGATACAGTTTATTTGACTATGATTTGCAAATTAATTATAATTTCATTCTTTATGGTGGTCATTTAGTTATCTTCTTTTCTTTTTTAATTTTAGAAACAAAGAAAAAAGGATGTGTTAAGGAATTCCTTTTTCACTAGAACTACTTCATATCTTGTTTTTTCTTCATTTTAGTTACTTTGCATATATACGTAAAACTTACTAAATGATAGCTCTTTATTATTATTATATTTTTAAAATTAATACTATATTTCATTTTATTTATTTTTCAGTAGTTTTATTTAGATACTGGGTATTTTTTAAATTTTTGCAAAATACACACAGCATAAAATTTACCATCTTAATTATTTTTAATGTACAGTTCAGTGGCAGTAAGTACCTTCATGTTGTTGTGCAAACATCACCACCATCCATCTTCAGAACTTTATCATGATCTGGAGCAGAAACTCTGTGCCCATTAAACACTAACACCCCATTCCTTCATGGCCAAATCCCCTGGCAACCACCTCTCTACTTTCTGTATCTATGAATTTAACTATTGAAAATGTGAATTAATAATTTTATGTAATTTATGTTCATCTCCCTCATCCCCTACACGTGGGAGTGGGAACACAGCTGGATTTCTCTAATCACTTCACACAGATGTGCTTCATTCTTAGCACCTGCAATGCCTGGCCCATAATGAGGGTGGACAAAACTGGGAGTCAGTTTATTCTTGCATTTCAAAAATATTCTCTGAGCCTCAGCAGAATCCAGGTGATGTGATTGGTGCTGGAGACCCATCTGGGGAGAAGATAGCTATGTCCTTTTGGAGCTGAGATTTTGAGCCTCCAGCTTCCGGATTTTCTAAGCCGGTGGTTCACAAATGTGCTCCTTGGTCCAGCAGTATCAGCCTCAGCTTATTTACAGCAACTGTGAGACATTCCTGTGTGGCTTTGGAGAACACAGTACAGCTGTGAAAAGAAGGGTTGGCTTCATCTATCCTCAGTGCTTATATCTACAAGGCCAGTGGGCACCACCGATGCAGGGGACATGATACTGCCCCTGTGTGAACTTCCCACAGTGATCAAGGTGGGTTTCTTCCGTGGCTTTTTGTTTTGCTTTGCTTTGTTTTTACCACATAGTGATTTGATATTTCTGTACATTAATGAAATGATCACCATGATAAGTCACCATCTGTCAGCATACAAAATTATTACAATATTATTGACTATATTCCCTTTGCTGTACATTACATCCCTATGACATTTCTTTCATAACTGGAAGTTTGAACCTCTTAATCCCCTTCCCCTATTTCACTCATCCCCCTACCCTCTCCCCTCTGGCAACCACCAGATTATTTTCTGTATCTATGAGTCTGTTTCTGTTGTGTTATTTTTTGTCCATTTGTTTTGTTTTTTGGATTCTACATATAAGTGAAATCATATGTTGTTTTTATTTTTCTGTCTGACTTATTTCACTTAGCATAATACCCTCTAGGTCCATCCATGTTGTCACAAATGGCAAGATATTCTTTTTTATGGCTGAAAAATATTCCATTGTATATGTACCATTCATCTTCATCAATTATCTATTCATCTATTGATGGACACTTAGGTTGCTTCCATATCTTAGCTATTGTAAATAATACTGTGATGAACACTTTGGTACATATATCTTTTCAAAATAGTATTTTACTTTTCTTCAGTAAATACCCAGAAATGGAATTGCTGGGTCATATGGCAGCTATATTTTTAATTTTTTGAGAAAACTCTATATTGTCTTCCATTGTGGCTGCACCAATTTACATTCCCAACAATGCAGAAGGGCTCCCTTTTTTTCTACATCCTTGCAAATACTTGTTATTTGTTGTTTTTTGATGATACCCATTCTGAAGTGTGTTAGTTGATACCTCATTGTGGTTTTGATTTGCATTTCCATGATGAGTATTGATGTTGAGCATCTTTTCATGTTCCTGTTGGTCATGTGTATGTCTTCTTTGGAAAAAAATGTCTATTCAAGTCCTCTGCTCATTTTTTAATTAGATTTTTATTTTGATATTGAGTTGTATGAGTTCTTTATATATGTTTTGATATTAATCCCTTATCAGGCATATCATTTGCAAATATCTTCTCTGATTCAGCAGGTTGTTTTTTGGTTTTGTTCATGGTTTCTTTCACTGTACAAAGCTTTTTCAAGTCTTTAATCCATTTTAAGTTTATTTTTTATACAGTGTAAGAATGTGGTCTGGTTTCATTCTTTGGCATGTATCTATCCAGTTTACCCAAGACCATTTATTAAAGAGACACTCTTTTCCCCACTGTATATTCTTGCCTCCTTTATCATAGATTAATTGACCATAAAAGTATGGATTTCTTTCTAGGCTCTCTTTCTGTTCCATTGATCTATGTGTCTGTTTTTGTGCTAGTACCCTGCTGTTTTGATTACCATAGTTCTGCAGTAATTTTTTGAAATCTGGAAGTGTGATACCTCTAGCACTGCTCTTTTCCAAGATTGTTTTGGCTATTCAAGGCCTTTTATGGTTCTATACAAATTTTTGGATTGCTTGCTCTAGTTCTGTTAAAAATGTCATGGGTATTTTGACAGGGATTGAACTAAATCAGTAGATTTCTTTAGGTAGTATGCACATTTTTAACAATATTAATTATTCCAATCCATGAGCATAGTATATCCTTCCATTTATTTTTGTAGACTTTGATTTTTTCTTCATGAACATCTTATAGTTTTCAGAGTACAAGTCTTTCTCACCTCCTTAATTAAATTTATCTCGAGGGTTTTATTCTTTTCGATGCAATTGTAAATGGGATTGCTATCCTAATTTCTCTTTCTGATAGTTTGTTGGTAGTGTACAGAAATGCAACAGATTTCTGTATATTAGTTTTGTATCCTGCAACTTTCCTGAATTCACTTATTAGTTCTAAAAGATTTTTGGTGGAGTCTTTAGGGCTTTCTTTATATAGCATCATGTCATCTGCAAATAGTGACATTTTTACTTCTTTCTTTCCATTTTGGATGCCTTTTATCTCTTTTTCCTGTCTGATTGCTATGACTAGGACTTACACACTGTTGAATAAAGGTGGCAAGAGTGGGCATTCTTGTCTTGTTTGTGATCTGAGAGGAAATGCTTTCAGCCTTGCACCTTTGAGTAAGATGTTTTTCATGTATGGCCTCTATTATGTTCCCTCTATATTCACTCTCTTGAGAGTTTTTATCATGAAAGTATGTTGAATTTTTTCAAATGCTTTTTCTGCATCTATTGGGATTAACATATGATTCTTATTCTCCATTTTGTTAATGTAGTATTATCATGTTCATTGATTTGTGAACATTGAACCATCCTTGCATCCCTGTAATAAATCCCACTTGATCATGATGTGTGATACTTTTAATATATTGTTGAATTTAGTTTGCTAATATTTTGTTGAGGATTTTTGCATCTATATTCATCAGAGATATTGATTTGTAATTTTCTTTTTTTGGTAGTGTCTTTGTCTGGTTTTCATATCAAGGTAATGCTGGCCTTGTACAATGAGTTTGGAGATGTTCTCTCCTCTTCAGTTTTTTAAAATAATTCAAGAAGGATAGGTGTGAACTTTTCTTTAAACGTTTGGTAGAATTCACAGGTGAAGAATTTTGGGCCTAGACCTTTGTTTGTTGGGAGTTTTTTGATTACTGATTCAATTTCATTACTAGTGATCAATTTGTTCAGTCTTCTATTTCTTCCTAATTCAGTCTTGGGAGATTGTATGTTTCTAGGAATTTATTCATTTCTTCTAGGGTGTCTAGTTTGTTGGCATACAATTGTTCATAATAGGCTTTTATGATTCTTTGTATTTCTGTGTTATTGGTTGTAATATCTCCTCTTTCATTTCTGAATTTATATTTAACCTTTTTCTCTTTTTTTTCTTGATAAGTCTGGCTAAAGGTTTATCTATTTTGTTTATCTTTTCAAAGAACCAGTTCTTAGTTTCATTAATCTTGACTATTTTTTAAATCTCTATTTCATTTATTTATAATTTATTTCCTCTATGATCTTTATTATTTTCATTCTTCTACTATCTTTGGGCTTTGTTTTTTCTTCTTTTACTAGTGCCCTTAGGTGTAAAGTTAAATTGTTTAGTTGGATTTTTTCTTGTTTCTTGAAGTAGGTCTATATCATTATGAACTTCCCTCTTAGAATTGCTTTTGCTGTATCCCATATATTTTGGAAAGTTATGCTTCCATTTTCATTTGTTTCTAAGTATTCTTTGTTTCTTCTTTGATTTCTTCATTGACCTATTGATTAGTAGCATGGTGTTTAGTCTCCATGTATTCATATATCTTCCAGTTTTCTCCCTGTAATTGATTCTAGTTTCATAACATTGTGATCATTTTTCTCCTGAGTTTGATGAACATTTTCATTACTATTACGTTGAACTCTTTGTTCAGTAAAGTACTTATCTCCAATTCATTAAGGTTTTTTTTTTTTTTTCTGGCATTTTTCTTGTTCTTTCAATTCAAATGTATTCCTCTGTCTCCTCATTTTGACTTTCTGTGTGTGCTTCTATGAATTAGGCAAAACAATTACTTTTCCCGGTCTTGAAGGTGTGGCCTTGTGTAAGAGCATCCTCTGTGTAGACTGTATGTGCCGGGTGGTTTTGGCAGACTGGCAGGAGCTGGAGCAGGTGCTGCCTAGGGGTCCTGAGATGCACTGCTTCGGGACTACCTTGACAGGATGGCTGGAGCTGGGGAAGGCACGGGCCAAGGCGTCCTGGGACACTCCATGCCATTGCTGCACTTTTTGGATGGCTGAAACTGCAGCAGGTGCAGGTTGGGGAGTCCCAGGAAATGCCACACTGGCCGCCTTGGTGGGACAGCTGGAGCTGGTGCTGTCAGTGATTCCCGGTAGTGCCATGCCAGAGCTGCCTTGGCAGAATGTTTGGAGCTGGAGTGGGTGCATGGGGGCCTCTCTGGGGAGACAGTTATAGCTGGTGTGGGTCAGGGGTGTTGGGCATACTGGGACAGCCTTGGCTGCCGTCTAGAGTGCCTGTATTGTGTTACCGTCCATGCTATCATGTAGGCAAAAATGGCACTTTTAGGTGCCTCTGACCCTGGAGAGATTTCCAGCAGTTTCCCACCCATTTGGCAGATGCTTTAGGGTTAGTAAATGGATTTCCTTTATGTATAGCCTAGGTGCCCTTTAAACCACTGTTGTTGTTGTTGTTGTTTTCTGTGCAAATGAGTCTGTGCAGGGGCCCCTCAGTGATGTCCCTTTCCACTGCAGGTTGAGAGGTTGGGGGTGGGGTTCCAGTCAAGACCATATCTCCATATCTGTTACCTGTCTTTCTGTGATCCCTCTGTTGTTTGCTGTGCAGAAGCTGTTCAATTAGCCCTCAGTTCTTTTTCAGGAGAAATTGCTCTATATGTAGGTACAGATTCAGTGTGTCCACGGGGGGAGGGGAGTTCAGGATCGGTCCACCGCCTTGGACCCCTCCCACACTTATTATAGCATTTTAATTAAACATGCTAGGTAACATTCAATTTGTTATAATTCATTTACTGGCTTCCATAATTATAATAATTTAAATGTTACATATTATAATTAGTCTGGTATGTGAAGAAACTTTTTCTCTGAGGGACAAATTTATTTTACCAAAAAACAAGTTGTAAATATATCCTATGTGTTTAGCATATTGAAAATATATGAAATATCTAAAGAGCTCATTTTCTCAAGAGTTAGGAATGTAGAAGACACTACTACAGAGTCCTGGGTATTTTACCAGGCTGCTAAGTTAATATCCTATGGTTTTAACGGATAGTTAAGTTTTTGGAAAGAACCCCAACTATCCTTTATAATACCAATATTTTACTCTCTGGTGAATATTGGTACAAATAAATTTATTATACACTCTCTTTAAAGTGAACCATGCACTGTTTTTCTTTTATGTCGATGAACTTTATTGGGAAATTTACATATACTCTTGTCTTCTTTGAACTACCTTTCACTATAAATTTTTTTTGTTTTATCAAGCGGCACCAAGTTTGACCCTTGAATGAAAAAGATGTTGCTCTGCTGCAAGTTCTCCCCTATTTATGCAAAGTAGCTGTTAGTGGTTATAGGGTTTGCACACTGTGTTATCTCTTGTCTGAGGATTTTAATTAAACTATCCAATCTTTCACTGATGCATATTATATTGGACAGCCACCATGTATCCACACAACCTAGCTGCTAGAGATATGATGATAAATAAGGTAAAAGTTGCCCTTTCTTCATGCAACAGATGCACTCTGCAGTCATAGAACAGAGTGAAGCTAACTGCCTCTGTTGGAGATTGGGAAGGATATGGGGATCCAATACTGAATCTTAGATTTGGATGCTATTCCTACTCAGCTAACCAACCAGAGATTCCAAATCAGATAATAGGCCTGCATTTTAATTTTGTTTTTACAATTTCTCTTTTTATTCTCATTGGTTTCCTGTTAAGATTCAAGGGCTTGAGGATTTGACTCCTATTTATATTTATTTAAATTGAAAGAATCATAAAAGTTATTACCCAATGGTCATGTTTCCTTAACCCTATGTTGACTTCACTCTGAATAGCACTAATATCATGAACTGGATGAGCTGTTGTAAATTTCTCCAGTATTTAGACCTCAGATATTCCACAGCAGATCACATATTTCACGGCTTTGTATTTGAGCCTCACAGCTTGGTGTTTCTGAAATTGCTCTGCTTCCATCCCTCAAACATCACATTTAAAGATAGGTGCAAAGGAGCTTCAAATGCTTCATACATGCAGTGT
The DNA here is from genome assembly GCF_028021215.1 of Eschrichtius robustus. Classification (NCBI taxonomy): domain Eukaryota; kingdom Metazoa; phylum Chordata; class Mammalia; order Artiodactyla; family Eschrichtiidae; genus Eschrichtius; species Eschrichtius robustus. The sequence goes on from NC_090826.1 coordinate 92,827,414, forward strand.
CTTCCACTATCTGTTCCTCTCCATACAAACACTGCTTCTAATTACTGAGTGGCAAACATTTGATTTAAGTAGTTTGGTTTTCTACCAGATTTTTACATATGATTACTTGGCCTGTTCTTTTACCTTGGAATTTATTTTTCATTCAGCTATATGTGATTTTTTCCAAACAAGTAATATATATTTTTATCAAGTTGTTTCTGACAATATTTCAATGTCATAATTAAAGGTATTGAGCTTGTGTAATGTAGTAATTTAAAGAGAAAAAATAGGAATGAAATACTGGCAGCTGTGCTAATCCAGGAGACCATCACTACACAGCATGACATAGTTTCCAGTTCAGCAACCAGAAGCTTGTTAAGATCATCAGAAATTGAAACTGAAATAATTTATTTCATTCGACATTGATAGATTGAAATTAAAATATAAATGAATTAGATATATTATAGATAATTAGTTTTCAAAACTCCACTTAACTTAGGTGTCAGATTTGTAGTGCAAATTTCATATCAAATATTATTTTCTGACTTTCCATGATGAACAGATGGTTCCCCACTCAGAGAGAGAGAGAAAGGAAAAGGAAAAAAAACACTCTAAATTTTTAAAAGCATAGAGCCAATTTGAAATATCTTTTAGCCTTAAATTTAAATAAAAGATGAGCCAACATCAATTAAACATGTCTGGTTCCCAAACCATGATGGCCTAAGGGTGCCACAGAGGCCTTCCTAATCTTGAATTGTCATCTGAGGTTTAGGATCTCAAACATATTTCAAGTATATAAAAACACTTGAATTAAAACTTTTGGCAATGATTCAAGATAATATAATTATCTATTAATAATTATCTATTAATCTTCTTCAAAAATATTCACAGGAAGAGTCAGCAATTTTAAAATGCTCAGTTAATATTGTAATCATTTACAATTATATGAAATATATTTAAGTGAAAGTGTGGTATATACCAAGATTTCTACAGATAAGCTTTATTAGTTATATCAATATAATGAAAGCAAATGAGATAACAATTAGTCATCTTCTTCCCTCTAGACTATTTTAAATCTCCATGAGCAGCAAACCAGGATTGTGTGCAGGTGCTTACTTTACCTTGGAATGCTTTTGTCTAATTATATATTTATAGAACACAGGCCCTCAAATTAATATTTAAAGCTTTAAAAAAATAGATGAATGACCACCATCATAAAACCCTGATTTATTTATTTTGGTTTGAGCTTTTGGAATTTTTTAAAAAAAATTATATTTACAGTTTATTCTAATGAATTGATAGAATTGAGAATCACTTTATTGATTAATTACATTTCAATATCTTCTTTTACATTCAGTTTGTCAACTTAGATATAAAAAATATATACCTTCCTCCAAAATAATTTTGTTGGAAATGAGATAAAGTTTTTTGGGCAAAAGCAATAATAAATGATGTTTGGGGAAATTTTTTCAAAAATAATTGAAATTTGTTGTGCTTCACTTAAAGTAATACACAAAGGAATGAATTTTCAGTTAAATATAATGGATATAATATTTGCATTTGTTTTTATTCCTTCCTGAACCTCATAAGAATAGAAGTAAAGAAAATAAAACTGAAGAGATGTCAACATAAATTGTGACGTTGAAAATTAGATGAGAAATCCTAAATGATTTATGTTTCAGCTTTCTTCATTTGGTTAAATACCCTCAAAGGAGGAACCAACAAAAAACAAAGTGATTTATGATACCGTTTCTCAGAAAGATTCAGGAATTAGAGACATCAGTTATCTCTGAAGGCCAAGGTTTTGGTGGAGCTGAAAACAGAAGGATTTGACTGAAATCTAAAAAAAACAAAGTGAGATTCCTTGATTCCATTCCTCTACCTGCAAGGCCAGCAAATGACTTTCTCATACTTAGGCAGAAGACAGAGATTTTGCTGTTTGGAAAGGTTGATACAGATGATCTCTAAAATCAACTCTGGGCAGATATGACCCTCACTCATTGAGAGATGAAAGTGGATATTTGAATATTACAGAATGAAACCAGAAGCTACTAGATTAGCCCTACTTTTTCCTTTCACCCATATCAAGATATTGGATCATTTTCACTGGGCTAATTTCCTGACTCAGAAAGAAATTCCTATGGATATTTGGAAGCTCCCAAAAGACACAGCCTGATTCCCACTTAAACATCAATAAAAAGATCGAACAGTTCACCAGCTCCACTAGTTTATACAGAACGTCTTCTCAGTTTTAAACTGATTCACTATTTAATATGGGAAGATAACCAATAATCAGCTAACCTTTGAAAGGAGGTTCTAAGACAAAAGAGAAAGAACAAGATATATAAAGAGATGAAAAATAAATCAAATAAAACTGGAACATGCAAGAAATGGAAGAAAATATAAAAAGAGAACTAAAATCACCACAATTAATATACAAAGATAATGAAAATAACTTACATTCATGAGTCAAAGATAGAATTCCCCTTAAAAAAAAAAAAAGAAATTCAAAAGTAAAGAAGACTCAATAGATGCAGAGAAAGCTTTCAACAAAATTCAACACACATTTATGATAAAAACCCTCCAGAAAGTAGGCATAGAGGGAACTTTCCTCAACATAATAAAGGTCATATATGACAAACCCACAGCAAACATCGTCCTCAATGGTGAAAAACTGAAACCATTTCCACTAAGATCAGGAACAAGACAAGGTTGTCCACTCTCACCACTATTATTCAACATAGTTTTGGAAGTTTTAGCCACAGCAATCAGAGAAGAAAAAGAAATAAAAAGAATCCAAATTGGAAAAGAGGAAGTAAAGCTGTCATTGTTTGCAGATGACGTGATACTATGCATAGAGAATCCTAAAGATGCTACCAGAAAGCTACTAGAGCTAATCAATGAATTTGGTAAAGTAGCAGGATACAAAATTAATGCACAGAAATCTCTTGCATTCCTATACACTAATGATAAAAAATCTGAAAGTGAAATTAAGAAAACACTCCCGTTTACCATTGCAACAAAAAGAATAAAATATCTAGGAATAAACCTACCTAAGGAGACAAAAGACCTGTATGCAGAAAATTATAAGACACTGATGAAAGAAATTAAAGATGATACAAATAGATGGAGAGATATACCATGTTCTTGAATTGGAAGAATCAACATTGTGAAAATGACTCTACTACCCAAAGCAATCTGCAGATTCAATGCAATCCCTATCAAACTACCAATGGCATTTTTCACAGAACTAGAACAAAAAATTTCACAATTTGTATGGAAACACAAAAGACCCCGAATAGCCAAAACAATCTTGAGAAAGAAGAACGGAACTGGAGGAATCAGGCTCCCTGACTTCAGACTATATTACAAAGCTACAGTAATCAAGACAGTATGGTATTGGCGCAAAAACAGAAATATAGATCAATGGAACAGGATAGAAAGCCCAGAGATAAACCCACGCACATATGGTCACCTTATCTTTGATAAAGGAGGCAAGCATATACAGTGGAGAAAAGACAGCCTCTTCCATAAGTGGTGCTGGGAAAATTGGACAGGTACATGTAAAAGAATGAAATTAGAACACTCCTTAACACCATACACAAATATAAACTCAAAATGGATTAAAGACCTAAATATAAGGCCAGACACTATAAAACTCTTAGAGGAAAACGTAGGCAGAACACTCTATGTCATACATCACAGCAAGATTCTTTTTGACCCAGCTCCCAGAGAAATGGAAATAAGAACACAAATAAACAAATGGGACCTAATGAAACTTAAAAGCTTTTGCACAGCAAAGGAAACCATAAACAAGACGAAAAGACAACCCTCAGAATGGGAGAAAATATTTGCAAATGAAACAACTGACAAAGGATTAATCTCCAAAATTTACAAGCAGCTCATGCAGCTCAATATCAAAAAAAAACAAACAACCTAATCCAAAAATGGGCAGAAGACCTAAATAGACATTTCTCCAAAGAAAATATACAGATTGCCGACAAACACATGAAAGAATGCTCAACATCACTAATCATTAGAGAAATGCAAATCAAAACTACAATGAGATAACATCTCACACCAGTCAGAATGGCCATCATCAAAAAATCTACAAACAATAAATGCTGGAGTGGGTGTGGAGAAAAGGGAACCCTCTTGCACTGTTGGTGGGAATGTAAATTGATACAGCCACTATGGAGAACAGTATGGAGGTTCCTTAAAAAACTAAAAATAGAACTACCATATGACCCAGCAATCCCACTACTGGGCATATACCCTGAGAAAACCATAATTCAAAAAGAGTCATGTACCAAAATGTTCATTGCAGCTCTATTTACAATAGCCAGGACATGGAAGCAACCTAAGTGTCCATCAACAGTTGAATGTATAAAGAAGATTTGGCATATATATACAATGGAATATTACTCAGCCATAAAAAGAAACAAAATTGAGTTATTTGTAGTGAGGTGGATGGACCTAGAGTCTGTCATACAGAGTGAAGTAAGTCAGAAAGAGAAAAACAAATACCGTATACTAACACATATATATGGAATCTAAGAAAAAAAAAAAAATGTCATGAAGAACCTAGGGGCAAGACGGGAATAAAGACACAGACCTACTAGAGAATGGACTTGAGGATATGGGGAAGGGGAGGGGTAAGATGTGACAGGGTGAGAGAGTGGCATGGACATATAAACACTACCAAGCATAAAATAGATAGCTAGTGGGAAGCAGCCACATAGCACCGGGAGATCAGCTCAGTGCTATGTGACCACCTAGAGGGGTGGGATAGGGAGGGTGGGAGGGAGGGAGATGCAAGAGGGAAGAGATATGGGAACATATGTATATGTATAACTGATTCACTTTGTTATAAAGCAGAAACTAACACACCATTGTAAATCAATTATACTCCAATAAAGATGTTTAAAAAAAATTAAAAAAAAAAGACAAATCCCCAATTATAGCAAAAAAAAAAAAAAAAAAAGGAAAGAAGAGATTCTTGGATATTAAGAATATTATTACTCCAACAAAAATTTAAAATAAATGTTACACAATAAAATTGAGGACATATAGGAGAAAGTAGATAGTGATGCAGTGTTATAAAACAATAGAGTATGGTGAGTAAAATTAAAAGATTAGTCCAGGACACTTCATAGGGGATCTATATGTGTACCAAAAATAGAGAACAAAGAAAAAATAGGGATGAAATGTCCAGGAAAAAATTTTAAGAAACGAAATATATGACTTTTATAGAAAGAAAGTGTTCAATGAAAGCTGAACGTAGTTTATGAACAAAGAAATAAGACCAAGGCATATCACTGTGATATTACAGAAAACTTGGAAATAAGTGACAATCTTAAAAATTCCAGTGGGTAAAAAATATGATCACATACATCAAGAATCAGAATAGCACTGTGTATAAATAGCAAAAATAAAGCACAAAAGCAGTGTTGTCCAAATAATGAGAGTAAATAGTTTCCATCCTGGAATTCTATACCCAGATAAACCATCAATAGCTTTTTATATGCTTCTGCCTATACCATTATACATTGTTTCCTGCTTGAAACATAAACTTCAAGGATCTTGGAAAATGTTTATTGATTATATATTACTTTTTTCTTTGAATCTACCAAAAAATGCATAATATGCTACTATTTTTTTTCCTGTTAATCTCCTAAACATTCCTTAGCACCAATCTTTGCCTCACCTCCTTATGGCAGTGATCTCTAATATAATGATGGATGCCTCTTCTTGGTTCTCACATAGTTTATTGTTCACATTTCTATTACTACGTTTTCACATTACTTTGTAATTTTTAGAAAATATCAATCTCTTCTGACTGACATAATTACCTTAAAGTAAGAAATTTGTGTTTGTTTAACCATCACCAGAATCTAAGACAATGCCTACTGCATAGATTACAGTCAAACAAGTATTGAAGGGAAGTGTACAAAGGCTTGAAGTTTTAAACACATTAACAAAGAAAAAGAGAGCTTTCTATGGATGGAGGAAAGTTTCTTCATAGACTTATTTATTTATTTTAGGATCCAGTAAAAATCTAGCTTGTTGATTCTATTGGTATCACTTTAAAGAGAAAAGAGTAATAACAAACCATTACCTGCAGGAAATGGAGCTCCATGTTCCTACTAAAATCAATGAGTTGAGTCCCAAATTTTGGAATAAATACTATTGTTCATTCACTTAAAAGTATAATGAATAAATTATCTTGGAAAGGAATTAAAAGCTGGGCTAATATTTGTTTTCAGCTTTACCTACTCCAGAGCAGGTAGGGGATTGGAGAAAACAAACGGCAGCACATAAAGATTTCAACACAACAAAATTTTAACATATCTATGACATTCATAGAAGTCATAAGTGCTGCTTTGAGAAAAGAACATTTTGCTAAGCTATTAGCAGCATTATAAAAGCATCAGCCAGTGCACATTCTGATAACCAGGAGAAGGACAATCCTGCTATTGAACTGAGAAAATGTGGAGGGCTTGCAGAAACACACACACACACAAACACACTCACAAGTGCATCCATATTATCCAGACATTCATGTCATTATTTCAGTGATAGCAGTTTGGAATTTTAGGAGAGATTTACCAGTATACTAGGTACCAGAGTATATTATACTACATTTTGCCAAAAGAAGTAGTAGCTTATTTGTTTAAACATTGCCTAAGCTTTAATATTTCAAGTTGTGAAAAACAGAGGAGCAATCTGTAATAAAATGAAGGATTCTCTCTTCATTCTCTCTCTTACAGTATTAACTCTATTGGAATAATTAAGTTGATGGCTCCTCTTTATAAAAAACTGATAATAGCAAAACAATAGAACAATAATTATCAAAATGTTAATAAATTAAATATATATATAATGTTTATATAATTTATCAACAAATATTTATTTAGTCCCTAGTTTGTGAAACAAAAATATATATGGTATTTGATGTTGAATCTTGATTTTCACAAGTTACCAAAAGTTGCAGTTTGTGGATATCTAAAATATTGTGTAGAAATGGAAATGGGGTTGTAGTGGGAGGGTGGTAACAGCCAGTCTCAAATAAATTAATCAGACTTTGGAAATAATATTTTGCTACAAACTATTCTGATCGTGATATTTCTGTTAAAAGGCACTGTAGAAAGAGCTAGTGAAGGGCTGCTCTCTGACTGCCAAGTCAAGAAAGAAAAGATTCATCTAAATTATCAGCTCAATAAAGACTTGCCTGAGTATGCCTAAGTTTTAGTCTACAGAACAAGAGAGAACTATATATAGCAATCCCATATTGATCTAACTGTAACTAAATCTGCAGCCTCTGCTCATCTTGCTAGTTGGCTGTTCCATTTTTGTGATATTTAGAGCTACTCTTTATCTTTCATGAGATAATGTAACAATCACACCCAAATTTAGGTGATGGATAACCTGGGAAAAACTGTGAAGGATGGGATGTTGATTATCACCACTGTTTCTCCATCAACTGCTGAATGCTGATGTTGACGTTTAGTTCTCATTGGTTAGGCAATCAGTCCTGGGCAGACTCAGTAATGTTTTTCATAGCAGAGCCAGCTAAACTAAGAAAAAACGATTCTAGTATTACAAGACAAATACAGTGAAGCAAAGACAAGAGATGGCTGGAGAAATACAGAACCCTAACAACAGTGATCTGCTGCATGTAGCTCAGTAAGGAGCAGATCATCTCCAGCACAATACATATGAGATAACATATTTCCATTTTGTATAAATTATTTTAAGTTTGATCATTCTCACTTGCAATTGCTATTGAATCCAGGTCTATCTATGATAATATTCATATGTTTTAATGTGGGAGAATGATCAGAGAAAAGTAATTTCTATTACTGCAAATGAACTTTATTGCTGATTGATAGTGGAGGAGCAATATTTTGTTTTTTTATAATCTTAGTATCAAATTCAGAATCAAACAATATTTTTTAAAAATTTAAATTTTGGTAACATGATAAAGAATCCTGGAAAGAGGACTTTCACTTATTGCTATGAAGGAATGGCCATCTTAGAACAATTTTAAAAGCCATAAAATTTAAGAAAATTCATACAGTGGATGTTGAAACATCAGGTATTAGAACCTAAGATTCTAGAGAGTGGAGAATTGTAGCAATGTGAGGAGACTGCAGCTGCATTTTCCCTGAGTACATTTGACAATTACGGGCACAGAGCAAGAGGGTAGGTATCTAGGCTTTAGTCTGGCTGGCAAGGGGCTACTTCTGAGAGACAGAAAAACCAGTTCTGAAAAGTGGAACTTTGTTGTTGGCAGTCTTAGCTTGCCACAGAGACAAGGATTATGAGATCCCTACTTGCCAGGAGGATGGTAAATGTCAACAAACCAAGATCCCACCTTTAAATCCCTGGAGAGCTACAATTTAGGTAAACAGAGATCTGGTAAAACTGCAAACCACTCTCAATTCATTCAGTTCAGTCTCTAATTGAATTATAGCTATTATCCCCCATTTTAGCTGTCTAGCAGAGGAAATGGTGAACCTCTCTAGAGAAAGATATCAAGACCAGCCTCTACAATTTGTTAGATACTCAGAGTTCAAACAAAAATTACTAAATATGTCAAGAAATAGGAAAATATCGTTCAAAATCAAGTTTAAAAAATTAAACAACAGACACATGGGGTAGAGAAAAGAGAAAATAAGATTGGAGAGATTCATCACCAAAGTACATTTTATGAAGTAATACTAGAGATAAAGAGGAACTTAACAGATTGATAAAATAATCAAACCAACAGGAAGAAATCCCAATCCCAAAAGGGCACATAGCTGTTAGCATTGCCTCAAAATACTCAAAGCAAAATTAGACCCAGCTAATGAAATAGTCAAATCAACAATTGCAGTGGAAACTTAAATGCACCTCTTTCAGTAACTGAAAAAAGAAGCAGAAAAAAATTAACAACGGTATAGAAGTTCTGAAAAACATGGTTAACAATTCTCACCCCCTTTTATATATAGAACACAGAAGCCAAAGACTATGCATTCTTTGAAATAAATTGCACACATTTAATTGCTTCAACAAATTTCCAAGAATTAGAATAATCTAGATAACTTCCTGTAGCCAAAATGATGAAATTTGGTTCAAAATGTAATGACTCATAAAAATTAAAATAAATAACTTAGAATATTGCAAGGCTTCAGAAATTAAGAAATAAAAACAATCAAATTGAGAAAATTTTTTAACTGAATAATAATGAAAACATTAAATGTCAAAACATCAGGGATTAGAGTTAAAATTGTGCTTAGAGAGACAAACTTCGTAATAGGAATATTAGAAAACTATAAATTAGAAAAATAGATAATGAATTAATGATATAAGTAAATATCTCAGGAAGCTAGAAACATTAATTAAAAGTTAATGCAGCAAAAGGAAGCAATAAAAAAACAAAAAATATTTAACTAAAAATGGCATGTAATAAGAATCTACAAAGCTACAATTTTTTAAAGTAATAATTTATATTAAAATAATCCAATTTATTTTCTTTGTTCCCGCTGCCCTATGTATTTTTACTGCTTCTTACAGATTTTATTCTACTGCCCCCCTTCAACTTTTCAGTCTCTCTCTATTCATTTTTTTTTTTATCATCTTTATTGAAGTATAATTGCCTTACAATGGTGTGTTAGCTTCTGCTTTATAACAAAGTGAATCAGTTATACATATACAATATGTTCCCATATCTCTTCCCACTTGCATCTCCCTCCCTCCCACACTCCCCATCCCACCCCTCTAGGTGGTCACAAAGCACCGAGCTGATCTCCCTGTGCTATGCGGCTGCTTCCCACTAGCTATCTATTTTACATGTGGTAGTGTATGTATGTCCATGACACTCTCTTACCCTGTCACATCTAACCCCACCCCCTCCCCATATCCTCAAGTCCATTCTCTAGTAGGTCTGTGTCTTTATTCCCGTCTTGCCACTAGGTTCTTCATGGCCTTTTTTTTTTTTTTCCTTAGATTCCGTATATATGTGTTAGCATACTGTATTTGTTTTTCTCTTTCTGACTTACTTCACTCTGTATGACAGACTCTAACTCCATCCACCTCATTACAAATACCTCCATTTCATTTCTTTTTATGGCTGAGTAATATTCCATTGTATATATGTGCCACATCTTCTTTATCCATTCATCTGTCGATGGACATTTAGGTTGCTTCCATGTCCTGGCTATTGTAAATAGAGCTGCAATGAACATTTTGGTACATGACTCTTTTTGAAGTATGGTTTTCTCAGGGTATATGCCCAGTAGTGGGATTGCTGGGTCGTATGGTAGTTCTATTTTTAGTTTTTTAAGGAACCTCCATACTGTTCTCCATAGTGGCTGTATCAATTTACATTCCCACCAACAGTGCAAGAGTGTTCCCTTTCCTCCACACCCTCTCCAGCATTTATTGTTTCTAGATTTTTTGATGATGGTCATTCTGATCGGTGTGAGATGATATCTCATTGTAGTTTTGATTTGCATTTCTCTAATGATTAATGATGATGAGCATTCTTTCATGTGTCTGTTGGCCATCTGTATATCTTCTTTGGAGAAATGTCTATTTAGGTCTTCTGCCCATTTTTGGATTGGGTTGTTCGTTTTTTTGTTATTGAGCTGCATGAGCTGCTTGTAAATCTTGGAGATTAATCCTTTGTCAGTTGCTTCATTTGCAAATATTTTCTCCCATTCTGATGGTTGTCTTTTGGTCTTGTTTATGGTTTCCTTTGCTGTGCAAAAGCTTTTAAGTTTCATTAGGTCCCATTTGTTTATTTGTGTTCTTATTTCCATTTCTCTGGGAGCTGGGTCAAAAAGAATCTTGCTGTGATGTATGACATAGAGTGTTCTGCCTATGTTTTCCTCTAAGAGTTTTATAGTGTCTGGCCTTACACTTAGGTCTTTAATCCATTTTGAGTTTATTTTTGTGCATGGTGTCAGGGAGTGTTCTAATTTCATACTTTTACATGCATCTGTCCAATTTTCCCAGCACCCCTTATTGAAGAGGCTGTCTTTTCTCCACTGTATATTCTTGCCTCCTTTATCAAAGATAAGGTGACCATATGTGTGTGGGTTTATCTCTGGGCTTTCTATCCTGTTCCATTGATCTATATTTCTGTTTTTGTGCCAGTACCAAACTGTCTTGATTACTGTAGCTTTGTAATATAGTCTGAAGTCAGGGAGCCTGATTCCCCCAGCTCCATTTTTCGTTCTCAAGATTGCTTTGGCTATTCGGGGTCTTTTGTGTTTCCATACAAATTGTGAAATTTTTTGCTCTAGTTCTGTGAAAAATGCCAGTGGTAGTTTGATAGGGATTGCATTGAATCTGTAGATTGCTTTGGGTAGTAGAGTCATTTTCACAATGTTGATTCTTCCAATCCAGGAACATGGTATATCTCTCCATCTATTTGTATCATCTTTAATTTCTTTCATCAGTGTCTTATAATTTTCTGCATACAGGTCTTTTGTCTCCTTAGGTAGGTTTATTCCTAGATATTTTATTCTTTTTGTTGCAATGGTAAACGGGAGTGTTTTCTTAATTTCACTTTCAGATTTTTTGTCATTAGTGTATAGAAATGCAAGAGATTTCTGTGCATTTATTTTGTATCCTGCTACTTTACCAAATTCATTGATTAGCTCTAGGAGTTTTCTGGTAGCATCTTTAGGATTCTCTATGTATAGTATCATGTCATCTGCAAATAGTGACAGCTTTACTTCTTCTTTTCCGATTTGGATTCCTTTTATTTCTTTGTCTTCTCTGATTGCTGTGGCTAACACTTCCAAAACTATGTTGAATAATAGTGGTGAGAGTGGGCAACCTTGTCTTGTTCCTGATCTTAGTGGAAATGGTTTTAGTTTTTCACCATTGAGGACAATGTTTGCTGTGGGTTTGTCATATATGACCTTTATTATGTTGAGGAAAGTTCCCTCTATGCCTACTTTCTGCAGGGCTTTTATCATAAATGGGTGTTGAATTTTGTCAAAAGCTTTCTCTGCATCTATTGAGACGATCATATGGTTTTTCTCCTTCAATTTGTTAATATGGTGTATCACATTGATTGATTTGCGTATATTGAAGAATCCTTGCATTCCTGGGATAAACCCCACTTGATCATGGTGTATGATCCTTTTAATGTGCTGTTGGATTCTGTTTGCTAGTATTTTGTTGAGGATTTTTGCATCTATGTTCATCAGTGATATTGGCCTGTAGTTTTCTTTCTTTGTGACATCTTTGTCTGGTTTTGGTATCAGGGTGATGGTGGCCTCGTAGAATGAGTTTGGGAGTGTTCCTTCCTCTGCAATATTTTGGAAGAGTTTGAGAAGGATAGGTGTTAGCTCTTCTCTAAATGTTTGATAGAATTCACCTGTGAAGCCATCTGGTCCTGGGCTTTTGTTTGTTGGAAGGTTTTTAATCACAGTTTCAATTTCAGTGCTTGTGATTGCTCTGTTCATATTTTCTATTTCTTCCTGGTTCAGTCTGGGCAGTTTGTGCATTTCTAAGAATCTGTCCATTTCTTCCAGGTTGTCCATTTTATTGGCATAGAGTTGCTTGTAGTAATCTCTCATGATCTTTTGTATTTCTGCAGTGTCAGTGGTTACTTCTCCTTTTTCATTTCTAATTCTATTGATTTGAGTCTTCTCCCTTTTTCTCTTGATGAGTCTGGCTAATGGTTTATCAATTTTGTTTATCTTCCCAAAGAATCAGCTTTTAGTTTCATTGATTTTTGCTATTGTTTCCTTCATTTCTTTTTCATTTATTTCTGACCTGATCTTTATAATTTCTTTCCTTCTGCTGGCTTTGGGGTTTTTTGTTCTTCTTTCTCTAATTGCTTTAGGTGCAAGGTTAGGTTGTTTATTCGAGATATTTCCTGTTTCTTGATGTAGGCTTGTATTGCTATAAACTTCCCTCTTAGCACTGCTTTTGCTGCATCCCATAGGTTTTGGGTCGTCATGTCTCCATTGTCATTTGTTTCTAGGTATTTTTTGATTTCCCCTTTGATTTCTTCAGTGATCACTTCGTTATTAAGCAGTGTATTGTGTAGCCTCCATGTGTTTGTATTTTTTACAGATCTTTTCCTGTAATTGATATCTAGTCTCATAGCATTGTGGTCGGAAAAGATACTTGATACGATTTCAAATTTCTTAAATTTACTAAGACTTGATTTGTGACCCAAGATATGATCTATCCTGGAGAATGTTCCATGAGCACTTGAGAAAAATGTGTATTCTGTTGTTTTTGGGTGGAATGTCCTATAAATATCAATTAAGTCCATCTTGTTTAATGTATCATTTAAAGCTTGTGTTTCCTTATTTATTTTCATTTTGGATGATCTGTCCATTGGTGAAAGTGGGGTGTTAAAGTCCCCTACTATGATTGTGTTGCTGTCGATTTCCCCTTTTATGGCTGTTAGTATTTGCCTTATGTATTGAGGTGCTCCTATGTTGGGTGCATAAATGTTTACAATTGTTATACCTTCCTCTTGGATCGATCCCTTGATCATTATATAGTGTCCTTCTTTGTCTCTTGTAATAGTCTTTATTTTAAAGTCTATTTTGTCTGATATGAGAATTGCTACTCCAGCTTTCTTTTGATTTCCATTTGCATGGAATGTCTTTTTCCATCCCCTCACTTTCAGTCTGTATGTGTCTCTAGGTCTGAAGTGGGTCTCTTGTAGACAACATATATATGGGTCTTGTTTTTGTATCCATTCAGCCAGCCTGTGTCTTTTGGTGGGAGCATTTAATCCATTTACATTCAAGGTAATTATCGATATGTATGTTCCTATTCCCATTTTCTTAAATGTTTTGGGTTTGTTATTGTAGGTGTTTTCCTTCTCTTGTGTTTCTTGCCTAGAGAAGTTCCTTTAGCATGTGTTGTAAAGCTGGTTTGGTGGTGCTGAACTCTCTCAGCTTTTGCTTGTCTGTAAAGGTTTTAATTTCTCCATCACATCTGAATGAGATCCTTGCTGGGTAGAGTAATCTTGGTTGTAGGTTTTTCTCCTTCATCACTTTAAGTATATCCTGCCACTCCCTTCTGGCTTGCAGAGTTTCTGCTGAAAGATCAGCTGTTAACCTTATGGGGATTCCCTTGTGTGTTATTTGTTGTTTTTCCCTTGCTGCTTTTAATATGTTTTCCTTATATTTAATTTTTGACAGTTTGAATAATATGTGTCTTGGCGTGTTTCTCCTTGGGTTTATCCTGTATGGGACTCTCTGTGCTTCCAGGACTTGATTAACTATTTCCTTTCCCATATTAGGGAAGTTTTCAACTATAATCTCTTCAAATATTTTCTCAGTCCCTTTCTTTTTCTCTTCTTCTTCTGGGAATCCTATAGTTCGAATGTTGGTACGTTTAATGTTGTCCCAGAGGTCTCTGAGACTGTCCTCAGTTCTTTTCATTCTTTTTTCTTTATCCTGCTCTGCAGTAGTTATTTCCACCATTTTATCTTCCAGGTCACTTATCCTTTCTTCTGCCTCAGTTATTCTGCTATTGATCCCATCTAGAGTATTTTTAATTTCATTTATTGTGTTTTTCATCGTTGCTTGGTTCCTCTTTAGTTCTTCTACGTCCTTGTTAAATGTTTCTTGCATTTTGTCTATTCTATTTCCAAGATTTTGGATCATCCTTACTATCATTATTCTGAATTCTTTTTCAGGTAGACTACCTATTTCCTCTTCATTTGTTAAGTCTGGTGTGTTTTGACCCTGCTCCTTCATCTGCTGTGTGTTTTTCTGTCGTCTCATTTTGCTTATCTTACTGTGTTTGGGGTCTCCTTTTCACAGGCTGCAGGTTCGTAGTTCCCGTTGTTTTTGGTATCTGTCCCCAGTGGCTAAGGTTGGTTCAGTGGGATGTGTAGGCTTCCTGGTGGAGGGAACTAGTGCCTGAGTTCTGGTGGATGAGACTGGATCTTGTCTTTCTGGTGGGCACGTCCACGCCTGGTGGTGTATTTTGGGGTGTCTGTGGCCTTATTATGATTTTAGGCAGCCTCTCTGCTAATTGATAGGGCTGTGTTCCTGTCTTGCTAGTTGTTTGGCATAGGGTGTCCAGCACTGTAGCTTGCTGGTCGTTGAGTGAAGCTGGGTCTTGATGTTGAGATGGAGATCTCTGAGAGATTTTTGCCGTTTGGTATTACGTGGAGCTGGGAGGTCTCTTGTGGACCAGTGTCCTGAAGTTGTCTCTCCCACCTCAGAGGCACGGCCCTGATGCCTGGCTGGAGCACCAAAAGCCTTTTGTCCACACAGCTCAGAGTAAAAGGGAGAAAAAATAGAAAGAAAGAAAGAAAGAAAGAAAGAAAGAAAGAAAGAAAGAAAGAAAGAAAGAAAGAAAGAAAGAAAGAAAGAGTCTATAATATAGTGAAGTAAAATAAAGCTATTATAAAGCAAAGCTATACAGACAAAATCTCACCCAGAAGCATATACATATACACTCACAAAAAAAGGAAAAGCGGAAAAATTAATATATCCTGTTCCCAAAGTCCACCTCCTGAATTTGGGATGATTCGTTGTCTATTCAGGTATTCAACAGATGCAGGCTCATCAAGTTGTTTGTGGAGTTTTAATCCGCTGCTTCTGAGCCTGCTGGGAGAGATTTCCCCTTCTCTTCTCTGTTCGCACAGCTCCTGGGGTTCAGCTTTGGATTTGGACCCGCCTCTGCGTGTAGGTCGCCTGAGGGCATCTGTTCCCTGCCCAGACAGGACGGGGTTAAAGGAGCAGCTGCTTCGGGGGCTCTGGCTCACTCAGGCGGGGGGAGGGAGGCGTACGGAGGAGGCGGGGCGAGCCTGCGGCGTCAGAGGCCGGCGTGACGTTGCACCAGCCTGAGGTGCGCCGTGCGTTCTCCCGGGGAAGTTGTCCCTGGATCACGGGACCCTGGCAGTGGCGGGCTGCACAGGCTACTTGGAGGGGCAGTGTGGAGAGTGACCTGTGCTCGCACACAGGCTTTCTGGAGGCGGCAGCAGCAGCCCCAGCGTCTCACGCCTGTCTCTGGGGTCCGCGATGATCGCTGCGGATCGCGCCCGTCTCTGGAGTTCGTTTAGGCGGCGCTCTGAATCCCCTCTCCTCGCGCACCAGGAAACAAAGAGGGAAGAAAAAGTCTCTTGCCTCTTCGGCAGCCGCAGACTTTTTCCTGGACTCCCTCCCGGCTAGCTGTGGTGCACTAACCCCTTCAGGCTGTGTTCACACCACCAACCCCAGTCCTCTCCCTGCCATCCGACTGAAGCCCGAGCCTCAGCTCCCAGCCCCGCCCGCCCCGGCGCGTGAGCAGACAAGCCTCTCGGGCTGCTGAGTGCTGCTCAGTGCCGAGCCTCCGTGCGGGAATCTCTCCGCTTTGCCCTCCGCACCCCTGTGGCTGCGCTCTCCTCCGTGGCTCCGAAGCTTCCCCCCTCTGCCACCCGCAGTCTCTGCCCACGAAGGGGCTTCCTAGTGCGTGGAAACCTTTCCTCCTTCACGGCTTCCTCCCACTGGTGCAGGTCCCGTCCCTATTCTTTTGTCTCTGTTATTTCTTTTTTCTTTTGCCCTACCCAAGTACGAGGGGAGTTTCTTGCCTTTTTGGAGGTCTGACGTTTTCTGCCAGCGTTCAGTGGGTGTTCTGTAGGAGCAGTTCCACGTGTAGATGTATTTCTACTGTATCTGTGGGAAGGAAGGTGATCTCCGCGTCTTACTCTTCCGCCATCTTCTCTCCTCCCCCCTCTCTATTCATTTAAAGACCACCTATAATATATTCTTTCTTACAAAATAACAAATATAGTCTCTATTTTCCTGAATGGACCATGCTTGGTACAGAAGAAAATCCCAAAGCACTTATAGACAAAATATTAATATTACTGTGTGTTTAGAAAGGGCACCAGACACAAGGTCAATATCCAAAAATTGATTGCACTTCAGTAAATTAGCAAACTAAAAAGGAACATTTATATCATCTACAATATCATCAAAAACACCAAATAACTGTGAATATAGTATAACAAAATATGAGCTACTTTTCTACACTGAAAACCACAAAAAATTTTTGAGAAAATTCAGTAGGGCTAAATAAAAGGAGACCTACAGGTACCGTGTTCAAGGATGAGACGACTCAATATTATTAACATCAATCCTCTCCAAATTTATTCACAGAATCAATGAGACATCAATCAAAACTCCAGATGAACATTCTTGTATAAATTGAACATCTGATTTAAAAACTAATTCCAAAATAACCAGGGGCTAAGATATTTAAGACAATATATAATAAGAAAAACAAATTTAGTTGACTCATTCTATCAAAAATCAAGATCTTTATTCCAAAACAAATCAAGTTATAGCAATTAATAAAATGAAATGATACACTAACAAAACATTATTGGAATGACCAATGCATATGATCCTCTAATTTATGACAAAGGCATTACTATAGCACAATAAAGAAAAAATTTTTTTCGATAAATGATTCTGGGTCCACTGTATATCAGTATGGGAGAAAATTAATCTCCTTTGCCCCATCACAAATATACAAACATTAATTCCAGGAGGGTTAATTGTTGGAGATAATGAACTTGAGAGAAGAAAAAGATGTAAAGAAATAATAATATTAATGTAAGACTTTATACTAATTTAAAGACACTATTAAATAAGGGCAATCAATCCAGAGATGAGCAGAAGATATTGGCAACACATGTATTCTAAAGAGTGCTCCTAACTAGAATATATAAAGAGCTTGTAGAAGTCAGTAAGAAAAAGGCAAGCAATTTAATAGAAAAATAAACAAAACAAATGATAGTCCAAAAATATGAGTCTGAATTTCAAGTCAACTTGTGAATGTTTATTTGCCTTCATTACTCTTCAAGAAAGTGCAAAGTCAATCACAAGCAGATACCACCAGACACATACCAGAATAGTACATAATAGAGTGACCAAGAAAAGCAAATTCTGGCAAAGCATGCTTGTAAATTTTTGTAATTGTAACACTTGGCTGGTAAGAAATATAAATTGGGAAACCTGTCTGGTGGTACTATTAACTATTAAATCTAAATATTAATATATTCTATGACCCAACAACTCCACCCCTAAGTGAATTATAATCAAATATTGATATAACCAAAGGAAATGTATACTACTGTTTATCAAAAGACACATACATGGATTTTCATAGCAGCATTATACAAAATAGCCAAAACTTAGCAACAACCCAACTGTCCACCAACAGAGAGATGAATAATAAATTGTGGTATATTTAAACAATGGAATACACTATAGCACTGAGAAGTAACTATCTGGAATTACATGCAATAATATGGATAAATATTACAACTATAATATTGAATTCATAAATCCATTCTAATATATGATTCTATTTCTCCACAATTCAAAAACAGACAAAAGTAATACATGGGGCTAGAAGTATATTTATGTCTCTTGGGTGTCTAGTAAGAGGGAGGGGGCACAAAAGTGTATTTTGAATTGCTGGAAATTCTCTGTTTCTTTATCTATGAGCTGGTTATATTTGGTGGACAGACTATGCACAATTATATACTTTGTACTCTTTCTGTACATACTTCAATGTATTTTCAGTGCTATACTTCAATGAAAAATACACATTTAAAAAGTAGTAATTTTGCTTTAGATTATGATGGATCAGACTAATCCTCCCAACAAATATAACTAGAAGAACAGAATGAAATTTACTTGAGAGGTTCCATGCGTGTCAGGCAGAAATTAAAATGTCACCAACTCAAATTAATAAGAAAGCTTGAGAGAGAGAGTTTGAGCTCTATGCTGATTTTTCCTTCAAGGCATTTGCCAATTTTTAACCTTCACAGGACTAGTATGAAAATAGTCCAAATGGGATGTACAGAAAACTGCCTAAGAGAATATGAGAAACAGTTAAAAAAAGGAGTCTAACATACCTGAAGTCTTGAAAGAGAGAAGGAAAAAAAGCAATACTTGAATAGATTTTTGGCACAAGTTTTCCAAAACTGACTTAAATAACATGCCACAGATTCAAGAAAGTATATGAATACCAGGCAGGGTAAAATAAAATAGAACCAAACAAAACACACACAAAAAACATTTAGGCAAACCATGTGAAATTCTTGAAAAAAGACTGAACAAATATAAATAGCAAACAAAACAGAACAAACAAAAACAAATAGAAAAAATTTTAAAGCAACCAAAGAAAAAAAGTACAGTGGTTTCAAAATGTCATCTATAATACTAATAGCTGAATTCACACACACACACACACACACACACACACACACACACACACACACACCCCCAAATAAATGAAAGACAAAAAAACAGAAAACAATGTGAGATATTTGGTATATCTAAATTTTAAAGTTGAAACAATAAAGCAACGAGAAGATAACAAAGGAGGAAATTACAAAGACCTTTAGATAGACAAATAATTCTTAAGACACAAAATACAAAACCATAAAGGAAAGATGAATAATTTAACCAATTAAAAAACGAACAACCATTCATCAAAAGATACTATTTAGAAGACATTAGCACACATATATCCAACAAAGAACTCATATTCACAATATGTAAAAAGCATTATATTCTTTTCCTAGAGCTACTGAAACAAATTACCACAAACTGGGTGGTTTAAAAGAACAAAAATGCATTGACTTACAGTTCTGGGGGGCAAAACTCCAAAATCAAGATCTCTTTAGGGCCCCACTCTCACTTTAGGGCTCTAAGGAAGAATCATTCCTTTCCCTTTCCAGCTTCTGGTGGCTTTTGGCCACATCACTCATATCGCTGCTTCTGTCTTCACATAGTCATCTCTCTGTCTTCTCTTCTGTCTTAAATCTCCTTTTACTTTTCTTTTACAAGGACACTTTCTACTGGATTTAGGACCCACCTGGGTAATCCAGAATTATCTCCTTATCTCAAAGTCCTTCACTTAATCACATCTGCACAGATCCTTTTATTCTAAGCAAGGTAACATTAACACATTCCACAGATTTGATGTGGATATCTTTTAGGTGGCTATATGTGGCCTACCACAAACATCTACAAGTTAACACAAAAAAAGAAACAGTAAAAGCTTACAAAATCTTGAACACATATCTCCAAATAACCAATTCTCTTTGCTTGGGTTTTCCTATAAAAAACAATGGCTGTGCAAGTAGTTTACTTTAGGAAAGAATTCAAGAGAATATGATTAGGATCCTGGAAAGTGTAAAAGAGGAAAGGAAAGGGACATGTTATTGAGTCTGTTATTGCTATGGCCAATTTGGTAACAATTCTTAGGAGACCTTCTGAGAAGTCAGGTAGATTGGCACCATGGCATTGTCTGCCCAAGTAAGAGGAAAGAAATATTTATCCACTAACTCATGTTCCCCTATGGGCGATGCTTGGCCCATGTGGTATTAAATCCCTTGCACATGTGTCAGAATGGCTGATAAGATTCTAGCAGACATCTCCCCAATACCCCAGGTCCATGACAGGAAACAAAAATACAGGACACAGCTGAAGCAGTATGCTACCAGATTAATCCAGCAAGCATCTGTTTTCCATGACAGTGACTGAAATAAAAAGATGAGCTCAGGTTATGAGGTAGGACAAAAAAGGTCCAACATACAAGTAAATTAGAGAAATCTGTACAACATCTTTTTAGTCAGGAAAATTTAAATTACATCTTTATTAAGATGCAGAACCTCTGAAATTCTCAATTTCCAGGTGTGAATATAAATGGGCACAGCTATTTTCCAAAATGCTTTGACTGTGTCTATTAAAGTTGAATTATGTATACACTATGACACTGCAGGTCCATTCCTATTATATATCTAACATGAATGCAAGCATATATGTACAAAAATATATGCATATACATTTTCATAAAGGCATCATTAGTAACTGAAAAGCACTCAAATGTACAAAGGTGTATCAATATGAGAATGCATAAGTAAATTATAGCTTATTCATATAGTGATGAATAAGAACGAACTACTAAAAAACAAAACACCTTAACTTAAAAAAAAAAAGAACAAAGTACAAGTATACACAATAATATGTTGAGCAAAAGAAACCAGATGAAAGAGAGCATATATCACGTGAATCTATTGAATCAAGGTAAAAAATAAGCAAAACTAATCTGCAATGATAGAAGTCAACACAGTTATCCTTGCAAGGTTAGTTACTGGGATAGAACACAAGTGGAGCTTTTTTTAGTAGAGGAATGTTTTTTGTCTCATTCTGTATCATGGTAGCACAAGAATGTTCACTTTGTGAAACTATATTGAGCTATATATGTGTCTGCACACTTCTAAAAATGCATGTTTTACTTCAATAAAATGTATTCCTTAAAATTTTAAAATTTTTTCATATTGTGGAAAATTCAGAATATATAGAAAACAGAAGAAAATAAGATAAATATTTCACCATTTAAATAATATTTATTTCCCTCTGATATTTTATCTAGACATATACAGGCAGCCCTTATTCAGATACCCATTAGCCCACATGTGACTAACAGTTTTCCTTACCCACTCAGTGGAGGTCCGTAATTAGGCAGTGATGACTGCCAGCCCGTGGCATGTGACATGAAGAGGAGACAAGCTCCCAGCAGTGTTCATGGAGACAGCCTGGGGAGTCAAAATGGCTCAACTGGGGTTTTATTTCCTCCATACAGTGTGTCGGAAATAGTTGTAGTCAGTTACTGACTTACTTTTAAGCTGTGTCTGGGCATTGGGCATCCTGTCTCTATTATGCCTTAATATTTGCTCATTTTAAATATTTATCTTACTGTTATTATTTGTTTGTGTTTTTACTATAATTTGGGTTCTCTGTGGCCTACTTTATCATCATTATCCAGTTAATATCTTATATTTAAAAATTGTATTAATTCTAGACATTCCACCACACAACATAGTTCCCAAGTGTGTATGTATGTGTACAGTTTGGCTTTTGGTTTTTAAGGGTCCCCCTTGAAGAGAAGGTAAGAAATCTAAATCAAAAATCCTTAGCAAGCCACATCTTTTCAACATAACCATTTCCTCTACTATCTGAGTGTAGAGGCACTGACTATACACCATCGAAATCATATTTTATTATTGATAATTACTGGAACTTTTATCACAGATACAAAGCATCAGTCTTGGTAAACTGAGGCTGCATATGAGCAACAAAAACTCTACTTATATAAGCCACTAATTCTCAAACTCTAATGTGTGTCAGGATCATCTGGAAGGCTTGCTAAAACACAGATTACTAGGCCCCACATTCAGAGTTACTGATTTTGTAGGTCTGAGATGAGGCTTGAGAATTTATATTCCTAACAAGTTTCCAGGGGATGCTACTGCTGCTGGTCAGAGGTCCAAACTAGAGACTGCAGGCTCAAGGGAACCTAACCTTTAGCACTGTGACCTGTCTCCCATCCCTGTTTCAGCTTTATTTTCTCTATAGATAGCTGCTGTTTTTGACTGGACTGTTCAGTCAAGTTTACAGCCTCCCTCCCACTGTTTTTCAGGTAATAGCAATTTTTACCACCTTTACACTTACTGGGTGGGTCTGATGAGTTGTAGTGATTAGAGTGAAACTCTGCCCTCATCACAGGTTTAAGCATATTAACCCAAATGAAAGAATAATCCCAGCCAAAAGGCAGGATAGTGTAGGGATGTGACTCAAGTAAGGTCAATCAGTATAGATGCATAGATAGATAGATAGATAGATAGATAGATAGATAGATAGATAGATAGATAGATATAAACATAGGTAAGATGTCAGTCTTCTATCCAATATTCTCCAGTAGCTCCCTCTTTTACAAAGAATATAAAACTATGTAAACTCAGAATATAAAACTAAAATGCCTTGAATGGCCTTCAAGTTCCTAAATGAGCTATAATCTACAACCTTCTATCCCTATAGATGTCACTTCTTAACCCTCTCTGTCTTTTATTTTCATTCCGGTCCCAATTGCCTCTTCCAGTATCCACATTTTCCACCACCCAGAAATCTCTTCAATGTGGCTGTCTTCTCTTGACTCTGAACAGGCACCAACTGGTCTGGCCTACCTTATTTATTGTATCTAAACTTTCCATTTTCCCTGGCCTGAGCCTCCTTCCTTCCTGCTTCTTCTACATAATACTCATCACCTTCTATTTTATACATACTGTTAAATGTACAACTTGTTTTATGCATATTTTGCCTCTTGCTACTTCAACTAAGCATAACTTTGTGAAAGCAATGACTTTCGTTCATCTTAGTCACTGTTATGCCTTCAGTACCTATAAAAGATGTGGGCTCCTAATAGTATTCAGTATATACTGGGTGGGTCAAAAGGTTAGTTTGGTCCTTTCCATAAGATGGCTCTAGTAGCACTTAGTTGTCTTTAACTTCATGCGAAACAATTTTGTTAGATTGTATGTGACAGCTGTCATATCAGTGGGCATTTAAAAAAAGACTTATCAAAACTGGTGAATTTTTGTGTAGCCATTTAATATTGAAGATGGAAGGAAAAAAGCAACACTTTCAGCATATTATGCTTTATTATTTCAAGAAAGGTAAAACTGCAACTGAAATGCACAAAAATATTTGTGCAGTGTATGGAGAAGGTGCTGTGACTGATCAAACGTGTCAAAAGTGGTTTGCAAAGTTTCGTGCTGGAGATTTCTCGCTGGACGATGCTCCACCGTCGGGTAGACCAGTTGAAGTTGATAGTGATCAAATGGAAACAATAATTGAGAACAATCAATGTTATACCACGTGGAAGATAGCTGACATACTCAAAATATCCAAGTCAAGCGTTGAAAATCATTTGCACCAGCTTGGTTATGTTGAATTGCTTTGATGTTTGGGTTCCACGTAAGTTTACCAAGAAAAAAACCTTCTTGACCATATAGCCACATGCGATTCTCTACTGAAATGTAATGAAAACGTTCTGTTTTTAAAACAAATTGTGATAGGCGATGAAAAGTGTATACTGTACAACAATGTGGAATGAAAGAGATCATGGGGCAAGTGAAATGAACCACCACCAATCACACCAAAGGCCAGTCTTCATCCAAAGAAGGTGATGTTGTGTATATGGTGGGATTGGAAGGGAGTCCTCTATTACGAGCTCCTTCCGGAAAACCAAACGATTAATTCCAACAAGTACTGCTCCCAATTAGACTAACTGAAAATGGCATTCGATGAAAAGCGTCCAGAATTAGTCAACAGAAAGCGCATACTCTTCCATCAGGATAATGCAAGACCACATGTTTCTTTGATGACCAGGCAAAAACTGTCAACAGCTTGGCCGGAAGTTCTGATTCATCCGCTGTATTCACCAGACATTGCACCTTTGGATCTCCATTTATTTCGGTCTTTACAAAATTCTCTTAATGGAAAAAATTTCAATTCCCTGGAACACTGTAAAAGGCACCTGGAACAGCTCTCTGCTCAAAAGATTAAAAGTTTTGGGAAGATGTAATTATGAAGTTGCCTGAAAAATGGCAGAAAGTAGTGGAACAAAAGGGTGAATACGTTGTTCAATAAAGTTCTTGGTAAAAATGAAAAATGTTTCTTTTATTTTTTACTTAAAAAACCGAAGGCAGTTTTTGCCCCACCCAATATTTGTTGAATTATTTTTAACAGGTATATACATATAAATCATTAAAAATGGATCACACTATAGCTTACTTTCATAAAGTATGCTAAGTTTTACTTTAGTTGAATTTTGCTGAAGAAAATCAATCTGAAGTAAAAATGAGAAAGTTGCTAGCCTTTCAATAAATGCTTCTTTCCTATAGAAGCTTATCCTAAAATCATTCCTTTAAAGTTTTCTCTTATAAAGTTGAAGTCATTACAAGTTATATAGTCTGATAATAAAGATAACAAACATAGGGTCTTTACACATTTCTATACCT
Source organism: Eschrichtius robustus (assembly GCF_028021215.1). Taxonomy (NCBI): domain Eukaryota; kingdom Metazoa; phylum Chordata; class Mammalia; order Artiodactyla; family Eschrichtiidae; genus Eschrichtius; species Eschrichtius robustus. The sequence goes on from NC_090826.1 coordinate 92,852,240, forward strand.
CCACTCCTCCAGCATACTTCTCCAGGTTTTACTACTTGTTATTTTTATATTGTCAAGATTAATATTTATATTCTTATATTTAACCATGACTTTTATTTTTATAGTAAATTGGATTCACCACCAGTTGTTTTACTAAAAAGCCTCTATTATTGGCTGAAATTCAATATAAGTAGCTTCTCCACTCCCGCCCCACCCCAGGGATAGCACATGCTTGCATTCTTGAGAATATATATTATTATCTAATTTCTCTTTCAATAACTGTCTCTGGCTTATTCATATGACTTCTCTTTTTCAGCCACTTCCCAACCAGTAGTTTTAAACTAGATTTATAAAGAGATAACCCATGTCTTTTCTGTGGCTTTTCTAAAACCCTTTATCACATCACTCCAAAAAAAGCCACATTGACTATTGTTTTCATGATTCTGGCACTTACTTTGGGCACATTCTGTAACCTGCTGATTGGCTTTCAGAATGACCCTGGATTGGCTTCCTGCTGTTCTCTTATCTTGGTGATTGATGGTTTGAATCTGTCACACATCATATTTGTTGAAGATACTTTGTAAACAAGTTGACATTTCTTATTTTTTCTGGTATTTAGAGAAACAATTTTCATTAGTGAGTATTCCTAAAATAAAGAATTTCTTGACTTAATTGAAAATTTTCATTTCTCATGGACCTCTCCTTGTTATGATCAAGAAGCTAATTTTAGTTTTCTTCTATCGGATACCATCTTCACCAGAGTAAGAAGATCCTCAAAGATCTGATCCATTGATGTTGCCCTTCTCTTTTATCAATAGTGATGCTGATTCCTTTTTTTTTCACCTTCGTGTTTCTTTAAACTTTCCAGTGGGCTTATTAATAGATAATAGACATAATATGATTAAAATATTTAGCATGAGAGAAAAATATTTAAAGAGGATACTGGAGAGACATTTTGGTAATTGGCTCTAATGCAGTTATTATCTGTTCTTGACAATATCTTTTATTAGTATATAGCACATCTCTTCATTACTTATTTTGTCTTTAGTTTTAAAATTATATTTAAATTATATTAAGCCTGATATTAAAAAATTTTACAAGCTATTTCAGGTTTACTTTTACTGACATACCAGATAAAAGGAAATATATATATTAATTCCATCCATGCTAATATAATTAATTTTTTGTATTTTCACAGAAATAAAGACAACAGATTGCTTGATCTTTGTTTATTTTTAATATAATTTGGAATTTGTCTTTTCATAACAAGTTTAATTCATGTATGTGTATTGCAATTACTGTTATTTTAGAGGTATTCTCTGTTAACTTACTTTTTTGTTTTACATTTATTGTATATTCTTTTTTTTTTTTTTTTAAGGGAACGCTATTTATTTATTTATTTTTGGCTGTGTTGAGTCTTCATTTCTGTGTGAGGGCTTTCTCTAGTTGTGGCAAGCGGGGGCCACTCTTCATCGCGGTGCACGGGCCTCTCACTGTCTCGGCCTCTCTTGTTGCGGAGCACAAGCTCCAGATACGCAGGCTCAGTAGTTGTGGCTCACGGGCCTAGCTGCTCCGCGGCATGTGGGATCTTCCCAGACCAGGGTTTGAACCCGTGTCCCGCGCATTGGCAGGCAGATTCTCAACCACTGCGCCACCAGGGAAGCCCCTATTTTATATTCCTTTTGATTTTATGTTTTCTCCTTAACTTTCCTTGGATCACTTATATTTTCTCTGCTATTTATACATTTACTTTTATTCTTCATTAGTCACTAGTTTATTACTACCCATTATTTATATTTACATGTTAGTTTAGATTTCTAATACTTATAACTAACTACAGTTGGTCCTAGAACAACATGGGTTTGAACTGCACAGGTCCACTTATACATGGATTTTTTTCAATAGTAAATACAATAGTCCTACAGATGCAGAGCTGCAGATACAGAAGAACCACGTATATATATGGAGGGCTGACTATAAATTATATACAGATTTTCAACTTCAAGGAGGGTTAGCGCCCTTATCCCCCATGTTGTTCAAGGACCAACCGCATAGCCTCATCCCAAACAAGGGAAGTTACTGAGGATCCACTATTGACCCCTGACAACTATTCTCTTAATACTAGCATTTTTGGCACTACTTATTTAGACGATGAAATTTCTTGAGTTATTTACTCACCTTCACTTTCAATATTATTGTTCTTCTACTTGGAGTTATTTCTATTCTTGCAGATGTACTTCTACTGTGAGCGCTGCCAAAGAATACCACTGAGTAATAAACTTTCTGAGACTTATATTTCTGAGAACCTGTTGAATTGGCTAAGATATTCAAATGATAGTTTACTTGTATGTAAAATGTGATGCTCAGTGATTAAAAAAACTATTAATATTTTTAAGTGCTTTGAAGTATCATCTGGGGAGAAGTTTGAAGTCAGTGTGATTTTTATCTCTTTTCAGTAAACTTTTTTTCTCTTTTTGGTTCTGGGATTGTTTCTGGGATGTTTTCCTTGAGGTTCTGAAATTTAAAAATAATATTTCTAATTGTGTGTTTGTGTGTGTGTATGTACATGTATGTGCATTTGCTTTGCTCTTATATATCCTGCTTGTCATTTCCATGTTTAATTCTTGGAAATTCTATTTATTATATCATTAAATATTTCCATCCTCCTTTATTTTTTCTCTTATTTGGTGACTCATAAGATTTATGCTGACATTTCTAAGTCATTTATTTTGGGATTGTTCCCTTACCTCATCATCCAGTTCATTAATTCCATCTGATGACCATATCCATTTTTTATCTAACACATTTATTGAGATCTTTATTTCAGCAATTAAAATTTTATACACAATAATTTAAATTGGTTCTGTCCCGTAGTGCTTGTTCCTGCTGCAAGTTTGTAATCTGATCCTTTCTGGACATATTTATTACGTTTTTATAAAAAGTTATTGTTTGCCCTGTTAATAAATTCAGTTGTTTAGTTTGTTATCTTTCTTCATGGTGCTTGTGCTCTTCAGATAATCTGCTTTCTTCCTGTGTGGTTATCATGTCTGGTATATATTACATCATTACATAGTCATTCATGTCTGAGGATAGAGGTGAATTCCTAAACCTGACTTTGTGCTACTTCATATGAATTTAGAATGTGGGGTGAACATTAGGGTAGAGAACTCTAGTATTATACATGGGTCTCAAACACACCTTATTTAGTTTATTCACCTCCCTCTCCCTATGATGATGTTGGCCCTCAGAGAAACCCCCAGACACTCCGATTCTTATGTTTCAACATTGAGTTTAATATTTGTGTTAGGTAGATAAATTTTAAGTTAAAGATATACATACAGAGTCCTGTTTTGTGAAGAGTTTTTACCCTCAGTGTACACTAAATTTTATTTTGTTTTCCTGGAAGCTGATGATGCTATGGTTCTATTTATGTCATTATTGATTAAGGCAAAGTCTCTGAACAAATCAGGATATAAAAGTCTCCTCCTACCACATCTGTAAGTCCTCATGATGAGTGGGTGAGGTGAGCAAATGGAATGGTGTAAGTAAAGTTAATATATTCATAAGGAAGAATTTTCCTTCAGATGAGGTTGGAAATGGAGTATTACCTATGCTTGGAGGCTCTAGATGATCAAGGTAGTAATAATAATTCTTCTAGGCAAAATATTTCTCTCCTTTAACGTTACTCTGAGTCTCCAAGGAAACATTACTCTGAAGGAAATTCTATATTCTCACTTTTTTTTGGCTGTAGTTTCCTCTCATCAGTCTTAGCTTTGTTTTTGTTTGTTTGTTTGTTTATTATACCTTGAATCAGAAAAAAAAAAATCAATGTTGCCCTGATGTTAGCTGGCCCATGGGATGAGTGGATTTCCTTTGCTTTCATTATTTTTCACTTTAGTAATTCTGGAAATCTTCCTCTAAAATTTATAATGCTCTGCCAATTGCTATAAATTTATATTAGTATATCAATGATACAGTAGCCTGAAAATTGGGGGATGAAGACTGGGATGGAGTCAGCTCTGTAGTGGACTCCTTAATTAATCCCCAAGGCTTCCTATTTCCAGCATTTCAATTGTGGCTGATTCCTAGTAGTAAAATGGCATACGAGTGGGGTATTTTCCTCCAAATGTCCCAAATATCCTCATTAGCAGACCTTGTTTTCTATATTATCGGTATTACTTGACTTATGGCATTTTCTTCTTTTCCTGTCTATTAATATTACTGATTCTCAGAGGGGGTAATTACAAATCTAGTACTCATGTCTTCCATCAAACTCATCCTATCTGCATTTTATATTAACCTTCCCTAGTTTTTAGTCATATTGGAAGGTTCTGTCATTTTATTTATAATCCCTTTATTCATTTTCTAGGATATAGAGTGCAAGAGAGGATGAGTAGGTAGAGAGGGAGCTGAGGTCAATTAAACCTCTGTACTTACTTTAAGATATTACACAGATATCTATAAGAAAGAAAATCTTTATTAATTTGCTTCTTCACAAAACCACAAATACATCCAATAACTGGCTTACTCAGGTTTTTATGTGCTACTCAAAATATTTAGGAAACCTAGAAATAATGAAATTAATTTAAATTTCCCCACTTTTATCCAATATCAATTTTTGACTTAATCAAAATTTCAGGTTAGTTTTCTTATGACTCTAATCTAGACTCTAGATGTTATCCAGGCAAATTATTTTGTGTATTTTTTTCCCAGAAAATAATAAGCCTAGTTAGGGCTCTCAAAGTTAAAATGATTATAGCATGGGATGCAACCTGAAGGTAAGCATCTTCAGTGATCACTCCCCTTTAGACTGGAGGAGAATTAAAGGATTATTTTGGATGAGATATAAGTGATTTAAGATAAATATTAATTTCCTTCTCTCCAATCTGTTCTGACTTAAACTATCCTAGATACCTCACATATAGTAATGTTTTGTGACATAATCATAAAAAAGCCATTTAATAATATAATCATTACAAAGAGATGATTTTGTGAACTGAAGTTAGCTGCCCTCTTAAGATAAAGAAACCTTACATTATAAAACACAATGGAATATAACTCATAAAAATGATGTATGTTGTGAACAGAGAAATAAAAGTAAATACTACAGTTAAACATCCATAAATGAGAGAAGGCCACAGCTGCATAAAAACAGACCCTTTTCAGCCAAACATTGTGTTATAATTGAATTGCTTGCTGAGACAAACAAAAATCAAGTCTCTCTCAGAATCAGATTCTGACTGTCATGCACTTTAAGTGAAGGCAAGCAAAATGCCTCTCCATGTGTCCAGAGAGTGTTATGGCTTTCACTGGGTTTTGGAAAGCTTTTCTACAGGGCTTTTCATAATTGTATTTTCCCCAGGTTAAAAGAAATCTGTAATCACAGCGCCTTTTTTATTCCCCAGGTACTTCCCTACCTGTGTTACATGAGAGACCACTGTGACTCACAGGAGGAGCTCACTTTGCAAGATTCAAACTAGTTTATACAAACTTCATTGAAGCTTCAGAGTACTGAATTTTTAAAGTAATGCAACTGCCTTTTAAGAACTTTTCCAATTAATGTTTGCTCCATTATCCTTTCTAACTGGCACAGTAAATTTCGTGCTGTATATTATATGTGTGTTATATACATACGCATCTTATACATCTTATGCCAAACATTGTACACATGTACAATAGATAAATAGGTATAATATGTGTGCAGTATAAAACATCTTATGAATGATGAAAATCAAACTCTGTTTTCTTCTTATAGCAAAATAATTCACAAAAGAGAGTGTAAAATATGTATTCACTTTAAAAAGTAGTTAAAAACACTCATTTCACTTCAGCATGACTAAGTAATAGAATGTGGTTCCTTAGAATCCCTCTTCATGTTCCCTCCCCCATTGTACATTTCTCTCTACCATGTGCTAGTCACCAGTGTAGTCTGACATTTGTGATAAACATATCAAACTTTAAAAAAATCTTATCATAATTTGTATATATTCCAAAATTATATTAAGTTTTTCCTTGTTTTTAGAAGCTGTTCAAATGAAATCCAGCCAACTCTTGATAAATGTTCATTTTTATATCCATTTTCTTCCTCAGAGGAAGAGTAAAACAAAAATATAGTGCAAGTGGCTTGTTTTAAATGAAACAATCCAGAAGTTACACCCTTCTTTCCATTCGCATCTTATTAACACCAATTTAGTCACATGAACACGTGAGTCTTAAAGGAAGGCTAGGAAATCCAGTCACTAAATTGGCAGAGGTCTTCCTCTGGCCACCCAAGTTTTCGTGTGCACCCTTCTTCCCATACATAAAATTCACTCTTTCCTTACTAAAGAGGCCAAAGACCCCGAAAAACTTATGCATCCAGCTCAATATTCAGGGTCTTTGAGTGTTGAGTGCACAGTGTTTCCCAAAAGGTCTGACATGGCTCACTAATCTAACAATCTATTAACAAATAGCTATTACTGCAATCTCCAGCACACATTCACAATCAATAAGGAACAGTAAAAAGAAAGAAGATAATCACACAAAAAACTTCCACTCAGGAAAATAAAAGAAAGAAAGAAAAAAGGAAGAATTCAGTGGCAACTTGTTCTTTGTCAAAATGAAATCTTCCTAGGCACTGATTCCAAGTGGTTATATCCTGGTAGTGAAATAGGATACTTGGTTAGAGACTGCTTCTATTATTTGTCAGAAAGTGACTTGAAAATGTCCTTTGTGGCACCTACATTCTCCTTTCTGAAAGTTCTTCTTTTTCTATTGAACTATGAGAAATGAGCACTGGAGAATGTTCCTCTGTAGAACATGCAACCCACTGCCTGCTGGAAGGTTGCTCTAGGATTTAATCAATATCAGGCATTTGCCTGTCAGAATTGTAATTTCTATTGCAAACATTTATCTATTCATAAAACAAAAACAGAAATACATAAATAAGCAATTTATAGATTTTATATTAATTATAAATTAATATAATTAATAACATATTAATTAATTTATAATTAATATAAATTAATATATATTTTATATTAAAAATTAGGAAAAGGTATTGAAAGCTATGATAGTAGAAAAAAAATTAACAAAGAGTTTGGAAGAAGTTTCAAATTTCAAAAGAAATTCGAAATTAAAAATTGAGAATACTTTCCAGAAAGTGAAAAATAGACCAAATAAAATTAACAGATTAGATCAAAGTGCCAATACCCAAATAATATGGGCTAGAAAGAGTCAAAAAAGAAATGAGAAAATTTTAGAGTATAAAAGTAATATATAAAATTTAACTTAACTGAAGGCCATGAGTTTCCAATTTCAAGTGATTTATAGAAAATCATATCATCATCAAATTTTAGAAACATTGTGAAAGAAAAAACTTTAAAAAGAGAGAGAGAAACTATTAAGAGAATTAAAGGTCATATAAAATAGGTTGAGAATCAGAGTGGCATATAATTTCTTAGAAACAACACTGGAGCCTAGAAGCAAAGGAACACAAATATTCAAAAGTCTGCAAGGTAGTTATTTCTAAGATAATTCTAAAAAATTGTTTCTAAAATAATTCTTAAAATTTTAAAACTAAAATTTTAAGATGCAAAATAAGAACCAGAAGTGATTTTAGACAATATCACATTATGTGGGCAATGATCTCACAGTCCCTTTCATAAAAAGCTACTAAGAAGTTGTTCTGCAGAAAAAGGAATAAACCAAGAAAGAAAAAGACAGGAGATAAGAGAAATGAAACACACCACAATAGAGAAGTGCTGCTGTACAATTGGGCCAAAAAGCAACTAGTGTATATTTGAGGAGTAGAATGGAAGGTTCCAAGAGATGTGTCTCCCCACACCCCGCAAAAAGGTAAATCCCTGATCTTTATGAATGTATTCAGAAGAGATTTAAAATTCTGAAAGTTAGTCCATGAATGAATACAGTATGGGTATATAGAAATTAAATAAGGCCAATGAGGCAATTACTAACTCCTGGACAAACAAAAACTATACAAAGCAATACCTATATTTATTCAGCATTATATTAGCCAACTGTGAGAAATGTTACATAGTCATAATCATATAAATACAATAAATATGAAACTCAGAGTAATTGTGCAGATTGTGAAAGGAGAAGTGAGCATATATGTTTATGTTGCAGGTAGAGGTGTATGGAGACTGGTAGAGTGTGAAGAAGATAAACTATGGCTTTCCACAGGAAGAAAACAGTAGATAACATATAACACCGAAAACTCAATGCATTAAGATATAAGCACATTCTTTTTTTTTTTTTTCGGCCACACCGCAGGGCTTGCAGGATCCCCAACCAGGGCTTGAACCTGGGCGGCAGGTAGTGAAGGCACAGAGTCCTAACCACTGGACCTCCAGGGAATTCCCAATATAAGCACATTCTTAAGAGACATGGAGATAAATGCCAAAAGAAACAGTGAAAGAAATAAAAGTGACAGCTTCTGGGAAGCAGAGATTGGGGAATGGTAAAGAGTGGGAAAATGACTGTCATTTTCTTTTAAAAGATTTTTAGGACTCTTTGGCTTTTTAACTATACTCATGATAAAAATTTTAAATAAATATGTGTATATATATATATATATATATATATATATAGAGAGAGAGAGAGAGAGAGAGAGAGAGAAAGATGTATGTACATTTGTGTGTAGATATATGAAATTTTTATTTTTACCAGAGTCATTATATAAGTATATATTGATTTCAGAATGTGGCACATACTGACACTCAGTAACAGCTAAATCCATAGCTCCACATCCACATATCCACAATTAGCTTTACCTTTTAGGAATTGATGAGGGAACCAAATCCCAGAAAAGTTAAGTGATATGCCCAAGTACATAGGAGTAAAAAGAGGAGAGAGAGTTCAGATCATAACTGTCTCTGAAAGTGTGACCTTCATTATGCTACATTTTACCTGGCTTATTTATATTAAGGAACACATTCTACTGTACATATTTGTGTCCAGTAAGATGCGTAAGATGAAGTCGAAATATTCCAAGGGAAAATCTTCATCTAAATCTGTTGTATTGTTATCACTTTAAGAGTGGGGAAATACAGATCCACAACTGTGTGTCTAATGATTTCAAGTTATCTATGACTCTTTTTTTCTTTTCTAATTTTCTATCTTTACATTGCACAATGGTGTAATTTAAAAAGCCAATGTCCAAATTTAATATCTCTTACTGTCTTGAAGCCATAAAAGTGATAGGGAATGAAAATGGACTATTTTTAAATAGTTTTAAGATGACTTTGATAAATAATGAAATTCATCATTAAATCAAACTTTTTTTTTTTTTTTTTTTTTTGCTTCTAAGCAAACACGTGATATATAGGTCCAGGTCCTCTTTAGAATTCCACAGGACTAAGACATACAGAGCAATAAAAATTGCATTAACATCATGAATGTCTGTGAAAGAGCAAACCTGCAAAACAAAATGGACAATGATGTCAAAATAAAATTATATTACTCGCTACTCTCAGTTTTAGTGCTTCCATTACTCGCATGGAATTTGGGAGACTGTGGAGGAAGAATTAGTACCAAGTGATTTTTTTTATTAGGGTTGATGCATCCATGTTACCATACACATATCAGAGAAATGAATATAAATTGTGGTTTAATACATAATAAATACTATACTGTAAGCACAAATTTTATGCAGGGTAGTGTCTTCTTAAATGTGAATAATAAATACTACAAGTTTTTAATTTTATGTGACTATTGTTCACGTTGTTGGTGAAAAAGCATTGATGGTGTCAACCTGTGCTTGAGAAGGTGAAGATTTATGTACTTATATTTAATATATTCCAGCGTTAGAAAGAGACAAAACTGCATATGACTTGTTTTTTATTATATTTCCACTGCTTAGAATAAAGTATGGTATAGTCCAGGGACTCATTCCTTCATTGATCCTTTTAAATTTCATTAATCAATTCATTAAACAAATATTTATCATGAATCTACAACAACTACATTCCATTTTTAGCACTGACAGAACATGGAACAAAATAAATCAAAACTTCTTCCCTCATGGAGCTTAAAAGTTAGTGGGAGGAAACAGATAATAAACATTAAAAAAATTACTGAAATATATAGAATGAAAGATGGTGGCATATATCACAGCGAAAAATAAATGAGGAAAAGGAATAGAAAAAGCCAAGTGCAATTCTAGGTGGATGGTCAGTGTCATGGGTTGAATTGTGTCCACCAAAAATAAATAAATAAATAAATAATAAATATAAAGTCAAAGTCCTATCCTCAGTACCTCAGAAAGTGACCTTATTTGGAAATGGGTTTGTTGCAGCTGTAATTATTTTAAATGAGGTCATACAGGAGTAGAGTGGACCCTTAAGCCAATATGACTGTGTCCTTGTAAGAGGAAAAAGACACAGAGGGAATACAGCTATGGAAAGAACAGAGACACTGGGAAGATACTGTGTGAAGCTGGAGGCCCCGATTGGAATGATGCATCTGTAAGCTGAGGAATGCCAAGGATTACTGGCTGTCACCATAAACTAAGAGAGGAACATGAAGAGATTCTCCCTTTGTGCTCTCAGGAAAAATGAACCCTTGATTAGTTCCTTGATTTCAGACTTCTAGCCTCCAGAACTGTAAGAGAATTTAAGCCACCCAGTTTGTAGAACTTTGTTATGGCAGCTCCAGAAAATGAATATAGTCAGGAAAAGTGACATAGGGAAGGTGATATGTCAGTATAGACCTGAAAGAGGCGAGGGACAGATACATGTGAAAATCAGTGGATGAGATTCTAGGCAAGGGGAAATGCAATTTCAAAATTCTTGAGGTCAAGGTGACTCTGGTGTGGCTGGAGCAGTGTGATTAAAAAAGAAGGTAAAGGGAGAGTATATATTCCATTGTGTATATATATAGATACAGATATATCGTATCTTCTTTATCTATTCATCTGTCATTGGGCATTTAGGTTGCTTCTATGTCTTGGCTATGGTAAATAGTGCTGCTTTGAACATTGGGGTGCATGTATCTTTCCGAATTACAGTTTTCTCTAGATATACGCCCAGGAGTGGGATTGCAGGATAATATGGTAACTCTGTTTTTAGAAGATGTGGTGTGTGTGTGTGTGTGTGTATATATATATATATATATATATACACATATACACAATATAATATTACTCAGCCATAAAAAAGAATGAAGTAATGTCATTTGCAGTGACATGGATGGACCTAGAGAATATCATACTAAGTGAAGTAAGCCGGACAGAGAAAGACAAATATCATATGATATCGCTGATATGTGGAATCTAAAAAAAAAAAGATACAAATGAACTTATATACAAAACAGAAAGAGACCCACAGACATAGAAAACAAATTTACGGTTACCAAAAGGAAAGGGTGAGGATAAATTAGGAGGTTGGGATTAACACATACACACTAAGATATATAAAATAGATAGCCAACAAGGACCTACTGTATAATAGCACAGGGAACTATACTCAGTATTTTGTAATGACCTACAAGGGAAAAGACTCTGAAAAAGAATATATATATATATATGAAACTTAATCACTGTGCTGTACACCTGAAACTAACACGAGATTGTAAATCAACTATACTTCAATAAAATTAAAAGCAAAACAAAACAAAACGACAACAAAAGTTAATGGGAGATATATTTCAAGACTTAAGAGGGTAGGAGAACCATTCAGGCCCTTCTAAATTAATGCTTAGACTTTGTTTTTTACCATGAGAGGGAAGGGAAGCCGTTGGTGGGTTCTGAGCCAAAGACTGTCTTGATCAGATTGGGGTTTTTTGTAATTTTATTGAAGTTTAGTTGATTTACAATGTTGTGTTTAATTTCTGCTGTAGAGCAAAGTGACTCAGTTATACATATATATATTATTTTTCATATTCTTGATCAGACCGTTTTAATTGGATTAATCTAGGTATTATGTTGAGAATTGACTGAAAAAACCCCACAAGGTTCAAAGCAGGGGAAACATTTAGGAAAATATTGCAGTAATTTAAGAAAGATTTTATGTTCCTTTTTCCAGATAGTAGCAATGGCTGTAGTGGAAATGGGTTCATTGGATATTCTAAAAATATTTTGAAGGTAAAGCTTATAATGTTTGCTGATGGATCAAATATAAGCTGTGAAAGAAAGAAGTCAACTATGTCTGTGAAGTTTTTGTCCTAAAAAAATTGTGGAATGGGGTTATCATTATTATGATAGAGAAAAGAACTGGGAGAGCTGACTATAGGGTAAAGAACCACATTTCAGGTTTTGATATGTTAAGTAGAATTACAGGTGGAAATACCAAGTAGGCTTATCGAACATTTGAACCTGGAGTTCAGGGAGTGGTCAGAATATAAATATGAGGGAGATTAGTATAATTACATCATTTAAAAACGTGAAAATGGATGAATTCAGTAAATAAGTGCATGTAAATAGAAAAGAGAGAAAACCAAGAATGAATCCTAGAGAACTCCATGGTTAGAGATGGGCAAGATGACGAGGAACCAACAAAGGAGGTTAGGAAGAAATAGGCAGGGAGGAGGGCAATTAGTACTGTGTTTTTTTGAAGATAAGGGCAGAATATGTTTCAGGAAAGAAAGAATAAGTATCTGGGCCATGTGCTGCCAATCAGTCAAATAAAATAAAGGCTAAGTTTTAACCGCTGGGTTTAGCAACAGCAGGATCACTTGTGATTTAATTAGTGGCAGTTTTAGTGTAGTATAGGCCTTAAAAGTCTGGAGGAAGTAGGCTGAAGAGAGAACGTGGGCAGAGGTATTGGAGAAAATCTGAGACTTTCTAAAAAGGTAATGAAAGAAATGTTGGTGATAGCTAGAAAGGAAGAGGGGTCGAGTGATGGTGTTAAATGTGTTTGTAGGATGATGCAAAATATCCAATCAAGAGGAAAACATTGACATTCAGAATATGACAAGAAATTGTTGTATAGTTATCTTTGATTAGATTGGGGGTGGTGGGAAGTTATTGGAACTAGTATACTAGTGGAGAGGTGGGCTTTTGTTGTAAAAAAGGATTGTCCACCTATAGTAACAAGAGTGCCTACAAAGAGTATGAGTACAGAAGCAAGTATTTAGGTAGATACAACAATAGGACTTATGGAAGTTTTCTTCTTACAGTTTCAATTTTCTGAAATCTAAAACAAGTTCAGGAGCTGAGAGTTAGAATAAGGAAGGAGGTACTGTGAACTTGACAAGAGATAAAAGGCTATGAAATTAATGACCAGGAGGGTGAAAGAGTGAATGTGCTAGGACAATATTGTGAGATTGGCAGGTAGCATCTGGGACACATTTGAGGTTAATGATAATTACTTTAAATTGAGGCAGTCAGCATTGCTGCGGATTTTTTCCAGATTCTGCAAGTTGCAAGGTTGCAGGCATGATGTGAGTAGAAAGTTGGATTTAACTGACCAGGGTATAATTTAGCCTGATCACCTTTCACATAATCACCTATCACTGCTCTGATTCCTCACTGTGTTGTAACTACAGGTTATTTTGCCTGTTCCAGTTACAGGTTATCCTGCGGTCTCAATTAATGTTACTATGACTTTAGGCATTAGTATTTTCTAGTTTCTTTCTTGTTCTTCATATTATTTGAATATTTTGTCAATCAGCAAGTTTTGAGGAAAGTCTTCCTTGCCCATCCTACCTATCAGTAAATAGCTCTTCATCTCCACCACATGGGCCATATTTCCTTACCTTCTATATTTTTCTATGTATCATTTATCACTACCTGCCTTTATTTTAAGATATTATGTAATGATGTGCATGTTTAACATCTGTCTCACCTATTCCCCTTTAGAATGAGTGTAAAGCGAATCCAGCTAACATAGAGCTTAGAATTCTATGTAAAAACCTTAGATTTTATTTTGAATGATAAGGGGGACCACTAGAGGATTTTGTGTATAGTTGTGGTATTTTTTGACTGATATGCTTGAATGTGATACTGAATTCTGAGGTGGAGGCACTGCAGTGGAGGAGAGGACCGCAGAAATTAGGGAGATCTCTTTGGAAGCTATTGAAATATTCCTGATAATAGATGAAGTTGTCTTGGATTAAAGATATGTTAGCATTGATGGTAAGAAAGGAATCAGACTGCTAAGTTTTTGGCTTCATAAATTGAATATATCATGGCCCTATTTACTGAGGTGTTAATTTTTGTAGATTTTCACATTTTATTGAAGATGAAGAGGTTGGAGAAGGGAAGCTAGAACCCTCCTCTTGAATATATATATGTGTGTGCCTAGATATATATATATAACTAAATCACTTTGCTGTACACCTGAAACATTGTGAATCAACTATATTTCAATTAAAAAATAAAATAAATTAAAAATAAATAAGATAAACTAAACTTTAACTTGAGATTACAAACCATTGACAAAAATGATTTCGAAATAAGATATATTCATCATTATGAATGATGAACAATATACTATGAACTTTACATTAATTCATATGTGATTCTCACAAGACATCTGAGATAGGTTTTACTGTTGTCTTAATTTACAGATAAGGAATTCTGAGTAACTAGAGAGCTAAGAAACTGCTTATTCTTGGCATCAAAATAGCATTGACCTTTTAGATGTCAGTAAAACTGATTATTAGTTTCATATTTACTTCCCAGTAGAGATGATAAATAATGTATTTGACAGCTATTTTCACAATAATTCTGAGAAACAAACCATTCAAAACTCAGAGGCTTAATACAGTATTTATGTATCTTGTGGATTAGTGGATATGCTTGGGTTCAACTGATCTAGGCTGGGCTAAGCTAAGAGGTTCTGCTTTAGACTGCAGAGTGTGAAGTGACTCTGATTTTCACTGTAGGCCTATGGGCTAAATAGGCCCAGTTGATTGTGTCTGATACCAGAAGATTAATCCAAAGCATATTCTTGTGGTAAATAACAAAGGTGCAAGGGGAGTAAGGCCTAAGCTCAGAACTGGTACACCATCACTTTCATGCCATTGCACTGACCAAAGGAAGACACATTAAGCAAGCCCAAAGCCAAGAAGTGGAGAGCTATATTATATTAATAACAAGGCTATAGCAAGAGTGTGAATATCAGAGCTAAAAAATTGGAGAAAAATTAGAGCTGATCACTAAATCTTCAGTAATTAATAGTCTATATATGTCTATTTGGAGTTTAGTGGAGATGTCTGGAATAGAGCTTGTTCTTACTTAGCATATATATAGTTTTTAAGCCATGGAATTGTATGGGGAAACAAGAAAGTGAGTATAGATAGAAAATAGTTGTGCAGTAAAGAGTTAATTCAGCAGGCTTAGAATGTTCAAACCCTGCACATTACAAAGAAAAAAGTGGCCCTTGACCAGCTCCTGGGTTTTAACCTCTAAGCACTTGAAATATCTTGCATGACAAGAGTGTCTTTGTATGTGTGGAGCTTTGTCAGCCAGTTTACTCTGTCATTGATGGTAGCCTTGGGTCATGCTGTATCTGTTTGACCCCTGGAGAAACTGGAGACTGAGTAACTAAAGTCAGTTACACCAGCAGTCCATGCCTACATGACTACCCCTCAATAAAACTCCTGGACACCAAGGCTCAGGTGAGCTTCTCCCTGGATAGCCATACTCATACATATTATTACACATTGTTGCTAGGAGAATTAAGCACTATCTGTAGGACGATACTTGGAATAGACATCTGGAATCTTGTGCTTGGATTTCACCCTATGAGCCTTTGGTCTTTGCAGATGTGAATCTGTATCCTTTTGCTGTAAGAAAACATAATCATGAGTATAATAGCTTTTCTGAGTTGTGTGAATTATTCTAGCGAATCATTGCATCTGAGAGTGATCTTGGGGAAACCTGATACATAGGAGCAAGAACAAATTCTGAGAATCCAAAGTTTTGGAGTGAAAAATGATAAGCCAGATAAAAATCTGATGGATTATATAAAAGCTGCCAATGAAACTGACAGAAAAATAGAAGGGTGTTGTATCCCATCATCCATGGAAATAATGTTTCCCAAGATGGAGGAAGTGTCACTTGGATCACATGCTGCTGAGAGAAAAATGAATTAATTTATTTAAGAAGAGGAGAGCCATTACAGATGTGAACAGAACATTACTATGAGTCTTGTTTGGAGGGATTAAAAGAGAATTTTGTATGAAAAAAATGGAGTGGTGAGTATTGACAGTACTTTGTATTGAGTTGTTTATAAAAAGAGCAGAAGAATAGAGTAGTAGCTGAAGTGAGAGATAGTCTTATGGGCTTTGTTTTATTTTTGGATGCAACAGCAACATATTAGAACACATTTCTTTGCTGATGACAAAAAACATAGAAAGGAAGGAAAATTGTGTGATATACGAAACAGTGAAATAATTTTTAGAATGAAGTCTGTGATACGTGATATTGAGATTCAGTGAACATGTGTAAAATTTGGCCTTAGAAAGGAGACAAGGCTAGATTATCTACTTAATAGGAGGAAAATGAGTATTATATAAATAATAATACCAATAAGTTTGTAGTTTCAAGATGGTATGACTAGATAGTTATTGTACAATTGCTTCTATTTTAGTCAGGAAATAAGCAAAGATGTTATGAAAATATTGAGGTAGGAAGGGTATATGGAGCTTTAAGTATAGTGAACAAAGTGTAAAATATTTACTTCAGAGACTGGAAAATTAAGTTTATTAAGTAAATTGATGTTAGATTTCAGCAGAGGATCCCTTGAAATGTGTGATCATATATTTAAAGTAAAACCAATGAATATGGATAGATTTTATTCCAAGTTGTGTTCAGTTGCCAGAGTTCAGACTTCATGTTAAAAAAAAAAAAAAAAGAGCTTAGCCAGATGTGGAGTTTTTTAAAGTAAGTAAATAAGATACATAAGAAAGTCGACGATAAAGATAAAGGAATGAAGATAATGATGAACTAAAATATCTAAGAATAAGGTAGATAGTGTGGTCATAGCAGGGGTAATAAACAATGAACAAGTAGTAGTATACATGTACAAATTAGAAGATTCTAATCAGGTAAAAAGTCTTGGGAAGGTTTTCAGTTATATCTCCTACATAAAAATAAATGAAAGGTTGGAAGAGACAATAACCTGTCTGAACTGATGCTTAAAATAAAATCAAGATTTTAGATGAAGTGCAATTACTTATAATTAAAAACTCCAGCATGTAACCATTAAGTGAATTGTTGAGGTACTATGGGTAGATAGATCACTGAAGAGTTCACAATGAATGTGAAAATAACCATTATATTAATATCAAAATTATGAAAGAATGTCTTGATAGTTTCAAAAGGAACATTTACATAGATACACATAATTTCCATAATAGTATATCGACCTGGAAAAATATTAAATAACAACAGAAATCTTCACGTAGTAAAATCATGCCATGTATACATACTGAATCTGTTACCATGTTACCTATGTAATCACAAGAGAATTACAATAAGCCGTCTTAAAGAAATTGTAGTTGTCAGCAACAACAAACTCCTTCATTTACTGATGAGAAGTGTTTTTACTTAGTAGCATCAGATCACAAAGTCCTCAAACCGTGGGATGTTGAATTTCTTATTGTTGCTTGAGGAACTATGCTTAGGATATATTTGTGCAAATCCTAGAGCTCTGGCCAGGATTACTTTCCATATATAAAAATAATAAAGTACAGCAATAATGACTGATATAATAATCCACACAGGAACTAAATGGTGTTTGTATCTCCTAATAAGTCTCCTTTTTTTGGTCATTTCTATACTGCAAGTCTGGCTAGTAAGAATGTGATCATTTGCCTCCACAATTATATTGGTTATTTTTCTAATGCTTTTGTGAAATTTGGATCCTTTAACTCTTTGTTTCAATGCCAGTATGTTGACTCTCAGTTAATTTATTATATAAGTAATATGCTTAATTACACACCCGTTTAAGGCTTTATTCATGTGTTTGGTTGTTGATATGTGAAAACGGAGGCATATTTTCATTCCATTGATCTCCTCACATCTTTATTATTCTTTACACGTAGACAGTTTCTTGCTACCCAGGGCTTATAGTTAGCTCTTAAAGCCTGTTATGAAAAAGCCAATGGCTTCACTTTCAAATTATATAACTTAATATTCTGCATAACTTAATATTCCACCATACTAAATGCTTAAGTGTGTGGGAGTGTCTTCTAGGTTCCATTGTGTCAGATTGCTCAATGAGGTGAACACACTCCAAACAGCTGTCTACCTCAGATTATGCTGGTGACTCAGGGTCCTTTATCCTCTTTTATTTACTGCCTTTTCATTCAAAATGACAACTTTATACACAAACTCTATTCCTAGAGCCATTTGTCAAATTTCTTGTGTCTAACATTAACAATTAGGTCACATGCTTAGACCAATCTCTGACTTCTAAGCAATTCACATTACAGATAATTTCTACCATTTAAGAAATACGTAGCTAGGACAGTTCTCTCAATTGTTCTGGAATAATCCTTTGTGTATGCACTTCACACAAGGTGGATTCCTCTCACATATAGACGCAATCGTGACTTTGAGGTGTTCCCCTATTTCAGTTAAAGATTTTAATGTCATTTATATGTATCTTTTTTGGGGACTAATATTATTAGTCAATATTTCCATTAAAAGTAATCTTTGAAGACAAATCTTTAGAAGATCATATCCAATTCTGCCAAAGGAATTGCTTTCTGGAATGCCAAGAAACTAGAACAATCTCTGAGTTTTTAAAACAATGAGAATGTAGTATACCTACATAATTTTGGCATTTGCTGCCTTCGAAACACATTCCTTTCTATCCCCAGCTGCATCTACATAAAAAGAGAAATGAAACAATGGAAATTCAGAAAAGGACATTTTCTGCAATAGTAGACATACATCTTTGAGTCTAACTCAGGATACAATGAACTATATTGAAACAAACAAGTGAAAACTAATATATGATTACTCTCTTGTTGAGTTCCTATTACAGTTTTTTCACCTTAAAGTGAGGTTTATTTTCCCAAATTTTGCATGAGGATTATTGGAAATCCTCTTTCTTTTGTATATAAATTATATGCAAAGCCCTTAGGAAAACATCTGGAACATAGTAAGTGATCAATTAGATAGTGGCAATGACTGTTACTTTTCCCTTTCCTGTTACACATTGAAGAAGAATCAAGATTTGATGCCAATTTTGTCTAACTCTAAAACCAGGGTTTTCTCTCCCACATCATATTATCACCAAATCTTAAAATAGTAATATATTTTAAATATCCAATATTTCCAATGTTTTATCAATTGCCATTTTTAGACAAAATGCTATACATAAATTTAGCAGCACACTGTGATGAATGCTCTGAAGGCTCCTCCATTCTTTAATTAATAGCATACATTTAGAGGTGATTGTTTTATCCTGAATAACTATAACAGACACTTCAGTCTCACTAACACTTTGCTATGCTTTAGCCCACTTAAATTTCAGTATATCAATTCACCAATTTAAATGAGCACAAATAATCTTAATGAAATTAGTTTCATTGAGATTCTTTCGGATAAAAGAATTTGGCAATTAATCATGCCTAAGAATTTTTCTCTTAGATCACCCAGCGTTTGCATATTTATTTCTCTAAACCTATAACTGTTGTAATGAAATGAAAATTCATACTAGTTAGTGACTATTTGAGATAATTTGCATGAATTTTAATATATTAACACTTCAAAACTAACATCTAATTTTCAGAAAGAAGCCTTATAATGTAAATGTTGCAACATTATTGTGGCAGACTGAACTAATTAGCTCCTACAAAATTTCCCTAGAGCCTTTTCTTTCACACCTTTCTGAAAAAGTTATGCTTTTTTGATTTTCAGTTCCATAGGGATCAGGATAATGCCCAACACTTTCTAATCATTTTTCCAATGTACAAATTACGAATAGGTGTTGAATTATGAGTTGAGTAAATTACAAGACTGATGCATACACAGAGAATGTTTAGGGGGATTTTAGAACTCACTCTTTTTTTTTTAAAGCTAAAGAAATGTTTCTAATTAGAAAAAATAGTATTTCAAACTTTATTATACAATTTGAGAATGCTTTGTCAAATTTCTGACCAAGGTATTTGTGAAGTATCTCCTTCATAAAAAGGCAGTATTTGTCATATTTTAGGATAGGTTAATCAAATGGAATTGGATTTGTCAAACAATTCACTTTATTAAATCATGCCTTCAATGCACTTTTAACAAAAACATTCAGTCTACCTGTGTAACACATCTACTGTTTTTGCAACAGGTAAATGATTAAGCACATATGATCTTTTCTTTTTTTCTTAAGTACAGATGATCTTGACCCAAACTGACAAAGCACAACCCACTTCCATCACTAGCTTCCTTATTGGAGGATGTTATCTAGTATCTCTAGATTTCAGTGTCCTCCCTTGCAAAAAGGGGATAATAATAGTACTAATCTCATTCAATTATTGTGAGAAATAAGTAACTAAAACATGTAATCTCTTAGAACAGAGTTTAGCAAGTATTAGCTATTATGAATTTAAGGGGATTAACTTTGTACAATGGTCCATATTCAGATATTAAATGATGTGTATCTATAGCATGCAGATCTTATTTTGGCTAGTTTGTTTTCAAAACAAACATAAATAGTCATGTTTTTAATCTTTCATCTATCAATTCAATATTCTTATATCTATATCTTAAATATCTTTACCTGTACTGAAATTGTCTTCTTACTTATTTCATTCCCCTTACTTTTTTTTTTTATCTTTATTGGAGCATAATTGCTTTACAATGTTGTGTTAGTTTCTGCTGTACAGCAAAGTGAATCAGTTATATGTATACATATATCCCCACATCCCCTCCCTCTTGAGCCTCCTTCCCACCCTCTCTATCCCACCGCTATAGGTTGTCACAAAGCACCGACCTGATCTCCCTGTGTTATGCAACAGCTTCCCACTAGCCATCCATTTTACATTTGGTCGTGTATATATGTCAGTGCCACCCTCTCACTTCATCCCAGATTCCCTTCCCCTCCCCCCACCATGTCCTCAAGTCCATTCTCTACATCTGCGTCTTTAATCCTGCCCTGCCACTAGGTTCATCAGTATCCTTTTTTCAGATTCCATGTATATGCATTAGCATACGGTATTTGTTTTTCTCTTTCTGACTTTCTTCACTCTGTATGACAGACTCTAGGTCCATCCATATCTCTGCAAATTGCACAATTTTGTTCCTTTTTTATGGCCGAGTAATATTCCATTGTATATATGTACGGCATCTTCTTTATCCATTCTTCTATTGATGGACGTTTAGGTTGTCTCCTTGCCCTGCCTATTGTAAAGTGCTGCAATGAAATATTGGAGTGCATGTATCTTTTGGAATTACGGTTTTCTCCAGATATATGTCCAGGAGTGGGATTGCTGGATCATATGGTAGTTCTATTTTTAGATTTTTAAGGAACCCTCATACTGTTCTCCATAGTGGCTGTTCCAATTTACCTTCCCACCGACAGTGTAGGAGGGTTCCCTTTTCTCTACACCCTCTCCAGCATTTATTGTTTGTAGATTTTTTGATGATGGCCATTCTGACCAGTGTGAGGTGATACCTCATTGTGGTTTTGATTTACATTTCTCTAATGATTGGTGATGTTGAGCATCTTTTCATGTGTTTGTTGGCAATCTGTATGTCTTCTCTGGATAAATGTCTACTTAGGTCTTCCACCCATTTTTGGACTAGGTTGTTTTTTTTTTTTTTTGATATTGAGCTGCATGAGCTGCATTTATGTTTTGGAGATTAATCCTTTGTCAGTTGCTTTGTATGCAAATATTTTCTCCCATTCTGAGGGTTGTCTTTTTGTCTTGTTTATGGCTTCCTTTGCTGTGCAAAAGTTTTAAGTTTCATTAGGTCCCATTTGTTTATTTATTTATTTTTATTTCCATTACTCTAGGAGGCAGGTCCAAAAGGATCTTGCTGTGATTTATGTCAAAGAGCATTCTGCCTGTGTTTTCCTCTAAGAGTTTTATAGTGTCTGGCCTTACATTTAGGTCTTTAATCCATTTTGAGTTCATTTTTGTGTATGGTGTTAGGGAGTGTTCTAATTTCATTCTTTTACACACAGCTGTTCAGTTTTCCCAGCACCACTTATTGAATGAGCTGTCTTTTCTCCATTGTATATTCTTGCCTCCTTTGTCAAAAATAAGGTGACCGTATGTGCATGGGTTTATCTCTGGGCTTTCTATCCTGTTCCATTTATCTATATTTCTGTTTTTGTGCCTGTACCATACTGTCTTCATTACTGTAGCTTTGTGGTATAGTCTGCAGTCAGGGAGCCTGATTCCTCCAGCTCTGTTTTTCTTTCTCAAGATTGCTTTGGCTATTTGGGATCTTTTGTGTTTCCATACAAATTGTGCAATTTTTTGTTCTAGTTCTGTGATAAATGCCATTGATAATTTGATAGGGATTGCATTGAATCTGTAAATTGCTTTGGTTAGTATAGTCATTTTCACAATGTTGATTCTTCCAATCCAAGAACATGGTATATCTCTCCATCTCTTTGTATCGTCTTTGATTTCTTTCATCAGTGTCTTATAGTTTTCTGCAGACAGGTCTCTTGCCTCCTTAGGTAGGTTTATTCCTACGTATTTTATTCTTTTTGTTGCAATGGTAAATGAGAGTGTTTCCTTAATTTGTCTTTCTGATTTTTCATTGTTAGTGTATAGGAATGCAAGAGATTTCTGTGCATTAATTTTGTATCCTGCTACTTTACCAAATTCATTGATTAGCTCTAGTAGTTTTTGGTGGCATCGTTAGGATTTTCTGTCATCTGAAAACAGTGACAGTTTTACTTCTTCTTTTAAAATTAAATTCCTTTTATTTCTTTTTCTTCTCTGACTGCCGTGGCTAAAGCTTCCAAAACTATGTTGAATAATAGTGGTGAGAGTGAGCACCTTTGTCTTGTTCCTGATCTTAGAGGAAATGCTTTAAGTTTTTCACCATTGAGAATGATGTTGACCGTAGATCCCCTTACTTTGATTCACTGAAGGTGGAGACTGGATCTTGTCCACTGCTATGCTTCCAGTGCCTAAATTACAACCTAACACATAGTAAATGCTCAATTAATATTTCTGAAATAAATGATTATGTGAGTATAGGTTTTTCAATTTTTAACATATAAAAAGAGAGCCTCCACTGTGTGGTTGGTAGCAAAATATACTAAACCTATTGATTATAATTAAAATAATTAATTATCAAACAATTTTATAGAGTACATATTTCTTTTTTTTTTTTAAACATCTTTATTGAAGTATAATTGCTTTACAATGGTGTGTTAGTTTCTGCTTTATAACAAAGTGAATCAGTTATACATATACATATGTTCCCATATCTCTTCCCTCTTTCATCTCCCTCCCTCCCACCATCCCCATCCCACCCCTCTAGGTGGTCACAAAGCACCTAGTTGATCTCCCTGTGCTATGCGGCTGCTTCCCACTAGCTATCTATTTTACATTTAGTAGTGTATATATGTCCATGACATAGAGTACATATTTCTTATTTGCAGATTATGTAATATGTGTTTTAGGAATTCCTGAAAAATGAGCTAATTAGAACATATTTCCATAAAGCCTGATTCTGCTGTCCTTTATCTCTACTAACATGATAGGGGGGAAAGTTGTTGTGTAGATAAAATTCATCATTAATATTCTTCAAAAGGTTACCTCAGTTATCCTTAGATTATCTCACTGGAAAAGACAGAAACTGAATAGCTAAATATAAGCCTATAGAACAGTATTTTTTTAATGTTAAATTCTTATAGTATCACAGTTTATACCACGAAATCAATGTATTTTCTTACAGTAAAAATTATCTCTAAACAGTTACATGGTTTTTAAAGTCTGAAATACCTATTTAATTAAGGCCATTTAAAAAATTCTCTAATGAATAAATGTGCCTAAAATTGTTCATTCAGTCAATTAAGCATTCTGACGTTCTATTCTGAGGACTAGTCTAAGCTAAAGGCCGAATTAAATAATTGCATGGTTTGGGAAAAAAAGACAAATTTAACATAATCCTGACTAAATATATGAATCTGAGAAATTTTCAGACTGGTATAGAAAAGTGTATGTATTGTATCTGTAAATTAACTGCAATATACCATGACATCCTTTATGTGTTAACTAAATTTTCAAGTAATTACCTGATAAAATAGGAAAATACCATCTTAAAAATTTATTCATTTGTCAATATTGTTGATAAGCCTAATACATACATACACTCATTAACTCTTCATTATATTTTTATGACTATATTCACTGCTTAATTGAAAACAAAACTAAACTCCTGCAGGCCAACATCTACTGGCTAAGGGAATTAATTTCTATAGACATAATCAATATCATAAATTAAATTCTAATTAAAAACTCAATCACAAGCTAGCACACAGCATTTTAAGTTATTTTAGTGTGAAAAAAGTACACTGTGTTTCTTTGTCTGTTAAAAATAAAATGAGGAAAAAACTACACATAAAAGGAAAGACCCTCAATAAATATTGCTCATACATAAGACGGGTGCTTTGCGTGACTTGTCCCCCAACTCTACTGGTATAAAATATACTTCAATACCTATCCTTAGATCAGTTTATTCATTTTCCAATCTATCATCTACAAAATCAATGGGCTCATCCTTCTAAAACAAAAATCCAAAGAATATCACGTCCCTGCTCACGCACTTTGGATTGTTTATCATCGTGAGGAATGTAATCAAAGCTCTTGAATCTACAATATAAATGTTACAACTTCTTTCTCCTGCTTTAACTCTACAATCCTCTGTTACAGTCGTGATAGGAATATCTTCACTCCTCTTATATATCAAGGTCTGCAGCCCTTTCATGCCTGTGTTCTGTTCTGGCAGCCTCTTCTTTCTTTCAGGCTCTCTGATTAGGACCCAAGCTTATCAGCCTCACTCACCCAGCAGAGTTATGAATTTGTAGGGGAAGCCTCATGATGCTATATCAGCTGTATGCACAACTTCTGCAGTGCTTAGCTCACACTTTAACTGTCTCTTTACTTGTCTGTCTTAATGGATCATGAATCCCTCAAGAGCAGGACAAAAGTCTTATTCATATTTATAACTGCCCTCCTCAGCACAGTCCTGAACACACAATGTTTTCACTTCCCCAATTTTCTATTTGCACAAAATTGGGGAAATTTTTACCTCTTTTTAGCTTTTTCTTTGTCTAAAAATGAGGTTAAAAATATTTTTCTCCACAAAATGATCAAGGGAGATTACATTTTGGGAAATTTAACTTTGTATGTAAAATTAACCCCTCTTTCCTTCTGGAGACATATAATAAGAGTTGAATAAATATTAGCTACTATAATTTTACTTAAAGTTCATTATATAATAATAATAATAATTATTATACCATTATTGAGTAATAATGAATGATGATAATATGATATAAATTAAAAGTAAAAAAGAATTATATCTTTATCTAAGATGAAAAATGCAACTCTACCCCAGGAGTCAATGCTTCATTAAATAAAGAGGAGAGCAGAGGAAGCTTTTATAGGACATCCTTTCCTCATGTAACACATGCTCCCAAACAGAGCTTTGTACACGTTCTTTCTTCTGCAGGACATGTTATCCTCCAGACGTCTGCATGGCTCATTCTTTTGCTTCTTCAGGTGTCTACTCAAATGTCTCCTTTAGAGAGTTGCTTTCGCTAAAATGAGTATCTTTCCCATTTCTCACCATCTCCTTACTTTGCTTTATTTTTCTTTATAACACAACTACCAGCTAATATATTGATTTTTACTTATTGTATTTATCTCAAACTAGACTGCTATATGTATGAGGAAGAGACCTGTCTGTTAAATTCATATCCTCATCAGCAGCTAGGAAGGTGCCTGTCTTTTTTTCAAATTGAAGTATAGTTGATGTACAACATCATATGTTACAGGTGTACAATATAGTGATTCACAATTTTTAAGGTTATACTCCCTTTATAGTTATTATAAAATATTGGCTATATTCCTTGTGTTGTACAATATATCCTTGTAGCTTACCACTCAGTCTGCTATAACAAGATACTATAGACTAGGTGGCCTATTGACAACAAACATTTGTTTTTTACAGTTCTAGAGCCTGGAAGTCTGAGATCAGGGTGCCAGTATATTCAATAGAAAGCCCCCTTTTGGACTGCAGACTGCCAGCTTCTCACTGTGTCCTCACATGGTGGAATGAAGCTAGCAAGCTCCCTGGGCCTTATTTTATAAGGGTACTAATCCCATTCATGAGGACTCTACCCTCATGTCCTAAGCACTTCCCAAAGGCTCTTCCTCCTAATGCCATCATATCAGGTATTAGAATTTCAACATATGAATTCTGGGGAGACACAAACATTCAGACCATAGCAATGCCTAATATGTCGTAGATGCTAAGTAACTGATTGAATGAATGCCATTTGAAGAGCATTGAAAAGTATTCAATTCCCAAATATATTTTCACCACTGACTTTTGGAGTGTTAGAAATTCTTTCCTAACTGTATTCTAAGCTATAGTAAAGGCACTTTTCTTCAGTGGATGCTTAAAAGGAATATAGGAACATAAACAAAGGAAGAGACACTAAAGTTCTCTCTCTCTGGGCACCCACACAGAGGAAAGGCCATGCGAGAACACAGTGAGAAGACTCCATCTGCAAGCCAAGAGAGAGGTTTCACCAGAAACCAATGCTACTGGCACCTTGATCTGGGACTCCCGCCACCAGAACAGTGAGAAAATAAATTTCCGTTGTTTAAGTCATTCAGTGTGTGGAAATTTGTTATAGCCTAGAGGCTATACCCAAGAGTCAGGCTTAAACCAGACTTAAAGTGAATTCTATTAATAGTGCCACCTGGATACTGGCCAAGTGCAATCCTTGATTAGATTGAGATGATCAGCTTCTGACCTTATCTCCCAAACAAAGAAATGGGAAAACCTCTCTAGTGGAAGACAATACCATTTGGAATGTATATTATTTTTATGTACAATATTTGGTGTATGATAAAATATTATAAGGTATGGAAGTAAGAATATATGACTTATAACCAAGAGAAAAATATAGAAATAAAAGCAGATCTGTAGTTGATTCAAAATTAGATTTAGCACAAAGAATTTTCAAATAATTTGATTATAAGACCAAAAAAATAGAGGTAGAGATAAAAAAAAATGAGAAGATTGAGAGTTTTACCAGAAAATTAGAATTTATAAAAAAAGAAAAATTCGATGACCACTACAGAAAGCAAACCAAATATCTGAAATTCATATCTTGAACAATGGTTATTACAGCAGTTTGAACACAGTTGTTCAAGAGATTAATTACCTGTAAACAAAACATAGACGATATTCAAAGAGAAGCACTGAAAGTAACAAATGATGGGGGAAAGGAGATCAGAGCATAAGACATACATACAACATATTCTAAATTCATGGTCTTTTAAAAAAAATAAAATCGTCATAAGTATGGAAAATGCTTTTTTATCTACATGGTAGCCATTAAAAATTGTAAAATTTTTATAATGAGCATGTCCGTAGAATAAAAAATTGAATAATTAAACTTGTTAATTGAAAAATACGTAAAAATGGAAAAATAGGGAATATATAAAATAGATGGGCCAATGATAAAATGAATAGTGAAATAATAAATATAAACACAAATATATTAATAACTAATTTAAATATCAATGCAGTAATATTCCAAATAAAAGGCTAAGATTGTCGGAATTAATAGAAAATAACTAAAATACTGCTTAAAAGAAACATTTTAAATACAGGACACAGAAAGATTGACTAAAGTGATAAAAAATATGTTATTAAAATCCTATCCAAAATTGTGTATGGAAACTATACTGTCATCAGGCAAATTGCAAGAAGCACTTCAAATGATAAATATCAAAAGTAATACTTCATAATTAAAAATGGGTCAATGCAATAGGAAGATAATACAAACCTAAATGTATCTATCATAGCTGCAAAATATGAAAACAAAATTGACAGCACCAAGCAGAAAGATAGAAAAACCTGCAATCAGTATGGGAGATTTTACTTTTCCAATTAAAAAAATGGCAGCAAAAATGTCTACTGACAATAGATGAACAATGAAATTAATAAACATAGTCTAACTGATATAAGATTGTACATTGCACCAAACAATGAGAGAACTTTTAATTTTTTTCAAGTGTACATGGAACATATAATGAAATAAATTAGGGCACCTCAACAGATTTCAAAATATTGAAATTATCTGGAATATATTCTTTAACAGCAATGAAATTCATACAGAAAAAATGAAATTAATACATTAAAAAGAAAAAGGTAACTTAAAAAGCTACATTTCTAAAACCAGCTAGAACATGTCTATATAATTCATTTGTCAAAGAAATCAAAATTATATTAGAAGTTTTTAGAGCTGAAAAATAGTGATAAACAGCACTTTAAAATTTGGGGAATTTGGCCAATGCAGTGCATAAAGAGAAATACATAGTCTTGAATTCACATTAGGAAAGAAAAAGAAAGGTGAAAATCAATTATTTAACTTTGATCTTGATAAGTTAGGAAAATAACAATAAGACAAAACCAAGGAATGCAAAATAGAAGACATAAATATGACAGCAAAAGTCAATGAAATAAGAAAAAAATTATAAAATGCAAATAATTAACACAGTTAATTTTTGGTTCTTTGAAGAGATTAATAAAATTGTTAACACGCTAACAGTAATGATTTAGAAAAAGAAAAGGAAGACACGTTTCCTATACTAGAAATGGAAAATGGGAATTGCTACAGATTTAATAATCTATAAAGGCTACTAAGAAAATAGTATAAACAACATATATGGAATAGAGAAATCTCTAGAAAAATACATGATACCAAAGCTCAAAGAAATAGAAAATCTGAATGGAAAACTGTACATTAAACAAACCCAGTATGTTTTAAAATCATTTCCACAAGAAAGAGATGACAATCTTGAACAAACTGTTCCGGAGAACGAAAAAGGAGGTAGCTTTCCAAAGTTTTTTGAGACCACCACAATGCTGTATTCACAAGTTATCAATGACATTTCAAAAAATAAAACTACAGACCGATTAACTGTGATACCTGAAATGTATTGGGGCATAGATTTAATGCCGTTAATAATCTAAATTAGATCTTTAATTCAACTCATTTCAGGTCTAGTTTTATAATGTAGAAAAGGGAGAATGATGGAGAAAAATGTTTAGAGGGACACACACACACACACACACACACACACACAAACACACACACACACACTCAGACCGGGGGTTGGGGGGAGAGGGAAAAAAAAAGAGGGGAGAGAGAGAAGAACAGAAATTTAGATAATATACTTTAATTATTTAGGGACAGTGAACCCACAGTGGGAACATTACAAACTATTTCTTTGAAAAACTGGCTTGCAAGCTAGAAAAACATGTAAAAGTTAGTCAGATGCTGAAAGATATGGACAAAAAATGTTTCAGACCAAGGGAATGACATGTTCCAAAATATAAGGAAGTATGAGTTGTTTAGGGAAAGACCACATATTTTAGCAAAGTTGATGAATATTATACCAGATGATATTTATCTTCTAAGAATTAGCTCATGTGTCACTTCTCAAAACACATTTTCTTAAAAAATGTCATATGTTCAAGAAGCACAAAACAGTTCACCAACTGTAAAGCATGATATATCACAACACGAGATAAGGATGGAGTTCAAATCACTCAAGACCTTTTATAAAAGTGCACAAGGATTTTATTTAAGGTAAGGAGCTGCTGACATAATTTAAGCATGAGTATAACATCATATTTGTCATTTAGAAAGAACAGTTAGGCAACAGTAGATTAAATGAATTATAAGAAAAAATTCTGAAAGTGAAAACTTTTGGGAGGTTCTTGCTGAAATTCAGGAAGATAATGATGAGAACTTGGTTGAGTTTAAGAGCATGGTGATGGAGGTGAGCAGTTCTGTTCTATAAATGTTTAGGAAATAGACTGGATGGACTCAGTGATTATATATGTTAGTAAGAAGATTTAAGAATAATCAGTTTTGCCCTTTGGAAACCCACAAGACCATCACAGGATAGCTCTCAACAAAATATTTTTTACATTGCATGACAACATGGGACTTCATTTTTAATTGCTCTTTGCAAAGAATTTCAAAACTGAAAGCCAAATACTGATGAGACTTTAAATGTTTCTGAAATAGTATTTTAGTAAAGCAATCAGCAATAACCTTGCACTGCCTATGACCACCAATTAATAAATATCATTAACAAATGAATATTTTTCCTGAATACTGGTAGGATTTGATGCTAATTCAGTAAAAGGGAGACCCTATAATCCATAATTCACACCTAATTAGCATTTCATCTTTTTTTCAATCCTGTGATTTAATTACAAATGGTTAGTTCAACAAAATGAGAATCTTTTTTTGGTCATTGTTGTTCAGTTAGAATCAACAGGAGTCCCTGATAGATATAGATTACCAACACATGTTTATCCTCTTATAATTACTCTAAAAGATTAGTGCAGCAAACAAGTCATCAGACCTTGATTAGGAACAATGACAAAAGGT
Source organism: Eschrichtius robustus (assembly GCF_028021215.1). Lineage (NCBI taxonomy): Eukaryota > Metazoa > Chordata > Mammalia > Artiodactyla > Eschrichtiidae > Eschrichtius > Eschrichtius robustus. The sequence continues at coordinate 92,882,782 of NC_090826.1, forward strand.
TTCTAAACTTATTTTTCTTAATTTGCCCATCAGATATCAAGGTTTGTTTCATAAATGTGATTTTCGTTTCTCTTGAGAAAGATAATCTTACTGAGTTAAATGTTATGATATTAATGCATATATTTAATAAAATTGGAAAAATTTTTAATATACTTGTCTCTAATTACCCAAAGCCTTTATGTAATTGAGAAAACTTCCAAATTAAACCCTAAAAATTTCAAATTCTTCATGTTTAATTAATGTTTATTATTTTAATTAAAAGGATAATGGCTTAAAAGTGGTAATATTGATGTTGATCAATATTGATTAATATTTTTCCATGACTTCTTTTTCAATAATAAAGCACACTGTTGAAATTATTTGAATTGATCAAATAATAAAATACATATATTTTATATATGTATCTATAAAGAGAATGAGTTGTTGAAATTATAAAATTGAGCATATTTAGATTAAATTTGGTATAACTGACTAGGAAGTTCAAATAACAGAAATTTTTAAAATGAATCTGAACCAAAATAAATATTTAGTATTTAAACAAGATATTAGACCTTTTCAAGTAAACAGGAGTACAGTCATATTTCAGAAATAGTAGTAGTAAATAGTCAATAACCAAAATATTCACTAACCAGATGATACACAACTACAAATACCTATATATATGCACACATACATGTACATCATATGAACTCCGGTGTATATATAAGCCTTTTCCCTACCTTTTAGCCTAAGTGCTGTCAGGCAGCATCTCTTGCCTAAAATTTAGTTTTGATGTTTCAGGTAGCAGTTTAATCCACTGAACTTTTATCAGAAATTGGACACTTCCTCTAAGCTTCTTAGACAATGCAAAATGGCGTGTCAGTTTGATCCACTGATAAAATCCAGTGGTCACCACCCTTTCTTCAGAGCAAGCCTTATCTTCAAACCACATAAAATGAACAACATAAAATGGGAATCAGAATAATAAGAGGGATTGAGCAGTTCTAACTTGTCTTCACTTGGCATCCTTTATTCATGTCTATATTATTTAAAAATAAATATGACATTTCTTAAAACAGAAAACAACAGAAATCTTTTACTTTGGTTGCATATCAGCTATTTAAGAAAACCAAATGAATATGAATGGTTGCGATGTTGATGAAATATCAGGGCATGTGAGAATATTGGAGCCTGAGATTGGCAGGGACCTACCTGAGAGATTTATACCAGGAGATGAAAAAGAAGCTAAATCTCAATTTTGAGACAGGTATTTAATTTGGTTTGTACATATTAGATACATGTGTAGCCAAATGCCAGTGTTGTAATATTAACTTCTGCCAAATTTTAGTGATTGCCTTAGAGAAAAATTCTTTGGAAAGCAAAGGACAAAAAATAAAAATCCAATTGATAGTGGCTTAATTAAAGATTAATATTTCCAAATATCGAGAAGTCTGTCTATCTGTGGCCAGGTGATATTCATTCAGCAATTCAACAGTATGTTGGCAAATGACTTCAGGTTATGTTACTAGTGTTTGCAAGATGTATGTATGTTAAAAGTACCTGGACTTTTGTAGCTCATATAGCTATTTAAGGCAGGAATAACAGGTGCTTAGAGAAAGTGATGCCAGCATGTCTATTTCTTTTACTAGGAAAGCAAAAGTTTTCCAAGATAACCTCCTTCTTTCTAAAGACTTCCCTTTATGCATCATTAGCTAGAATTGGGTCACATGGTTACTGCTAGCAGCAAGGAATGAAAGGAAAAGGAAGAACAGAATCTTAGTTGGCTTAGATCAATCATGATCCACTGTCAAGGTGTAAGCTTGGTATTGCCTAAACATGTCAAAATTCTATTGGCAAAAAATCAGGAAAAAAGGGCAGGCCCCTAACATTTTCTTTGACCAGTGATCTATTGCAACAAATTTGATGCTAGACATTACATATCTTAAACTTCCAGATAATAAACATTATATTTTTAAAATTAAATACTTTTGCAAAATTTCTTTAAAATTGAGAGAAAAAAGGAAAAAAATCTAAATAAATTATAATAGATTTCCACTATTTCTTATACTGTAAAAATCCATATGTCACTTTTTATTTTTAGTTTAGCACCAAAAATGATACATGTTGATATTTCACTATTTGGAAAATTTTATTAAAGGTTAGTGGGAATGAAATTTTGAATATGACATCTTTGTGGGTGTTACTTTTCAAAGAAACTAGAGTGAAGTTATTTCTGTTGATTTTTTTCATTAAAATTGTCTTAATAAATCTAGAAATAGATATCATTAGGAAAGTTTTAGGAGTAACATGTCTCAGTTAATATCACTCTGTGATTTTATCTGGTTTACCACCATTTTACTTACATGCATTGACAGTGTGGATAAATTAATATGGATAGGACTGGAAGTAAAAATAACCTGCCTATTTTTAAATATATGGCCATAAGATAGTAAGAAACCAAATTATAATGTTAAGGTAATGTGATTCTCATATCTATCTAGAACAAGTTGAATGAATTAATTAATTGATGAGACAATCTCTGGCATATGTGTGAGAGTAACACATAAACAGTTGTTTATTTTCTCAAACACACACACGCATTAATAAAGATATGGCAGGACCATAGAAGCACACATAAGCACTTGGAAAACAGGCCAAAGAAATATTTAACTGAGGTTAACTACTTTCCATGCATGGCAGTTTACAACAACCACTGCTAGGTATGATCTGTCTCAAATTGATTTTCCATTTGTTTACTTTTCTTTCTTTTCTTTTTTTTGCTTTTTGGTACTTCAGGTGATCAGTCTCTTCTGGAGTTATTCTGATTCATTGAAACTTGACACAAAGAGATCTGTTTTGTTTTTGTTTTTTTCCACCCGAACCTGAACTGTTCCTTTCCTTTTTCATCTGTTTTCCTCTCTCTCTCTCCCCACTTCTTACATTTTATCCTTTTCCATTTTTAAACAACAAATTAACCATTTAATTTTTTCTGACAAGTAGTTTGAAAATGCTGGTGGCTCTTGAAAAAGCTGCATTCTAGTTCTTATAGAATCTGTGGATCCCTGGTGTATGAATTTTCAAATTATCAGTTTATGGCTCCTACTCTTATGGTATAATGCTTTGTAATATGCACATAGAGAGCAGAAGTCAACCCTCAGAAGTTACTTGAGGATTATCTGGAAGTTTTAAAATGATATTCATAAGTGATTGTGTTAAAATTATCTTTCAGGGGGAAAAGGGAATTATAACATTCATTTTCCAGTTATTTCCCGCACTTTCAACCATGACAGTGTAAAATTGTTCAAATAGGATTGGTTTTATATGTGATACAGTTTTACTCCATTGGAGACATGCTGAATTTAAAATATTAGGTAGTAAACACAGTGAAGTACTGAATTAATCTACTTTGCTAATGCTGAGGCAAAGCTCTACTGGATAGATGCAGAGAAAAAATGAGATTCATTTACCCAAATAGTACCTAGATGGAAAGCTGCAATGGTTCAATTATGAGGAAAAAAAAAAGTTAATTTCTTTCTCAGTCTGCATCCACATTAAATCAACTAAACATTTTAGAACATTTAAATCGATATAATTTGATTATTGAGTTTAAGCATGACTTTTTTAAGGATCCTTTGGATATTTGATAGATTTTTTGTAATGCGAATAATTTGACTCCAATCTCTTCATAAGCAGAATTACGAAAGTTTAAATCTGGAAGAAATATTTGAGGCCATCTAGGACACTTGTTCATTTCTCAAATAAGGACATTAAAGTTCATGAGAGTTAATTTCACAGGAATTCGTGACTAAATGGTGGCACAGCTGCAACAATAATTTATATACTTTTGTTTCCAGACTTTGAAATTTTCTTTTGATGTTTTAAATTAAAAACAATCTTTACTATGAAACAACTGTCAGAGATGACACATTTTTTTTTTTAACATCTTTATTGAAGTATAATTGCCTTACAATGGTGTGTTAGCTTCTCCTTTATAACAAAGTGAATCAGTTATACATATACAATATGTTCCCATTTCTCTTCCCTCTTGCATCTCCCTCCCTCCCACCCTCCCCATCCCACCCCTCTAGGTGGTCACAGAGCACAGAGCTGATCTCCCTGTGCTATGCGGCTGCTTCCCACTAGTTATCTATTTTACATTTGGTAGTGTATATATGTCCATGACACTCTCTTACCCTGTCACATCTCACCCCAGCCCCTCCCCATATCCTCAAGTCCATTCTCTAGTAGGTCTGTGTCTTTATTCCCGTCTTGCCACTAGGTTCTTCATGGCCTTTTTTTTTTTTTTTTCCCTTAGATTCCGTATATATGTGTTAGCATACTGTATTTGTTTTTTTCTTTCTGACTTACTTCACTCTGTATGACAGACTCTAACTCCATCCACCTCATTACAAATACCTCCATTTCATTTCTTTTTATGGCTGAGTAATATTCCATTGTATATATGTGCCACATCTTCTTTATCCATTCATCTGTCGATGGACATTTAGGTTGCTTCCATGTCCTGGCTATTGTAAATAGAGCTGCAATGAACATTTTGGTACATGACTCTTTTTGACCTATGGTTTTCTCAGGGTATATGCCCAGTATTGGGATTGCTGGGTCGTATGGTAGTTCTATTTGTAGTTTTTTCAGGAACCTCCATACTGTTCTCCATAGTGGCTGTATCAATTTACATTCCCACCAACAGTGCAAGAGTGTTCCCTTTCCTCCACACCCTCTCCAGCATTTATTGTTTCTAGATTTTTTGATGATGGCCATTCTGACCTGTGTGAGATGATATCTCATTGTAGTTTTGATTTGCATTTCTCTAATGATTAATGATGTTGAGCATTCTTTCATGTGTCTGTAGGCCATCTGTATATCTTCTTTGGAGAAATGTCTATTTAGGTCTTCTGCCCATTTTTGGATTGGGTTGTTGGTTTTTTTGTTATTGAGCTGCATGAGCTGCTTGTAAATCTTGGAGATTAATCCTTTGTCAGTTGCTTCATTTGCAAATATTTTCTCCCATTCTGAGGGTTGTCTTTTGGTCTTGTTTATGGTTTCCTTTGCTGTGCAAAAGCTTTTAAGTTTCATTAGGTCCCATTTGTTTATTTGTGTTCTAATTTCCATTTCTCTGGGAGCTGGGTCAAAAAGGATCTTGCTGTGATGTATGTCATAGAGTGTTCTGCCTATGTTTTCCTCTAAGAGTTTGATAGTGTCTGCCCTTACACTTAGGTCTTTAATCCATTTTGAGTTTATTTTTGTGCATGGTGTCAGGGAGTGTTCTAATTTCATACTTTTACATGTACCTGTCCAATTTTCCCAGCACCACTTATTGAAGAGGCTGTCTTTTCTCCACTGTATATGCTTGCCTCCTTTATCGAAGATAAGGTGACCATATGTGTGTGGGTTTATCTCTGGGCTTTCTATCCTGTTCCATTGATCTATATTTCTGTTTTTGTGCCAGTACCAAACTGTCTTGATTACTGAAGCTTTGTAATATAGTCTGAAGTCAGGGAGCCTGATTCCCCCAGCTCCATTTTTCGTTCTCAAGATTGCTTTGGCTATTCGGGGTCTTTTGTGTTTCCATACAAATTGTGAAATTTTTTGTTCTAGTTCTGTGAAAAATGCCACTGGTAGTTTGATAGGGATTGCATTGAATCTGTAGGTTGCTTTGTGTAGTAGAGTCATTTTCACAATGTTGATTCTTCCAATCCAGGAACATGGTATATCTCTCCATCTATTTGTATCATCTTTAATTTCTTTCATCAGTGTCTTATAATTTTCTGCATACAGGTCTTTTGTCTCCTTAGGCAGGTTTATTCCTAGATATTTTATTCTTTTTGTTGCAATGGTAAATGGGAGTGCTTTCTTAATTTCACTTTCAGATTTTTCATCATTAGTGTATAGAAATGCAAGAGATTTCTGTGCATTTATTTTGTATCCTGCTACTTTACCAAATTCATTGATTAGCTCTAGGAGTTTTCTGGTAGCATCTTTAGGATTCTCTATGTATAGTATCATGTCATCTGCAAATAGTGACAGCTTTACTTCTTCTTTTCCGATTTGGATTCCTTTTATTTCTTTGTCTTCTCTGATTGCTGTGGCTAATACTTCCAAAACTATGTTGAATAATAGTGGTGAGAGTGGGCAACCTTGTCTTGTTCCTGATCTTAGTGGAAATGGTTTCAGTTTTTCACCATTGAGGACAATGTTGGCTGTGGGTTTGTCATATATGGCCTTTATTATGTTGAGGAAAGTTCCCTCTATGCCTACTTTCTGCAGGGCTTTTATCATAAATGGGTGTTGAATTTTGTCGAAAGCTTTCTCTGCATCTATTGAGATGATCATATGGTTTTTCTCCTTCAATTTGTTAATATGGTGTATCCCGTTGATTGATTTGCATATATTGAAGAATCCTTGCATTCCTGGGATAAACCCCACTTGATCATGGTGTATGATCCTTTTAATGTGCTGTTGGATTCTGTTTGCTAGTATTTTGTTGAGGATTTTTGCATCTATGTTCATCAGTGATATTGGCCTGTAGTTTTCTTTCTTTGTGACATCTTTGTCTGGTTTTGGTATCAGGGTGATGGTGGCCTCGTAGAATGAGTTTGGGAGTGTTCCTCCCTCTGCAATATTTTGGAAGAGTTTGAGAAGGATAGGTGTTAGCTCTTCTCTAAATGTTTGATAGAATTCACCTGTGAAGCCATCTGGTCCTGGGCTTTTGTTTGTTGGAAGGTTTTTAATCACAGTTTCAATTTCAGTGCTTGTGATTGCTCTGTTCATATTTTCTATTTCTTCCTGGTTCAGTCTCGGCAGTTTGTGCATTTCTAAGAATCTGTCCATTTCTTCCAGGTTGTCCATTTTATTGGCAGAGAGTTGCTTGTAGTAATCTCTCATGATCTTTTGTATTTCTGCAGTGTCAGTGGTTACTTCTCCTTTTTCATTTCTAATTCTATTGATCTGAGTCTTCTCCCTTTTTCTCTTGATGAGTCTGGCTAATGGTTTATCAATTTTGTTTATCTTCTCAAAGAACCAGCTTTTAGTTTCATTGATTTTTGCTATTGTTTCCTTCATTTCTTTTTCATTTATTTCTGACCTGATCTTTATAATTTCTTTCCTTCTGCTGGCTTTGGGGTTTTTTTGTTCTTCTTTCTCTAATTGCTTCAGGTGCAAGGTTAGGTTGTTTATTCGAGATGTTTCCTGTTTCTTGAGGTGGGCTTGTATTGCTATAAACTTCCCTCTTAGCACTGCTTTTGCTGCATCCCATAGGTTTTGGGTCGTCGTATCTCCATTGTCATTTGTTTCTAGGTATTTTTTGATTTCCCCTTTGATTTCTTCAGTAATCACTTCGTTATTAAGTAATGTATTGTGTAGCCTCCATGTGTTTGTATTTTTTACAGATCTTTTCCTGTAATTGATATCTAGTCTCATAGCGTTGTGGTCGGAAAAGATACTTGATACGATTTCAATTTTCTTAAATTTACCAAGGCTTGATTTGTGACCCAAGATATGATCTATCCTGGAGAATGTTCCATGAGCACTTGAGAAAAATGTGTATTCTGTTGTTTTTGGGTGGAATGTCCTATAAATATCAATTAAGTCCATCTTGTTTAATGTATCATTTAAAGCTTGTGTTTCCTTATTTATTTTCATTTTGGATGATCTGTCCATTGGTGAAAGTGGGGTGTTAAAGTCCCCTACTATGATTGTGTTGCTGTCGATTTCCCCTTTTATGGCTGTTAGTATTTGCCTTATGTATTGAGGTGCTCCTATGTTGGGTGCATAAATATTTACAATTGTTATAGCTTCCTCTTGGATCGATCCCTTGATCATTATATAGTGTCCTTCTTTGTCTCTTGTAATAGTCTTTATTTTAAAGTCTATTTTGTCTGATATGAGAATTGCTACTCCAGCTTTCTTTTGATTTCCATTTGCATGGAATATCATTTTCCATCCCCTCACTTTCAGTCTGTAGGTGTCTCTAGGTCTGAAGTGGGTCTCTTGTAGACAGCATATATATGGGTCTTGTTTTTGTATCCATTCAGCCAGCCTGTGTCTTTTGGTGGGAGCATTTAATCCATTTACATTCAAGGTAATTATCGATATGTATGTTCCTATTCCCATTTTCTTAAATGTTTTGGGTTTGTTATTGTAGGTGTTTTCCTTCTCTTGTGTTTCTTGCCTAGAGAAGTTCCTTTAGCATTTGTTGTAAAGCTGGTTTGGTGGTGCTGAACTCTCTCAGCTTTTGCTTGTCTGTAAAGCTTTTAATTTCTCCATCACATCTGAATGAGATCCTTGCTGGGTAGAGTAATCTTGGTTGTAGGTTTTTCTCCTTCATCACTTTAAGTATATCCTGCCACTCCCTTCTGGCTTGCAGAGTTTCTGCTGAAAGATCAGATGTTAACCTTATGGGGATTCCCTTGTGTGTTATTTGTTGTTTTTCCCTTGCTGCCTTTAATATGTTTTCCTTATATTTAGTTTTTGACAGTTTGAATAATATGTGTCTTGGCGTGTTTCTCCTTGGGTTTATCCTGTATGGGACTCTCTGTGCTTCCAGGACTTGATTAACTATTTCCTTTCCCATATTAGGGAAGTTTTCAACTATAATCTCTTCAAATATTTTCTCAGTCCCTTTCTTTTTCTCTTCTTCTTCTGGGACCCCTATAATTCGAATGTTGGTGCGTTTAATGTTGTCCCAGAGGTCTCTGAGACTGTCCTCAGTTCTTTTCATTCTTTTTTCTTTATCCTGCTCTGTAGTAGTTATTTCCACCATTTTATCTTCCAGGTCACATATCCTTACTTCTGCCTCAGTTATTCTGCTATTGATCCCATCTAGAGTATTTTTAATTTCATTTATTGTGTTTTTCATCATTGCTTGGTTCTTCTACGTCCTTGTTAAATGTTTCTTGCATTTTGTCTATTCTATTTCCAAGATTTTGGATCATCCTTACTATCATTATTCTGAATTCTTTTTCAGGTAGACTACCTATTTCCTCTTCATTTGTTAAGTCTAGTGTGCTTTGACCCTGCTCCTTCATCTGCTGTGTGTTTTTCTGTCGTCTCATTTTGCTTATCTTACTGTGTTTGGGGTCTCCTTTTCACAGACTGCAGGTTTGTAGTTCCCGTTGTTTTTGGTATCTGTCCCCAGTGGCTAAGGTTGGTTCAGTGGGTTGTGTAGGCTTCCTGGTGTAGGGAACTAGTGCCTGAGCTCTGGTGGATGAGGCTGGATCTTGTCTTTCTGGTGGGCACATCCACGTCTGGTGGTGTATTTTGGGGTGTCTGTGGCCTTATTATGATTTTAGGCAGCCTCTCTGCTAATGGATGGGGCTGTGTTCCTGTCTTGCTAGTTGTTTGGCATAGGGTGTTCAGCACTGTAGCTTGCTGGTCATTGAGTGATGCTGGGTCTTGATGTTGAGATGGAGATCTCTGAGAGATTTTTGCCGTTTGGTATTACGTGGAGCTGGGAGGTCTCTTGTGGACCAGTGTCCTGAAGTTGGCTCTCCCACCTCAGAGGCACGGCCCTGATGCCTGGCTGGAGCACCAAGAGCCTTTCGTCCACACGGCTCAGAGTAAAAGGGAGAAAAAATAGAAAGAAAGAAAGAAAGAGGCTATAATATAGTGAAGTAAAATAAAGCTATTGTAAAGCAAAGCTATACAGACAAAATCTCACCCAGAAGCATATACATATACACTCACAAAAAAAAAAAGGAAAAGGGGAAAAAATATATCCTGTTCCCAAAGTCCACCTCCTGAATTTGGGATGATTCGTTGTCTATTCAGGTATTCAACAGATGCAGGCACATCAAGTTGTTTGTGGAGTTTTAATCCGCTGCTTCTGAGGCTGCTGGGAGAGATTTCCCCTTCTCTTCCCTGTTCGCACAGCTCCTGGGGTTCAGCTTTTTATTTGGACCCGCCTCTGCGTGTAGGTCGCCTGAGGGCGTCTCTTCCCCGCCCAGACAGAACGGGGTTAAAGGAGCCGCTGCTTCGGGGGCGCTGGCTCACTCAGGCCGCGGGGAGGGAGGGGTACGGAGGAGGCGGGGCGAGCCTGCGGCGTCAGAGGCCGGCGTGACGTTGCACCAGCCTGAGGCGCGCAGTGCGTTCTCCCGGGGAATTTGTCCGGGGATCACGGGACCCTGGCAGTGGCGGGCTGCAGCGGCTCCCGGGAGGGGCGGTGTGGAGAGTGACCTGTGCTCACACACAGGCTTTTTGGAGGCAGCGGCAGCAGCCGCAGCGTCTCACGCCCGTCTCTGGGGTCCGCGCTGATCGCCGCGGCTCGCGCCCTTCTCTGGAGTTCGTTTAGGCGGCGCTCTGAATCCCCTCTCCTTGCGCGCAGCGAAACAGAGGCAAGAAAAAGTCTCTTGCCTCTTCAGCAGCTGCAGACTTTTTCCCGGTCTCCCTCCCAGCCAGCTGTGGTGCGCTAACCCCTTCAGGCTGTGTTCACGCCGCCAGCCCCAGTCCTCTCCCTGCGATCCGACCGAAGCCCGAGCCTCAGCTCCCAGCCCCGCCCGCCCCGGCGGGGGAGCAGAGAAGCCTCTCGGGCTGGAGAGTGCTGGTCGGCGCCGCTCCTCCGTGCGGGAATCTCTCCGCTTTGCCCTCCGCACCCCTGTGGCTGCGCTGTCCTCCGTGGCTCCGAAGCTTCCCCTCTCTGCCACCCGCAGTCTCTGCCCGCGAAGGGGCTTCCTAGTGCGTGGAAATCTTTCCTCCTTCACAGCTCCCTCCCACTGGTGCAGGTGCCGTCCCTATTCTTTTGTCTCTGTTATTTCTTTTTTCTTTTGCCCTACCCAAGTACGGGGGGAGTTTCTTGCCTTTTTGGAGGTCGGACGTTTTCTGCCAGCGTTCAGTGGGTGTTCTGTAGGAGCAGTTCCACGTGTAGATGTATTTCTACTGTATCTGTGGGAAGGAAGGTGATCTCCGCGTCTTACTCTTCCGCCATCTTCTCTCCTCCCCCCGAGATGACACATTTTAAATTGCCTTTCATACCATAAGGCATGATAATATTTCAATTATTATTACTATCATTTAGAACATTAATCCGGTATGGAAAAAAATTTGTTTTAAGTATTAAAGAAAATGTAATATTTGGCAATTATTTACAGAATAAAATGTGTAACTGGAAAACACCAAACTGGCCAACTGGTACAAAGCTGGAGTTGTAAGTCTAATTCAGAAGCTTAACAAAAGTCTTGCAAAAATGATGGAGGTCTAACTTAAGCAGTGGGCAGAAAAAGAAAGAGATGGATGTTAAAGATTTTAAGAAATTAGAATCTCAACACCTAGCCAACTGGGATGGGGCATGATGAAGACAACTTTTGAAGACAACAAAATGATAAGATTAAACGTATTGAGTTTGAGATGCCTGTGGCATATCCATATGACTAGTCTATTTCATGGATTTTAATGTTTGCATAGTACAATAGACATATGATTTGGGCTGATATGTAAACTTTGTTGTGATCACAATTTCCCTAGTCAGTATATAAGGAGCCTACACAGCCACATACAGAAAACAGAATAAAGATTTTGGAGAAACACTGACTAGGTGGAGATTGAGAAAGCAGGGGAGGAGGCTAAGATTGAAGAAACAAAGAGAGAAGAAAATTAAGAAAGCCAAGAAGGTAAAAATGTTTTAAGGGAAGAGTGCTCCCCAGTTATCAACAGACAGGAAAATATGAAGAATGATGGAAAATGAGATATAGCTTCTTATTAGCTCTAAAATTATATCAATTAGATGGTAACTTGGAGTTATTACAGTTTTTATTCTTTACCATTATTTATGACCACTGTCTGGAGATTTAGGAATTTTGAATGTGAGACTCTAATTCCTGCTCTGGTAGAAATTCCTCTATATTCTGGATACTTGAAGCCAATTATTGGAATGTCAGTCAGCGTATTGCATGTATTACCTGAAAAAAATGAGCATTGAAAAAATTGTTTTTCCTGACAGTACAATGTTTTAAAAAATTCAAAAATGATAATTTCAAATTTTATTTCAAACTTTATTTTAATACAATGACAATTCTGTAACTAGTTTTCTATTAAATGATTCATATTTGAGGAAATGTTTTCGTTTTCAAAATATGTATTTAATTATCTGAAATCATGAACTGCATGAGAAACGATTTCTTAATATGATAGGATAAGGAGAATTTGTTCATAAAAATGGTATTTATAATGAATAATATTTTTCTTTGTTTTAAATGTTAGTCATTAAATTTTTTAATAATATCAGTTTCAAATGTGTTCACCCTTCTCAAATACAAAGTATTTGTATTTAAGTACTTGTGCTTATACTTGTGCTCATATATAAGCAGAGAAGTATATAAAATAGCCCCTTTTCCTTTGAAGTGTATCTGCACCAAGCTAAAGTGACTTTCCTAAATTTTGCTGTTACCTACTAATACATTTCAGTAAATTAGGAATTCGTTGAGTTAAACTTGACCCAAGCAAACTAATCATAATTCATAAGTTTCAAAGTTTCATTGCTCATAATGTTGTTTCAACATTTCGTACTTTAAATCACAGTATATAGTGAGAAATTTTTAAGATATTTTATATCATTGTCACATATCCCATTGATATAGTGAAATCAATACATACATTCAATACATATAATTCCTTGGTAACCGTAATAGTTAATTTTACATGTCAACTTGACTGGGCCCCAGCTGTCCAGATGTTTGGTTAAATGTTATTCTGGGTATGTCTATGAGGGTATCTCAGGAAGAGATTAACATTTGTGTTTGTAAACTGAGTAAAGCAGATCGCCCTACCCAGTGCCTGATGGGGGAAGGCGGGGTGGCCATCCAGTCGTTGAAGGCCTGAATAGAACAAAAAGGCTATCTTTACACACTAAGGCATAGGTGTGTGTGTGTGTGGGTGTGTGTGTGTGTGTATCCATCTGTATCTATATCTATCTATATTCTACTTGTTCTGTTTCTCTGAAAAATTCAGACTAATATAGATTTTGGTACCAAAGTGATTCCAGAGGAACAGAATTTTAAGGAAAGTTTTCTGAATAGGTTTTGGAGTTCTGGAATAGACTCTCTAATCTGATTAGATTTAAAGATGTTAAAAACTCCATTTCCAATAGAAAAGAGAGCACTGATAGTCCATGGCCTGATCTGGAAATAGAGATATGCAAAATATTTCCATTGCATACTCCTAATCAGCCACTTATAAGAAGCAAGGAGTGGGTGAATCTGCATATGATATTTTTGAACATTTTTTGAAAACTAACAAACGTAATGAAATTGCTTGTTCCTAATATCACTGAAAAAAAGTTGTGAAAGAAAAAGATAAAATATATGTAGCACATATATATTTCAAAAGAATTTGTAAAGTATGTAAATAACTTTTATAATTTAATAAAAAGAAGGCAATTTTTTTAATTTACCAAAGTTCTTTTTTTTATTTTATTTCATTTGTTTATTTTTTTAACATCTTTATTGGAGTATAATTGCTTTACAATGGTGTGTTAGTTTCTGCTTTATAACAAAGTAAATCAGCTATACATATACATATATCCCCATATCTCCTCCCTCTTGCATCTCCCTCCCACTGTCCCTAGCCCACCCCTCTAAATGTTCACAAAGCACCGAGCTGATCTCCCTGTGCTATGCGTCTGCTTCCCACTAGCTATCTATTTTACATTTGGTAGAATATATATGTCCATGACACTCTCTCACTTCGTCCCAGCTTACCCTTCCCCCTCCCCATGTCCTCAAGTCTATTCTCTACGTCTGTTATCTTTATTCCTGTCCTGTCCCTAGGTTCTTCATAACCATTTTTCTTTCTTTTTTTTTTTTTTAGATTCCACATATATGTGTTAGAATATGGTATTTGTTTTACTCTTTCTGACTTATTTCACTCTGTATGACAGTCTCTAGGTTCATCCACCTCACTACAAATAACTGAATTTCGTTTCTTTTTATGGCTGAGTAATATTCCATTGTGCATATGTGCCACATCCTCTTTATCCATTCATCTGTTGATGGACACTTAGGTTGCTTCCATGTCCTGTACTGTAAATAGAGCTTCAGTGAACATTTTGGTACATGACTCTTTTTGAATTATGGTTTTCTCAGGGTATATACCCAATAGTGGGATTCCTGGGTCATATGGTAGTTCTATTTTCAGTTTTTTAACGAACCTCTATACTGTTCTCCATAGTGGCTGTATCAATTTACAGTCCCACCAAAGTGCAAGAGGGTTCCTTTTTCTCCACACCCTCTCCAGCATTTATTGTTTGTAGATTTTTTGATGATGGCCATTCTGACTGGTGTGAGGTGATACCTCATTGTAGTTTTGATTTGCATTTCTCTAATGATTAGTGATGTTGAGCATCCTTTCATGTGTTTGTTGGCAATCTGTATATCTTATTTGTAGAAATGTCTATTTAGGTCTTCTGCCCATTTTTGGATTGGGTTGTTTGTTTTTATGATACTGAGCTGCATGAGCTGCTTGTAAATCTTGGAGATTAATCCTTTGTCAGTTGCTTCATATGCAAATATTTTCTCCCATTCTGAGAGTTTTCTTTTTGTCTTGTTTATGTTTTCCTTTGCTGTGCAAAAGCTTTTTAAGATTTATTAGGCTCCATTTGTTTATTTTTGTTTTTATTTCCATTTCTCTAGGAGGAGGGTCAGAAAGGATATTGCTGTGATTTATGTCATAGAGAGTTCTGCCTGTGTTTTCCTCTAAGAGTTTTATAGTGTCTGGCATTACATTTCGGTCTTTAATCCATTTTGAGTTTATTTTTGTGTATGGTGTTAGGGAGTGTTCTAATTTCATTCTTTTATGTAGCTGTCCAGTTTTCCAGACACCACTTATGGAAGAGACTGTCTTTTCTCCATTGTATTTCCTTGCCCACTTTGTCATAGATTAGTTGGCCATATGTGCGTGGGTTTATCTCTGGGCATTCTGTCCTGTTCCATTGATCTATATTTCTGTTTTTGTGCCTGTACCATATTGACTTGATTACTGTAGCTTTGTAGTGTAGTCTGAAGTCCAGGAGTCTGATTCCTCCAGCTCCGTTTTTCTTTCTCAAGATTGCTTTGGCTATTCGGGATCTTTTGTGTTTCCATAAAAATGGTGCAATTTTTTTGTTCTAGTTCTGTGAAAAACGCCACTGGTAATTTGATAGGGATTGCATTGAATCTGTAGATTGCTTTGGGTAGTAGAGTCATTTTCACAATGTTGATTCTTGCAATCCAAGAACATGGTGTATCTCTCCATCTGTTTGTATCATCTTTAAGTTCTTTCATCAGTGTCTTATAGTTTTCTGCATACAGGTTTTCTTTCTCCTTAAGTAGGCTTTTTCCTAAGTATTTTATTCTGTTTGTTGCAATGGTAAATGGGAGTGTTTCCTTAATTTCTCTTTCAGATTTTTTGTTTTTAGTGTATAGGAATGCAAGAAATTTCTGTGCATTAATTTTGTATCCTGCTACTTTACCAAATTCATTGATTAGCTCTAGTAGTTTTCTGGTAGCATCTTTAGGATTCTCTATGTTTAGTATCATGTCCCCTGCAAAAAAGTGACAGTTTTACTTCTTCTTTTCTGATTTGGATTCCTTTAATTTCTTTTTCTTCTCTGATTACTGTGGCTAAAACTTCCAAAGCTATGCTGAATAATATTGGTGAGAGTGGACGACCTTGTATTGTTCCTGATCTTAGAGGAAATGGTTTCAGTTTTTCACCATTGAGAAATGTTGCCTGTTGGTTTGTCATATATGTCCTTTTTATGTTGAGGTAAGTTCCCTCTATGCCTACTTTCTGGAGGGTTTTTATCATACATGGGTGTTGAATTTTTTCAAAAGCTTTTTCTGCATCTATTGAGATGATTGTATGGTCTTTATCCTTCAGTTTGTTAATGTGGTGTATCACGTTGATTGATTTGCATATATTGAAGAGTTCTTGCATTCCTGGGATAAACCCCACTTGATCATGGTGTATGATCCTTTCAATGTGCTGTTGGATTCTGTTTGCTAGTATTTTGTTGAAAATTTTTGCATCTATGTTCATCAGTGATATTGGCCTGTAGTTTTCTTTCTTTGTGACATCTTTGTCTGGTTTTGGTGTCAGGGTGATGGTGGCTTCGTAGAATGAGTTTGGGAGTGTTCCTCCCTCTGCTATATTTTGGAAGAGTTTGAGAAGGATAGGTGTTAGCTCTTCTCTAAATGTTTGATAGAATTCACCTGTGAAGCCATCTGCTCCTGGGCTTTCTTAGTTGGAAGATTTTTAATCACAGGTTCAATTTCAGTGCTTGTTTTTGGTCTGTTTATATTTTCAGTTTCTTCCTGGTTCATTTTTGGTAGGTTGTGCTTTTCTAAGAATTTGTCCATTTTTTCCAGGTTGTCCATTTATCTCTCATGATACTTTGTATTTCTGCAGTGTCAGTTGTTACTTCTTTTTCATTTCTAATTATACTGATTTGAGTCTTCTCCCTTTTTTTTCTTGATGAGTCTACCTAATGGTTTATAAATTTTATTTATCTTCTCAAGAACCAGCTTTTAGTTTTCTTGATCTTTGCTATTGTTTCCTTCATTTCTTTTTCATTTATTTCTGATCTGATCTTTATGACTTCTTTCCTTCTGCTAACTTTGGGGTTTTTGTGTTCTTCTTGCTCTGATTGCTTTAGGTGTAAGGTTAAGTTGTTTATTTGAGATTTTTCTTGTTTCTTGAGGTAGGATTGTATTGCTATAAACTTCCCTCTTAGAACTGCTTTTGCTGCATCCCATAGGTTTTGGGTCGTCGTGTTTTCATTGTCATTTGTTTATAGGTATTTTTTGACTTCCTCTTTGACTTCTTCAGTGATCCCTTGGTTATTTAGTAGTGTATTGTTTAGCCTCAATGTGTTTGCATTTTTTATAGATTTTTTCCTGTAATTGATTTCTAGTCTCCTAGCGTTGTGGTCAGAAAAGATACTTGATACGATTTCAATTTTCTTAAATTTACCAAGGCTTGATTTGTGACCCAAGATATGACCTATCCTGGAAAATGTTCCACGAGCACGAGAAGAAAGTGTAATCTGATGTTTTTTGATGGAATGTCCTATAAATATCAATTAAGTGCATCTTGTTTAATGTATCATTTAAAGTTTGTGTTTCCTTATTTATTTTCATTTTGGATGATCTGTCCATTGGTGAAAGTGGGGTGTTATAGTCCCATACTACAATTCTGTTACTGTCGATTTCCTCTTTTATGGCTCTTAACATTTTTCTTATGTATTGAGGTGCTCCTATGTTGGGTGCATAAATATTTACAATTGTTATATCTTCTTCTTGGATTGATCCCTTGATCATTATGTAGTGTCCTTTTTAGTCTCTTGTAATAGTCTTTATTTTAAAGTCTCTTTTGTCTGATATGAGAATTGCTACTCCAGCTTTCTTTTGATTTCCATTTGCATGGAATACCTTTTCCCATCCCCTCACTTTCAGTCTGTATGTGTCCCTACGTCTGAAGTGGGTCTCTTGTACACAGCATATGTATGGGTCTTGTTTTTGTATCCATTCAGCCAGTCTATGTCTTTTAGTTGAAGTATTTCATCCATTTACATTTAAGGTAATTATCAATATGTATGTTCCTATTATCATTTTCTTAATTGGTTTGGGTGTGTTATTGTAGGTCTTTTCCTTCTCTTGTGTTTCCTGCCTAGAGAAGTTCCTTTAACATTTTTTTAGAGCTGGTTTGCTGGTGCTGAATTCTCTTAGCTTTTGCTTGTCTGTAAAGGTTTTAATTTCTCTGTCGAATCTGAATGAGATCCTTGCTGGGTAGAGTAATCTTGGTTGTAGGTTTTTCCCTTTCATCACTTTAAATATTTCCTGCCACTCCCTTCTGGCTTGCAGAGTTTCTGCTGAAAGAACAGCTCTTAACCTTTGGGGATTCCCTTTCATATTCTTTGTTGTTTGTCCCTTGCTGCTTTTAATATTTTTCTTTGTATTTAATTTTGATGGTTTGATTAATATGTGTCTTGGCATGTTTCTCTTGGTTTTATCCTGTATGGGACTCTCTGCACTTCCTAGACTTGATTGACTATTTCCTTTCCCATATTAGGTAAGTTTTCAATTATAATCTCTTCAAATATTTTCTCCATCCCTTTCTTTTTCTCTTCTTCTTCTGGGACCCCTATAATTCAAATGTTGGCACATTTAATGTTGTCCCAGGGGTCTCTGAGACTGTCCTCAATTCTTTTGATACTTTTTTCTTTATTCTCCTCTACAATGGTTATTTCCACACTTTTATCTTCCAGGTCACTTATCCGTCTTCTGCCTCAGTTATTCTGCTATTGAGTCCTTGCAGAGATTTTAAAATTTCATTTATTGTGTTGTTCATCATTGTTTGTTTGCTCTTTAGTTCTTCTAGGTCCTTGTTAAACATTTCTTGTATTTTCTCCATTTTATTTCCAAGATTTTGGATCATCTTTACTATCATTACTCTGAATTCTTTTTCCGGTAGACTGCCTATTTCCTCTTCATTTGTTTAGTCTGGTGGGGTTTTATCTCGCTCATCATCTCCTGTGTGTTTCTCTGTCTTCTCATTTTCCTTAACTGACTGTGTTTGGGGTCTCCTTTTCACAGGCTTCAGGTTCATAGTTCCCATTGTTTTTGTTGTCTGCCCCCAGTGGCTAAGGTTGGTTCAGTGGGTTGTGTAGGCTTCCTGGTGGAGGGGACTGGTGCCTGTGTTCTGGTAGATGAGGCTGGATCTTGTCTTTATGGTGGACAGGACTGCATCCGGTGATGTGTTTTGGTGTGTCTGCAACCTTTTTATGATTTTAGGCAGCCTCTCAGCTAATGGGTGGAGTTCTGTTACTGTCTTGCTAGTTGTTTGGCATGGGGTGTCCAGCACTGTATCTTGCTGGTCATTGAGTGGAGCTGGGTCTTAGCATTGAGATGGAGATCTCTGGGAGAGCTTCCGCCATTTGATATTACATGGAGCTTGGAGGTCTCTAGTGGACCAATGTCCTGAACTCGGCTCTCCCACCTCAGAGGCACAGACCTGACACCTGGCTGGATCCTGTCAGCCACACGGATCAGAAGAAAAGGGAGAAAAAAAAGAAAGAAAAATAAAATAAAATAAAATTAAATTAAATTAAATTAAATTAAATTAAATAAATAATTATTAAAATAATTTTTTTTAATTTTTTAAAATTTAAAAATAATAAAAATGAAAAAAAAAAGAAAGAAGAGAGCAACCAAACCAAAAAACAAATCCACCAATGATAACAAGTGCTAAAAGTATACTAAAAGAAAAGAAAAAAAAAAAAAAAAACGGACAGGCAGAACCCTAGGACAAATGGTAAAACAAATCTGTACAGACAAAATCACACAAAGAGGCATACACATACCCACTCACAAAAAGAGAAAAAGGAAAAAAAATATATATATCTATATATAAAAAAAAGGAAGAGAGCAACCAAATCAATAAACAAATCTACCAGTGATAATAAACTCTAATTACTAAACTAAGATAAACATAAAACAAGAAACAAATTAGATGCAGAAAGCAAACCCCACGTCTACAGTTGCTCCCAAAGTCCACTGCCTCAATTTTGGGATGATTCGTTGTCTATTCAGGTATTCCAGAGATGCAGGACACATGAAGTTGATTGTGGAGATTTAATCCACTGCTCTTGAGGCTGCTGGGAGAGATTTCCATTTCTCTTCTTTGTTCACACAGCTCCTGGGTTTCAGCTTTGGATTTGGCCCTGCCTCTGCATGTAGGTCGCCCTCTGGTGTCTGTTCTTCGCTCAGACAGGATGGGGTTAAAGTAGCAGCTGATTAGGGGGCTCTGGCTCACTCAGGCCTGGGGGAGGGAGGGGTACGGAATGCGGGGCGAGCCTGCAGTGGCAGAGGCCGGTGTGACGTTGCAACAGCCTGAGGCACGCTGTGCATTCTCCCAGGGAAGTTGTGCCTGGATCATGGGACCCTGGCAATGGCAGGCTGCACAGGCTCCCAGGAGGGGAGGTGTGGATAGTGACCTGTGCTCGCACACAGGCTTCTTGGTGGCTGCAGCAGCAGCCTTAGCGTTTCATGCCCGTCTCTGGTGTCCACGCTGATAGCTGTGGCTCGTGCCTGTCTCTGGAGCTCGTTTAGGTGGTGCTCTGAATCCCCTCTCCTCGTGCACCCTGAAACAATGGTCTCTTGCCTCTTAGGCAGGTCCAGACATTTTCCCGACTCCCTCCCGGCCAGCTGTGGTGCACTAGCCCCCTTCAGGCTGTGTTCATGTTCATGCAGCCAACCCCAGTCCTCTCCCTGGGATCTGACCTCTGAAGCCAGAACCTCAGCTCCCAGCCCCCACCTGCCCCAGTGGGTGAGCAGACAAGCATCTCAGGCTGGTGAGTGCTGGTCAGCACTGATCCTTTGTGTGGGATTCTCTCTGCTTTGCCCTCTGCACCCCTATTGCTGCGCTCTCATCCGTGGCTCCAAAGTTTCCCTCCCGCCACCCCCCGTCTCCACCAGTGAAGGGGTTTCCTAGTGTGTGGAAACTTTTCCTCCTTCACAGCTCCTTCCTAGAGGTGCAGGTCCTGTCCCTATTCTCTTGTCTCTGTTTTTTCTTTTTTTTTATTGCCCTACCCAGGTACGTGGGGAGTTTCTTGCCTTTTGGGAAGTCTGAGGTCTTCTGCCAGCGTTCAGTAGGTGTTCTGTAGGAGTTGTTCCACATGTAGATGTATTTCTGTTGTATTTGTGGGGAGGAAGGTAGTCTCCACGTCTTACTCCTCTGCCATCTTGAAGGTCTCTCTTGCCAAAGTTTTGAATGGAAAATTAGCAAAACTAATATTCTATCAGTTGTACAGATAGAATATTAGCACATAAAAATATACTCAACATCATTAATACTTGAGAAAATGCAAATTAAACCACAATGAAATATCACTACTTATCCAATATAATTGTTAAATTTTAAAAAGACGCTATAGCAAATACTGCCATAGATGTGAAGTAACTGCTGGTAGGAATATATAATGATATAACTAGTTTGGAAAATTGTTTGGAAGTTTTTCAAAAAGTTAAATATATATCCATCATATGACCCAACCATTACAATCTTGGGCAATTATCAAAAGGAAATGAAACCATATGTGCATAACTTGTACATGAAATTTCATAGTAGCTTTATTTTTAGTAGCCACGATATGAAGAAAAAAAGTGTTTGAGGGTAAAGGATGAACAAACTGCATACTATTCTACATAAGAGAATACTATTCACTCTTAAAAATACATGAACTGCTGATAAAACACATGGATGAACTTCAAAATAATGACACTGCATTAAAGAAGCCAGATAATCAATCAATATTATAGGAATCAATTTGTATAAATTCTAGAATTACAAAGCTTATTAATATAGACAGAAAGGAGTAGTTGCTCGAGGATGAGGGATGGAAGGAGTGAAGGATGGACTACAAAGAGGCATGAACAATTATTTAGGAGTATTGATGTCTTGATTATTTTGACTGTGATAGTGATTTCATGGGTATTTGCAAACATCAAAACTCACTAAATTGTATACATTAAATATGTTTAGTTTATTGTACAGCAATTACACATTAGTAAAGCTGTAAGTTATTTAGCCTTATTGAGGCCTTCTTATGCCACCATGTGTAAAATTCCATTTACCTTCTTGACATTTCTAGTCTCCTTTTAAAATTTTGTTTATTTATTATTACTTTCATATTTATTGCTATCTGAAAACATCTAATTTATTATTTTAATTTGCTTACAAGTAGGCATATATTTTTATCATTTTAAACACTGCTTTATTTCTACTGACTAGAAAATTCCTCTACCAGAGTAAATGCATACTAAATATTTGTTGAATAAATAAATAAATGATTGAATGAGAGAGTATGAGAAATTGATGGTATTAATTAATATGACTCAATGGGGTCAATGGATGGTTGGAGCTGGGTTACTAGGAGAATTGCAAAGGAAAACTAAAAGGAAGTGCCACAAAGATATATAATTGTGTTGAATTATTGGAGACATTATGTTTACTGGCAACGATATGTCTAAATTTGGACCACTGGGTCAAGTTACTAGGTAAGGTGGGGGAAGCAATATTTGAAGGGGAAACAATGAAGAAATTAAGACCCCCAGAGGTTTGGAAATATATTTATTGTTATTGACGTCAAATGTAAGGTAAATTTAGTTGGAAAGAATTATAGTATGCCAAGAGCCAGTAAATTTAAAGGAATGAAGTAAACTCTGTGATGACAATAAGTAGGTACATCAGTGGGTAAACTGATATGAGATTCAAAGTTTCCTGTTTTTAAGAAGAAGAAACATCTGCAAACAAAATGTAGCTGTTACAAGCAATCTACTCACATTTTAGATAGTGAGAAAAGAAATAGTCACATACTGGGAAAGTTGCAAGGGAAACGATAGTTCTAAGGAAACAAGCCAGAACACAGTTAAAGGGCGAAAGCCAAGGGATCATTCTGAAAAGAGGTTAAGGATATAGGAGATTTGGTTGATGACTGACTTTGAAGACTATATACATACTGCTCAGATTTAAGGGAAACTTATTAGAAAAACTGAAGGGGCAATGTGATCTAACAGAGTCTACAACCCCATGAAAGCCATCACTATAGGAGAAGCCTGTCCAACAGAAGCTGTGGCCTTCAATAGAGGAATGAGGCCAAGGTCTCATTCCTGCAAGGTCATAGCCAAGGGATTACATATCCTGACCTCTCCTGTTCACACACTCTGATTTTCAGATGGTCGCTCCTTATGACAAAATCTAAACAGAAACTAGAGAGCAAGAGATCCTGGTTCCTGAACTACATTGAGGTCAGCCTCCTGAGACAGAAAACAGAGTGCAGAAAGGCAGAGAGTGAATATGGAGGAGCAAGTGATGCCTTTCTAGTACAGAATCTTTCTATGTTCCTCAGTCATATGGCTTAACTTTTAAAAGTTCATTCTTCCCAAATTGTTTTATAAATCAGTAGAGTTTACTTTAAAAAATTATATGTGTATTTCATTTGGATAACCCAATATATTTGTCCAAAAATTTTTTAGGAAAGGATTAAGTTTCCTGATTTGTTAATGAGACTTGGAAAAATAAGAGCAAAAAACAGTATTTGCCTTACTAAAGACAGTCTATGAAGTTATAGTAACACAAATATTTTGGTACTATTTAAGAACACATGGTAGATGCCACAGTATTAGGTTAGAGAACACAGAGATAGACCATGTGTATGTGAAAACTTGATATATGATAAATTTGGGTTGTCTAATAAATGAGGAAGAGAAGGAATATATTTTACTCAATGCTAAAAAAAATTTCTCACCCCATGGGGAAAAATTAATATTAACCTTGATAATTTTTCAGCTTCTACCTAGGTTGCAGAAAGCTTGAAAATGGTGTTGCCCTCCCATTTACAATGCACAAAACACAACTCTTCTTAAATGCATCAGAAAGCTCGGATTACAGGACAACTAACTAACCTGAAACTTGAAAGACAGGTGACTACAGAGGAGAGATGATATGAGTATTACTTGGGGCAGATGTTGAAATCCAGACAGCATGAAAATCAGTAAAACGAATTCAGCTAAAATTTGTAATAAATTTTTAAAAGCCAAGTGTAGACTAGACTGACAGTATAGAAGTCCTGGAAGTCACAGACACAGAGGGAATTTATGCTTATTTATGGTTTCTACACCACAAACTTTACCTGTTTTTTCACAAGAAAGACTGGGAGTTGAATGGGAGTCTGAGAAAGTCTCCAACATGGTTACTCCCAGGGAAGCAAATAGCAGCTGTATAAGGCATTACCCATTTGGGGTCTCTCCTATATTTCCTATGGAACAAAAGCCTTAAGCTACTTGTGGAAGGGCAGCAAACCCATTACCCATAGGGCACAAGTGAGACCCAGTGGAATGTGGTAAGGTTCTAGGCCCAGAACATTAGAAATCTCCTATAGCAGGGGTAGGGGTAGTCACTTAGAGAGCCCCACCACCGATATCCAGGACCAGACCTCCAACAAAAGGCTGAAGGTGAAACATAGCAACAGAGAATGCATCCTCTCCTTGCACTCCATTCCAAATCCAGGCTAACAAGTATAAAGTAACATGTACCAGCAGTTTATTGTTGGGGAAGTTAAAGAGGAGAGAGATGTTCTCTGAGGAGCAATTATCAATACAAAAAGAAGACCTGAAGCTGAGGGAAGAGAAAACATTAAGAACAATTCACTGCAAGCCAGCCTCTAAACACATTACAAGGGAACTTTAGAAATATTTAAAGCCTCTGGTGCTCTGAGTGTTGTAATAGCAACAACAAAATCTATATGCTGCTCAAATCCTAACTTAATTGACTAAACCCTCAAACTGGCAATACTTATAAATGTGAATAAGGCCAATAAGTGGGATATACAGCACAGGAATTTTTATGCATACTGGTAGACATATAGACATTTGTGTCCATGTAACCCTGTGGTCTACCTCTGAGAAAAATTTTCACCAAGGTCCATAAAAAGATATTCATTAATTGTTTGTAGTAATAGGGAGTTGAGGAAAACTGGTTTCCATCACTAGGGCAATTAATAAGGAAAGTGGGTTCATTTACCCCATGAAATAATATGCAGTTGTTCAAAGCAAAATATAATGTACCTATAAAGATTGGTATCCAAATCTTAAAAGTATAGTGCTGAGAGATAAAGAAAAAGACATCCATAGCACAATGTCGTTTTTAAATAAAAATACATGCACAAAAACTAATTCAGTATAAAAACTAAATATTTAACAAGGACATGTATCAGTAAAAGGATACCCACAAAAGCCATGAGAATGGATGATCAAATAGGAGCATGGAGATAGGAAATAACGAATAAAGTGAATAAACAGATAAATATACAAATAAAATGAATGAGCCTTTATGAAGACTGATGTCAATTCATTTCTATGAATACAGAAGAAAAATTAATTTCAATTTTTGACCTTGAGTTAAGCAATCAAATAAAATAAAACCTACAGTGGTCACTAAATGTATTGGGTTTTCTAGTTTAATTACAGAAAAATATTTAGAAGCACCTAGGTCATTGTGTGTGTGTGTGTGTGTGTGTTGTTTAAAGAAGAGATATCATTCATTTACTTTTTTTTACCTTAATTAATTGATGTCTAATTTCATTTATTTAGCTCAAAGACATTTAAATAGATGGTATTTCTCAACTATAATACAAATTCAACTTTAACAGGATTCATGTTGAAAAAGAAGAAATAATAAGACAACAGAAATAGTGTTTTCAAAATTTTTCCTGACTCTAAGAATCTCTAGAGAGTGAATCACAATCTTTCTCTCTCATTGAAATCAGTAAAGTGACAAATCTGATGAGTGTTACAATAAAAGTTTAAATAGTATAAATGAATTCATAAAAAAGATCTTCCTTTGGAGGCACTCTTGGAAAGTTTCATAGAATCTCCCGGCTTGCTGATAGGCTTAATTGTACAAAGTAGTAACATTTGGAACTGGGCAGTCCTAGATAATAAACTCAGTTTTTATTCACAAATCAGATTGCAGAAGAATGTTGTTCCCCAAATAAAAAGCAGCACTTACTACCATTATCCAAATATTGGATCATGAATGTCTGGACATGCCAAACAAAGCTCCAGAATAATTATTTTGAATTTTTGTTGAAGAAAAAAAAAAAAAAGACTCTTTCCAGTCTGATTTCTGTCATACCATCAGCAAATCATCTATTATCATATAAGACCAAATCCCTTTCATTGTTTCCCCAATAGTCACTTGTACTAGTTTAAATTAAAATTAGTTAAAATTAAATAAAATTTAAAAGTCAATTCCCCAGTCACATTAGAAACATTTCAAATGCTCAGTAGCTCTATGTGGCTAGTCTATCATACTGACAGTGCAACTTTAGAGCATTTCCATCATCACAGAAACAGCATAGGTATAAAGAATATACAGCATTATATTTTATATTGTTGTTGGTTGCTAAAATAAGATAGAACAACCTACTTATTTAAAAAGACATCTGTCATGCTAATAATGTAAAGAAGTATTCTCTGAACCTGTGGTCTATAAATTTTAGTGCCATTGCTAGAGCCATCCAAAACAAAGGTGGATTATATAGATGTAAAGAGCACATGAAATTCAATGAAAGAAAACTAATCAAAGGAAGATAAAATGTTCTCAAGAGGTATAAGCACACAGAAGCTTGTCTTATGACATACAAAATTATATAAGTGGTCTTGTTTTATGACATAAAGTATATATATAAGTGGTCTCTATCTTTATGTATTCCAACCAAAATCTTCAAATATATTTCCTAAAAAGAGACACAGTATACAAATCTATTGATACATAACACTAAAAACAGATAAAACTTCCTATAAGAAGAACGTTTTTAAAACAAAATTTAAAAGTACCATTGTCAAAGACTTTTCACACCTTGATGAAAGTTTTAACATTATTAATTCTCTAATATATTTTCCAGTGAGTTGGTATGATTAATGTATTAGCAATAATACCATGCAAAATAGGAAAAAGAAGCAACACAAGATGAAACTAGCCTGACAAGAGAACAACATAAAGTCTTATAATTAGTAGGACACACAGGATGGTATCTCAGTAAATATAAAAACACTATTAAAGGTAAAAAATAATTTCTATTCTAGAATCCTCAAAAGAAATGTTAATATTGATATATCAAGTTACTAGAAAAAATCCAAACTCCCTCCCAGGAAATCAGTTATCATTGTCTTTCAGTCTTCTGAAACATTAAATATTCTATAACATGTTTGCATTTCATGCTTAGTTTTCAGATCTAACAGAATCGGTCACTGTAGAAGTGTGGGCTTGACTCTGGCAAGGAATTTTATTTTGACATGAATTTTATTTTGACATGCAATAGAGAGTAGGTTGGAGAGCTTTCCTAAAGATATTTTTTGACCAAGTGAGAAGTGCATCTAAATTAGCCATAATAATTTTAATGTTAAAATTACTAGAGATTCAAGCATCCAATCCCATTTCAGGGTGGTTGGCTTAGTCCAGAGGTAAATTCTGTCCTTGCCCAGGTCCAGACAACTGTCTCACAAGTGAAACTAAATAAAAAAGATATGGATGTGGTACATATATACAATGGAATATTACTCAGCCATAAAAAGGAATGAAACTGAGTTATTTGTAGGGAGGTGGATGGACCTAGAGACTGTCATACAGAGTGAAGTAAGTCAGAAAGAGAAAAACAAATACTGTATGCTAACACATATATATGGAATCTAAAAAAAAAAGAAAAACAAAAAGAAAATGGTCAGAAGAACCTAGGGGCAAGACGCGAATAAAGATGCAGACCTACTAGAGAATGGACTTGAGGATACGAGGAGGGGGAAGGGTAAGCTGGGACAAAGTGAGAGAGTGGCATGGACATATATACACTACCAAACGTAAAATAGATAGCTAGTGGGAAGCAGCCGCATAGCACAGGGAGATCAGCTCGGTGCTTTGTCACCGCCTGGAGGGGTGGGATAGGGAGAGTGGGAGGGAGGGAGATGCAAGAGGGAAGAGATATGGGGGCATATGTATATGTATAACTGATTCACTTTGTTATAAAGCAGAAACTGACACACCACTGTAAGGCAATTATACTCTAATAAAGATGTTAAAAAAGAAAAAAAAAGAAAAATTTAAAAAGAAAAAAAAAAGATATGGTCAGTTCAGCCATATTCTCACTGATATTCAGAAAATAGATCCACAGTGAGCTGCCTACTAATTAACTATAACCAATTTATAAGTGTAATCCTTAAATATCTATTTTAGTCACACAATATAAAAAAGTTATTATATTTTAATGGCAAATCAAATTTATATACTTCACAAGAGAAACAAAGGAGATACATTTTATGTGCAGAGATAGGCACTTGCGAAAAATACAATTCATATACTGTATACATCTGTATTCCGACATTGTAAAAGAGAGCCAATATGCAGTGCAAAATTTGTGGGAATGTACATATAGCATTCCCCTTACAGTTTTCTTCTCTTCCCTTCCCCCTCACTGGTACCCATGGCCAATGCTCTTCATTATGAGTAGCCAGCTAACTCATAAAGAAAAGCAAGTAACTAGAAATTAGTCATAATTGAATAAATATATTGATAAACACATTGTACAAACTATTACCAGGTCAAAATATATAAATGAGGATGGGTTTCCTATTGCTAAAGGAAAGAATTTAAGTCCCTGGAATCAGAACTACCCATAGGAATCTGGATATTTCCCAACTTGCCTCCAGTGGATTTTATTCCACTTGATATTTCACAAATTTATATTTAAGAATAAAACAAAATTTGGAATTACTACATGTAATACCCTACTTGATATTACATAATGCATAGTAACATATCAAGGACTTTTTTAAGACTTTCAATACTTGCAGTAAAACATTTTAAAATTTGTTTATCAGCGTTTTAATTCATAACATTTCTGAAGAACACATTTTGGAAAACACTTTGTTTGTTTAAATGATTTAATTTTTAAATGAGGACTTCGAATTACAAAGAATAGGATTATTGAATTCTCCAAAACACAACAAAATCTGTTAACAAAGAAAAGTTTTAAGAAAAAATACCACCTTAGCAGAGCTGTGTCTCAGAAAGGGAAGCTACATATATAAACAAAGTTGATAAGGCTTTGGAGTCTGAGCTCAAGTGGTTTACCATGTATTTTTCAAGGCAAAATCAGGTTGAAATTAGGCAAAAGTTATGATATAACAGTTTAGAATTAGAGGTCTCAGGGTCTTGATATGAATGGAAAAATACTTCTGTTTTATACATAAGCTGCTTGCCCAGATGACTAGAATATTGATCTGTAGGGATTTCCTTTAGCACACATTGAAATTATTTATTGTCTTATAGCTTCAATTCTCTGTGGCAGAATTTTCCTGAAACAACTAAGTAATACCGACTTAAGTAGTCCACAGTCATATTTAAGTCACATTGACAGGTATAGTCTTGATTCTCAGTCCCCCATCATAGTCATTCTTCAGTGAGTATGAAGATAGATCATTATCAACCGGGGAAGTGATCATTCCAGATCTTCCCCCACTCTTTGAATAGTCATGATTGTATACCAGATTTTTGGTGGCAGTTATTTGATCTACTTCATATGTCAGGGTTATGTGATCTTTTAGATGAAGACCACTTATTATTTATTAATTTATTTATATTGACATATAGTTGATTTACAATGTTGTGTTAATTTCTGCTGTACAGCAAAGTGATCCAGTTATACATACATATATATATATATATATATATATATATATATATATATATATATATATATATATATATACAGACTTTCTCATATTCTTTTTCATTATGGTTTATCACAAGATATTGAATATAGTTCCCTCTGCTACACAGTGAGACCTTGTTTTTTATCCACCCTATATATAATAGTTTGCATCTACTAGTTAAAAACTCCCACTCCATCCCTCCCCCACCCCGCCTCTTGGCAACCACAAGTCCGTTCTCTACATCTGTGAGTCTGTTTCTGTTTCGTAGTTAAGTTCATTTGTGCCATATTTTAGATTCCACATATAAGTGATATCATGTGGTATTTGTCTTTGTCTGACTTAGCTCACTTAGTATGATAATCTCTATGTCCATCTATGTTGCTGCAAATGGCATTATTTCATTCTCTTTTTATGGCTTAGTAGTTTTCCATTGTATATATGTACCACATCTTCTTTATCCATTCATCTGTCGATGGACATTCAGGTAGCTTCCATGTCTTGGCTATTGTGAATAGTGCTGCTATGAATATAGGGGTGAATGTATCTTTTTGAATTACAGTTTTGTCTGGATATGTGCCCAGGAGTGAGATTGCTGGATCATATGGCAACTCTATTTTCAGTTTTGTGAGGATCCTCCCTACTGTTCTCCATAGTGGCTGCACCAATTTACACTCCCACCAACAGTGTAGGAGTGTTCCCTTTTTTCCACACCCTCTCCAGAATTTATTGTTTGTAGATTTTTTGATGATGACCATTCTGACTGGTGTGAGGTGGTACCTCAATGTAGTTTTGATTTTCATTTCTCTAATAATTAGTGATATTGAGCATATTTTCATGTGCCTGTTGTCCATCTGTATGTGAAGACCATTTATTGAGTCATTTGATGGAAGTGTCTTTGAAATAGAAGATTCTAAAAATCACATATTTGAACACTGCAACAAAGGCAGTGTTGGTTTATGCTCAAAGTTTGTAGACCTCTTCTAAACCAGGAACCAAGAATGTCCAAACTAAACCAAGAGAAGAAATCCTTTCTCCAATTTGCAGAACTCACAGAACTAGCTATGGAGGTATTAGGTAAACCACCTAATTTCATAATTTCCTCCTTTTTTTCTGAATCTTGTTAATAATATTAAGATCTGAGAGAGTTCAGTGGGTGTTTAAATGAAACGTTCTCCTAAAATGATAGATATACCTTTCGCAAAGACAATATCATGTCTACTTCTGCTCGCCCTTATTTCTGCCCATTATTGTTAACTTTTTTTAGTGAGAAGTTATAACACCTTAATGACATTCTAGCCCCTGTAAATATATAAACTATTGCATATAAGATTTCTCCCATTTCTCATGATTCTTTCATAGCATTATATGAGGAGATTTAAGTGTAGAAAAAAAGCCATCTAGAATTTCTGAGTTAGCAATCTCAGTGAGAACCCAGTTTTTATCCTTGATTTAAGTTATCTAGCAATCTCTCAATCTCTCTCTCTCCCTTTCTCTCAATAAAAAGAAAAATATTGAGCCTAAATGAACTATGAGTGACATCACAGCATCAGTAGCTATTTTTCAGACCAGCAGCAGTTTACCAAGTAATAGGTACATACTTAATTTGCATTTAGTAGCAAACAGGTTTTTGTGCCACAAATCTAATACTAGCTGTTGGAGGCTACTCAATAACCTGTTTTCAGCCCAAATCCCCCTACAAATGCTGATATATTTTATTGTATAGTTTTGGTACCATTCTGAGATAGTTAGGAGCCTAGTTAGGTAGGCAAAATATAAAAAGGAGAGGTAATCATATAGATGAAGGATAAGATCTGAAGAAAAGAATTGGAAAACTTAAGTACTACACATGAAGACTTCTATGTAAGATTGTTATTAAACGTATGTCATCTTTTTCTGTTTCCTTTCTTAGCCTTACCTGTAAGAAAGTTTGATTACAGAGACAGCTTCCTACAAATGACCACTGGATATTGTTTCATTGTTTTTCTTGTCATAGAAATGACACGAAAATGGTTTTAGATTTTTGGTTGCCTGGTACTTTTCTTGCTATATTACATATAAAAAATCAAATAGTAGTTGAGTCCAATTACTTATGAAACTTTTTTAAACAAGTGATTGGTTCTAGAAGGAGTTGATTGGAACTCAGAAAAAAAAATGTGTGCAAACCAATACTATTTGAATTAATATTTAATCAAATCATTAAAAAAAATTGAAATGGATGCTTAGGCTCATACCAAGGATTGACTAAACACATAAAAGAAAATTTTAAGTATAGAGACTTTATAAATATTATGGTTAAAATTTTTAAAAAATTGCTGTGACAGGGTGAGAGAGTGGCATGGACATATATACACTACCAAATGTAAAATAGATAGCTAGTGGGAAGCAGCCACATAGCACAGGGAGATCAGCTTGGTGCTTTGTGACCACCTAGAGGGGTGGGATAGGGAGGTTGGAAGGGAGGGAGACGCAAGAGGGAGGAGATATGGGAACATATGTATATGTATAGCTGATTCACTTTGTTATAAAGCAGAAACTAACACACCATTGTAAAGCAATCATACTCCAATAAAGATGTTTAAAAAAAAATTGCTAACAGCAAAGGGAAAATAAAAGAATAACAGTATGCCAATTAAAGCCTGAAGTTTGTGACTACCATTATGTAGATTTTGTTTGGTAGATCTTATGTGGGATCTGCCCATGTAATGCAATTGTTCTCTTGATACAAAGTTCCTGTCAAGCCTTGTCTCTTTCTATGCCAGTTACCTATTTATTGTCTCTCAGCTCCAAATTCGCTTTTCATTTCCTGCTTTGTGAAGTAGGGTCTGGGTCCTTTAAATATTTTTCCTTTGCCAGCTGTCATAATGTTAAGCATTGCCAGTAGAGGTTATTAGAGGGACATAGCAAGAAGGTTTTCCTTCCTCTTTCCAATCACTCACTTGGCTGGCCTCTGCAGCACACAGATTCCCTGCTATCCAATTCCTGCTGTGTGGGTGGCTTCTCCAGCATCCAGCACCTTCAGTGCATGACACGAAGCAGTACCTAGAGACCAGTGGTTTCCCCCAGGACAACCTCCTCCCAAGGTAGTCTTGTAGCAGAGTACCTCTAGCTTTCTCTCGGTCCTAAGAGTGGATTTACAGCACTTGATTTCTAGCAAGTTCAGCCATCAATCATCACAGCAATATCTTTGCCCCTCAGAGAGCCACCACCTTGCCTTCTCCAATATTTTCTGGATCTGAGCTTTTTTCTATTTTCTATATAGTTATTTTTACTTTATCAACTCCAATCCCCTGTAATGGTTAATAATTCTTTTTGTTGACCTTTCCCTGTTCAAATTACTTTGTGGTTTCTTTCTCCTGACCAAACTCTGACTGATATACCATCTAAAGCTATCTATTTATGGAGGACTATTAAGACTCTTAGTTTTACATTTCCTGATATAATGGCAACCCATGTCTTATATCTTTTTAGCTAGGACACATTTAGCCATGGATCAATACTATGAAGATTGAGTTCAGCTTTAGTGTTCAAAAGTATTTAATAGAGTGTTTTCCAACATGATTCTAAGACATATTCTCCCTCTGGTGTATTTTCCAGGAGATGATTTCTTTAGTCTGAGGCCATTTAGAGCATATTGCAAGAATGTAAGGAAAGGAAGCTTGTACCCCTCGATGATAAGACTGGATATATTGCATGAACGTCTTGCATAATTTGTGATGCATTCCTTAGGTGAATTAGGGTTCAAAATCAAGAGTGAAATATCCAAGCCCATAGGTGACCTGCACTAAACTTGATAGTGAAAGTCACGAGCCCTGGAGAGTGTGGGTCTCCTGTACGTGAGGGTAGAGGCAACACTCTTGCCTAAAGAAGCCCAAGTGTCTGCTAACTTTGCTAATATAGTTTTAAAATGTCATTGGCCCTCTTTCCTTTTCCTAAGTATTAAGAATGATAGGGACAATGACGTGTCTTAGTAAGTGATCAGACTTTTCAAATTTCCCTATTAAAAAATCCCAGTAAAATAACTGTCTCTATCACTGGAGATGTAGGTTGGAACTACCCAGCCAGACACAAAATCAAGTCAAATTTTTGCTTCAGTCAGAGCCATAGTTCTCTGGAAAAGTTTCATCTTCCTAAAGATAAGCAAAAAGAAAGCATATTTTCAAAATCCATAGCAGGTAGGTGGTTGTATGAAATCTATTCAGAGATATTCAAGGGACTCTGAGGTTTGGATTATTGTCCAAGTTCCACCTTCATGCTTTTGCCAGGTTGATCATTGTGATAGATGAGACATGTACTGGAGGCATTCAGAAATATTTAGTACAATGTGTTCACCAATATCGATCGGGTATAGTGGCAAAGTTTTGAAAGTTTGCATCTGAAGTCTCTGTCCCCACCAAGCAGCTCTCATGTTGTACTAGAAATTATCCTCATGAATTTACAGTTAGATTTTTTTTTTGTTAAGTCTTTACAGACTCCAGAGCAGATCTGTGACATGCTATTATAGCTTCTTTTCACATCTCCAATGATTTGACTTCTTGGAGTATTAAAGGGGCCAGGATCTCAGTGAGGGCATAATGCTCACCTAAGGCATTTCCTATAGTTTCCATATTATCTCCTTTTCAATGAGATTCTATATGAGAGCCCTTGAAAGTTCTTTAAATTATAGACCATTTTCTGTTGGTCAAAACCTTGATTGTTTCCACACTGACTACTCCAAAACTATACCTGGTACCAGGTATAGGTTAAAAATCTCTCACAAGTTAAGCAATATCTGGTAAATGTAATATCTGGAAATTTTAATAAGTTCTGGTATCTGAGCTGATTTCACCTCTAGTCAAATATCAATTTATAGTAAGGGTAAATTGAGAGCTGTTATTGTATATTCTGCTTAATATCTTCTTATTTCAGTTTTAAGTTATGATCCATCAAAAAACAAGATGAAGTCTGGATTTTAGTTCACAACAGAGAGAATAAACAGTCATGGATTTACCCTTCTTTTGGAGAATGGAATGATAGCAGGATACAGTTTATACAAATAAATAGAAATATTTGAGGGGAAAACTAACAAAATTTCATAGGAGGTAAGCCCATTTATTAATAAATGTTCTCTATTTTCAGTAAGTAACAAGCACTGACAGCATGAAAGACCGTCACGTTTAAAGATTTTAAAGTCAAGTATGGAGAAGACTTCCCTAGTTCAGTTGCTGTTACAATTTCTCTTAGAAAATATGGGTAGGTCTCTGTCACAAGGTTTGTGGTACACTTTTAATAAGAAATTGGTCTTTGATTATTCCTATGAGTTTGATTCTAAATTCCAAGAACTTGCTGATATTACTCATGTACAGACAGATTTATAGGTTCATGATAATTAAGAAGGCACAGAGTATGGGGCTCTTAAAGACTATATTTAAATGACAAATTTTTTTTAGATTTAGATACCCAGGGAAGTTTCAGTCATTAGGTAATATAAAAGTTGAGATTCTCATACTAAGTGAAGTAAGTCAGACAGAGAAAGACAAATACCATATGACATCACATATGTGGAATCTAAAATGCGACACAAATGAATTTATTGAAGAAACAGAAACAGGCTCACAGACATAGAAAACGAATTTATGGTTACCAAAGGGGAAAGGCGGTGGGGGAGGGATAAATTAGGAGTTTGGGATTAGCAGATACAAACTACTGTATATAAAATAGATAAACAACAAGGTTCTACTGTATAGCAGAAGGAATTATATTCAATATCCTATAATAAGCTACAATGGTAAAGAATCTGAAAAATAATAGCTATATATATGTATAACTGAATCACTTTGCTGTACACCAGAAACTAAAACAACATTGTAAATCAACTATACTTCAATTTTAAAAAAAAGTTGAGGTTCTGTTGCTGACAATACATAGCGGTACTCAGAAAAAACTATCATTTGTCTCCTAGTAACACTCTGAATGGATTGTAATCCATTGGGAGTGTTCACAGCCTTGGGACAAATCATGTCCAAAAAAATCAACTTTGTTCTCACAAAAGTATAACTTTTCTTCGTTGTTTTGATGGCCTAAAAGAGTAAGTGTGTTGATGGAGTCAGTTTATTACTAATATTCCTTATGTATATAGATGCAAAAATTCTCATAAAATATAAACAAAAAGGATTTCCACCTTACATTCTGACATTAATGGGATTTCAAAGTTGTCACTCCTGTACTCATGATGAGAAAAAGTTGAGCAAACAGAAAATTAACAACTCTTCTTAGATCCATCAGGGAATTGAGGTCACTGTAAAACCATTGTCCTGAAAACCGGACAGGCAGGCAGATATAGAGAATCACAGTTTATCAAGAACAAAACCTGCAGAAGCCATAAATGAATAAGAACACTTAAAGTAACTGACAAATAGCTAGAGGCTGAGTGTGGACTAGCTTGAGTTAAAAATTCCTGAGGGCGCTGTTTTAGTGGGAGTGGGGAGGAGATGTTCTGCGAGTTTTACCTCCAAGAACCCCACCAAGTTCTCACAGTGAAGAATGCAGAAATAGACCCTCAATCTCTGCAATAGATACAAATCAATTTTTTGAATTTATAGCAATTTTTGGTAAAAATTTTATGAACTTGTAGCAACTTCTATAACAGTGTTTTTGATTTGTAGCAAAAGTTGAAAAAGAAAAGAAAAGAAAATTTCCAAGACCTGTGAGACAATTATAAAAGATATATGTATGAGTCATGAGAGGAGTAAAAGGAGAAATAAGAAAGGAGAAGAAGAAAATATTTGAAGTAATAATGGCTGAGAATTGTCTAAAATTCATCAGGGACACCAAAAACCACACATCCAGGAAATTCAGACATAACAAAGAAGGACAAAGACCAAAAAATGTACACCTACACATATCGTACTCAAATGACAGAAAACCAAAGACAAAGAGAAAATCTTGAAAGAAGTCAGAGGGAAATGGAGATTTACCAAAATAGAGGAACAATGATAAGAATTATATTAGACTTTTTTTTTTCAGAAATCATGCAAGCAAGAAAGGCATAGAATGAAATACTTAAAGTGTTAAAATAAACACAGACACACACACACACAAACACACACATAACTAAACACAAAACACCAACCTAGAATGCTGTGTCCAGCACAATAATCTTAAAAAGTGAATGAGAAATAAAGACTTTGTCAGAAAACCAAAAACTGAAGTTTGCCACCTGTAGACCTGCCTGGCAAGATATGTTAAAAGTTCTTCAGAGAGAAGGAAAAATTTATTCACTTCAAAAACTCCCCAAACTGGAATTGGTTAAATTATGAAATTTTTGTCATTGTGAAATTAGCCATTTAGAGTAATAATTTAATGATTGACAATTATAGTATAAATGGGCTGGCCTGGAGAGGTCACAGAGTTATGTTTAAACTAAGACTAACCCATGAGAGTTTAACAAAGGTCATAGCCAATAAATTTCCTCTCTAGCTTTTGGAATGTCAGCCCAGGTTTACATGAAGTCCCACTCTCAGCTTCTCATCTTAGAATCTCTACCATCATCACCAACTTCAAATTGTCGGTTCCCAAATATACCCCTCTTACTGGTCTGTTAGTTTCTTCACTGCTAATTCCCACAGCTCAAGCCACTTTTGTTGTTAAAGGTGTCTTCAGTTTAGAGGCGTTCACATTACCAGAGTCTATCAGGTGGGGATTATGGCTTGCATCTTGTCCTGCAAAGAAAGGAGTATATTCTTGGTCTTCCAAAGTGGGATTTATAAATTTGTTTTCCTATACATATGTTATTATATAATGTTATACAGATCCATACAACTGTAACTGGTGAGTGTTGTGTCAGTCACACAGGAGGAGTGGCTTTTGCATGTAGCCAGGAATCTTAACATCATGTATAACATTCTTGCTCAGATGAATGCTGAGTTCTAACTGAAGTGAACTTAATTTAGGTACTCACCTGTGGCTATGCATCTGACAGCCAACTTTCTAAATATTTGAAGAAGTAAAAGTAGGATGAATCAAAATCACACATACAGAGACCTGGTATATAAATGTCATCGCAAATGCATCAAGAACTTTTATCCAGGAAAAATGAGTATTTAGAATAAAATCTATTATTCATGTCAAATGGGCTGACACTTTCAGTCATTCAAGAACACAGTTAAGTATTGACTTTATAAATGACAGGAACTAACCTTTTAGATAAGAAGATGAAGATGAAAATTTTGTTGTTGCACATGAGCAGAATGCAGTATATTCTGGAAGGCAGACACATAAACCATCAATCATTATACTATATCATAAGGAGACTTTCTATAGCATGTAGCATAATGATAACTCAATAGGAGTATCAGGTAAACAAATGAACTCAGTCTTTTATTTGGGGGGAAGCTGGGAAAGGATGAAGGGTATATGGTGCGGTTTTCTTTTCACAGAGAAAGTAATTTTTACTAAATTGTGGCTTAAATGGTATGTAAAATGTCCACAGGCTAAGACTATTCTCTGAAAAAGTACCAAGGAGAGTAAGCCCAGGGAATGTTTAGGTACCAGTGTCATTTAGTAGGTATGCAGGATATGTGTACGATACTACCTTTTAGGTAAGAAACCAAGATTCACCTCCCAGAAACTAAAAGGTCTTGTAAAATTTGACACAACTCTGCTTGACATTGTTATTCAGACTTGGTATCCCTAAAAATTATCTGCAGCAAACTTCACTCAATTTTAGCTATGAAACTTCTTCTGGAACATAGAGTTTTCTGGTTTTGTTTAATTAAAAAAATATATTTTTATGTGCTTGGAACAGAGGGATCCACTTATTTCTTAATATTTTTCTCTAAGCTTTTATATTGTCTAATTTTAACTTATTTTGAAAGAATTGAGGTATACATAGAGTTATGAAGAATTTAAAACAGTCACCTCTGTATTCACTGCCCAGTATAGGAAATAAAACATCAAATTCTAAAATTAATCACAAACATGATTTTGGCACTTATAATTATCATGTATTAAGAGGTTAAATTGTGTCCCCCTCAAAATTCAAACTTTGAAGTCGTAACCTCCATTACTTCTGAATGTGTACTTATTTGAAGATAGGGTCTTTACAGAGATAATCAAATTAAAATGAAGTCATTAAAGTAGGCCCTCATGGAATGTGACTGATGTATATATAAAAAGGGGAAATTTGGACACAGGGAGGAAAGACAATATGAAGAGACACAGGGAGAAGACAGCCATCTAATAGCCAAGGATAGAGAGGCCTGGAACAGATCTTTCCCTCACAGCCCTCAGAAGGAACCAACCCTGCCAATACCTTGACCTTAGATTTTCAGCCTCCAGACCTGAGACGATAAATTTTTGTTGTTTTAGCTACCCAGTCTGTAGTATTTTGTTATGAAAGTCCTATCAAATATCATGTATATATTTCTAATTTACTACATATTCTGTGATCAATAAATAATTCATATTCTGCTTTGCATATTTTAAGCACTATAAAAAATGGTATTATACTTCCATTTGCTCTTCTCTTGTTAGTTAATGTTGTATTTGAGAGACATATTTTTGAGTAATTTTTTTGTTATATATTTTCAACGCTGTATAGAATATTTCTTCACTTTTACTGCAGTACTTCCCCCACTTCCAAACCCCCACTCCCAACCCAGGCCCAGCCCTTTCTTGTATGCAGAGATTATGGGCATAGTCAGGCAAGTGAGGGGCAGTCAAGTAGCATCAGTACAAAAGCAATTTAAGCTTGCAGGAATTTATGGGAACTCCACTTGCCCTCCACTTAGAAAACTTGGGGAATGTTGATATTATGCGTAACTCTTTCTACTGGCGTGAGGGGTAGCCATACTTTCTATAGGAATTGTTTGTATACAGATCATCTTGCAGCACTTGAGGGGCAAGGGGTGGGAGGAATAGTCCCTGTACTCAGCTAACCTATTGACAGGTAAACCAGAAAGAATTCACTATGGGTTTGCAGTACATAATCCTGCTTATCCCTCCACATGCTTATAAACAGAAAGATATTTTGGCCTGAATAGAAAGATATAATAGGCCTGAATACCTCTTAGAATTATTATTTAAAATTTAAGAACATTATCTTGCTGTTGACTGTACTGGGTAAAGTTGTCCATGATACAATGTAAACATTCATTGTTTACTTCTACATCTCCTATTATTGCAGGAGAATTATCTTGTTCTGTTCTGATTTTCTTCTTTATGCATTCCAAATGAGGATTTGATCTCTTTTGTGTTTCTTTCCATTGCTAACTTTTATTTTTATTTCATTATTCCTCTCATTAATAGCTTCAATGTTCTATGTCGCTATCTTTTTCATTCCTTTTTTTAAAAAAACTTTGTTTCTGTCATTTTAATTCCATTTTTTCTGATTCTTATTACCTTACAGTTTGTCACCTCCTATTTTCCCCAATTTTTAATCTTCCTTGTGTTTGTGTCATTGGGCTTTGTGTTTCTTCTCCATAGTGGTAAATGTTCCACTGATTATTTTATACATGTTGCAATACTGTCTCCATTTTCATCCATTTGTCCTGAGTGCTCTTCAGCTGTTGTTTGTTTTGCATGTTAGTGTACTTTAAAATATCTTTATATAGATCATATCATTTTTTCCCTTTTAAAAATAATTATCCTTGAGGCAGGAGAGATTTACTCAGATCATGCATTCACAGCCTTCTTGAGTAGGGATGAAGTAAAAATCAGATTTTTAGAAGGTTAGTATTTTCATATTGTCCTGCACTTTTGTTTCTGAGAGTGTTTACATTTTATTTCTTCCTAAGCAATTGAGATATGAACTGAACATTTTACATTGTGAAAAGTTCCTCTCTCTCTGTCTCTCTTTCCCCCTCTCTCTCCCCGCACCCTTTTCTGCCCCCCCAAGTGTGGTGCCATGGAGACTGACTGCTTCCTGAAAATATGGCTTGCTTGCCTCTGAAGATTCTCATTTGGCCTACCTCAGTATTTCTCAAATTTAACGTGAATACACATCATTTAATCATCTTTCTACCATGTAGGTTTGGGTTCAGTAAGTATGACTCAGAGCTTGTGATTCTGAATTTCTAACTATCTATCTCCACAGTGATGCTGATACTTTGCTCTTCAGACCAAACTTGAAGTAGCAAGAGCCCATCCTAGTATGGTTTTTGAAACAAACTGATTCCACAGAAGATACTGCAAAAAGATTTCACACCCCATTCTCACTAGTGACAAATATTTTGGAAATTGTATCTCACTACATGAACTTGCCTTTGGTAGGTGTATTTCTTGAGCTTTTTCTGAGAGCTGCATCCATGGCATTTGCACTCCATTTCTTTCATGCACATTACCTGTTCATTGGCTAGTCATATACCTTGCTGGTGCTTTAAACTAACTCCACGTTTAGCTTTAATGAGGAGTTTTTGTTTTCTTCTCCTTTCTTATTTTGCCTGATTTCAAGGAGAGAGAGGAGAATAAGGGAAATGCCTAATCATCTATATTGTTTGAACTTTTTAAATGATTGAAACTTACCTTATAGCCTAGTTAAATAGACAACATGTATTCTGTGATTATTAAATTGAACTTTTAAACTGTGTGTTCAAATTTGATATCCATATTGATGATGGAGTTTTTATTTTATTTTTTATTTTTTTGTGTACAGCAATGTGACTATAGTTAACAATGCTGTACTTTATAAATGAAATTTGCTAAGAGGGTAGATCTTAAGGGCCTTCTCCACAAAAGAAAGAAAACAAAAGAAGAGAAGAGAAAAGAAGAAAGAGAGAGAGAAGGAAGGAAAGAAGGAAATGGTAACCATGTGAGGTGATGAGTGTGCTATTTAGATGGTGGTGATTATTTCACAATGTAAATGTGTATCAAAATATCAAGTTGTCCACATAAAATATATATAATTTTTATTTGTCAGCTATACCTCAATAAAGCTGGGGAGAAAAACCAAAATTGTAAAGCTTGTAGAAAGAAACATAAGAGAATATCTTTGCAACCCTGTAGCACACAATATTTCTTAAACAGAATTTAAAAAATCACTGACCATAAAAGGAAAAAATAATAAATTGCACATCAAAGTTATACATAACTTTTTAATTCAAAAAAAAAAATGTTCTAGACCTACTCTAGCCATCCTAACTTCAATACAAAGCTTTTAATAGTTTTTTTTGTTTGCTTATTTGTTTTTTGGTTCCCAGAGGAGGAAGAAAGAGGCAATAAAGAGCAAAATTTGGAAGAAAAAGATTCAAAGCTGGGAAGAGAGTGGGAGGAGAAAAGTTTTTAGTTCAAAAAGTTATGCCCTGTTAGAAGGTTACAGTTTTTATTTTATTTTTAAATTTTATTTATTTATGTTTTTATACAGCAAGTTCTTATTATTATCTATTTTATACATATTAGTATATATATGTGAATCCTAATCTCCCAATTCATCCCACCACCACCACAATGATGGAGTTTTTAATACCCACTTGTCATTTTACTAGTTTTGGTTTATATACATTGAGAATTTTCACATGAATGTAGAAAATTGTTTCACATAAATTTACTATGATTATTGTTTTATTTGTGATTATTTATACCACCTTACTTTTTAATTTTGTTTCATGATTTATCTATACCTGTCATTCCTTATTATATACATCATATATTATTTTCCTATAGTGGTTTATAAGACATACACTTCAATTATATTATTTTAGTGCTCACCTTTAAAAGTTAAACATAAATGTTTGATGTAAAATATATAAAGAAAAGGAAAGATAAAATAAATAACATATTTATCTATCTGTCATTAACAGTCCCATCAAACACTTTAATTCTAATTAATACCTGTATAAGTTTACTAGGGCTCCCAGAACAAGGTAACACTGACTGCGTGGATTAAAGAACAAAAATTTATTTTCTCACAGTTCTGGAAGGAAGAAGTCCAAGGTCAATGTATTGGCAGGATTGGTGCCTTCTGAGGGTTGTGAAGGAACAGTCTGTTCTAGGCCTCTCTTCTTGGCTTTTGGATGATTGTCTTCTCCCTGTGTCTTCACATTTTCTTCCTTTTGTGTCTATGTCCAGATTTCTTCTTCTTATAAGGAATCAGTCATATTGCATTAAGGTACATCCTAATGAACTCATTTTAACTTAAGTACCTCTGTTAAAACTGTCCCCAATTATGGTCACGTTTGTAGATATGGGAGGTTAAGACTTCAACACGTGAATTTTGAGGGGACACAGAAGAGCCAATAAAACCAGGTTCACCCATTTGGCTGCTATTTCTACCTAGAAAATTAATTCTACACATTTTTATTAAAATTAATTAGATATCATCCTTATTTATCTGGTCAATATAATCTCAAATTTACCTACTTGTTTATATATTTCTTTTCAAAAATTATTTGTTGAGAAATCTGCTATCAGTAGAACTGTCTGTGACTATCTGTTTTTTGCTTCATTTAAGAAAGTTTTAGAGATTGGTTCAAGATGGCAGGGTAGAAGGATGTGTGCTCACTCCCTCTTGTGAGAGCACTGGAATCACAACTAACTGCAGAACAATCATCAACAGGAAGACACTGGAACTCACCAAAAAAGATACCCCACATCCAAAGACAAAGGAGAAACCAAAATTAGACGGTAGGAGGGGTGCAATCACAATAAAATCAAATCCCATAACCATTGGGTGGGTGAATCACAAACTGGAGAACATTTATACCATAGAAGTCCACCCACTGGAGTGAAGGTTCTGAGTCTTATGTCAGGCTTCCCAACCTGAGGGTCCAGCAATAGGAGGAGGAATTCCCAGAGAATCAGACTTTGAAGGCTAGTGGGATTTGATTGCAGAACTTTGACAGGACTGGGGAAACAGAGACTCCACTCTTGGAGGGCACACACAAAGTAGTGTGCACATCAGGACCTAGGGGAAGGAGCAGTCACCCCATAGGAGACTGAACCAGACCTACCTGCTAGTGTTGGAGGGTCTCCTGTAGAGGCAGGGGTTGGCTGTGGCTCACTGTGGGGACAAGGACACTGGCAGCAGAAGTTCTGGGAAGTACTCCTTGGTGTGAGCCCTCCCAGAGTCCACAATTAGCCCCACCAAAGAGTTGGGTAGACCCCAGTGCTGGGTCGCCTCAGGCCAAACAACCAACAGGGAAGGAACACAGCCCCACCCATCAGCAGACAAGCAGATTAAAGTTTTACTGAGCTCTGCCCACCAGAGCAACACCCAGCTCCACCCATCACAAGTCCCTCCCATCAGGAAGCTTGCACAATTTCTTAGATAGTCTCATCCACCAGAGGGAAGACAGCAGAAGCAAGAAGAACTACAATTCTGCAGGCTGTGGGATGAAAACCACATTCACAGAAAGATAGACAAAATGAAAAGGCAGAGGACTATGTACCAGATGAAGGAAGAAGATAAAACCCCAGAAAAACAACTAAATGAAGTGGAGGTAGGCAACCTTCCAGAAAAACAATTCAGAATAAATATAGTGAAGATGATCCAGGACCTCAGAAAAAGAATGGAGACAAAGATCGAGATGAAGCAAGAAATGTTTAACACAGACCTAGAAGAATTAAAGAACAAACACCTAGAAGAATTAAAGAACAAACAGAGATGAACGATACAATAACTGATATGAAAAATACACTAGAAGGAATCAATAGCAGAATAACTGAGGCAGAAGAACGGATAAGTGACCTGGAAGACAGAATGGTGCAATTCACTGCTGCAGAACAGAATAAAGAAAAAAGAATGAAAAGAAATGAAGACAGCCTAAGAGACCTCTGGGACAACATTAAATGCACCAACATTCGCATTATAGGGGTCCCAGAAGCAGAAGAAAGAGAGAAAGGACCCAAGAAAATATTTGAAGAGATAATAGTTGAAAACTTCCCTAACATGGGAAACGAAATAGCCACCCAAGTCCAGGAAGCACAGAGAGCCCCAGGCAGGATAAACCCAAGGAGAAAAATGCTGAGACACATAGTAATCAAACTGACAAAAATTAAAGACAAAGAAAAATTATTAAAAGCAACAAGGGAAAAATGACAAATAACATACAAGGTAAGTCCCATAAGGTTAACAGTTGATATCGCAGCAGAAACTCCACAAGCCAGAAGGGAGTGGCATGATATATTTAAAGTGATGGAAGAACATACAACAAAGATTACTCTACCCAGCAAGGATCTCATTGAGATTCGACGAAGAAATCAGAAGCTTTACAGACAAGCAAAAGCTAAGAGAATTCAGCACCACCAAACCAGCTCTACAACAAATGATAAAGGAACTTCTCTAAGTGGGAATCACAAGAGAAGAAAAGGACCTACAAAAACAAACCCAAAACAATTAAGAAAATGGTAATAGGAACATACATATTGAAAATCACCTTACATGTAAATGGATTAAATGCTCCAACCAAAAGACACAGGCTCACTGAGTGGATACAAAAA
This sequence comes from Eschrichtius robustus, assembly GCF_028021215.1. Lineage (NCBI taxonomy): Eukaryota > Metazoa > Chordata > Mammalia > Artiodactyla > Eschrichtiidae > Eschrichtius > Eschrichtius robustus. Next base: position 92,927,421 of record NC_090826.1, read on the forward strand.
CAAGACCCATATATATGCTGTCTACAATAGACCCAATTCAGACCTAGGGACACATAGAGACTGAAAGTGAGGGGATGGAAAAAGATATTCCATGCAAATGGAAATCAAAAGAAAGCTGGAGTAGCAATACTCATATCAGATAAAATAGACATTAAAATAAAGAATGTTACAAGAGACAAGGAAGGACACTGCATAATGATCAAGGGATCCATCCAAGAAGATATAACAATTATAAATATATATGCACCCAACATAGGAGCACCTCAATACATAAGGCATCTGCTAACAGCTATAAAAGAGGAAATCAACAGTAACACAATAATAGTGGGGGACTTTAACACCTCACTTACACCAATGCACAGATCATCTAGACAGAAAATTAATAAGGAACACAAGCTTTAAATGACACAATAGACCAGATAGTTTTAACTGATATTTATAGGACATTCCATCCCCAAACAGCAGATTACACTTTCCTCTCAAGTGCACAAAGAACATTCTCCTGGATAGATCACATCTTGGGTCACAAATCAAACCTCAGTAAATTTAAGAAAACTGAAATCATATCAAGCATCTTTTCCAACCACAACGGTATGAGATTAGAAATCAATTACAAGGGAAAAAAAGTAAAAAAAAAAACAAACACATGGAGGCTAAACAATACGTTACTAAATAACCAAGAGATCACTGAAGAAATCAAAGAGGAAGTCAAAAAATACCTAGAGACAAATGTCAACGAAAACACAATGATCAAAAACCTATGGGATGCAACAAAAGCAGTTCTAAGAGGGAAGTTTATAGCAATACAATTCTACCTCAAGAAACAAGAAAAATCTCAAATAAACAACCTAACCTTACACCTAAAGGAACTAGAGAAAGAAGAACAAACAAAACCCAAAGTTAGTAGTAGGAAAGAAATCATAAAGATCAGATCAGAAATAAATGACATAGAAACAAAGAAAACAATAGCAAAGATCAATAAAACTAAAACCTGGTTCTTTGAGAAGATAAACAAAATTGAAAAACGTTTAGCCATACTCATCAAGAAAAAGAGGGAGAGGACTCGATCAATAAAATTAGAAATGAAAAAAGAGAAGTTACAATGGACACTGTAGAAATACAAAACATCATAAGAGACTACTACAAGCAACTCTATGCCAATAAAATGGATAACCTGGAAAAAATGGACAAATTCTCAGAAAGGTATAACCTTCCAAGACGGACCAGGAAGAAATAGAAAATATGAACAGACCAGTCACAAGTAATGAAATTGAAACTGTGATGAAAAATCTCCCAAAAAACAAAAGTACAGGACCAGATGGCTTCACAGGTGAATTCTATCAAACATTTAGAGAAGAGCTAACACCAATCCTTCTCAAACTCTTCCCAAAAATTGTGGAGGAAGGAACACTCCCAAACTCATTCTACGAGGACACCATCACCTGGATACCAAAACCAGACAAAGATACTACAAAAAAAGAAAATTACAGACCAATATCACTGATGAATGTAAATGCAAAAATCCTCAACAAAATACTAGCAAACAGAATCCAACAACACATTAAAAGGATCATACACCATGATCAAGTGGGATTTATCCCAGGGATGCAAGGATTCTTCAATATAGCCAAATCAATCAATGTGATACACCATATTAACAAACTGAAGAATAGAAAAAATATGATCATCTCAATAGATGCAGAAAAAGCTTTTGACAAAATTCAACACCGATTTATGACAAAAACTCTGCAGAAAGTGGGCCTAGAGGGAACCTACCTCAACATAATAAAGACCATATATGACAAACCCACAGCAAACATCATTCTCAATGGTGAAAGAGTGAAAGCATTTCCTCTAAGATCAGGAGCAAGAAAAGGATGTCCACTCTCGCCACTATTATTCAACAGAGTTTTGGAAGTCCTAGCCACAGCAATCAGAGAAGAAAAAGAAATAAAAGGAATACAAATTGGAAAAGAAGAAGTAAAACTGTCAGTGTTTGCAGATGACATGATACTATACATAGAGAATCCTAAAGATGCAACCAGAAAACTATTAGAGCCAATCAATGAATTTGGTAAAGTTGAAGGATACAAAATTAATGCACAGAAATCCCTTGCATTCCTATCCATTAACAATGAAATATCAGAAAGTGAAATTAAGGAAATAATTCTGTTCATCATTGCAACAAAATGAATAAAATACCCAGGAAAAAGCCCACCTAAGGAGACAAAAGACCTGTATGCAGAAAACTGTAAGACACTGATGAAAGAAATCAAAGGTGACACAGATGGAGAGGTATACCATGTTCTTGGATTGTAAGAATCAATATAGTGAAAATGACTATACTACCCAAAGCATTCTACAGATTCAGTGCAATCCCTATCAAATTACCAGTGACTTTTTTTACAGAACTAGAAGAAGAAATCTTAAAATTTGTATGGAGACACAAAAGACCCCAAATAGCCAAAGGACTCTTGAGGGAAAAAAACAGAGCTGGAAAGATCAGACTCCCTGACCTCAGGCTATACTACAAAGCTACAGTAATGAAGACAATATGGTACTGGCACAAAAACAGAAATATACAACAATGGAACAGTATAGAAAGCCCAGAGATAAATCCAAGCACATATGGTCAACTAATCTATGACAAAGGAGGCAAGGAAATACAATGGAGAAAAGACAGTCTCTTCAATAAGTGGTGCTGGGAAAACTGGACAGCTACATTTAAAAGAATGAAATTAGAACACTCCCTAACATCATACACAAAAATAAACTCAAAATGGATTAAAGACCTAAGTGTAAGGCCAGACACTATCAAACTCTAGAGGAAAACATAGGAAGAACACTCTTTGACATAAATCACAGCAAGATCTTTTTTGACCCACCTCCTAGAGTAATGGAAATAAAAACAAAAATAAACACATGGGACCTAATGAAACTTAAAAGCTTTTGCACAGCAAAGGAAACTCTACACAAGCTGAAAAGACAACCCTCAGAATGGGAGAAAATATTTGCAAACGAATCAACAAAGATTAATCTCCAAAATACATAAACAGCTCATGCAGCTCAATATTAAAAATACAAACAACCCAATCAAAAATGGGCAGAAGACCTAAATAGAAATTTCTCCAAAGAAGATATACAGATTGCCAACAAACACATGAAAGGATGCTCAGCATCACTAATCATTAGAGAAATGCAAATCAAAACTACAGTGAGGTTATCATTTCACACTGGTCAGAATGGCCATCATCAAAAAATCTACAAACAATAAATGCTGGAGAGGGTGTGGAGAAAAGGGAACCCTCTTGCACTGTTGGTGGGAATGTAAATTGATACAGCCACTATGGAGAACAGTGTGGAGGTTCCTTAAAAACCAAAAATAGAACTGCCATACCCAGCAATCCCACTACTGGGCATATACCCTGAGAAAACCATCATTCAAAAAGAGCCATGGGGGCTTCCCTGGTGGCGCAGTGGTTGAGAATCTGCCTGCCAATGCAGGGGACACGGGTTCGAGCCCTGGTCTGGGAAAATCCCACATGCCGCAGAGCAACTAGGCCCGTGCGCCACAACTACTGAGCCTGCGCGTCTGGAGCCTGTGCTCCGCAACAAGAGAAGCCGCGATAGTGAGAGGCCCACGCACCGCGATGAAGAGTGGCCCCCGCGGGCCTTCCCTGGTGGCGCAGCGGTTGAGAGTCTGCCTGCCAATGCAGGGGACACGGGTTCGAGCCCTGGTCTGGGAAGATCCCACATGCCGCGGAGCAACTAGGCCCGTGAGCCACAACTACTGAGCCTGCGCGTCTGGAGCCTGTGCTCCGCAACTAGAGGCCGCGATAGTGAGAGGCCCGCGCACCGCGATGAAGAGTGGCCCCCGCTCGCCGCAACTAGAGAAAGCCCTCGCACAGAAATGAAGACCCAACACAGCTAAAAATAAATAAATAAATTAATTAATTAAAAAAAAAAAAAAAAAAGAGCCATGTACCACAATGTTCATTGCAGCTGTATTTACAATAGCCAGGACATGGAAGCAACCTAAGTGTCCATTGACAGATGAATGGGTAAAGAAGATGTGGCACATATATACAATGGAATATTACTCAGCCATAAAAAGAAATGAAACTGAGTTATTTGTAGTGAGATGGATGGACCTAGAGTCTGTCTTACAGAGTGAAGTAAGTCAGAGGAGAAAAACAAATGCCGTATGCTGACACATATATATGGAATCTAAAAAAAAAAAAAAAAAAGGTCATGAAGAACCTAGGGGCAGGATGGGAATAAAGATGCAGACCTACTAGAGAATGGACTTGAGGACACAGGGAGGGGGAAGGGTAAGCTGAGACGAAGTGAGAAAGTGGCGTTGACATATATACACTACCAAATGTAAAATAGATAGCTAGTGGAAGCAGCTGCATAGCACAGGGAGATCAGCTCGATGCTTTGTGACCACCTAGAGGGGTGGGAGAAGGAGGGTGGGAGGGAGAAGGAAGAGGGAGGGGATATGGGGATATATGTATACATGTGGCTGATTCACTTTGTTATACAGCAGAAACTAACACAACATTGTAAAGCAATTATACTCCAATAAAGCTGTTAAAAAAAAAAGACACACGCACCCCAAAGTTCATTGCAGCACTATTTACAGTAGCCAGGTCATGGAAGCAACTTAAATGCCCATCGACAGACGGATGGAGAAAGCAGATGTGGTACATATATACAATGGAATATTACTCAGCCATAAAAAGGAACGAAATTGGGTCATTTGTAGAAACTTGGATGGACCTAGAGACTGTCATACGGAGTGAAGTAAGTCAGAAAGAGAAAAACAAATATCGAATATTAACGCATATATGTGGAATCTAGAAAAATGGTACAGATGAACCAGTTTGCAAGGCAGAAATGCAAGACACAGATGTAGAGAACAAACATATGGACACCAAGAGGGGAAAGTGGCGGGGGTGGTGGTAGTGGTGAGATGAATTGGGAGATTGGGATTGACATATATACACCAATATGTATAAAATAGATAACTAATAAGAAACTGCTGTTTAAAAATAAATAAATAAAATATAATTTTTTAAAAAGATTTATTATATTTCAAATTCTGTAGATTTATTAGTATGTGTCTAATACCCTCTGTGTAATTTGAATTATCTTTATCCTACTTTTGATATGTTTTATCTGATTCTAAGCAATCATTTCTTTCTTTAAAAAAACATCATCAATTATCTCATCACATAGTATTTCTCCTTTATTATTACTATTTTCTCCTAGAATTCTGAACAGATATGTAGTAGTCCACCTAATTCTAACCTCCATTTATCCTTACTTCTCTTTAATAGATTTTGTTTCTGTATTTTTTGGCTGCATTTGAGAATTTTCTAAAACTCCACTATTTAGTTCACTGATCTTCTTTCAATTATTTATAATTGCATGTTTAACTTTTCAAAAAATTTTAAATAATCTTTATTGAGGCATTATTTAGGTACAAAATGTTACCTATTTAGATTATATAAATTATTGAATTTTGACACCTATGACAGCACCACAACAATCAACATATAGAATATTTCTGTCACCCAATTTTTCCTCATGTTTTATTCCTAGATAATCCCCCTCCACTTTTGAATTAAGAAAACCATTGATCTTCTACTTTGCATTTTCTAGAATTTCATATACATAGAATCAGACCACATTTATGCTTTTGTGTCTGTTTTCTTTTATTTAATATATTGTTTTTGAGGGTTAACCATGTTGCTGTATATGTCAAAAGTTTGTTTCTTTTTAATATTGATATTGCAAGATTTATTTATTCACCTGTTTGTAAATAGTAACACATGAAAAGTTGCTCGTGATCCACCCTTTAGAATGGCCAACATTAAAAAAGACTAATAATGCCTAAAATTGAGGCAGATGTGGAGTGACCAGGACTCACATATTATTGGTGAGAATGCAAAATTACACAACCATTTTGGAGAAAAATCAGTCTTATATACAATTTCTTAATTTCTTATAAAATTAAGTGTAAATCTATTACATGGCCCAAGAAATGTTGTTTTTAAGTATTTAACCAAGAGAAATAAAAACGTGAAAGTATGAGAACATATATGCATATATACACATATCTTTATATGAGAATATTTACAGGAGCATCTATTATAATAGCTAAAAGCCAGAATCAATTAGGTTTTAAATTTACTTATTTTTAACTACTAGAAGTAATATTTGATTTAATTTAAAAGTTTTCTCTTTTTTTTTTGATATCTTTTTTGTTACTTAGATTTTAATTCTTTTAGTTTTAAATCATTTTAAATTTATCTTACTTTAGCTTTTTGATCATTCTGTTTGAAGTCCTATGTGTCTAATTGGGGCATTTCATGGTTTTGTTGATTCTTGTGGTGGCTTGATTTCTTGTTAGTGGTTTAATTTTTGAAAGTGAGCATTTATTTTGAGCTCTGTTAGTGAGAATACTGTAAGATATGTCTGAAAGTGTGCCCCTTCTACTGCATACCCCATGGACATATATTAGGCCACCTCATTATAACAAGACCAAGTTATGATAATGTCCAAATAATGCACTAATATATATTTTATGTAATAATTTGTTTGCGCCTAGAGCAGTGATTTTAAATTCTCAGAGGACCATTTTATTTTTTAAACTCAGAGCCCAAAACTAAAGGAAAATTTTCTTTCTTAAATTACTCTCCAGGTGGCTACAATATTTTGTAGCCAGCTTTTTCTCTCACTGGGTAGCATTTTGAGTGTCTGTGGGGGTCTGAATTACAGCTCTCTTAGTTGGTTAGATCCAAGTATTTGTCTTTAACAGTCTATGTGGTCATTAAAGCCCAAGCCGCTAGGTCTCAAAATTTGAAAAAGGCCCCAAGATCACTTGACCTTTAGTATTAGCTTACTGTTTGGATTTCAGTTCACTATTTGTTTTATGGGTTCTGGATTTTGTCCTTAACTTTTGGTAAACTTAACTCTGTATTTAAAAGCATGTTTGTTGTATAAATCAAACATTTATAGTATTTTTTAATTCTTTTAGAGGGATAGTGTTTCAGACTATTCTATATTTGTCAGAAAATGTAACTTTCTACTCCTCTCTTAATCCAGATTTTGCTAAAGTGTATTATTTGTTCACAACTATATTCTCCCTCATTGCCCTTGCTGTAGACAGAGTATATTTTCTAGATGTATTAAATTTGGGTTTGGCCATATAATCTGTTTTGATCAGTGGAACGTGAACAATACAGATTGTACTCTAACTCTTTGAAAAGACTTTAAATGCACTGGAGTGGTTGGGCTGCTCCTTCATCTCAAATCCTGGAATGAGATGACCTAGAGAAAGGCTGGAAGATTTGATACTGACCCACACAACCCTCCTAAATAAAAGCAAATAAGTAAATGTTTGTTACTGTTATCCATAATCATTTTGGGAGTGTGTGTTGCCATAGCAAATGTTGACTAATACACCAAGGAGTCTGGCTTTCATTCCATCTTGGTTCTTGTTTCTCTCACTACTGATAAGACTGATACTGTGTTATGCTTTCTTGATTGTCTCCTTTATTTTTGTTAAATAAAAAACTAAAAGTAAGACAAGAAAAGAGGAAAGCAGAATATAAAACCGATAGACTGATAAAAAGCTGTAATATGGTAGTCATAAACTCAACCATGTAAGTAATTGCATTAAATGTAACTTAAATTCTCCATGTAAAAGCCGAATATTGTCAAACTTGATTAAAGAATAGTCAAACCTAACCATATGCTGCTTTCAAGAGACATATTTTTAAATATAATGATGTTACATAAAGATGAAAGGAAAAGAATGGAAATAGATATACTTTGTGAACAATAAAGAAAGCTGATGTGGCAGTACTAACATCAGACAAAAAGATGTTAAAGCAAGTAGCATTATTAAAAATAATTATTGTATCCTCAGCATTGTCTTAAATACTTTTTTTCTTCACATGGATTTTTTAAGTTATTTGAACATTTTGTGAGAGTTAGTTTAATTAACACTAAGTTACAAAATACACATATCTGTTCAGTAGAGCAGAAGTAAACTATAATATGTCACATTATATTGAAAGATACAAAGTAATGATTGTCAGCTAATTTGCATTGTGCAACACTCTGTTTGCACAAGGTATCTCATATTACACACAAACTTTTGATAGATAAACCAAGCAACTATATAGTGAAATTTGATAATTATTAGTAAAGCTTAATTTCTCTCAGGATCATAACATTGAATTTAAGAAAGCAAGCACAATGATTTAATTTGGACAAAGTTAAAGAATTGGCAAAATGAATCCATGTGAATTTAGAAATCAGGATACTGGTTACCCTTGGGGAGAGGACTTGCAACAGGAAAGGAGTATAAGGGAGCTTTGGGGGTTCTGGTAAGGATCTGTTTCTTGGTCTAGGTGACTGCTAAACAGATGAATTCACTTTGTGAAAGTTCATCAAGCTTTACAGTTACAAGTTGTACACTTTTCTGTGTGTATGTAATAATTCAAATTTTCAATAACTGAAAAACAATGCTTAAATATTTTGATGGAACAAAAATTTCACCAAACAATATTTTAACCACTAAATTTTATATTTTACATATTTTCTATGCATTATTACCAGTAAAATAAGCAAATCTTCATTTACTTTTAATTATTGTTAGTCTTTTCACCATTTCAAGAAAAATTATTAATAATATTTCTAAAGCATTTTTTAGTATCTGCAAGTTTTGATATAAGGTGTTTGGATAAAACTTGAGAACGTACAATATATAGAACTAAAAAAATAAGAGGGTAAATATTGTTTCTGGTATATCATTTTAAATATTAAAATGTAAATTTCATGAAGAAATTTTTCTCTGAATCAGATTGAATAGGAACAATTTTCCAGTGGAATATTTTTTTAAAAAGACCAAATGAAATAAAAGCCAAACATCTGAAGGAGGTAAATACATTTAAAAAATGAAAACAAAGCATTGCTTTGGCAGGATTCATGTCCACAGCTTCAGTGTCAAAAAGAAATATGGGAAAGAATTAACAATACATGAAGCATAAATATAAACCACCTGAAACAAATGTTCAACAAGAGAATAAGTTGAACATGAAACACCCTGTCCTTAGTCTCAGAGATGGAAAGAGTAATTGAGAAGATTATGTTTTGTGATCCACTGTGATAAATTCCATCGACAGATGCAATAGGATTGGCATGGAGCAGAAACAAAACTTCTGCTACTACAAGGATAATGAAAACTTTATAGATATGGCATTTTAAATGGTATGACCAATTTAAACCTTAAAACCAGTTAGTTATGCTTAAATTTATAGTATATAAGGCTAAAGAAAATCTAAAAGCATGGTTGTGCTTAATAATATACAGGAAGGTTTTTATACATATCTGTTTTATATATATCTTGAATATAAACATTTTTCTTAAGAAATATTTGATGCAGATTTTAATTCTGCCTGTGACTAATGATTTAATTGTTAATATAATATTTTAAAAAGACTAAAAGGGAAAGTCCTATAGAATTAATAATATTGCAAGAACATATATTTTTATTCACACAACTTGTTTTTTCCTTTTCAAAAGTGATTGCAAGATTTAATCAATTGTCATATGCATAGGAAAGAACTGAAAATCTTACATATATTAAAGCTTAAATGCACACTGATCTATAGATGCCCAGGATGGGAAGTATTTAGATGTAAGAATGATTGTTAGAACATGTAAAAAATATGAAATTCATGTAAATGTGAAATGAATTTAAAATATTGTATTTTAAGGCAAGGTCAAAATTTCTTATCACTTAAATACTTTAGTAGATAAAGGGTAATAAAGGGTAAATTTATCTAATTTCAACATATGTTCTAGGAGCAGGAACACAGAAATGAACAAAGGTAAAAATAGGAATACACATGCAGTTCCTTCCATTCATCATATAATAGTGGAGACAAAAAGAAAAACACAAGTTAAATTCAATTTGATAAATCTATAGTAACAGTAAGATTATGTTGCCAAAGGAGCAGAGGAAGGTAACATATTATGAGACATAATGTAGTAGGGTTATACAGGATAAAGGCTCAGAGGAAGGTACACTCCAGCAGGGAGTCTATTACAAGTAGAGGGCAATAATGTGTGAAGAGGTGTGAGGGAATTTCCAGAATGACTGAAGCATAATAGGCATAATGAGGTGGATGGGAAGATGAGACCAAAGCCTAAAAAAGTCACTACTACAAAAAGATTGTATTGTCATGACAATAAAATTAAAATATAAATTTTTACTCCTGAAAAGTGAAGAAGCCTGTATAAGAATTTTAGTCTAGACAGATATAGAATATTTTATGGTTTAAACAGATAATCCTTGGAGGATTCTTGAAATTTTGGCTTGTAATATTCCCAGAAAACAAAGAGACTAAGTATTATATGGTTAAAGTTTATTATTATAAATCCTTGTATATATAATACTTTATACAGTTGGACCTCCGTATCTGCAAGTTCTGCATTCATGGATTCGGAGGGCTGACTGTAATATGTAGTTATGTATAATTATAATTATATATATATAAAATTATAATATATTGTTCTCCACATTATAAGTAATACAGATTAGTATAACTATTTTTGATAATTAAATAATTTTCAGTATTTAATGCCTGCCAGAAAATTGTAATAGTAATGCAAGAAGAACACAAATCTCAAATGATTTGAAACACACTTCTATCTCAAGCATTCAGCAGGGAATACTCTTCTTACAGTTTTGCTTTATTCTCAGGTTAGTCTTTCAGGCATTTTATACATCTTTAATTACTACCTACTATGGACCTGGAATAATCTAAACCCTTGGAATAAAATGGTCAAACAGAAAGGATCTCGGTCCTCAAAAAACTTATAGTAACATATTGATAATAAAAAGAACAGGTCAAAAATTCTGTATCTGAGGGCCTTACAGAATAATAACTAATTTCTCTGTGTGTTGATGATGACAAGTGCAGAGAGCTGCTGTGTAAGTGGAGAGACTGGTAGACCAAACAGGTGCATCTGCTTGGACAGAAGAGGACAAATAGTTGTTTCAAGGTGTATGTTTCTGGTGTATGCTTTCTTTTGTGTCCTGAAGATTAGTCACCTGAAAAGAAATTAACTCAGAAGATTAAATCAAAAATGAAAAATGATGTAAGATGTTAAGAAATAATTAAGAGAAGATTTATAACATATAGGTAATTATTTTTAAAAATACTAACTGCAAAGGAAAAGGAAAGCCAAGCTTATTGTCAAATAATAGCTCAAAATGCTAAGTTCATGTTTCAAAGAATCCACAGAAAAAGAAAATGGTACAATGAGAAAATAAGCAGGATTTATTTTCAGTAGTTACGTTATGTCAATTCATTTCATTCGAAACACAGTATGTATTATACTATGTTCAATGCTGAGGCCAGGTAGGAGCTAAAATGGTGTTTTTTTAAAATGAATTGACTGAAAATTACACTAATTATTTTATAATTCAGATCCACTGGACTTTTAAAAAAAAGAACATTAAATTACAGTTTGTTGTAATAGCATTCTTGGAGCACTAGCTTAGTAACAAGTGTGATGTATAAATAAACCTATGTAAATTTTCAATTTGGAATTCAAATTCTAACATTCCTTCATGCCCTACATTCACATTCAAACAGAAAATGGGCCAACGGTGACTATGTTTTACCGACTGCGTATTGGAACTTTCTTTGGGGAGGGGTTGTATTAGGGCAGGGGTCCCCAACCCCCTGGCTGCGGACCGGTACCGTTAGGAACCGGGCCTCACATCAGGAGGTGAGCGGTGGGCAAGTGAGTGAAGCTTCATCTGCCACTCCCATCGCTAGCGTTACCGCCTGAACCATCCCCCCGACCCCGCTGTCCGTGGAAAAATTGTCTTCCACAAAACAGGCCCCTGGTGACAAAAAGGTTGGGGACCGATGTATTAGAGTATAGCCAGATTCTAAGGCAAGGAAGAAAGCGGAGAGAAACAAAAATCTGAGCTGAAAACTCAAATCATTTTAGATGGGGAGAAAGAAGAAGTTGTGAACAGTAAGTTGTGAATGGTTAACTCGTAAGTACCCATATGATTTGTCCGTCACTATTCCTGAGTAGAATAGTTCTGCCTTCCTTCAAGCAACGTTATTTGTTTCAGGGATGGTGTTATCTGATTGATATGAAAGAAGGGAAAAGGGGCTTCATCCTTCATCATTTTCATTATTTCTTCTCATCTAACAATGTTAAGAGTATAGACCTCTCTCAGTAGCATCGTTTGCAAATATTGTCTCCCATTCTGTAGGCTGTCTTTTCGTTTTGTGTATGGTTTCCTATGCTGGGCAAAAGCTTTTAAGTTTAATTAGGTCTCTTTTGTTTATTTTTGCTTTTGTTTCCATTATTCTCGGAAGCGGATCCAAAAAAATATTGCTGCGATTTATGTCAGAGTGTTCTGCTTATGTTTTCCTCTAGGAGTTTCACAGTATCCAGTCTTACATTTAGGTCTTTAATCCATTTTGAGTTTAATTTTATATACAGTGTTAGAGAGTGTTTTAAATTCATTCTTTTACATGTAGCTGTCCAGTTTTCCCAGCAACACTTATTGGAGAGACTGTCTTTTCTCCATTGTATATTCTTGCCTCCGTTGTCACAGATTAATTGACGATAAGTGTGTGGGTTTGTTTCTGGGCTTTCTGTCCTGTTGCACTGATCTATGTGTCTGTTTTTGTGCCAGTACCATACTGTTTTAATTTCCAAAATATACAAACAGCTTATACAGCTCAATATCAAAAAAACAAACAACCTAATCAAAAAATGGGCAGTAGACCTAAATAGACATTTCTACAAAGAAGACATAAAAATGGCCAACAGGTACATGAAAAGATGATCAATGTTGTTAATTATTAGAGAAATGCAAATCAAAACTATAATGAGGTATCACCTCACACCACGCAGAATGGCCATCATCAAAAAGTCTACGAATATTAAATGCTGGAGAGGGTGTGGGGAAAAGAGAACCCTCCTATACTGTTGGTGGAAATGTAAATTGGTGGAGCCACTATGGAAAACAGTATAGAGGTTCCTTGAAAAACTAAAAATAAGTTACCATATGATCCAGCAATCCCACTTCTAGGCATATATATGGAGAAAACTCTAATTTTCAAAGATACATGCACCCCAGTATTCATAGCAGCACTGTTTACAATAGCCAAGACATAGAAGCAACCTAAATGTCCATCAATTGATGAATGGATAAAGAGGATGTGGTGTATATATATATGAATATTACTCAGGCATAAAAAATTATGAAGTAATGCCATTTGCAGCAACATGGATGTACTTAGAAATTATCATACAAAGACAAATATCATATGATGTTGCTTATATGTGAAATCTAAAAAAAACAATACAAATGAACTTATTTAAAAAACAGAAACAGACTCACAGACATAGAAAATAAAAAATATGGTTACCAAAGGGGAAAGGGAGAGGGATAAATTAGGAATTTGGGATCAACAGATATACAGTACTATATATAAAGTAGATAAACAACCAGGACCTACTATATAGTACAGGAAACTATATTCAATATCTTGTAATAACCTATACTGTAAAAGAATCTGAAAAAGAATTTATATATACAACTGAATCACTTTGATGTACACCTGAAGCATTGTAAATCAACTATACTTCAATAGAAGAAAATTTTAAAGTACATAAAATTCCTCCCCACCAAAAAAAGAGTAGAGACCTCTGTCTTGTTAGGTGTGCTATAACAAGGATAACCCATTTATAAGTAAACTTATTAGCCCTTTGGAATATTTTTAAACTTTATTTTCTGTGTACTCATTGCAGAAAGTTGACTGAAACAGGACTGCTATGATTTGTTGACTGTCTAAACATCACTTTGTGAAGCAAAAAAATTTGGTTGAATGTCACACAGTATTAGCTCCCAAGGTATATGAGCCATTTGCTTTAAGACAATTACCTCATATGTTTAAGATCTGAATATACTGAATAGTGACCTATTTTTTAAAATAACTATAATTATCTATTTTTGTCTTCATTATCCCTCTAAAATTAGTGTTGTGAGCTACAGACTATACTCCAAAAGACAAAATATATTATCTTCAAGCTTATCCTTGGTCTTTTATTTTGCAGACTATAGAAAAACATTCCTGCTTATTTGTTGTAGCCATATCCTACCTTCTATTTCCTCATCTCTGAACTTAAGCTTCCCTTTATAGTTGACCCTTGAACAACATGGGTTTGAACAGCCCAGGTCCACTTATACTAGCGTGTTTTTCAATAAATATACAGTCAGCTCTCCATACCCATGGGATCTGCATCCAAGGATTCAACCAACCACGGATCATGTGCTGTTTACCATCCACAGTTGGTTGAATCCCTAGACAGGAAATCCACATGTATGTAGGGCCAATTATGGGACTTGAGCATCCACAGATTTTGGTATCCATGGCGATCCTGGAACCAATTCTCCCACAGATATGAAGGGAGAAGGGATGACGATATTTCATGCTCAATGAAAGCTATTCAACATAAGCCATTTGTACAGAAAAAATCTGTAATATCCTCTTCCTTCATTTTCATTGTTTAGCTGAATACTTTATAAAATGCTGGCTACTAAATTTTTGTTTTTCTATTAGTTCTTAGTAATATGCCTATATTCAGAACTACTGAGATAATTATTTCTATAAAGTTCCTTCCCTGTCATATTTTCATTTTGAAATGTTTAAAAATAAGTGATTTCCTAAGCTCATTGTGTGGTTATTATTGATCATTCATAAATTATAATAACTTAACCAGAAGAATATAGTAGCTGCTCAAGTTGATTGGTTCTAAATTTGTACACAGAACATAAGGCATAAGAATATTTGGTGTTAGAATAATCTCAACACAGTAATATTATTTGGCACTAATTCTGTACATATTGTTAAAAATCCTTCTCGATTTTTTAGTTTACTAAACAGCAAAAACTATTGTTAAGAAGTACATTTCCTTATTACAAATTTTAGAATATTACTTTTTTAACACACTGTATTAAGTATTATACAAAAATATATATGTTCATTTTAAATTGAAGGAAAGCACAAAAATATAACTTAAAATCTAATGTTTTTCTTTCTATGTAACTGTCAGAAGAAGAAAATTGTCTAGTTCGCTTGTATGGCAAGAAAAACCTTCTTCACACATTTATGTAATTTGTATTATTCCTAATCACAAGGCTTTACAGATTAACATCTATCCTTGGTAAGTGAATTCTGCATAGTGTGTCTTTGTGAAGTGTGCCATATCAGAAGATAATTCAAGATTGGTAATTCTCACCCTTTATTTTAATTTATCCTTTCTAGTATTGCAATAATCAACAAAAATGACTTTTAAAAGGCCATTCAGGGTGGTCAGTTAACACATAAATGTTCTTTAATGGTTTCCTATTTGTTTTGCATGCAATATTCCCCTAGGTAGAGCTAGACTGATTGAGGAAATATATAAAGTATTTTATGATATGCATGGTGATATTTTAATTGATTCCCTAAACAAGCACATTCAGATTATTAAAGAGAATGAGCATATCCTGTTTTCAAAGGTCTGTTATTTGATATTGGTCATCTCACAAACCAGGCAATCTATGATTAATAAGCTTCTTTTCTGTCACAACCCCAAATCCTAATATTTTAGGATTAATATCAGGGACATTGTGAAATTGAGAGATTCAAATATTTGGTATCATCACAGCCAAAAAGATGTTTTGAAAGTGATTTTCCCCCATGGCCTTAAATATTTTAGGTTTGCACTAGAATTTTGAAATACTAACTGATTTTTTCGAAGTAACAAACAGTTAATAAGAACCAGATGAATAAATACCAAGAACTACTTATGTCCTGGTGATGTAAAAGTGAATGAGATACTCTAGTGGTTCTCAACAAGATTGTGTTCTCTCAGTAATGAATGCCTTGTTTCAAAAATGTGTAAATCATATTTTGTGGTGTTTGTATGTGTATATGAGAGAGAGAGAGAATAATTAACAGTTCTATGTTCTATGTATCCCTTTTATATTCTACTCATAATTCATAGAAAATTAGATTTATTAAATGTGTGCTATGGAAGATATTCTCTATTTCACTCTTTTCCTCTTTTCTCTCTAATAAAGGCTTCTTTACCTCACCTTTAATTAGATTAACTGAAAACTTTGACATATAAAATAGGTGGAGTGTTTCTTACATAATTATAGGACTAAAAAGACAATTTTAGGACTGCTCATCGAATGTAAGTCAAGTTTCCCACAGAGAACAGATAATTGTTTACATTACACACACCACAGTTTCCAGGATCGCCTTTGAAATGTAGTTGAAACCTTCGAATTCTGAGTTGTGATCAATATGAGACAGGGCTGTGGTTTCTATAGCTGCTCTCTAGAGGCCTGTTCTTAAAGTTCATTACAGGTAATCTTACCATTCTCTCACATTTATTACCCTACTTCAGAATGAGTTACAAGTGCTTTTCATAGCACGTGAGAAATGGCATGTATAGGGAAGAATTGAAAAAGTAATTGAGAGAATGGGAGAAATATCCATGAGTAATAGACCAAGTCTTCTATTTATCTTACCTCAAAAAACCAAGAAGACACACAGAGCTTCATGCTGGTTACTATAATAACTCCAGGGTTCAGCTACCTCAAGGTCCTTATCTTCTGCCATTAACTCTTATCCCTTCTGGTTAAATACTGCTTTTTCTAAATGGCCATGGTTGATTGAGCTACCTACAAGAGTTGCCCCTGAAGAAGTTCTCCCCATCTCCAGGCTTACATATCATCTTTAGATGAATGACTTATGAACTGACCAGTAGATGCATATATTCAAGTTAAACATGAATTCTCTAGTATAGAATCTCTAGACTATGATTGATTAAGAACTTTCATCTATGGCATAATCCTTCTACAAAGAAATGATATTTTATAATATGCTGACTTCCTTGATCACCTACTCTAGGACTGTGTTTCAATAACTTCCTTTATATCCCATCGTTTTCAGCTTCTTCTTCTAAACTGGATAATTCCCATTGCTATAAAAAAGGCTCTAATATTTCCCATAAAAGAAACTTGATTTTTCTCTTTTCCTTTAATTGCTATTTTATACGTTTACTGTATCTTGAAACAAATGTAATGAAAATAGTTTCCTTTACTGGAAAGCTCTACCTTCTATTTTTTTTGTGTGTGTTCCAATGAGGGGCCTACCTCAGTCTTAATTCCCTATATGCAGTCTTCCTAGTGATCACCCAATGAAGGCCTATAACAGGTTGTGAGTAGACAAATCAGTGAACGTCAATAGAAACTATGAAACAGGGACTTCCCTGGCAGTCCAGTGGTTAAAACTCCACGCTTCCACTGCAGGGGGTGCAGGTGATCCCTGGTGGGGGAACTAAAGATCCCACATGAGGCGCAGTGTGGCCAAAAAAAAAAAAAAAAAAGAAAAGAAACTAAGAAACTATGAAACATAAATTCAGAGATCTAAAGACCAAAAAAAAAAAAAAAAAATGTACAGAGACTCAAAGACCTATGTGGTAATACCTAACAATCTAAAAAATGTGTAATTGGACTCCCAGAAAAGAGGGGATCAGAAAAACTATTTCAAAAATAATACCCTAAATTCTTTCTAAATTTGATGGAAAGTGTAAATCCACACATCCAAGTCATTAAATAAACTCCAAGTAGAATACACATAAAGGAAGCTATACTTAGACATATCAAAGTCAAGTTGCTAATAAAGCAGTGATAAGGATAATATCTTTTTTAAAAGCCAGAGGAAAAAATATGCACTATATACAAGAATACAGATAGAATGACAGAAAATTTCTCATCAGAAACTAAGCATGGAGTTATTTTTTAAAGGTGGTGAAAGAAAAGAGAAAAAAGAACTGTCAACCTAGATTTCTATACCTAGTTAACATGTCTTTAAAAATGAAGACAAAATAAAAGCATTTTCAGACCAACTACCACACAAATATTATGATGGCTAAAATCTTAAAAATAAGATCACCAACAATACTATTTGCTGGAGATGACACACAGCAACAAGGACTCTTATTCTTTACAAGATGATACAGTTGCTTTGGAAGTCAATTTCACAGTTTCTGATAAAACTACATATTGTATACCATAAAATTAGAATACTAAGTACTTATTCAAATTATTTGAAAACTTATGTCCACACAGAAACCAGCATGTGATAGTTTATAGTGTCTTCAGGATCACCCAAAACTGGAAGAAAGCAAGAACAACAAATAATTAAAATAGTACTGGATTTTATCCCAAAGTATAATATAAACATCCATGTGTCCGCAGTGACATAAATAAATGATTGAATAAATAAATGAATGAGGGGGAATATACTAGTTTCTTTCTTCTTTCTTTCTTTCTTCTTTCTTTCTTTCTTTCTTCTTTCTTTCTTTCTTTCTTTCTTTCTTTCTTTCTTTCTTTCTTTCTTTCTTTTCTTTCTTTCTTCTTTATTTCGGCTGCATTGGGTCTTCGATGCTGCACGTGGGCTTTCTCTAGTGGTGAGTGGGGGCTACTCTTCATTTCGGTTAGTGGGGGCTGCTCTTCGTTGCGGTGCCCGGGCTTCTTACTGCAGTGGCTTCTCTTGTTGCAGAGCACAGGCTCTAGGCATGCGGGCTTCAGTAGTTGTGGCACATGGGCTCAGTAATTGTGGCTCACAGGCTCTAGAGTGCAGGCTCAGTAGTTGTGGTGCACGGGCTTAGTTGCTCCATGGCATGTGGGATCTTCCTGGCCCAGGGATCGAACCCATGTGCCCTGTGTTAGCAGGCAGATTCTTAACCACTGCACCATGAAGGAAGTCCCCACAAGTGTCTAATGCAAAATAATCTCAAATAACTGAATAACTCCCCAGTCTTCAAGTGTGGGCTACACACAATGACTTCATTTCAAAGAGTACAGTATTCAAAGTGGGAAAATAATATTTTTACAGTAGAGAAACCTGAACCAAGTGATTAAAGTTAACATCAGTAATGCTAAGTAATGTTGTTAATATTATTGAAATGGCACTTTACATCTATGGTCTTTCTTCCATAAACCCATCATCCTATTCTAATCATAACAAAAACAGCAAACAAATCATAAATAAGGAACATTCTATAAAATACATGATCAGTCCTTCTCAAAAGTGTCAAGGTCATCAAAAACAAGGAAAGTCTTCAAAACTATTATTACAAAGAGGTACCAAGAGATGTAATGACTAAATGTAATGTGGTATACTTGATAAGATCTTGGGACAGAAAAAGGACATTAGGTAAAAATTAAGGATATTTGAGTAAACTATGGACTTTAGTTATTATCATTGTATTAACACTGGTCTATTAATTTGAACAAATTTGCCATAATATGTAAATTGTTAATAACAGAATAAACTGGGTGTTTGTTTGCTATATGTCATAGATTTACAGTTTTTCTGTAAATCTAAAATTATTTTAAACTAAAAAGTTATTAAAATAATATAAGGAAATGAAAAAATATATATATAAACATTAAGAGAAACTCAAGAAAGCTGGAGTGCATAGATTACTAGTCATGAAGAGAAATGTTTCAAAATGATAAAAATATATTCATCAAAAGATAAGCATATTAAATGTAAAGTAACCTAAAAACAGAGCTTCAAAATACTTAAAAGCAGAAGCATATAGAAGTGCAAGGAGTAATAACAAATCTAAAAATACAGTAATAGATTTTGATACCTTTCGCTCAGAAACTGACGTAACAAGTAAACAAAAAATCAGTATGACTATAGAGTGCCTAATGACCACTAAAACTAACCTAATTGATATTCATGGATCATCCAACCCTCAGATAGTAGAATATATTTTATTTTGAGCTGCACAAGAAACACTCTATAAATGAGAAAATATTCAGGGCCATAAAACAAGCTTCAATGAAAAAAGTATTGAAATTACACAATGTATTTTCTTTGACCATAATGGAATCAAAGTAAAAATCATTAATAGAAAGATATGCAGAAAATTGCCAAGTATTTAGAAAGTAGTCAAGATATTTTAAAATAATTCATGTGTTAATGTGTGTCATAATAGAAATAAGAAAATATTCTTACTTTCTTATATAAGTTAGAAGTTAGAAAATATTGGTTTGAATGAAGAAGGAAACACGATATATCAAAATGTGTGGGATACAGCTAAAGCAGTACCTACAGGGAAATTTGTATCTTTAAAGACTGATATTGCAAGAAAAAAAGAAGTTCTCAATTCAATGAACTATACATATACCTCAATAAGCTAGTAAAGAAGAGCAAATTAAACCCTAAGGAGCAGGAATAAAGAATAGTAATGGCAAAGAAGAAGAGAAAATCAAAGTAGAAAAGCAAAAGCTGGTTTCACAAAAAGATTTATAAAGTTGATAAATATCTAGCTAGATTAATCTATTAGAAAAGAAGAGAGAAAGAAACTCTAATTAGTATTATCAGGCATGAAACAGGAGACAGTACTACCAGTCCAAAAGACATTAAAAAGATAATAGAAGTCTATTATTAAAAAGTTTTTAATTGAATAATTAGATGAAATAGAAAAGTTCCTTACAGTCACACTATGAAAGTTTCCTCAAGAAGAAATAGATAATCACAATTGCCCATATCTACGAAAGAAACAGACTTCATGTGTAACATGAGAGAACTGTTTTAAAGACTTACTATAAAGCTATATTAATCAAGAGTGTCACTAAAACCCATCAAATTATAGTTTAGTGACTGAATTTTATTATATGAAAAATATACCTCAATAAAGTTGCTTTACTGCTTTAATATTATATATTAGTATATATTTTTACTTTTAATTATTATTTAATAATATATAATATATTGTTATATATTATATATAATATGTATAATTAATATTTATTATTATATATTATATTATATATGTACTGTGAGAATTGTGAGAAATATCTGTTGTTTAAGCCACCCAGTCTATGGTATTTTGTTATATCAGGATGAGCTAAGACACTTACCTTGCACCATATTAAAAAAAAAACTTGAAATTGTTCTTAGTCCTAAATGTAAAAGCTAAACCTATAGAAATTCTAGAAGAGCATACAATAATATTGTTGTGACTTTAGTCAGGGAAATAATTCTTAGGATGCAAAGAATATTAACTATATATAGAAAAATATATAGAATAAACATCAAAAATTTTAAAACATGCTTACAAACATTACTAAGAAAATGAAAATCAAGATACAGACTAGGAGATTGGCATTTACATATTTTTATAATATATATATATATTTATATTTATACAAATATATATTTAAATTATATAGAGAATTCTTACAATTCATTAATAATAATAACAATAAACCAATTTATATAATGCATAAAAGATTTGAGATACTTTAATCAGACAGTATAATTCAATTGCCAATGAGCCGATTTAAAGTGGCTCACCATCATGAGGTGTTAGAAAAATGCAAATTAAAACCAATGAGAGACCACCTCCCACTAGAATAGCTAAAATTAAAAAAAGCAAAGCTAAAATTAAAAAGACCAAGAAAACCAGTGTTAGCCAGGATACCCAGCAACTGGAACTTTCACACATTGGGTGTGGGAATGGAAAATGGAATAGCCATTTTGGAAAATAGTGTGTTGGTTTTTATATAATTAAGCACACATTTCCAAATCACTCAACAATCTGCTACTAGATATTTACCCAAGAGAAAAGAAAACACAGGCCCATGCAATGATTTGTATGCAAATGTTCACAGCACCTATTTCATACTAGCTCAAAGCTGGAAACAATCCAAATGTCCACCAAATGGTAAATGAAAAAGCACATTTTGTTACATTCTTACAATGAAATACCACTCACTGATTAAAAATGAGTGAACTGCCGATGCAAAGCCCAACATAGATGAATCTTAAAAGCACTACGCTATGTGAATAAAGGGGCAGACAGAACTGACTACATACTGTTTTGTGTTATTTATGTAAGATTCTAGAAAAGGCAAAATTATAGCGGCACAAAGCAAATCAGTTGTTACTAGAGGTTGGGTTTGGGGGTAGGGTCTTGACTGCAAAGGGGCCATGAGGGAACTTTTGAGGATGAAGGAAATGTTCTGTAGCTTGACTGTGATTAGTATTACACAACCATATTCATTTGTCAAAACCCATCAAAGTATAAACTTTAGTAAGTGAATTTTATTGAATGAAAAATATACTCAATAAGCTCATTTTATGGATATGCTTAGCAAAGTGCTTACCCTGTAGTAAATGTTCAATACATGGTGGATAAAATAAGCTTTTATTAGCAGGTTACAATGGTCTTTTTAAATAGAATTAGGACTCAAATTAGATTTTAAATACTACAGAATGACATCAAGTCCAAGTTCTGGTAAAACTTGCCTTAAAGGAGTTAAAAAAAAGAAAATGCTCACTCTTTTTCATAATCAGTTAATATTTAACTGGGATTTAAGTCACCTTGGATGGAAATATGAAAGACACAGTCTCTAATGGGTAATACATTTTATGTATTGGAAATAAATACATTTTCATGCCTTAACTTTTTTCTGTGCTTTCACAATTCTGACACAACGAAAATTTCCCTAGCTTTCAAAGCCCGCTGTAAACAGTAAACCTACTTTGCCAAGTAACAACTGAGTAGGAAAGGCGTGTTACTGCCCCATGTAATCACCCTTCTCTTCAGTAGCATCAAAATATTTGGACTGCCAGTTGCAGAAAACTATTTAGCAATTATGGAGTGACTGTTGGAGCCATGCCGTATCATTTTGAGCAGTACCAGCTCCCTAAAATGGCACCACTTTAGAAAACAGCATTGTAACACAGTGGGTGAGTGAGAATGTTCTGCATCCTCTAACACCTGTGCATAATGGGGGAACAGACTTAATGACCTCTCACTATATTCCCTTTGCTGGTAGACTGTATTCATAACTTGTGTGTTTTCTAATATTTTCTAGTAAACTTTTAAAATGAAATCAAGTTTTTGGTCTGATTTGTCATGATTTCCTGAGTTCCTACATAGAAATTCACCATAATTTTCACCACTCAGTATTATTATCTTCAAGACATTTTCAAATAAAAACCATCAGGCGCATCTCATTCTAAATTTCTGCTCACCTTGTAGAATTAGTAGGCTGAGAATTAGGCTCCCTGTAATTGGCAAGCTTCTCTTAACTTTTGTGCAGAGTGCAGGAACAAGGACTCATCTACGACTTCTGTGATTTTAGAAAGGTTCTCCTAGGTCACATTTATTTCTGTGTCCATTTGGAACCAACATGCTTCCTCTATATTCTTCTGTATTTGCAGATGTGAATAGAAAAGCAGAGGACAAAAACTGATTGTCAGGAAATTGTATCAGTAGTTAATTATGAACCTCTTGCTGCATTAATAATTATGCTAAAAAATACATATTTGTATCTGTTTTCTACTTTTAAAATATTTTAAATGCAGTATCTCATTTGATTCTCATGAAAACTCTGTATAGATCAGGTATTATATCTTCACAGATAGGAAGGAAGTATTATATCTAACAGATAGGAAAATTGAGGGATTCAAGGACCTGCCTAGAGCCATCTAGTACATAAATAATGTCAAAGGAAATAGAATCAAATCACTTTATTACAAACGTATTAGTGTTCTAAAATACCATAAAAATGAAATCTGGGTGGAAATGTAGAGAGATGTGCTCAAATCTACAATGGAGACTAATTTCAACAATTAGAAGAAAGGAAACAATATATTGTCTCTGAATCCAAGGAATTATTCTATATTTTGATCATAGTGGTTTTTACATGGCTTATACATTTGTCAAAACATCAAACTATACACTTTAAATGGGTGTTTTTATTTTATGGAAATTATGCTTCAAAAAAAGTTGATTATGTAATGTTACCTCTGAAAAATAGTGATATTTATATCTGCAAAATGTAATATTCTGCTTAATTAGCATATGTAATACATAGTTGATATGTAAGCATAATTACTGGCACATAAATTAAGCAGCCATTTTGATGATTTTATATATGATTACTGAATTAAGGAATTATGCTTTTTGAATCAGCCAATTATTATATTTTTTTAAATAAGCTGGCTTGGGTTTTCTTTCTACATCTACGATTATGAATTCTCCAGTAATCGTTTAAAATAATACAAATTCTATATTTGAAAAATTCTGATAGTAAAATTTGCACTTAGTATTCTATATGTAAAATGTAGCTGATATTTATGATACTATGAGAAACAATTATTTAAATTATCTGTAGGTTTACCAAGTAATTTAGTGTTTTCAGAACAGGATTCTCAAATTAAATACATATCTGCTTGTCTAATAATATTTATGCAATCAACTTGGGAGTTAACTTGCACGTTAAAAAAACCACACACACACACACACACACACACACACACTTTAGTTTAACTAGAAGAAACAATTAAAAAAATAACGATCGTAATGATAACCGTAATAAATTCTTTTTTTTCCCCCCCAGTGGATCAAGAACACCTGCTCTCAGGGCAGCCCCGGCTCTCAGGGGTATACGAACAAGAAGTGGGCCGAGGCGCGAGGTGGGGGTGGGGGTGGGGGCGGGGGCGGGGGCGGGGGCGGGAACCTCCTGCGTACGTACACGTCAGCCAGCGCCTATGGCCTCAGCGTCTGGCCCGGAAGAGGTCCTTCACTCTCACGGAGTACCCCTCCCTCGACCGTGTGTTCCTGTACGAGATCCTGGACGCCGTGCACCTTGCCAAGTTACACCACATTTAGGGCTTGTGGCTGACCACAGCCTCACCCTGAGCCATCTCATGGGAGTCTTGTGGGAGTTCTGCACCAAGCTGAATGACACCCAGCTGCGCTTCAAGCCGGCCTAACACCCTGACATGGAGCCCAGCCTGGAGGTGTTCAGCTCCCTTCAAGGCCTGAAGAAGTGGATGAAGGCCGGGAACTCCTGACTCTCCTGCCCAAGATGCTGCTGTCCATGGGGCTCCCCGAGAACCTGTCGGCCATTGCCTGGGGCCTTTCCCTGGAGCGCCCGATGATGATCAGGTATGGCTTTAACAATATCCTGCAGCAGGTGGACCACAAGGTAAACTTGCAGATGGTAAACACCAAACTGGGATTCTGGTGTGGATGGAACTTGTGGGGTGTAAATGAAATTGTGTGTGTATGCGTGTGTGGAGAGGGAGAGGGACAGAAAGAGAGAGGGACAGAGAGAGAGAGAGAGGCAGAGATGCATCCAATGGATTACTTTATAATGTTGTTAAAAAATCAGTTGACTAAATTTTGGGGAGTCTCTTCTAGTCTATCTATTCTATTCCATCAGTCTATGGATTTGTCCTTTCACCAATACCGCACTGTCTTGATTACTGTAGCTTTCAAGTAAATATTTAAATTGAGATGTGTGAATCTTTCAAATTTGTTCTGCGGTTTCAAAATCATTTTTGTCTATTCAGGGTTTTTAAATTGTTCTGTATAAGTTTTAGAATCAGCTAACAGATATCTACAAAAATTCTGCTGGAACTTTAATTAGGATTGCATTGAATCTACAGATCAAATTGGGAATAATTTATTTCTCAATGAAATTGAGTCTTTCAGTCCAAGAATATAATTCGTTGTTAATTATTTCCACTCATGTTTTATAGTTTTCAACATATAGATCCTGAATATATTTCATTAGGTTTTTAACCTAATATTTCAATTTTATTTAGTGCTATGGTAAATGATATATTTTTTTAAATTCCAGTTGTTCATTGCTAGTAGGTAGAAATAAAATTGATATTTTGATGTTGACTTTGTATTTTAAGACTTGATAAACTAATTTATTATTCTAGAAAAAATTCTGAGTTTTTCAGATTTTCCACCTAGAAAGTCATTTCATGTGTGAATATAAAAAGTATTATTTCTACTTTTATGTTTTGTATGCTTTTGATTTGTTTCATTTCATTGGCTAGCATATCTTGCTCAATGTTGAATGTGAGTCAGGAGAGAGTGTTCTTGAATTTTTCTTGATCTTAGGGATAAAGCATACAGGCCTTCACTATTAAGTATGATGTTAATAGTAGGTTATTATAGATAATCTTGTCAAATGGAAGATTCAGATTTACTGAGAGTTTATCATAAATTGTGGCTGTTGTTTTTTCAAATGCTTTCTTTGCATCTATCGGTAGGATTTTGAGCTTTTTTCTTGTTAGGTCTGTTAATATGATGAATCACATTGATTGATGTATAGATCTTGAACTTGCCTTGAATTATTGGAATGAATTCCATTTTGTTGTAATGTATTATCCCTTTTATTTATTGCTTGATTGCATTTGCTAATATTTTTCGTGGAGGACATTTGAGTCTATGTTCATAATAAGTTGTTTCTAAAGCTGCCAAACTTTTGTCATTATATCTAGTTATGACCAAAAAAGAAATTCAGATTGACTTGATGGTTATAACAAATTTGAGTCTTGCTAAGGAGATGCCTATATTTTTACCTTTGAAAAATAACTATTTGTCTCAAATTTGCCTTATTACATTATAGTATGTTTTTATTTACTGTTAGTAGCAAAATGAAGGGTGATTGGAAAGTATGTTGTTTATTTAATACTAGTATTACAAAGAGGCTTTTTTTATAACTTGCAGGCACACTTGGGATTTTTGCCCCAGTTTTAAAGAATGACAGCAAAAGCACCTTTATCTGACATTTAGGATGATTAAATTTTGAAAAATCACTTGGCATATTCAGCATGACTCCACAGGGTGCTCTAGCTTTATAAGGCAATGCATCATGTTAGCTTAACTTACATTTAAGATTTGCTGGCCTGGTATTATTGTGTTAGGCAGTATTGCTGAAATGGAAACATAAAATTTTGCTGCCATGAGATCAAGTTTCTGCCTGCCCTACACTAAATTAGTTCCATACAGTTTTAAAATGCAATGTTTATTCTGGTTCTAGTAGTATTGTGAAATGGCAAACTGTGCTTAAGTACATAAAATTAAGCCTACTCTGTGTGAAAACAGATGTTGTTTTTATTCATGTATCATTTAAATTCAGGAGTAAAGGTTGCTTAACCACCAAGAAGGTTTATATGAAGCTAAAAGAAAGAAGCCAATTGTGTCTGAGAGTTCGTTTTTAAAACCAACATATCCTTCTGGGCCATAATGCTTAATTTTTATGAGCCTACATATATATTGGCTACTACTGCAACATAACAAGAAATGTAATGAGACATGCAAAGAAAGAGGTTATAATAGTTACAGTGTTCATAAAAAGTGTCCCATCAATGACATCCTACTTTGAGAATATATATATTCAAGAAATATTAAATAAAATGGAATAATGAGTCTAACTCAATTTTAAAAGCACAAAATTGGTTTGTTACATATGTTAATTAAACCATTTGAAGAAAAAAATTCACAAATAAGAGTGTGACAAAAAATCAGTTATCATTGAAAAATACCTTGAACAATATGGATGAGGCAAACTATCATTTTGGCAAAGAAGAAAAAAGTAAGCAAACAATGTATATAGCTCCTTTGTTTTTTCTATCCTCCAATATTAAAAAAGTCACCAAATAGTGTTTATTTTAAACAAAACATAAAACTGTTGAATGAGTGGATCATTACCTGCTAACTATAAAATGATCTTATGGCTAACTACTTAGAGAATACTATTGAACACATGAAATTTCTCAAAATTTATATAACCATTTAATAATTTTCTTGTTTAGCAATTATGTATAATTCTGTGGAAGTATTTTTTTTGATTTGTATATTTTCAAGCATTTATTTCATTTTCTTGCCAATATAGGACCAATTAAGTAAAATGGTAAACTTTATTTTTTCCCTTAATATTTTACTAGTATAAATGGGAAAATAGTAGTAAAATGGACTTTTGGTATTTTCTATAAAAGTGACTATAATCATTCCTAAGTTCTTATATGTAAGAAATAATTTATGTGAGTAAAATTATATTTTTAATTGTATTTATTAAACCAGGCTCACCTACTGAGTAATGTAAAACAAAATAAGCAATATACAATTTCAAGATGGCAGTGAAATAAGTGTTAGGAAATATCAATTTTAATTTTTATACAATTTTTCCCTAAAATAAATTGATTTAATATACTAGAGAGATAAAATAGCATCTATCATACATGAAGTACTTGGAAAAGGGAATTTGATATTACTTATTTGGCAACCGTATAAATTTATGAGCACCAAGTCTTGTAAGGGATATTGATAACTATTAATATTTATTGAAGGATTGTGACTATCACAGGTCAATAAAAGGGAATTTTTATGCAGATAATGATCTATTTCCTCCCCCCCCCCCTTTTTTTTCACTGTGCTTAAATCTTAGTATACAAATGTAGTGGATTTTTAAAGTTATCCAAACTTAAAAAATTTGTATTGTGATGTTCATTTAATTTTAATTTTTTAAGAAAAATGAAAAGTATTCCAAATTTGGTCAATCAACTGAAATTGAAAAATATTCAGCCAATTAAGTTAAGGGACATATAAAAATATTGACCAGTTATATCTCTTTCATTGTGATGTCAAGCATAACGAATTGTCTTGGCAATTATCTTGCAATCATAACTACTAGCAAGCATTTTGGTTGTGTACATTTAATATACAGTTTGGAAATTATTTTAAAGTTACCTGTTACTCTAAGACTTAGGGGTGTCAAACTAACTTTATGGGAATTCATAGATTAAGAGTAACATTTTATGTTACTCTACTTGGTCATTAAGCAGTTCTGCAACCACAGTTGCTGTCCAGAGTGTTGTGACAGTAAAGGTTTCACCCTAAACTCTGTTATCAATGTAGAAAAACAAACGCATTCAATGTTAATATTTTAATGAAACATTCCTCTTTCTCAGCAAAATTTTTTTCAATATTCAATTTAAAGTTTATTCAATGTTTACTATAGTTAGGTTTACAGTGAGTATAAATAAGGTCATTTTTATATTTATATAGTATAAACTATAGCAACTTTCCTGATTCTTAAAATGTCGTGCAGTTTTATTTGGATTTCCCTGACGGAATGCTTTCTATGTGTCTCTGAAAATTGTTTGCTTTCTGTAATTATCACATAGTATCCATTATGTGGGTTGTTAAAGGGGAGAAGTGTGTACGTGTACGTGTGTGTGTATGTGTGTAACTAACATTCCTAAATAAAGCAAGAAGATGACTTAATTTCCTTGCACTGTCATAATGGAGCATTATTTAACAGATTCCCTGAACTATTGTTAATTATGTAGGAAAATGCACTTGTGTTTATCTTTGCTATTTATTATGTGATTAGCACCCAGACGTTATGGAGTTACACGTTAACTAGTGGATTTCTGTCTAGTAGAAAAGCTAATTACAATGCTATATTTTTAATGTTGTGTAGGATTTCAACTTTTTTGGTGTCTATTAACATATTTAATTTAGCATTCCTTTGACTAGGTGATTATATAAATCTTCATTTCTCAAATTATTTTTTGAACCAGCTTTACCATCTTACTAGTTCCTTAATTGATTAATGTTTTGAATAAGTACCTTTGACATATATTGTTCTGTATTTGTGTGAGGGTCATGTTTTTAATTTTGAAAATTGTATTTTATAGATTCTATGTACAGTAATTCCAAAAATGTGATAAGTAGGAAATCTGTGTTTTTAAAAATTTTATTTGGATACTAATTTACACTAGATCATGACTAAAGGCAGAGTCTGATGGCACTCCTTTAGATTTCCCCTCGAGTCTCACTCAGTCATTATCACAAAGCATTTAATAAAGTTTAAAAAAATGAGGTGAATTTCCTCTAGTGATTTAATGCATTGGATCCCTTATAAGGCCCCTCACTTATGCTTTAGAATTTTACTTTTGAAATATGTTCAGGAAGATATGAATTGTGCTATATCTTTACAGCTTCAAGGCAGACATTTATACAAGCCATCAAAACCTTAAAAGAGCTTATCTGTCTTCATGGAAACAATCTTTTCAAAATACATAACTTTGCTGTTACATGTATGAGAGACGGAATAGAAAAGAATTGGCTCAGTTTAGAGAAAATCATATTCCCATAGAACACTGACTACCTAAATGTGATAATGCATTAATCTATTTGTGATTATGCAAAAAATATTGAAAAGCAGTCTCCTTCAACAGATGTGTTTCTTGTCCCAATAGCTTGTTTGCAGCCTAAACTTACATATTTCAGCTGTCTCTTTGCATATTTCCTGACAAAGCATTTCCTAGTCATCTGGGTTGTGTGTCTTGCCATTCTTATTCTAAAACATGTATTTCTGTGGGCTAAGATAAGGTTAGAAACTTTTAGGAACATAAATATGATTCTGTTTCAAATTCTCAAATGCATTATGTTGTTTAAGGATTTAGATTTAGACTGCAAATAATCACTAATTTGTAGACTTAAAAAATGTCCCATCATTTTTTAGGTCAAGCTCCAGAGTTCCTTTGCATCACTACCATAGATAATATTATTACTTGGTGGTTTGGTAATCATATATTTCTGAATGTTAACTAACAAAATATATTAGATTTTGAGTCATTCTACCATGCCATTGTATCTTCTTTGATCTTTCATTTTTGGGCCATAATAGACAAAAATTTTCTCCAGTAATGTTTAATTTACATCATTATCAAGGTTGATTATGTCACTCATAGTAGAAAAATTGATAAATTAGGTTTCTATACTTTCTCACATCATTTAATTTTAAAACACATAATTAAAATGTATTTTTAAAGCCTTTCCTACTAGATTGGATGTTTTTAAAATGTGTCATTTCTTTTGCTTTAGATTGAATCAAGGATGGAGCTAGCGTTATGGGGTTTATAGCACAAGTTGAATTGTAATGTTTTTGACATTTGTAGAGGTGATTTTTTTTTTACACAAACCCTGTGAGCTCTAGCTTATAGAAGTTACTCAGAAACAAAAATTCTGAGTTTCACATGATTTCTGTCAAGATAACAATTGCTGCATGTATTGAGAACTACGAATATTTCTAGCTTTTTTGGAAAATTCCTGATCATCTGTTATAGATAAATAACTGCAAGAAGTGTAAGCAGGGATTCTAGGTATACAGCCAATAGCATGTTTTCCAGTTTATTCTACCTCTGAGTTTACTTGGCAAAGACAGCAAACAAAAATGCAATACTATTTTAGGCACATTTTTGTGATATACTAATCAGTTAAGTAATATGTATTACCTGACTGAGGAACTAATTTTTGGGTGAAAAACTCAATCTTCCATCCTTAGAATTACTAGAAAGTATCACTTGTCAGTTACATGACCTTGGAAAAAAGTCTCATTTCCTTCATCTGTGAAATTGGGATAATAATTGTACTTTCTTCATAGGTTTATAGTGAAAATAGAATATTTGTAAAGCACTTAAAAGATTTCATGGCATGTTGGACAGTTAATTTTAATAATGATTACTATTTTTGGATAAAAAATCTCAATATGAAATATGACTATGTATTTTCATAGCACTTTAAGAACAATTATTTTCATATATATTGTCTTATATGTATGCAATCAATATAGTCCTGATAGATAAAATGACTGTTATCCAGACATTATAAATAAGGAAATTAAGAAATAATTGTTGTAGTTTTGAAATACTCCTAAAATACTATTAAATGCTCAGAGAGCTGATACTTAAATTGATACTTAAATGGCAAGGCCTCAAATTCAGATCTTCTGATTCCAAATCAAAAATTCTTCCCATTACACCAAAATGAAAGAACTCAAATCTTTTGAGTGAGAAGAAGCAACATCCCCCCCCTCCCCAAGGAGTCTCCTTTTCTCCCACCAATTCTGGAAAGCATTTGCTTATTTTAGAACCAACGAATCTGAGAATCATTAGACATATGAGTGGATATTTTTAAAAATAAAGGCATATTTAGATAAACTAAAAAACATCAAGAGTAAATCTGAGCTATAAACTTACCAACCCACAAAATATATAAAACGGACATCAGCAGAGAGTATGACATCAGTGGCAGCCTGCATCACTCAATGGTGGATCAATCTCTATCAATTACAGACCTGTCTGGGTGTCCTGGAACAACACATAAACCAAACAAATAATGGATAACTAGTCACAGAGAGAAAATTGTTAAATTGCCACCTCGTACCCTTATGGTAATGGCAGCAAGGAAACCCATAGTTATTTTTTTAAGAATACCGATGATTTTTCCAGCATAAGCAGTGTGCTTAGAGTACCAGAGTTGCATGATTTTGTCAGAATTTGAAACTAAATATTCAAAGAATGATCTCACAATATTTATGTTAGTAGTAGAATAATATTGCATGAAGGGATACATGTTGAAAAGGAAGATATATATTGTTTTACATTATTTAAATAATTACCTAATATTGAATTGATGAAATTATATAAGTTATGTAGTCCTTATTACCTGAGCAAAAACTCACTTAATGAAATAACAGTTTACTTATGACTTGTTTCAAGAATCTTTCTTTGCTCTGTCCGCCAATCTGAAATTGTTCTTTCCAAACATTTGCTAGAGTACATTCATTTCTGTACTTAGAAACTTAAGCCACTTAAGCTCAGACCTCAGAGTAATATATCATTTCTACTAACTTCCCCTTTCTGAAATACAGCAAAGACTGGTGAGATGAGTGTATTGGTCAGGGTTCAACTAGAAAAAAAGAACATCTTATAGGATACACACACACACACACACACACACACAAGTATACATACACATATATACATATATGTAATAAATATGTGTATTAGTTATAAGGCATATGCATTTCTTACATGTATTTATTATAAGCAGTGTATCTGTTTTTATATAAGTATGCATTTATTTTAAAGAACTGGCTTATAATTGTTAATACTGGCTAAGTAAATCTAAAATCCATGGGGAAGGCAGTCAGGAAAGGAAGGAAAAATCACAAGGAGGGTGGAATCTCAAATGTATAGGCTGAAGCTTGCTGTCCATGGGCTAAAATCTGTTAATTTATTAAAGGTCTAATGTTTAAAGGTTTTCTAGTTGATTAATTCAGGCTCTTTTGATTCACTTAAAGCCAACTGATTAGAAACTTCAATCCTGTCTACCAAATTGCTTCTCAGCTGTATGTAGTAATGTTTCAATGAATAATGGGGAAGTTGTTTGCTTGTTACCAAAGTACTGCTGCCTTTGTCCTCCAGCTTTCTTAAGAGAATATCATTTGTAGCTACCCTAATCAGAAGCATACTAGAAAGGGAATTCTGTGTACCATAGTTCAGCTTAGCCAAATTGACATATTAAAATCCATTCCAGTGGCATTCTTCCTTAATTATGTAATTCTGATACGTTTAGCTTTGGTAACAGGTTTTCTTCTGATGCTTTGGGAAATTCAACAATTTGGAGGTTACACCAAGATCCATATGAGACTCCCTGACTGTGCAACCCAAGACTCTCGACTCAAAAGCAGTGTTTTCCAGTGAGGCAGCTTGAGACTCACTCAGGGGTCTGTTCAACTGGAAGAAAAGGCTGTTTCTCATGATGTTCTGATTTCTATTTTCTTTTCATTGAAGTCAGACCAAATGTGAGGCTTTATTTATCGTCTCCAACGAAGTAAGATCCCTTTTAGGAATCCTTTGGTTTTCTGTTCTTATTTGAAAGACTTTTATCTTTGGTGGAAAATGGTATTGGTATTGTCAACACTACTATTTGTCAGTCTTCATCAGTTTTTTAGTGTTAAGTCTGTAAGATGTTCCTAGGGAAAAAGATGATCTTGATAAATTTATTTCTTGAGCTGGCTCTTGGGCCTGAGGGTTTCAGAATGTAACTCTTCAGAACAACAACTTTTGGACAAAACTTATAGAAACCTATGAGAATTTTCCTCAGGCTGTCTTGCTTTGTCTTTGAGACTCTTGTTCTGTGAGAAACCTCCCTTCCAAACTTTGTATATGCTAGGAGTCCTTGATTGTGAATGTCCAAGACAAGTTGCATAAGAAACTTTTAGACTGACCTTTCCTAGACTCTCATGAGTTTTTCTCAGTTTAAACAGAACTCCATGCCCTCTCCAAGCCAGGCTGTTTAAATTATAATTTAATTATAATGGTCATTTATTGAATTATCACTCTAAATAGCATAATTCCACCAAAGATAATTTAGAATTACAGTGGCCACTCTCAGAAGCTTTTGAGGTCAATAATTTATGTTTATGTGAGAGTTTCCATAGAATATAAACTAAGTAAATTCCAAAATATTCAAAAGTCTGTACTTTCTGATTAGTGTGAGGGAGCTAAACTGTTTTCCAAACTGTAACATTTTACATTCTCATCAGCAACGTATGAGGTCTCCTTGCCAATACTTAAGATTGTCTGTATTTTTTATTATAAATAAGCTAGTGAGTATGAAATGGTATCTTATTATGGTTTTAATTTGCATTTTTCCAAAGTATATTTTGTTCATTTTTAATTGGTGTGTTTATCTAATACATAGAAATACAGTTGACTTGTCTGTTGCGGTCCTGTGTCCTGAAACAGTGCTTAGCTCATTTATTAGTTCGAGTATCGGCTTTCTTTATCTGTCACCGCCACTTCAATAACTATTGGATCTGCTAGATCATATGGCCCAAGTGACAGAGCAGCTTGCACTGACTCTGGACCTGTTGTAGAGCCTTCTCCTGTTCTGGGCCCCACACAAAACAAGCAGCTGTTCGGGTTACACGGTTAATGAGGTGGAGTAGAACAATAAAATGAGGTATATGTTGCCTCCAAAATCTAATGAAACCCACTAAGCATTCTGCTTCTTTCTTGATTGTTGGAGGGGACAGATGCAACATAACCCATAACCTATAACTTAGAAGGGGTATCTTCACATGCTTCACACTTGACATGCTGTACCCTTAGAAATTTCGCTGAGGTGGAAGCCTTCTAAATTTTTGTCAGATTTATTTCCCACCCTCTGGCATGCAAGTGTCATACCAATGAGTCTAAGAGTATTTGCACTTCTTGCTATCTAGGTCCTGTCAGCATAATGCTATCAAACTAACTGACCAATGTGATGTCTTGTAGAAGAGAAAGGTAATCAGGAGCCTCCAAAGTAAATTATGACATAGAGCGGGAGAGTTGATATGCCCCTGAGGTAGAACAGCGAAGGTGTATTGCTGGCTTTGCACCTAAAACAAACTGCTCCTGGTGGTCTTTATTAACAGGTATCAAGGAAAAAGTATTTGATCAATGACTACATATTAGGTACCAGAGGATATGTTCTGAAACCACATCTGATTTAGCAGCTGCAATTGGAGTCACTATCTGGTTAAGTTTACAAAAATCCACTAAAATCCATCTGTTTTCTTCACTGGCCAGATAGGATAGTTAAATGGGAATGTGGTAGAAATGATCACCTCTGCTTCCTTCAAGTCCTTGGTGGTTTTAACCGTGGCAGTCCCTCCAGAATGAGGTACTGTTTTGGTTTACTGTTTTCCTAAGTAGAGGCAGTGACATTTTGGGTCTCCTGGAATTAGTGTCAGTTCATAGATGGTGCTCAATAGTCCCCGAAAGTCCCCTTTCCCCCAAAGCACAGTTACCCTGGTAAAAGACTGTAGGTCCCTTTGGGGAAGGCTGGGGGAAATATTAAAATACATGGTTTTACTACTGCACTGGGATCCTTTCTTAAGGGGGCCCATCCTCTCCTTCATTCATGGGGTTCTAGGTGTGTAAAGTTTAGTTTGATCTTCATTTACTAGTACCTAGGGTTGTAAAGTTAGGTATCCATGGGATATCCATTTAACATCCTAAAACGATTACACTCCAAATTGAATTTGTACAATCATAACTTCAATAGCATAAAAAATTGCTCCTTTACACCTCTATCTCCACTCTTTTCATTTATTGATGCCACAAGATTACACCTTAATAATTGTATGTCCAAAAACAAAACTAATAATTGTTTTTAAATGTGTTACTCTCTTAAATTATGTAGAAAACAAAATGTGGAGCTACAAACCAAAGTTAAAATAATACTAACTTTTAGACTAATAATTGTTTTTTTAAGTGTATTAGTCCCATAAATCATTTAGAAAACAAAAAGTACAGTTACAAACCATTGTTTAAATAGTACTAGCTTTTATAATTGCCTGTGTATTTACCTTTATTTAGATTTTTTTTTCTTTATATGGCTTTGAGTTTCTATCTACTATCCTTTCATTTCAACCAGTAGGAATTTCTTGAGCATTTCTAGCAGGACAGGCCAAATGCTATGAACTCCCTCAGCTTTTTTAAATCTGGGAATGTCTTAATTTTACCCTCACTTTCCCTGTGCTGTACTGATTATTGTAGTCATAGTTGATTTTACAATTTTTTATCTTTTAACCTTTGTACTAGCTTATGTAAGTGGTTGATCCTCAGCCTTTACTATATATTTGCCTTTACTAGTGGGATTTTTCCTTCCCTACAGATTCTTACTTCTTGTTTTAGCCTTTTCTTTCCCACTTAAAGAAGACCCTTTAACATTTCTTTTAGGGTAGGTTTAGTATTAATTAACTCTTTTCATTTTTGCTTGTCTGAGAAGTTCTTTCTCCTTCAATTCTAAATGATAATCTTGCTGGGTAGAGTATCCTAGGTTACAGGTTTTTCCCTTTGAGATTTTTATATATCATGCCACTCCCTTCTGGCCTGCAAAGTTTCTGCAGAAAAATCAGCTGATAGCCATATGGTGGTGCCCTTGTATATGACTCTGTTTTTCTCTTGCTGCCTTTAGAATTCTCTCTTTACCTTTGGCCATTTTAATCATGATATGTCTTAGCGTGAGTCTGTTTGGATTCGTCTTGTTTGGGACCCTCTGTGCTTCAGCTTTGGGAAGTTTTCAGCAATAATTTAATCAAATACCAAATATCAAATATTTTTGA
The DNA here is from genome assembly GCF_028021215.1 of Eschrichtius robustus. NCBI lineage: Eukaryota > Metazoa > Chordata > Mammalia > Artiodactyla > Eschrichtiidae > Eschrichtius > Eschrichtius robustus. Next base: position 92,964,346 of record NC_090826.1, read on the forward strand.
CCCTCTCTCTCTTCTCCTCCTGGACATATATAACGTAAATGTTGGTATGCTTGATGTTATCCCAAAGATCCCTTAAACTGTTTTCATTAATTTTTTTAAATTTTTATCCAATTGGGTGATTTTTATTATTCTGTCTTCCAGACTGTGTATTCATTCTTCTGTATCACCTAGTCTGCTGTTAGTTCCTTCTAGTGCCATTTTCATTTCAGTTATTGTATTCTTCAGTTTTGACTGGTTCTTTTTTATATTTTCTAGTTCCTTGTTAAAATTCTCACTGTGTTCATACATTCTTTTCCCTAATTCAGTTAGCGTTCTTATTACTAATGCCTTGAATTTTTTATCTGGTAAATTGTTTATTTCTATTTCATTGTGTATTTTTTTTCAGGTTTTTTTTCTTGCTCTTTCAATTGAGACCAATTTCTGTCTTCTAATTTTGCTTAACTTTCTCTGTCTCTATGAAATTAGGTGAAAAAGCTACCTATTGTAGTCTTGAAGAAGTGTCTTTAGGTGGGAGCATCCCTATACAGTCTGGATGTGCCCAGTGGCTTTGGTGGGAGAGCTGGATTTGATGTGAACACAAATCATATCGTTCCGCAGGGTGTGCTGACAGCTATCACCTTGGTAGGAGGTGGGCTTGGAAGTGGAAGGATTAGAAGCCAGAGCCAGTTTTTAAGCAGGGGCTTCTCTTCTGCTCAGCGGCCATCACTGCCCTATTGGGGCCAAAGTTGGGTCCCAAGTTGCTGGAGCAAAAACCCTGAGGGTTGGGTCCGAGCTAGCTTCATTCCTTTTGTTTGCTCTCCCTCCTCCCAGCATGACACCCTTGCCCCAGAGGGGATCAGTGTTGGAGCAAGAGGGGCTGGTGTGGGCACTTGGCATGTGTTGGGGTGCACACTGTGGTGATCTGTCTGGGGTCTGCGATACAGACTGCTTCTGATGAGCTGCCTGTGTAAGTGCCATTAATAGCTGCCTATGCCCTGCTCAGACACTGCTTTGGGTCTGAGTCTCCTTTGTCCTTCACAGCCGGGCTCTCCCCTTGGCCTCTGCCAACCTTGCTCTGGTGTGGGTATACCACAGGACAGGCAGTGCCTACGTGGGCTCTTGACGTGTGTCAAGGCACAGGCTGTGGTGCTCTGGCCACAAACAAAGATGGGGCTACTTCTCTTGTGCTGCCTGTATAAGTACCAGTAATGGCTGACCCTGCCCTGCTCAGACATCTCTTCAGATGTGAGCTGCCTCTGTGCCTCACAGCTGGGCCCTCATCCCAGTGTGGACCTGCACCAAGAAGCAGGTGGGGCTGGAGCATTCGCTCAGCTCAGGCTGCGGCGTGCACAATGGCAGTGGTGACAGGAAACCGGCCAGCCTCTTATCTCTTTTGCAGTTTCAGTTCACCCTCTCCACCCTGCTTCAGGGGCAAGCATGTGCGCACACACTCAAAAGCAGAGCCCAGGCTTCCCTCAGCCCTCCTGTTAATCCCACTAGCCCTCCAACCAGCCAAGGGGACTTGTGTTTTCTGTGTTAGACCCCAGGGCTGGGGCACCCAATATGTGGCTTAAAACACTCACTCCCCAGGGAGGATCTCTGTGTAATCTCCCTTTTTCTCTGAGTCCCCTCCCAGGGGCACAGGTCAGGACCCGATCGCTTCACTTCCCTTCCTGCCCAATTACATGTGGATTTTTCTTACAGCCTTGGTTGTACAGGAGTCTTTCTGCCAGTTTCCATTTAGTTTTCAGTTAGAATTGCTCCACATATAGATATGTTTTTTATGTGTTCATTGAGGGAGGTAAGATCCACGCCCTCTTACTCCACCATCTGATCTCTTCCTCTCCCTCACTGTTTTTTTTTAACATCTTTATTGGAGTATAATTGCTTTACAATGGTGTGTTAGTTTCTGCTTTATAACAAAGTGAATCAGTTATACATATACATATATCCCCATATCTCTTCCCTCTTGCATCTCCCTCCCTCCCAACCTCCCTATCCCAGCCCTCTAGGTGGTCACAAAGCACGGAGCTGATCTCCCTGTGCTATGCGGCTGCTTCCCACTAGCTATCTATTTTACATTTGGTAGTGTATATATGTCCATGCCAATCTCTCACTTTGTCCCAGCTTCCCCTTCCCCCTCCCCGTATCCTCAGGTCCATTCTCTAGTAGGTCTGTGTCTTTATTCCCGTCTTGCCCCTAGGTTCTTCATGACCTTTTTTATTTATTTATTTATTTTAGATTCCATGTATATGGTTAGCATACGGTATTTGTTTTTCTCTTTCTGACTTACTTCACTCTGTATGACAGTCTCTAGGTCCATCCACCTCACTACAAATAACTCAGTTTCGTTCCTTTTTATGGCTGAGTAATATTCCATTGTATATATGTGCCACATCTTCTTTATCCATTCATCTGTTGATGGACACTTAGGTTACCATTTTCTTAATTGGTTTGGGTTTGTTACTGTAGGTCTTTTCCTTCTCTTGTGTCTCCTGCCTAGAGAAGTTCCTTTAGCATTTGTTGTAAAGCTGGTTTGGTGGTGCTGAATTCTCTTAGCTTTTGCTTGTCTGTAAAGGTTTTAATTTCTCTGTCAAATCTGAATGAGATCCTTGCTGGGTAGAGTAATCTTGGTTGTAGGTTTTTCTCCTTCATCACTTTAAATATGTCCTGCCACTCCCTTCTGGCTTGCAGAGTTTCTGCTGAAAGATCAGCTGTTAACCTTATGGGGATTTCCTTATGTGTTATTTGTTGTTTTTCCCTTGCTGCTTTTAATATTTGTTCTTTGTATTTAATTTTTGATAGTTTGATTAATATGTGTGTTGTCGTGTTTCTCCTTGGATTTATGCTGTATGGTACTCTCTGTGCTTCCTGGACTTGATTAACTATTTCCTTTCCCATATTAGGGACGTTTTCAACTATAATCTCTTCAAGTATTTTCTCACTCCCTTTCTTTTTCTCAGACCCCTATAATTCGAATGTTGGTGTGTTTAATGTTGTCCCAGAGGTCTCTGAGACTGTCCTCAATTCTTTTCATTATTTTTTCTTCATTCTGCTCTGCAGTAGTTATTTCCACTATTTTATCTTCCAGGTCACTTATCTGTTTTTCTGTCTCAGTTATTCTGCTATTGATCCCTTCTAGAGAATTTTTAATTTCATTTATTTTGTTGTTCATCACTGTTTATTTGCTCTTTAGTTCTTCTAGGTCCTTGTTAAACGTTTCTTGTATTTTCTCCATTCTATTTCCAAGATTTTGGATCATCTTTACTATCATTATTCTGAATTCTTTCTCCAGTAGACTGCCTATTTCCTCTTCATTTGTTAGGTCTGTTGGGTTTTTGCGTTGCTCCTTCATCTGCTGTGTGTTTTTCTGTCTTCTCATTTTGCTTAACTCACTGTGTTTGGGGTCTCCTTTTCACAGGCTGCAGGTTCGTAGTTTCCATTGTTTTTGGTGTCTCTCCCCAGTGGCTAAGGTTGGTTCAGTGGGTTGTGTAGGCTTCCTGGTGGAGGGGACTAGTGCCTGTGTTCTGGTGGATGAGGATGGATCTTGTCTTTCTGGTGGGCAGGTCCACCTCTGGTGGTGTGTTTTGGGGTGTCTGTGGCCTTGTTATAATTTTAGGCAGCCTCTGTGCTAATGCATGGAGTTGTGTTCCTGTCTTGCTAGTTGTTTGGCCTAGGGTGTCCATCACTGTAGCTTGCTGGTCGTTGAGTGGAGATGGGTCTTGGCGTTGAGATGGAAATCACTGGGAGACTTTCGCTGTTTGATATCACATGGAGCTGGGCGGTCTCTTGTGGACCAGTGTCCTGAACTTGGCTCTCCCACCTCAGTGGCACAGCCCTGACGCCTGGCTGGAGCACCAAGAGCCTGTCATCCACACGGCTCAGAATCAAAGGGAGAAAAAAAAGAAAGAGGAAGATAAAATAAAGTAAAATAAAATAAAATAAAATAAAGTTATTAAAATAAAAGATATTTATTAAGAAAAAAAGTTTTTTAAGTAATTAAAAAACAAAAACAAAAACGGACAGACGGAACCCTAGGACAAATGGTAAAAGCAAAGCTATACTGACAAAATCACACACAGAAGCATATACATACACACTCACGAAAAGAGAAAAAGGGAAAAAAATATATATATATCATTGCTCCTAAAGTCCACCTCTTCAGTTTGGGATGATTCGTTGTCTATTCAGGTATTCCACAGATGCAGGGTACATCAAGTTGATTGTGGAGATTTAATCCGCTGCTCCTGAGGCTGCTGGGAGAAATTTCCCTTTCAATTCTTTGTTCATACAGCTCCCGGGGTTCAGCTTTGGATTTGGACCCGCCTCTGCGTGTAGGTCACCTGAGGGCATCTGTCCTTCGCTCAGACAGGACAGGGTTAAAGGAGCAGCTGCTTCGGGCTCTGTGGCTCACTCAGACCTGGGAGAGGGAGGGGTACAGAATGCGGGGCGAGCCTGCGGTGGCAGAGGCCTGCGTGACGTTGCACCAGCCTGAGGCGCTGTGTGTTCTCCCAGGGAAGTTGTGCCTGGATCACGGGACCCTGGCAGTGGCGGGCTGCACAGGCTCCCAGGAGGGGAGGTGTGGATAGTGATGTGTGCTTGCACCCAGGCTTCTTGGTGGCTGCAGCAGCAGCCTTAGCATCTCATGCCTGTCTCTGGGGTCCGCGCTGATGGAATTGTTAGTATAACGCTTATTTGGAAAATGTATATTAAAGCACACAGACACTCAATTATTATTAGATCTTTTCTGCTTTCTCTTTTTGGTATCTTAATTGCATATTATTTCTTCTTCATCCCTATATCTAGTTATCCAGTTATGCAATCCAATTTGTTTCTCCTCTAAAGGAGTATTCTATTTACACATTCTTATTTTATTATAGTTTCTTATGCACTAATTGAAGACCACCTCACCTCATACTGTTTTCCCCCATAACCATGTTGTATCTGAATATTCTTCCCTAGATCTTTGCATAACTGATCTTGTCTTGTCATTGAAGTTTCATATCAAATTTCCAGCAGAGCTTTTCTGAAATTCCCCACATGTCCCAACTCACTTTCCATCATTCGTCCTGTTTTGTTTACTTCATAATATTTACAGCTGAAATTGTCCTATCTCTTTATTCATTTATTTTCTGTCTTCATTGTTAGATCATAGGTTTTATGAGATCTAGGACCTCATTTCTTTTTTTTTACTACTGTAAACTAAGAAGAAAAAACTGTTGCTAAAGTAGAGTGGACAGTAGACTTTTTGTCTATGGACAACTGACTTTCTGACCACATTCATAGGCAGAACTTTTCTGTATCTTTCAATCTGTTATGTGCCATCATCCTAAAGCCTTCCACACTTTGATGAATGTTGGAAATATTATACCATAGTTTTCACCAAATTTATTCATCACAGTCTCCCCACATATACTTTCTGACTAGGTCAAGAAGGTCTTTTCCAGCCCCAGACATATATTGTCTTTGTGTTTAATATTATGTGGAATGTACTTGACTGACTTTTTTGATCTAGGGAAATTCCATGAACTTAGATATTAAATTGTATCATGTTTATGAATGGTTCTTCAGTTGTTTCCATTTCCATTCACTTCTATTTTTGAAATCTCCTCTAGATTTTATAATTTATAGTGCACAATTTGGCAATTTAATAGAATTCTTTCACAGGTCACTGGCTATACTGTGGATATCCAGTCCTCCCCACAAAGCCTGCACTCTAGTTTTCATTCCATTCCACTCCTTACACTTCTCATACCTCAGTGTTTTTGTTTATGCTATTCCTTCTGTCTGAAAAATAGTTTTCTCTACTTCCCTCCCTGTGAAAGCACTACTCAGCCTTCAAAGTGGACCTCACATTTTAACGGCTCCATGGTTATAATTAAGCTTTCCCTTCTCTAAATCAAAACTGTCCCTTTCTCTAAATTATGGCACTAATTCTAGTCATTTTTAGCTTTCCGCCAGTAACAGTGTGAGCTTGTGATGGCAGTTAAATGGACATAGTTAACTGCTTAGCACAAAGGGCCTAGCACATAATGGTTTCATAAGAAGGAAAATCACTTCTGAGATCATTCTACAGGCCAGAAAAGTTTCTAAGGGAAAAAAAAAATATATATATATATATTCATATACCCATTTAATCCCCACAATAACTATGTGGTAAAAACTCATATATCCCCATTTTATTTATGAAGTAAGTGAAACAGATCTATGAGGAAGGGTTTGCTATTATAGCGAGTAAAGTAATTTACCCACAGTCCTGCAGCTAGGAAGTAATGGAGTTAGGTTTTTGTGATTAAGAGTCTGACTCCATTTTTGTGCTGATTGCTGATATCATTCAGGCCCCAAACCTCTCTCATCCCCTCTTGCTCCACATCTGGACAAGTCAGTAAGAAAGTACAGGTGCTTTCTCTTGGCAACAGAGGGAAGGAGGTTGAAGCATAAACCTCTGTCCACACATTGGAATCCTCACCCCAGCCACAGCCCCTGACCACAATAAAAACCAAAGCTCCTTTAGCTCAAGACATTTAAGACAGGCTTGGATGCTCCCTTCCTCTCCTGAGAAAGCCTCATAACATGAGTTATAAAACATTATACATTTTTGGTTGTGGGTGTTTGTGGCATCATCAGTCTTGACATCTGAACCAGTTCGGGATGGGGAGTTGATCCTGCCCACCATGGTATAACACAAAACAGTGTTGAGCCTGGGTTGTCTAAGTCCAGAATTCAAGCTCTTAACTATCATGCTATGTTACTTCTCAGATAATGTTAAATAACTAGTTTTTACATGAACTAATTTATGAATTCCTTGGGGACAAGGTATTTTTCATGATAATTTTTATTAACTTACCCATTAATTATTGAAATGTGAAGTATACATTAACATTTTTCTTGGCAGAATGAAATAATAGAGAATTGGAATAGTCTAGAACAGAAAATATTGAAGGCTTTGGGACTGTTGTATTAAGCATTGTATGTATATTAAAAATATCATATAATAAATTCTGTTCATTAATTATAACAACATAAAAAGTAAGATTCACAGAAGATAAAAAATTGAATGAATCTCCAAATCAGCCAACAAATAGTTTTTAATTTATTCTGGTGCCAAATTATCAAGAACCAGTTGCCTAAAATAGTTCATATTTCATGTATTTTAATTGAGCAGTCACATCAATTTAATGCTCAAAGTTTTATCTTTATTTAATATAATTATTTAAAAATGGGAGAAATATCTACAAAAAGAACTTTAATCTGTTTGTCATGACAAATTAAAACACAAATTATCTGTATTAATACTTACAATAACTTAGTAGAATGACAAGTTTGATTTAAAAAAAGATTTCCAAAAGGCTACTTGAGTCAATCCAAACATCAAGTACTTTAGAGATGAAGCATGATCTTTTAAAAATATATATAAATATCTTAATTAAGTGGAATTTTTAAAGTAAAATTTCTAGGCCATCACTTTTGGCACTCTTTATCCCAAGCCTTCCATATAAAACCCTTGCAAATGCTAGTTTATTCATGGAAATATTATTAGTTAATTTAAATTATGTCTGAAATATACTTTATATATTGTATCTATGTTTTAATTTGAAGTTAAAGTATAGATTGTCATTGAATAAATTCATAATTTTCCCATACTTGTGGAAAATATATAGAAAAGATCTTGAGGACATGGAATACTCCTCATTTGTAGTTTTGTTACAGTCTATTGTAAGGTCTTGCCCAGAGATCCTCCCTCCCTTGCTTTCCTTTTTCCATCATACCCTCCTTCCCTCTTTTCTTTCTTTGTAGTTATTTAACAAATATTAAGGACTTACTATGTGCCTGGCCTTCAAAGAAATAATGGAGGGTTCACAGTTGTTAAGTCTGGATCTGGAACAAGTTAACCAGGTCTGGTTGGGATCAAAAATGTTAAAAAGTAAATAAATAAATAAAGCAAAGGCATTTGATGGAAGTAAGGAAGTGTCAGATTGGTAATAGAGCTTCCCAAGAGCAGCAGCAGAAGGGACCTCACTGACCAGCATCTCTGCTTAGTTTGGTGGACATTAGTGGTCACCATGTTTAACATCTCAGAATGGTGGGAGATAATACATGGCTCAGATTTCCTTTCAAAAGCTATGTTCAGATATTCTACCTAGAAATGGTGAAAATATTTCAAATTTATGTATATTGATTATATATTGTGAAATTCTGTAGACAACATTTTCCATCACATGTGGATCTTCCAATAATTTCAATATCAATCCTACTTTATCTTAAAAATATTTTTCATTAAAGGAACTGTGCAGAAGAGGCTGAAGTCAGATTATCCTGACTGAGTGTTGCCCCCAGAGGACACAGGCATAACAAAAGACTGAGAGAATCAATAGCTGAAACTTTTAGAGGCAGTTGGAAGTGTGGTATGAAAACCAAGTGGACTGAGACCAAGTGCAGTAGTAGATGAAGATAAACAGAAAGGTAAAATCAGATCACAAATTAAAAATTCAATACTAATTTCTATACCCCACATCATTCTTTAAAATGTTGCTTCATTGGCTGCATACTTAAATGAATGTCTTATAATATAAAGTTCTGTGAGTTGTTAAAAAATACATTTTTGCAGTCTTTGTTATTGTAAATTGTGCAGCAGTGGATATCCATATACATACTTTATCACTCATCCTTAACCATTTATTTAAGGATTTTGTATATATATATCTGTAAGTGAGGTTGGTCTGTTCTTTATTCTTCTAGAATAACTCTGTAAAGTTTTGGTATCATATGTTGGGTAAATCGAATTAAAAATGAAATATTTTCCCAACTCAGAAAATCTCTCTACAAAACCAGAAGAGAATGAAACAGTTTTATTCTTGAATAAACATCAAACAAAAATGTGGTGCACGTCAAAGGCAACCAACCCACTAAGAGATCACAAAGACAGAAAGAAATCTTTCCCTTTATATAGCCAAGCAGACACAACCCGTTACATACATGCTCTCAAGATAAACAATAACTAATCTTCAAATAAGAGAACTTAATAATATCATTTGTCATGCATAGTTCATCTTAAATTCACTTGGTGATTGGGATGACCATCTATGTTAGCTTCTTGGCTTTATCTAACAGAAAAAAAAAAAAAAAAACTTCTCATTTCTTTATGTCAAAAGGTGATTTTGCAACTTGAAGAGAGGCTCCCACTCAAGTTACGCTCCTACTTTCTCACAGAAATTGGGAAAGGTGCAATTCTTATCTTCTGAAGTTCTAAAGTTGGCAATTTGCATCTGCCTTTACAGTCTCCTCCCTGTGTTACTATAAAATAGTAACACTGCAATTTCTAATGATTTTCATTGCTGTTAGTATCTTTCTCTGGGCAGGTTACAGCAGTCTATCGATAAATACCCAGCAAATACACAGTAAAATACAAAGCAAAGCATTTGTCAGAATGACAAATAACAGAATTATTGAATTTTTAAAAGTCAGTACTTTTATTTGCTTTGAGGGATTAACCTTTGAATGTATCATACCAATGGTGAATGGTGAAATTAGTTTCCTAATTAGCAATTTACAAGTATTTTTTAGCCATACATTAATTTACCAATTGTGTTGTCCTTATTGCTTGCATTTTCAAATGGTTAACTATTGAAATATCATTTGGTGGTTCCTTATGAAGTCCTATCTCATCCAAACCTAAGGAATAGCTCAACTCTGGAACCTGAAAGTCTAAATTTTTAACTAGAAGTTTCCCTTGCAAGGCCCAGTACATTTTGAGTGTCAACGACAACTGTTATCACGTTAATATTTCAATTTAGTCTTTTTTAGTAATTGTCCTATCTTTTCCAACAGTTTTACTATTTCCCAGATGTGAAATGCAATGATATCCAAGGCCACCATCTAATATTTAAAGTCCTATTATGAAGCACTTATTGAAAGGTACAGGTTGAACTTCCGGTGTTTATGTACATTCTAAGTCTTGAGGACAAACCCTATGGGCTCTTGGTTTGTTTTCGGGTTTTTGTGGCATTGGGTCTAAATCAATACTTACAGTATTATAACAGCCAACTAAATCGCATTCACCTTTGTTTATCCATCAATATTGGGATTGGAGATAATTTGCATCGCAAGGTTAATTGAGTGACATTGGACCTGTTTTTTGCAGTCTTCATCTATAAATGCCCGATTTCTATTTGTGTGTTAATCCGATATTTTTCCTTTCTGCATCATCGTTCCAAAACATGTCAGATTTTTTTGTGTCAAATTTAGGGCTTGAGTACCTGGACACATGTTAATTACTTTTACTTTGTTGCTATCAAAAATTACTAATGGAGATGGTCCCACTTTTACTTTGTCAATAATCAGGTTGTTAAGAGTTATAAATCCAGACCCTATTTATACTGGGAATACAATTTCAAAATGATAGGAAATGAGATTGGAAGAACCATTACTGAGTATATTAGTTTGCTAAGGCTGCTGTAACAAAGTACGATATATTAGGTGGCTTAGAAAAGAACTTTATTGTTTCACAGTTCTGCAGGCTTGGAAGTCCAAGATTAAAATGTTAGCAGGGTTGGGTCCTTCTGAAGGAAGTGAGAGATACTCTGATCCCTCGCACATATCATCTGGCGTTCTGTTGGCAGTCTTTGTTGTTCGTAGGCTTATAGAAGCATCATTATGATCTCTGCCTTCATCTCTATGTGACATTTTCCTTGTGTATGTATCTGTTTCCATACTTCCCTTCTTTATATAGACACCTTATGGTCAATTAATCTTTGATAAAGGAGGCAAGAATGTACAATGGGGAAAAGATAGTCTCTTCAATAAGTGGTGCTGGGAAAACCGGACAGCTACCTATATAGATAACAGTCATACTGGATTAGGAGCCTATCCTACTCCAACATGACCTCACATTAACTAATTACATTGGCAACACCCTGTTTCCAGTTATGATGCCATTCTGGAATATTGGTGTACATCATCATATGAATATTTGAGGAACATAATTCAACCCATAAAACTGGGAGTACAGAAAGAAAAAATAATGTAACAAATAACATGTTTGTTTTCTAGTAAAATGTGCCTCTTAAAGTAGTTGAAATAACCCTACTGTTAATAGGAGAGCAAAGCAGTCTATGAGAATAGTGATAAATTTGCTAGAAGAGCTACTTTCATTTGACTTTAGTAAAAATATCACTTATTCTAGACTACTTAAGTTTCAAGTCCTTGGTAAGAACCGTAGTTTAGTGTTCTTGAGATTCTGGCTTTATATGAGAAGCATGAATCCAGTTTTTGTTGTTGTTTTTGTTTTTTACTTTGATGGTTAATTTTATGTGTCAACCTGACTGGGCTAAGGAATGACCAGATATCTAGTTAAACATGATTTCTGGTTGTGTCTGTGAGATTATCTCTCCAAAAGAGTAGCATTTGAATTTGTGGACTGAGTAAAGCAGCTGGCCTTCTCCAGTGGCAGTAGGCATCATCTAATCTGTTGAGGGTCTTTAGAAACTTCATCATTCTGCCCTCTGTGACTCTAGTATGAAATACTGATGTCTGAGCAGGCAATTATAAAGCTTTAACTCTGACAAATCAGCTATGCACTTTGCATGAGATATAGTAGGTTTGTTGAGGTAAAAAATATTCTCTAATTTGCTCCAGTTTTTTAAAGTGGGGGAAAAGCTGTAACCAATTTCACTTATAAAAAAGCCTCTTCATCCTCAAATCAGTGAATGTGATACACCTCACTAAAGTGAAGGGTAAAAGTCACATGGTCTTCTCAATGAAAGCATGAAAAGCATTTGACAAAATTCAGCATTAATTCATGATGAAAACTCTCATTATAGTGGGTATAGAGGGAACATATCTCAACATAATAAAGGCCATTTATGACAAATCCACAGCTAAAATCATACTCAGTGGTGAAAAGTTGAAAGCCTTTCTTTTAAAGTCAGGAACAAGACAAGGATGCCCTTTCTTGCCACTTCTATTTAACATAGTATTGGAAGTCCTACCCACAGCAATCGGGTAAGAAAAAGAAATAAAAGCACCGAGACGGGAAGAGAAGAAGTAAAACTGTCACCGTTTGCAGATTGCATGATAATATGTATAGAAAACCCTAAAGTCCCCACCAAAAAACTATTAGAAATAATAAACGAATTCAGTAAAGTTGCAGGATACAAAATTAACGTACAGAAATCTGTTGCTTTTCTATATATTAATAGTGAACTATCAGAAAGAGAAAGCAAGAAAACAATCCCAGTTAAAACTACATCAAAAAGAAAAAAAATTACCTAGGAATAAACTTAACCAAGCAGGTGAAAGACCTATACTCTGAAAACTATAAAACACTGGTGAAGGAATTTGAAAATTATACAAAAAAATGGAAAGATACCCTGTGTTCTTGGATCGGAATAGTTATTGTTAAAATGTGCCTGCTACCTAAAGCAGTCTTCAGATTTAATGTAATTCCTATCAAAATACCCTTGATATGTTTTACAGAACTAGAACAAATAATCCTAAAATTTATATGGAACCGGGAAAGACCCTGGATTGTCAAAGCAGTCTTGAGAAAAAATAACAAAGCTGGAGGTAACATGCTACCTGACTTCGGGCTAAACTACAAAGCTACAGTTATCAAAATAGTATGGTACTGGCACAAAACAGACACATAGATCATTGGAACAGACTAAAGAGCCCAGAAATAAACCCATGCCCATATGGTCAATTAACCTATGACAGAGGAGGCAGGAATATACAATGGGGAAAAGATAGTATCTTCAATAAGTGGTGCTGGGAAAACTGGACAGCTACATGTAAAAGAATGAGTTTAAAACAGTTCCTCACAGCATATACAAAAATAAACTCAAAATGGATCAAAGATCTAAATGTAAAATGGGAAACCAAAAAACTCCTAGAAGACAACATAGGCAGAACACCCTTTGACATAAATCGTTAACAATATTTTTTTTGGACCTATCTCCTAAGACAAAGGAAACAAAAGCAAAAATAAACAAATGGGACCTAATTAAACTTAAAGGCTTTTGCACAGCAAAGGAAACCATCAACAAAATAAAGAGACAACCACCTGAATGGGAGAAAATATTTGCAAATAATATGATAAGGGGTTAATATCCAAATAGATAAACAGCTCACACAAGTCAATATAAGAAAAACAAACAACCTGATTAAAAAATGGGCAGAAGATCTGAACAGTTTTCCAATGATGACATACTAATGGCCAATAGACATGTGAAAAGATGCTTAACATCGCCAAATCATCAGAAAAATGCAAATCAAAACCACCATGAGATATCACCTCACACGTCAGAATAGCTATTATCAAAAAGACCACAAATAACAAATATTTGTGAAGATGTGGAGAAAATGGAACCCTAGCAGACTGTTGGTGGGAATGTAAAATGGTACAGCCACTCTGCAATACAATATGGAGGTTCCTCAAAAAACTAAAAATGGAACTACTATATAATTCATCAATTCCATTCCTGGGTATATATATCTGCAGAAAATGAAAACACTGATTTGAAAAGATGCATGCACCCCAATGTTTGTAGCAGCATTATTTACAATAGCCAAAATATGGAAGCAACCTAAGTGTCCATCATGGACGAATAAAGAAAATGTGATATATATATATAATACCTGGAGGGTATTATGCTTAGTGAAATGAGTCAGAGAATGACAAATACTGTATGTTATCAATTGTATGTGGAATCTAAAAAATAAAACAAATGAATATAAGAAAACTGAAACAGACTCACAGATATAGACAACAAAGTAATGGTTACCAGTGGGTAGAGTGAAGTGGGGAGGGACAAAATATGGGTAGGATATTATGAGGTACAAAATACTATGATCAGCACGGGAGTTTTGACCTGCTCCATTTCTGACCTGGGCCTGTTCACCCCTCTTTAGGCAACCTTGTGGTCCCCCGCTCCTGGGAGGTCACCATATTGATGCCAAACTTTGTGCAGACACCTGATGGGCATAGTACACTACAGCCCAGAACTCCTGGGCTCAAGCAGTCCTCCTGCCTCAGCCTCCCGAGTAGGTGGGATTACAGGCTCAGGCCACCACACCCAGCGATACAAAATACTATGAATAAAATAAATAAACTGCAAGGATATATTGTACAGCACAGGGAACATAGACAATATTTTGTAATAACTTTAAATGGAGTATAATCTATAAAAATTTTGAATCACTCTGTTTTACACCTGAAACTAATATAATATTGTAAATCAACTATACTTCAATTTTTAAAACACCTCTTAAGATTTTAGGGCCAAACCAAAAGATCTAGGTAATTAACACATAGTTGTTCCATCAGAGGTTTTGTTTTCCCTTCAAAAACTAGAACGCACTGTTTACAATATTGTACTAGTACCCCAAATAAACTGTGCAATTTTGGGTTTTCTTTTTTTTTTAATTTTTAAATTTTTTTTGTTTGTGTGTTTGGGTTTTTTTGGTAGTAAGTTATCTGCACAGTGAGCTGACTTGTAGATTGTAAAACTCTGTGGCCTACAGCTGACAATAGATGCTGTAAATATTAGACTTCCATTGAGCAATGTTGCAATTTGTTGGGTGAGGCCTTATGTCCTGTGAAGCAAAGAACTGTAACAAAGCCAAAGTATCAATTTTGCAATGCTCTCAAGTTTCTGAGGACACCAGCAAGTCATCTACATTTTGAACACTTATAGATCCCCTTGGTGGGACAAATTTCTCTGAGTTCTCCTGTAAGTGACTAGAAAAACATGTAGGAAAGTCCTGAAACCCTTGAGGAATACTTTGACATAATACTGGACTCTGTCATAAGTAAAAGTAAACTATAATTTAGATCCTTCCTCTAGCAGAGCAGAAAGAAATAGAGAGAGAAAAATCAGAACATTGATAAATTACAGAGAAATACTTTGCAGACAATGTTACCCAAGTCAGTAGTGAGAATGGTTGCAGAGTTGGGAACTACACAGATTAATGGTAAGATTTTGTACAATTCTGTATAGTGGTTAATCATCTTTATCAAATTTACCTTCCTCTTTTATTGGAAATACAGCATTATAGATGAGTTTCCTATTTAAATTTTTCTTTATTTTTTATTCCTGTATTATAATTTTATTTCTTTTAACTGAGATATTGAAAAAGGATATTATTTTACATATGACCATGGATTATTCTTTTGGTAAACTATGTTTATTGTTGTATATCTCAAATGAGTCTCATCATTCACTGGGACTCAAAGTGATGCATTGATTTGTTCAGATCAGAGTGCTTTTCAAGCAAGGTGTGAGAGTGCCACTCTCTGTCATACCCCAAAGCAGTGTAACTTGGGGTGCTTTTCCAGGCTGGTATGAGATTGCCACTTTCTGTCATAACCTTTTACTTTCAGAAGGTACATAGTTAATTAATGCAAATGCCTTTTTCCCAAGGAGCCCCACAGACTTTCTCTCCAAAGTTTAGGATATAGTAGCCTTTAAGTTATGTAGTAAGTCTGTCTCCAATTATTTATTTATTTATTTATGACTGTGTTGAGTCTTCGTTTCTGTGCGAGGGCCTTCTCTAGTTGCGGCAAGTGGGGACCACTCCATCGCAGTGCGCAGGCCTCTCACCATCGCGGCCTCTCTTGTTGCGGAGCACAGGCTCCAGACGCGCAGGCTCAGTAATTGTGGCTCACGGGCCCAGTTGCTCCGTGGCATGTGGGATCTTCGCAGACCAGGGCTCGAACCCGTGTCCCCTGCATTGGCAGGCAGATTCTCAACCACTGCGCCACCAGGGAAGCCCCAGTCTGTCTCCAGTTAGATTTACAAGAAGATCAAGAGAAAGTAAGAACACATGTTTCTCAGCAAGAAGACCTAGCTGTATGGCTTTTAGCAGAGGAGAAGGGAGAAGTAGAAGGCTGACCTGAAATACCAGCAGCTTGTATTGATCCATCACCAAATGGAAAGAGAAATTTCTGAGGAAGTTCCAGAATAAGTAGCACCAATATCACCAGTTCCCACCTCCGAGGTTCCCTAAATCTGTCCATTTTAAGACACTGTCATTCTCTGACTTTCTCGGCTTTCCTGATTTTCCTGTTCTTGCAGTTCCTGCATCCCCCAGAGTCTCTTTCTACAACCCCTTTTCCAATGTGCTGGCTTTTTGCAATAAGGACATACAGTCTCCTTTCTTCCTTTCTTCCTTTTATAGGTTGGCCAGAGTAAGAATTATTCCCATTAGTAATGAGTTTTAACTAAGCAGCCAACATTGCACTCTGTAATTTCTTTTCTTTTTTGTTTTTTCTCTAGATTGTCCCAAAACGGAATAGGTGCTATTAAAATTTGAATAACAGTCTGATCTTGCCATCCTACCACCTTTTTCTTAACTTGAGTTTAGATAGTTGGTGATAGAGCCAGACAAAAGTTGCTAAGGAGTAGAGTGTAGATTTGATCTGCCCCCGTATCCCTGCCAATGAATTCTGAGAAAGTTTCAACAGTCTGCTGATGGAAATCAATGGGGAACTCACCTGTCTTCTGGGTACGTGGCTGCAATTCCTTCCAGCTCATCTTTAGTGCAGAGGCTTCAGATACCACCTTTAGCAATCCCTCCTGATGAATCTCTAAGTCCCTCAGTTCTTCAATAGTTGTGCAAGGTGGTGGAAAGTCAGCTTCCCTTGGCTACCATACTCCTTGATGTGGTGATCTTCTGGACCCCAATGTGCTTGCTCCATCAAATGCAAAGTCTCTGGTTGCAGAATTCCATGCAGTAACCAGTGTATACCCCCATTTATGGGGCAGTAAGCTGAAAGCATGCTGCATAGTACCTTTGCAAATTTCTGAGGCACAGGGAAAAGAAACCTATAAAAAGTAATGTCAGTTGGTGAGAAAGGCATGTGGCTTATACCCCAGAGGCCTGGCTAGCTTCTCAATGGCATTAGCTTCACTGGTGATCCGAGTAGGAAGAGCTGATCTTCCTTACACTGAGACAAGAGAAATATAAACTATATAGTAATGTGGTTTCCTTTCCTGCATTGATGTTTGTCAGTTGAACACCTTACCTCATTTGTTTGCCCTCTTTGAAGGAACTAGTGTATCTTCTCCCCATCCTGCTGCCTTCATATGTGGCAGTCTTTTGTTCAAGTTTTCAAAGATTTCCAGACTATGTGTCTTTACCATGTCTGCTTTCCTAGCTTCCTGGTGAGTAGATGATAAGGGACTCTTGGAGGTGGAATCTGGGCTAGGCTAAGAGACCCATAAATGTGTCATCAAAGAGAGAAGGTAATTCATTACTGGTTAAAGATATTATGCTCTCGTCTATCTTTGAGAGGAAATCAAACAATGAAAGGAACTACCCATCTAAAAGACCATCGTCTCCCCCTTCCCATCACTGGTCAGTTTGAAGCAGGGAGGAATAAAGACATGCAGGGAGAATAGAGGCAGCAGGGACAGCAGAGAAGTTCTCCATAGATCTTTCACTATAAATATTGGGATTATCATATGAAAATTTAGAATACAAGCTTCAGGAAGATAAATAAGAATTGTACTTCTAGATAAATAAAATAGTGCTTGAATAGTCAGAAAATTTAATAAATATTAAAATATATTTAAAATAAGTATTAATATCATATCTATGCAAAATAGAACTAAAACTTGGAAGTTGGTCATCCTTACCCAAGAAGAAGCGATCAGTTGGCCTGTTGTATTCAATTTATTCCTTTTTCCCATAGAATAGTCATTAAAAAATGAACTTTATTGAAAAAATTTCAATATCTTCTACTTTGAAAAGAAGCTATCTTCTTTTGCATCTAAATAAATTCATAAAGGATTCTGATTTGTGTTGGGAGAAATTGTTTTGAAATATAGCCTAAGTTGTATTGCACAGTTAAAGAATAGTGTTTTTCAGCTCAGAACATAAAGTGAAATTAAACAGTGATTTTTCCATGATTCCTTTTTGTTTGGCAATACTTTATGAGTTTAAAGTGTGATAGAGATGAATGGGAAATATATATGTTTATTATAAAACTTTTCTGAAAGAAAGAAAATTGTACAACCTTTACAGCAAAATGAAATTTATTTTAATTACAGTTGTAACAAATTACACTCTATTTTGTTCACTGGAAATAAGAAGCTAAGGGAACATAGCTTACAATTTTCAGACCACAGTCTAGGGTTCCTTGCTTCTACAGCCAAAGGAATTATAAAAGGAATAAAAATGAAAATACTCTATAATGCAACATTAAATTTTGCTTGAACCCAAATCATAAGAACGCTCCAAATCAAATCAGATCACTTGACCATAATATTGGATCCCAAAATGTTGCTGACAAAGTGAGGAATCCTTCCTAGACTACACAGTGCATATGATCTCTAAGTTGGTTTGACTATGAATTTGGCTCTCATATGTTCAAACCAAAAGATCTTTTATCAGGATAAATGGCCAAACATTTATCAGTTTCAAAAACAGTATTGTTTAAATTTTTCAGAAATAATCTATATATTTGGAGCCACTTTGGTGTGCTTCTCAGTTAAAATCAAGAGCAAAATCATCCAATATCACTTATCAAATACCTTACTTTTACCTCAGGAGAAATAATTAAAGGTAGTTTATTTGTTATAAAATAAAATTAAGCAAAATCTTAATTCTAATACTAAACACAGTTCCTATGCTTATCTATGCAAAGGCCTTAGATATGATGATATCAAGTGAGACAATGGTGGTGCATAAACTATTAAAATAAAAAGACTTTCAGGGGGACTTCCGTGGTGGTGCAGTGGTTAAGAATCTGCCTGCCAATGCAGGGGACATGGGTTTGAGCCCTGGTCTGGAAAGATCCCACATGCTGTGGAGCAACTAAGCCTTGTGCCACAACTATTGAGCCTGAGCTCTAGAGCCTGCAAGCTACAACTACTGAGGTCGTGCGCTGCATCTACTGAAGCCCGCACGCCTAAAGCCCATGCTCCACAACAAGAGAAGCCACCGCAGTGAGAAGCCCACGCACCGCAATGCAGAGTAGCTCCCACTCGCCACAACTAGAGAAAGCCCGTGCACAGCAACAAAGACCCAACACAGCCAAAAATAAATAAATAAATTTATAAAAAAAAAAAAAAGACTTTCAGGAAATACCTTCCTGAATCAATGCAAAAGGGTCAACATTTATTGAAGAACTGCTATATGCCAGGCTGTATTCTAAATGTTCACAAGAAAATTCAAAAGTCTTTAGGGAAAAATGTGATTCTTTTCTAACATAGTAATTGTCCATGTTAGTCAGAATGGCATTTGAGCAGAATCGTACTTTCACAATGTTGTACACTTTTCCTCTTTCACTCATTTGTCTTAGTACACAGTCTTTCTTATGATAAGTATACCAACTAATAATACTAGTAAAAGTAATTTACTGTATACATGTAAAACTCTATCTTAAAGGGTTTATTACTCAACAAGTTTTCATCATATTAGAATGAATCATACAAATTAGCTAACTATAAATCATCTTTTGTTAACAAAGTGCCTAAATTATTTAACAAGTTGGGTAAAGGGAAAGCCAAGGATTGGCAAACCGATCTACTTTAGTTATTGAAGACAGCGTCCCCTGTATGAAATTCAGATTTCATTGTACTGAATTTTACAATTAATAATACATAATGCTAAAGAAACCACACACTATTCTTTTCTTCTAAATAAGGAGTCTGTTTTAATAAGTGACATCTCTGGTTTTATGCTGCGAGGTTTTTTGTTTGGTTATTATTTTGCTGTTTGATTGTTTTTTCTCCTTATTTAAATATTTAATGAAAGTTTTATCCAGCTTGTGCTCTAAGGCTTTAAAGCAAAGGGCATAATTTGAAATATCTAATAAGTAAATAAATGTCAGAATACTGAAAAAATATGGGATATGCAAAATATATTAAAAGCATTGTATGAATAATAGAATAACAAATTCTACTTTTCTCTTGAGATGATTAAGCGTAAGAAATGAGATTTAGTAAGGTATAAAATCTTTTAAAAACTTGTCTGTGCAGTGCTAATTTTTGTATGGCTATCTGTTGCAGTGTCTTGTGCATAGTACTTATTTAAAAATGATCAGTGATATAAAACGGGTCCTGCTAAAGATGCCTTCAGTAAATTACCAAATATCTCTTTAACATTTTCCACGTGTCATTGTTGTTTATACTGAATCAAGAGGAATTTTTAATAGTAGGTAGGGCAGTCAAAAGTATTTTTATTATAAATAAGTTTTAAAATTTTATTAATACCCATATATGTGCTTACAACTAAATAAATATTATGGTGGCCATTCTACAAAGTGTAATAAAATATTATAATAGAATGATAAAGATTTGACTGTTGGCAGTATTCAAAAGCATTTAGGAAGAGTACATTGAGAAAGTGTATAAAAAAGGTTATGTTTAAAGAAAACATTTGCTACTTTAGACATAACTCTTAAGTGAGAGGGATTTGACAATTGCATTATTATTGTATATATATATCTTTAGCCTGAGAGTGAGAAGGAAGAAAAAACAATCAGAGATTAAGTATAGAAATGCACATATTGAAATGAGAGTCCCACATAGCTTGTGAGAATTTTAAAAAGTGGTCACTAAAACTGAAGAGGAACTGGAGCCAGGCTATTAATGTCTCCTTGACTATGAATTTTATATTTGAGAAAAACTTGGCAAAACTCAACATATAAAGAAATCAAAGCTTATAACAGCAAATTTCTGTGAACTTAGTTTCCAACACTCTGGTTGACAATGGTTCTATTCTGTTGTAATGGTGTTCAGTCCACTAAGATGGGATTGGTTAGTCAACATAAAAATATTCAAATACTCACTGAAGTCACTGAAGATTAGACTATTAGAGACTATCTTAGAAGTTAAAATTTTAGTCCCTGGCGTATTTTCTTTAATTCTCTTTATGTATTTAGTAAATACCCAAATGACTACTATAATTTGATTGTTAATTGTACATTTTCCAGTCCATTCTCAAACCCAGAGAGGTATTTTGAACAGCTCGCTCTGCAACAAGTAGCACTGTCACTAGGTATTATCTAATTCTGCAACAGAAGCACTAGATTGATACCCAAATGCCATGACTGAAAAATGGTACTCTGTAAGGTGTTAACTAATGTTTCTTAGTCACAAACTATTTACTTATTGATTATGTTTTTAGAATTAGACTAAAGCTATGGATACTCTCTTCAAAAAATTAATTAAAAATATATATATAAAGAGAATTTTTCATATAATCGCAGAAACTGCCTAGAAACATTCAATTCCATTCATAGATCTGCTCTTAGAATCCATGCAGATTAAAAATTGCTGTTCCATTTCAAAGGGAAAAAATGGAGTTTTCTTACCTACATTTATGTACATAATCCCTAGACCAGTGTTATTTCATGTGGGCTCTGTTAAATAAATAATATGATCTAAAATAATCCCAGTAATTGTATTTATAAATTCATGCATATAATTCTGTACTGAAATATTATATATACTATAGGATAACTGTATATAAAATCAAAAATTTAAATTATACAAATAAAATATAAATATAATTTTAATATTTTATTATGTGAATGAATGCTTCTTGAAATACTTAAGGTATTTTTACTGTACACTGAACATCCCTGTTTTAGGAAACAAATATTGCAACTTATACATTTTAAATGTTTCTAATTATTTGAAAAATATTTTGCAGTATTTAGTTTAAAACCTTTGTATATGCTCATGATTTCTGTGACTTTTTATCATAGAAACCACATATTCTTTGTTTTTAAAACTAAGTTTTCTTCCTTCTTTAGTTAATCAAAGTTAATTAGTTATCCAGGAAGATGTTCATTTGGGAAACATAGTTGAAAGACCATTGTGGAAGGACTGAATTCCTGAATTTGGGTTGAGGAAAGCTTTCTAGATCCATCTTCTTTCACAAATACAATACAAACTGCTAATTTTATAAATTTAAGTGCAGTTGAGTTGAGCAAATGTTTTTAAAGTATTTTCTTGATGCTTTTGCAGTGCTGAAAACATAGAGGTGGATATGGTATGGTTCCTACAAATAAGGGTCTTTTGGTCTAGTGGCAGAACAACTTCTATGTTTTATTTTTTATGTTTTTCAGACAAATGGATCAGTAGATAAGACATTATTGTTTATGCATCTCTTTTTATGATCTGTCCTCACTGAACCACATTCATTTGAACGCCACCAAATACCTAGTAATTGGTCAGAAATCCTCTGTCTAAATAATCCAAGCCCTATCTCTCTTGCTAGAGCGAGACATATTACAGTGAATCTCCATAGTTAGAATTTAAATTCAGCCTTACATTGTGTGGACATAACAGTCATAAAAATTTTCACTAGTCTTAGTCCTGCCCTCTCTTAAAAATTCAAGTCAGTTCAGTTTTGCCATATGACAATCTTTTAAACAGTTTAAGACTTACTCTCTCCATTTATTCTGTATTTTTAAAATTAGCTTCAAAATCTTACTAGCTATTCTTACCTTCAAATAATTTTATATGATGCATTTTGAGATCTCAGGACTCCTCCTGTTCCCTTATTCCTAATTCTAGTTCTAAATATTTGAGAACTAAAACAGATTAAATAGGGAAGCAAAAATGTCTCCTTTATTACTAATAGAGGTAAGTCAGACAACATAGCTTACCTTAAGAATCAAATTCATCCATTGGCTGAACTCAGGTGAAATGACCCCAACAAACTTTGGCAGAGCAAATCTAGGGGAGGCCAATGAACAGTGTTGGTCAACACAATGTCAAATGAGACAAAAACTATAAAGTGTTTGAAACTAAAATGAGAATATACTACATGTGTTCAGTAGATGGCATATCTTCAGTATTCATGAAAATGTTATTGTTCACTCTTTCCACTATCTTCCCCACAACCTTCCTGTAGCATCCAAGATGAATCTTGGGAAAACTTTGAAAGAGGTTGAAATTGGGGGACTGACTAGTAAGAATATGTTGAGAAACTGTAATTCTGAAAAGTGAGTAAAGGTTTTCGCCGTAATGACTCTAATAGTAGTATACGCTGAGAACTTCATTACATAATACAAGAGTTCAATTAAGTGAGACGTAAGCAGTAGGGATTAGAAGACAATGCCAGCTAAACAGACTAGAGCTGTGCTAGTTGAAAGCCTTTTAGAAAAGGAGAATAGAGGAACCGTGTATGCTGACATTTCCATCTGTGTATCTGAGCACATGTGCATCTCTTGGAACTAATACAATAACCCATTAATTTACTAGCTAGTATGTACCAAAGCCAAAGACATAGCCAGGAATAGCTGTCTGTCTTCAAAACTAGTGTATTGATATATGTAGTCACTGTATTATACTGACATGTCATCTACATGGAGAATAACTTTAAAATATCATATTAAGAAAAGGTTGCTGTATATAGACCCTGTTTATAGGCAATGCTCATAAAATTACCAGTTATACATTTATCTTTACTAACATCCCTACCTAACATGTGATGATAATACATGTTGGTAAGAAAGCTGGCCCTTGGGAGCCCAGATTTATTAATTCTAGTTTGGTCATAAACCATGTCATCTTGCATGAGAATGCTAAGTTCCTCAAAGTTCATAGTCATATTGTAAGAGTTGACTGTTATAAGTTATATAAAGCATGTTTAGCACAATGCCTGGTTAGCACACAGTATATGTGAAATATTAGATTGAAAGCTTTAGATGGTTATGATAATGAAACCAAGGTAAAGTGTAAATTGGAAATTAGAGTGTAATCTGCTAGGATCTTATTTTATTGCCCTCAATCTCTTATAATACACTGTACACTCAAAATTTTAAATGACTATAAAACAATAAATCACATGGATTACATTACATAGTGTTAATAAAAACCAAGAAAAAAGAAAAACTCAGTTTTTGGTTTTCTGAATATACACAAGTATTTTTTTGAAGTACACCAAATAAAATGGAGCCTAACAAAAAAGTCATATTATTCTTAATACTATGACAGCATTTCAATATAAATAAAAATATACTATAATTATAAACTAAATAGATATAGTTAGCATTGTTTTTATATCCTAACGGAAATAAATTTATGATTGTAAGATGAAATAAGAAAAAAGAAGCCATAGAAGTTGGCAGAAAATATTTGCATATACTTCTTAAATCTTTTATTGACAGCACTTTGGAATCCAGCTGTTATTATAATCTGTAAAAAAATCAACTTTGCTTTCCCATATAAACTAATTTCCAAAAGAGATGTCCATATATCATGCTACTACACCTCTGAAAAAAATCAGATTATAAACCTACCAACAGCTAAGCAAAAGTTTATGATGTTTATTTTCTCTTTGCTTAACTGCTGTAGATGTGAAAACTACATAAAGCCTATATAGTTAAAACCTATTCAAATTGAAAAAAAATAGAAGTTCTGAATCCAAGTGACCTGCAAATGTAATTGTGTTATCTACAATATCAGAAAAAGACTTCATATTGAAAATGGCATCTCTTTTAAGAATGATGTGTATATGTGTGTGCACGTATGTGTGTTTGTGGTTTTATATTTGGAATGGAAAAAGATTAGTAACAACGTATTAATATACGGCTTCCCCATTTAAGCTTTCTCTCACAATTTACGAACATAACCCAATTATTTCCTGCATACAGACCTTTATTACAATCAGTCATTTTCCATGTTTCTTGACTTCTTGCTGTGAACGTGAACAAAGCAACCATATCTGATGAAATAATGTCAGAAAATGCTTTCAAGTATTTTTTCTCTACAAAAACAGCCCATTGACATCACACTTCATATTAACCTCTATAATACCTGAGAAAAACTTTAATTTCTCATTTTTCACCCCAATGCATTTATATAACCCTTGGCTAAGTAATCTGAGGAAGTTTTAATCCAGCTCTGATTAGTAAAGACCACTGTAAAACTGTTATCATCAGCATGTTAGTCCTAGTTGTCAGAATAAAATGTTGCTGATAATAGGCCATTGTTTTCATCCCCTTTTCATTACCCAGCCAACTCCAACTTTCTTTTCCATTTACATAACATTATCATAAAGAGGCAAACAGTCATACTCCATCCTTCATTCTGGATTTGTTACCACTCTTGTTTTTCACTCATAATCCCGGAAATGCCTAAGAGAATATATATATATATATAAAATTATCCGAGTATGTGTATGCGTGAGTATAAGTGTGTATATGCCTTTTTTCAAAAAAACACTAGCTGCCTAAGACAGGCTTTCAATGTTTCTGCTTCCTTTTATCAGTAATATATTTTCCCTTGGGAATTTCACCGTTCTTAACATTATCTTTTCTTTGGCACTACATCACCGTTGACATGTGTGATTCCCTGTTCCTATGTTCCACATTTAATACAGAATGCATATTGTTCACATCACAGTCATTGGTTCATCCATCTTTTCCTTTGGTCTTTCATACTCAGAAAGTTCTCCTCTTGTACCACTTTGTCTGAATTCAGTACTTATAACATGAGGCTTTAGAAACATGCACTAAGAACAAGAATAGGTAATTAGATTCTGTCCTTGAGAAATAGTCTTTACAGTGTTAGACATATTAATATTTCATGGATATACTTTAATATGATTTTATCCTATTTATTTAAGCAGTTTTAAATAAGCAAACCAATTTGACTATAGTGGTAGAGAGGTATTTCTTTAGAAAATGGCTCTTTTTGTTCTGCTTTTTTTCTTCAGAGATATGAAATGACTATTAACACATATTCATATTGGATTTATTTTAACTATTCCTATGGTGCTCAGGTTTGGGGTATCAGGTACTCTGTTAAAAAATACCACTTCCTGGCACAAAAAATTTATTCGAAAACTGGAACTTCTATTTATGCATAAAACCTCTCTAATTTGCTCTTCCTTGTCTGCTTCAGAGAAATTGCTACATCTACTCCACAACTCTAGATCTGTGTCACACAGCTTGACTTTTTCCCAGTCTGAGGTCTCTCAAATGACCCACTGATCTCCAGATATTGCAACCACAGGCAAAGGTAATAGTATCTTGATTCATGCTGTTGGGGAGGGGTGTGTGTGTGTGTGTGTGTGTGTGTGTGTGTGTAAGGATGTGCATAAGGAGATTTTAAAATATATTCACAGCATCACTAGTATTTGCAAATAACTAAGTCAGACACATACTTATTGGCTGTTACTATCATAAGGATCAGGTTAATCTCAGAACTAAAGTAACTGTTGTTACTGGAGTAATCATCTGTCTTTTCAATACTTTTACATTTGGATGTCCTTCAGAGTTCTAACTTTTGCCCTTATCTGTTATCAGTCTAAATATGCTTTCTTAGTGATCTTATCCCACTAGGCTCACAGGTAAAAAAATGTCATTTGTGATATTGGTTTACAAATCATTCCCTCCTAACTCTATTACTGAATGTCACATGATAAAAAAGCTAACTTTAATTAAGTAATCACTGTATTCTAGCACTGTCCTAAGAACCTTTCATATTTTTACTAATTTGTCCCTCAAAGGAAATATATGAGGGAGGTACTGTTTTTATACCCTTTAGAGAGGGAAATTTGAGCACGCGTGTTATGTATAGGTAACCTGCTAAAATTCTCAATCCCTTTTAACCTACATTTAATTTGAAATGTTTCAGAAACAGTGCATTAAATCAAACAAATACCTTAAAAGTACAGTGGAATGCTGGCATGAGATAAGTTTCTGTATAAGTGTGTTCCAATGTTTATATTATATGAATGACCCCTTACTTCTTCAACATATTACACAGACAAATCGAACAAAAGCAGAAATTTGAAACCAGAGATATTTCCATAATCAGAGGTAGAGAAGTCATGTGTGTCCCAGGTATGATTCATTTGATATGTGTCCTTAGTGAGACAAAATTTAGATAGTAGTTTTCATTTTTAATTCCTCCACCCAGAGATAACACTGTTACTAACTTGCTTTGTATCTTTTCACTCTATTTTAACATATGTTCCTATGTATATGTATTAACGTATGTACATATAAAAACATCATATTTAATAGCTGCATAGTATTCCATGGTAGAGATACACTCTGGTATATTGTTATTTAGATTTAGATCTGTATCAGTTAGCTTTAGGTGAATAACAAATACACCACAAGTTAGTGACTTAAAAAATGTCTATTTATTATCTTGCATAGATCTATAAGTAAGTCAGATGTTTCTGCTAATTTGGGCCAGAATTGACTCATGTTGGGTAGGCTTGCTCATGTGTCTGTGGTGACCAGACTGGCAGATTGGTTGGCTCTGGACTGGCTGACCTAAAATAGCCTCAGCTGAAGAAAAATGAAGCTTTGTTCCATGTGATCTCTCGTCCTTCAAGACTACCTAGCTTGTTCTCATAGTTGTGACAAAGATCCGCGAGAGAGAGTGATCTCAAGCAAGTGTTCAAGGAGAAAGAGGATCAAGAGTGATAGCAGAAACATACAGTTGCTTTCTTGGACATGTACTTCCATGAAATTTGCTGCTGTCCCATTGGTAAAAGTAAGTCAAATATATGAGCACAGACTTAGTACAGGGGTATATGAAATATTGAAGACATTGAGGAAATAAATTTACACAAAGATTTTTTATTATTTCAAATGTTTTTTCTGAACTACACAATACAACAGAGAACATCCTTTAGCTAATCTTTTTATATTTATAGTTTGATAAAATAATTTTACTTTTAGCTCTGGAAGATCCAGTACCGAATATATTTTGTATAATATATTGAGTTTGTCAAATCACAAACGACAAAGTCTAACAGCTGTGGAATGGACTTTAAAACAAAACAAAACAACAAACAAAAATAACCCAATGTTGCTTGCTCTGAATCATGAGATGTTAAGATGTTGAAAAGTACTACGAAAAGGATATGATTTTTTTTTTTTTACCTGTAGCCACAGGACACTGAAAAACAGCTTCAGAAACATTAAGAATCAATGATGTGTGAAATGTTGACATTTTCAGTATTTTGGTTCATACTGCTACATTGTTTGGAAGATGATTGCCTTCAGGATAGAATCCCCATCACTTTATGTCAAACTTGAAAAATATTAAGTACAACACTAGATATCGTTCTTACAGAGTATACACAACGGCCTAGTCAGGCAATCAGCTCCTCTGAGCTTAAAAATGGTTTACCCTACCCTACCAAGAATTCTAACAGCTATGTATTCATATTATATTTGAGACCTTATAAGAAAATTTGTTCATGAGAGCATGAATGAGTAAAATTATCCAAGCACTGACTGCTCAATGTGTATAACCTTTACTTTTTTAATTAAATCTGTTTCTGGAATACTGATAGAAACACTGGCTGTAGATTACCTTTCACTTTCCATGGGGATGCTTTGTCATGCTACAACCAGAGCAATATGTGTATGATAAATAGGGAAGTCTGGCATTGGTGTAGTGGAGGTTTAAAAATCTACTACAAATTAAATTTAATAGAGCTACCATATGACCCAGCAATCCCACTACTGGGCATATACCCTGAGAAAACCATAATTCAAAAAGAGTTATGTACCAAAATGTTTATTGCAGCTCTATTTACAGTAGCCAGGACATGGAAACAACCTAAGTGTCCATCAACAGATGAATGGATAAATATGTGGCACATATATACAATGGAATATTACTCAGCCATAAAAAGGAACAAAACTGAGTTATTTGTAGTGAGGTGGATGGACCTAGAGACTGTCATACAGAGTGAAGTAAGTCAGAAAGAGAAAAACAAATACCATATGCTAACACATATATATGGAATCCAAAAAAAAAAAAGAAAATGGTCAGAAGAACCTAGGGGCAAGATGGGAATAAAGTTGCAGACCTACTAGAGAATGGACTTGAGGATACGGGGAGGGGGAAGGGTAAGCTGAGACAAAGTGAGAGAGTGGCATGGACATATATACACTACCAAACGTAAAATAGATAGCTAGTGGGAAGCAGCCTCATAGCACAGGGAGATCAGCCCGGTGCTTTGTGACCACCTAGAGCAGTGGGATAGGGAGGTTGGGAGGGAGGGAGATGCAAGAGAGAAGAGATATGGGGGCATATGTATATGTATAACTGATTCACTTTGTTATAAAGCAGAAACTGACACACCACTGTAAAGCAATTATACTCTAATAAAGATGTTAAAAAATAAAAAATAAATAAAACAAAAAAAATAAAAAGACTCATGAGTATCTAAATATGAAATTAATTTTTTATATATAAACTAGTTGAAGAAATACACACAGCCTAAAAGTTGTGAGTTAAATTTTATTTGGACCTTACTGAGGACTATAGTCCAGGAAAAAGCCTCTCAGCTCTGAGGAACTGCTCCGAGGAGGTAAGAGAGGAGCCAGGGTATATAGGAGTTTTTTGCTGAAAAAAAATATGTAGTTGAACACCAAAAGATTACTGCTAATGACAAAAAACAGAGATCTCAAGTTAATGATTTTAGTGATTTTCTTTGTACAGGAAGATGCAAGAATCTGGGCTCATTGAAATGTTATTCCTTAAATATGCAACTTAATTATCTAGGGCCAGTATCCAAAGAACATAATGCTTCCCATTTTCTCTATCCTTAATTCCCCTCAGGATTGGCAGGCAACAATCTTGTTTACTGGAATGGTAGGCAACATTCCCTGTCCAAAAAAAGTCATAAATAACCCAAAGCAGTGATATTTCTCAGAAGTAGTTGACTCTAAAACAAGGGCTAGAATATGCCATCTCTGCTTAGGGATCATTTGTTCAAGAGAAAGTTGTAGTCAAATTTGTCTCATAGATATGCACTAATAAGAATCCCAACAGTGATATTCAGTAAATCCCATGTTGTTTCCTGCTGACAAAAACAAGACAACAAGCCCAAAATGGTGTTGCTTATGCTAAATTCCATGTCATCAGAGACTTAATTATAGCTCTCCCAGAAACGGAATCTTAAGTAGATCAGAAATCATCTGATCAGCATTAGTTAGGAAATCTGCCTGATAGATCCCTGCCATCTCCTAAATAACGAATCCACTATTTTTGCCAAGTGTAATCTTGTTTTTGCTCCCTTCTGCCTATAATAGTCTTTCATTTTATATAGTTCTTTGGAGTTCCTTTCTATCTGTAGATTGGATGCTGTCTGATTCATGAATTGTTGAATAGAGCCAGTAGGATCTTTAAAATTTCCTCAGTTGAATTTTATTTTTTAACACTTCTTATCATCTAAAGTTTATGTTCCAATTCATAGTTCCAGGACACATTAATTGGACTTCTGACTGTGTCGTTTCCATTCCTCAGGGTGTGGTCACAGGTTTCTTTGTTTTTCATCTAAGGCCACTAAATAGCATTTTAAATTACAGAAAGACCATCAGCTTAGTTTATTTCACATATCTTAATTCAATCTCCTATTAGGACATTTCTTATTTTGAGTGCAGAAGTAGAAGAGAGTTGTCATTATCCTTTCCTAAACTTATTTCTTTATGTGCTGTATCTTTAATGGACTTGAATGTATTTTATACTTACCTTGAAAGAGCATCCAAGTTCCTTATACTTTTCTTAAGTTAATCAAAATATTTAGTTTCTAGTATTATTAGAGATCAGTTGTTGCCCCCCCAAAAACGAATATCCTCATACACATTTAAAAAAAATAACAACCAGAAAAAGCCACAAAAGATAATGGCTAGAGAAAAGACTACTACTTCTCAAACATCATAATAGTTATGCTAACTAATTAATGAGATGGATGGGCAACCATTATGTATAAAACATTTTGATAAATTCTAAGACATATAAAAGAAAGTAACATGCATGATCCATGCCACTGAGAGGTTATTAATATAATAGCTTCTTATATGGTAATGCCATAACCAGATCATCCAGTTAATATGGCAAAGTAATGTAGAAGTTGTTTGTAGTTATAAGTTTTCATAAATGATTCATGATAATATTTAGACTAACATTTTAATTAAGCAAATAATTTTTCATATAATTAAAATATATTAAAATATAAATATTTGTAATATGTTAACATATGTATTATGTATATGTTATAGCTATATATACATACACATATATAGTGTATAATAAGAACAAGAGTAGGTTCCTTATCTTTACTGGTCTTCAAAAATATGCACTGTCCAATATATCAGCAACTTGTGTGAAGTATCATTAAGTTTATAGAACATCACACATACTCTAGCCTTGATCCTATTTCTTACTTGACTACAAATCACAGTTTTAACTTTTTAAAGCCATTAACACATTCAGCCTAACAATATATGTTTATAACATTCTCAATTTAGCAGTATGCATCTGCATAAAACAAAAAGATCCGTACACATTTTAAATACCATTTGGGGTATAGAGCAGTAACCTCTTTATGCAAATCTTTCACATAAAGAACCAATATAGGCTTAGTTTGTTCTTTTCTTAGTACCTTGAGGTGTAAAATTAGGTTGTTTGAAGGTCTTTCTTCTTTTTAAACATCAGCATTTACTGTAATAAACTTATCTCTTAGTAACTTCTTTTGCCATATCTCATAGGTTTTGTTATATTGTGTTTTCATTTTTGTTTGCCTCAGGGTATTTTCTAATTTCCTATTGATTTCTTCTTTGATACAATACCGTTGATCAGTGTGTTGTTTAATTTCCACGTATTTGTGAATTTCCAGTTTTCCTTCTGCTGTTGATTTCTAGTTTCACTCCATTGTGGTCAGAAAAGATACTTGGTATGATTTCATTCTTAAATTTGTCAAAACTTGTTTCGTGACCTAATATGTGATCTATTGTGGATAAAATTCCCTGTGTCCTTGAAAAGAATGTGTATTCTGCTGCTGTTGAGTGGAATGCTTTGTGTTGGAAAAACAGGATATCCACAAAAAAAGAATGAAATGTCTCACATTATACACAAAAATCAACTCAAAATGAAAGAAAGAATTAAATGTAAGATCTGAAACTGTAAAACTCCTGGAAGAACACATAGGGGAAATGTTTCATGACATTGGTCTTGGCAACGATTTCCTGGATATGACGCCAGAAAGCACAGACTGACCTCAAAAACAAAAATTAGCAAGTGGGACTGCATCAAACCCAAAAGCTTTTGCACAGCAAATGAAAACAAGTAATAAAATTAAAAGGCAACCTATAAAATGGAAGAAAATATTTGTAAACCATGTATCTGATAAGGGGTTAATACAAGAAAACCCTGTAACTCACTAGCAAAAAAACTAAAATCCTGATTAAAAATGCGCTAAGAACTTGAATAGACATTTCTCCAGAAAAGAAGTACTAATGGCCAACAGACACATGAAAAGCTGCTGATGTCACTAATCATCAAGGAAATGAAAATAAATCCACAATGAGATATTACCTCACAGGATACCTATCAGGATAGCTGTTACGAAAAAAACAAAGATGAGTAGTGTTTACAAGGATGTGAAGAAATTGGAACCCTTGCGCACTGTTGGTGGGAGTGTAAAATAGTACAGATACTTTGGAAAACAGTGTGGAGGTTTCTCAAAAACTTAAATATAGAGCTGTCATATGATCCAGCAATCCCACTTCTGGATATATATTCAAAAGAATTGCAATCAGGATCTCAAAGAGATATCTTCATTCTCATGTTCATTGTAGCACTATTATCAATAACCAAGGTATGGAACAACCTAAATGTCCATTGTCAGATAAATGGATAAATAAAATAAGATACATATATACAATGGAATATTAATTAGCCTTAAAAAGAGAGGAAATCTCACCATATGCAACAAAATGGATGACCATGGAGGACATTACGCTAAGTGAAATAAGCCAGTCACAGAAGAGCAAATACTGCCTGATTCCCCTTATATAAGATATCTAAAACAGTCCAACTCATAGAAGCAGAGAGCAGAGTGGTGGTTGCCAGGGACTGGAGGGAGGGGAAAATGGGTAGTAGTTGTTCAATGGCTATAAATTTTTCAGTTATGCGCGATGAGTAAGTTCTAGAGATCCTCTGCTTAACATAGTGCCTATAGTTAATAAAACTATATTGTAGAGATCTGTTAATAGCACATACCATGTTAAGTGTTCTTACCATTGTATATTTTTAAAAATCTCCTGTTTTTGCTAATAAAACAACACTTTTATAAATATGTTTAAATACAGTGCTTTCTGTGTAACAGTATGGTCCTAAAAATGGAATGTCAAAGAGTAAATGTATTTTCAATTTTAATAGTACCAGATTTCTCTCCAAAAATGTTGAAGTAATTGGCCAATCTCCTGGAGTATTTGAGTGCTATGCCTTGTACTTAATGCTAGAAATTAATTTTCTTTGTAAATATTTTGCTATCTAATGGTCATTAATAATATATCACAATTAATTTAATTTGAAATCCTAATTATAAGTGAAGTAGATAATATATTTTTGGACTTCATTGGTAAATTATTTCTTCATATATTTTGTTAAAATATAGTATTTTTGAGTATTCTGCTTTTTGGTTTGTAGGAGCGAAACTGCTTGGGAATATGAACTCTCTGTGCCATCTTGTTGCAATATTTTTCCATATTTCTTTTGATTTGGTTTATATTGACTTTTCTCAAAATATTAGGTGGGTCTAATTTTATTTATTTTCAGATGTAAGGGTCAGTGATGTTTATTAAATTAACATGTCTTTTCCATAAAGTAGAAATGTCCTCATTTGTTTACATTAATTTCTTAGATAGATGAGTTTTTACATTTTTATGATTTTTATGTTACTATTCAAATAACTAAAATTTTTACAATATTAAGCATTCTCATAGAAAATATTTTACACTTTCCATTTGGTCAAGTTGTGTTTTACATTTTTAACAATACTATGATTTGCCTCACATAACATTTGTACGTTCTGATTATGTATATGCCTATATCTTTTATAGCTTTTGTCTCTATTTTCCATAGAATAACTTTACATTTCCTTTTGAAACTGGTTATTATGCATGTATTAAGAGATTATTTTACTATATTTATTTTTTATCATCATCTTAACTAATTGTCTTAATAACTCTAGGAATTTTATGTTATTGTTTTTATCATAGATAGTGATATCATTCACAAATTATGATGATTTTTCTCTTCCAATAATTCTGCCAATTATAAACTTTTCCTATTACATTGATTTTAGCTTTCTCCAATAAGGGCTACCAATATTTGTGATAGCTGGAATGTTTATCCCTCTGGAATTTTGATAGAAATTGCTTCAGCATTTTGTTATCTAGCATAAAATTCCCTGTTGATTTTTGGCTAAGAGTCTTTAATATATTTATATATTTTCTTTCTGTTCCCATGTTCCACTAGTTTACCTACCCTGTTACAACATTCAGGAAGAACAGAAGTATATAGAGCTCAATCTGCCAAATTTGCATAATTATTAATTAACTTTATATATTCATTTGGTGACTAGAATTCCTAATTTTGCAGCAAGACTGCAAAGTGTAAAAATTAGGTAAAATATGCAATATTGCATCTAGGCCTGGAAAGTTAATAGAAGAGAGCAATAGCACTTGTTAAATAGCAATTGGCCACAAAGCATTGCATTTTTCATGCATTGGAATTACAAGTCCTCTACAAACTAATCAGAGATAAAGTTCCTTCTGCCTAATTAGATGACCTATAAGGAGAGTGATGAGTCCTTCTTTATCCTGGAGTGCAGTATATATTGAATGTCAGAAACACGAGAGATATTTCTATAATTGCTCTTACTTTTAAATAACTTGTTGAATAAATACATTAGTAAAGAATTTAAGTTTACGCACTTATAGATAATTTCTGTAGTTACTGCATTACTTGTAATACTAAATATGTTTATTTTTATGTATATACAGAACTAGCTTGTTCAGTAAGTGTTTCATAAGTGTGCATCTTTTCCTCTTATCTGATTGTAAACCAGTATAATATCACAGATTTTATATTCAACTTAATGTACTGGGCATACTTGTTAAATCACGTTAATTCATTGGATGCTTATCCTAGCAATAGATGAGTGGTAGTTCACAGAGCAAGAAGAAAAAATATCGTTTCTGTCACTTGATATGTTGGTGATTTTTTTAAAGTCAAAACAGGTTAGCTAAATTATAGAGTTCTCCACTTTAAATGATGGTTCTCGGTTCTCCATTTCACAACATGAATTTTCCTTGGTTTGCTTGAATATAGAACTTCCCAATGCAAAAGATATTCATTTGCATATACACACTCACCAACTTTCAAGAAATACTTGTACTTTGTAAAGTGAGGTAGGTATAGGCTTATTTTCATATACTCACTTATTTTTCTAAAGAGATGACTGCATTGGACAACTGCAAAGTTCTTGTGGTGAGAGACAAGAGGAAGGATTGAACATAGAGTTCAGTCATAATTATTGCATATATTATAATGGACTCACACTGTATGTAAGTTTCAAGTTCATTTTGTTCCTGTTGCGGCAGCACACTAGGAAATGTATATAATTCCAAACAATAATCCAATAAAGCTGAGTGATGCCACTTAATGTCAAGCATTGGCCAAAACTTTTTCAACAGTTATAGATAAGTTTAGTATAGTATATTGTGCCATGTTACTGCTTAGCAACCATAAGAATTAATTCATAGAGGGCTGCCACATGCTATCTTGTACCTGAATTAGGTGCAGCATGCCCCCAAACTGCTTGTTCTCATAACAGTCTTTAAAAGTTAGTTTAAGCTAAACCTCCCATGCACATATCCACAAAATAATAACCCTACCTTGATGGTGAATCATGTTGAAAATTGTTTGTTTTATTTCATCAAACATAGAAGGGGATCATAAATTCTGTTCAATAAAAGGAGAA
The DNA here is from genome assembly GCF_028021215.1 of Eschrichtius robustus. NCBI lineage: Eukaryota > Metazoa > Chordata > Mammalia > Artiodactyla > Eschrichtiidae > Eschrichtius > Eschrichtius robustus. Next base: position 93,000,094 of record NC_090826.1, read on the forward strand.
TGTTAAGAATGTGGATTCACATGCCAGGTGGATATAGTAATAAATTTGATAACTAGAATTACTGTAATAAAAAGAATAGATTTTTATTGGCAGGGCAAGACTCTTGTACTAATCTGTAAAACATAAATGCCATTAAAAAATCTTATATTTAATGATATGCATGTAAATTTCCCAAAGAATGTCATCCCCATCCAGGATCTTGCACTATCTGCTAATCAAAAATGTTAACATAAATTAATTGGCTAGAAATCAATACATAAGTAAATAACTAAACAGTAAATAGTAAGTAAATGTGGTGTTTCTAAATAAAAATCTTTGAGCAAGCTGTAATATCTTTGGGAGGACTTAAAAAATGACAGTGATGTTTGACAAGATAAAGATAAGTTAATGCAGCAGCAACAATATTATTTGACTGTGGATTAATAAAGTAATGTTTCCATCTTCTTCCCTCCCAGTGGGGAAAGAATGTAAATGAGGAAGGCATGGCAAAGAAAGAATGAACTATGAGAAAGTGTAGTGTATCTGGACTGCCCCTAAGGAGGGTTAAGGTTCTTTCTTCTCCTTTCAATGAAGTCTCAGTATTGCCTTTGATATTAAATCACAATAGCCTTTTAGTAAAAATTTTATATTAAATTCTCTCTCTGCCAAGCACTTCTTAAATGACAAAAGCAACTGATAGTATATACTCTCTAGATAGGTGATGTCTTTATTTGTGGAAAAAAAGTAATTTTTGTAATAATGGCTGTCTAGCCACTCTTCACCAAGCTAAAAGCAGAAAAGCTTTACAACGAACCTTATCTTACTGCCTAGTAACTGCCTAGTTTCTTTTATGGCAGCGCCTGGATCTTAATCATCTCTGAAGTCCTCAAAGCCTCTAGTACAAATCATAGCCCTTTTTGGGTACTTAAATGTATTTGTTACAAAATTGAACAAATGAAGCACCCTTTAACTTAGCCCTGAAAAATGAAAGGGAAGTGTATAAAGTAAAAGCGTTTCTGTTTCCAACTCTTCAAAGACAAATCAGTAAAGGAGGAATGGAATCACTAAAATTTTGTCCCATTGTACTAGTTATCATCAGACATTACTTCTCATATTGATGAACTACTTTTGGAAAACTTAACGTATATTTTTAATGTTTGTGATCATTTTAAATTGCTTTTACAATCTATAGCTACTATCTTAAGCACAAGCAAAAGAGTTAATAATATCCTTTGAGAATTATTCACAAATGTCTAATGTTAATTATATATGAAACTAATTTTTTTCTGATTAAACATGATCTTATTTCATTTTTAAAAATAAAAATCAGATATATTATGAAAAACTGTACTGTTATTTTCTTGGCTCTGCACTTAAAAGCACACTGGAAAGATACTTAGAATGCCATTGCATTAAAATATTTTTTTAATTATAGGACTATGAATTTGGAAAGAACATAAAATGTTAATTTGTTTTCCATTTATAGGTACAAAAATGCTTATTTACTCATCTTCCTATTTTTAATTACTTCTGGAGATTAATCTTAAAACAAGTTTAGTAACTATCTTTTTTTTGAAAGTTGGGATTATTCATCCCATGTGTATCTAATCTGCATGGCCTCCTTCATGCTATAGTTTAAACAAATTTTTTTTCCTGACAACTTTTGCTTTCAGAGTCACAGCTACAAAATCATATGTCAATTTTGTCATTTGACTAAATAAAAATATTATTTAATGATGTATATAATTTTTGACATAAGAACTTTAAAATTATAGATATCATAATTCAGTGGTTGCTACTTGTCAGTCACCATTCTAAGCAGTTTAAATTTATTTAATCTTCACAGTGACACTATAAAGTGCATTATTACTTGTATTACTTTTTTTCACATGAGAAGTCTCTGGATATACAGTAAGTCCCCTACATATGAACGAGTTCTGTTTGGAGAACGTGTTAGTAAGTCCAATTTGTTTGTAAGTCCAACAAAGTTAGCCTAGGTACCCAACTTACACAATCGGCTATATAGTACTGTACTGTAATAGCTTTATAATACTTTTCACAAAAATAATACATAAAAAGTAAATACAAAAAACAAAGAAAACATTTTTAATCTTACAGTACAGTATCTTGAAAAGTACAGTAGTACAGTATGACAGCTGGCATACAGGGGCTGTCATCGAGTGAACAGGCAAGAAGAGTTACTGACTGGAGGAGGGAGGGGAGGTGGGAGGTGGTAGAGCTGAAGGATCGTCATCAATAGGAGATGGAGGGCAAGCTGCAATTTCACTCGTGCCTGATGTTAATGGAACTCATGTTCGCATCTTTGAAAGTTCTTAACTTGAAGGTTCGTATGTTGAGTACTTACTGTATAATAACTCTATACCCATAACCACTATAATGTGAGTTTGAGGGGCCCTCTGTAGGGGAGGAAAAAAATTTTCTCTCGTAGATTCAGTTCCAGTACCTGAAGATTAAACTAACAAAAGACAGATTAACAGGAGAAAAAGGTTAATTTTGTATGCATACGAGAGACAACAAAAGAAGTAGCTAGTTCACTAAGTGGTTAAAGTTAAGCTTATATACCTAACTTAGTAGAGGAAGGGAGTGGGGTAGAAAAGGCTTTTATGGGGATAAGAAATGTATTTCCTTAGGAAAGATGAAAGGGTTTTTAGGAGAACAGATGGAGAACAGATGGTAGATAAGAACATTTGTGATGATATTTGTCTATACCAGTATGAGTGGTCTTTCTGTCAAGGTCAGGATCATAAAACTCCCCTAGAGAATGGATTTATGTAACTTCATGTTGATGAAAAAAATTAATAGTCAATCTAAGAAAGAAATAGAGAATTTTATTTGAGCCAACCTGAACCTGAGGATTATAACCTAGGAGATAGTCTTTCAGAAAGCTCTGAGGACTGGTCTGCCTATTAGAGGTCAAAGCACAGTTATGTAAACTTTTGAGACAAAGGTTAATTTAGATCAAAGAAACATATTGACAGTTTACATAGTCCAGATCTGCATGTACCAGGTGAGTAGATGGTCATTGTGACCCCTTACAGGATTAAGAAAGGAATCTTACTTCCTAAAGAGTTACCTTGCTGGGTCCAAGAGAAAATAACCTATTTTTTTTTTTTCCAGTCTAGCAGGCATTCCTGTGTCTTCCTAGGGGATCTAGTTAATGCATAATGCAGATGCACAATGCACACTAAAGGAGAGAGGGTGGTGGCACAAATTACAGAGAAAATTTTATGTTTAAATTTTTCTTGTCCAGCCTTAAAATAATTTTATTTCATCAGTTCCCACTTTTGATCATTAATCTTTTGATAGACAGTGTAGGTGATTAAGTATTTGGTCCCTTGATGCCAAGGTGGTTGCTTACCTGCCCGGTATCCATCGTGTCTCTCAATGCTGGGTTTCAATATCCTAGTTCTTTATTTTCTTTTAGGGGGGTTGTACTGGTAAGATGTCTGTCAAGGACTAACAGTCAATTCCAAATTGTCCAGTAGGACTTATGCCAATTTTACCTTGCATGTGCATTGTGCATGTCTATTATTTTATAGAGAACTATAGATGTGATCAATAGTTTAAAGTTGTTTAGATATCTTTATCTTAATAGGAGTAGGTGACACACAGTGCAAAATACAAGAAATAATCACTTTGTAAGTTACACAAACTGTAAACAAAATTGCCAATAGGAGTAATAGTGTCATTAGTAAAGATTTAAGCCAAGATCCTCCTAAACCAAACCATTCTCCTAGTGTTTCCCCTAAACTGGGAAGAGGATCATTCACAATGGAAACTGATGTTTCGTATGCATCATAAGATGGATTACATTAGGAGACTAATCAGGTTTAAAAACACAACATTCAATATGTATTATAGCACAAGTTCTCCCTTGGGAATCAGTTAGAATAACAAGGCCATGTGATTCTGAATGACTGATTTTATCATCATGGAGACTTCCAAATTGAGCAAGCTAATGGCTTGATTACTGTCATTCTAAGCTTGCTGAGTAAATTTTGTTAAAACCTCTATGTGAGTAATGACATCTTCTATTCCAAGGAAGGAACAAATATCATGGCCAAATGATCATACCATTAGAAATCTGATTGAATCCAGCATGCTCACATTAAAGACAGATTGGCAGAGGTTGTTTCCAAGGCTACCTGTAGGTGACCTTGAGCCCAAAGGAAACCAATCGTGTGTCTTCTTAACTAACCCAGAGAAGTCAAGGACATAAATTTGTTCCACAAATCCATTGGGTCCCTTTAGGAGCTACCCATTATGTCCCTGGTCATCTTAACCAGTCAGTTCCATATCAATCACTGGTCCTCAAAGATATATTGACAATTTTCAGGTGCTATCCACCCTAATTTACAAGTTATTGTTAGGTTGATTATCTTTGGTATTAATATGTTTGGTTTGCTCCCAGCAAAGAAGGACCTTCATATTTAGGTGGTCATATCCCAGTGTCAGCCAAATAAATCCATACCACACTGGGGAATAATGCCACCACAGAGATGGGTTGTTATGTTTTTAGGTTTAGCTGCAGCACAATGCTCCGATTGGGATTGAGTAACATTGAGTAAAAAGGAGTATTTATGACTAGGTTCAGAACAGGTGTCATTAATTGGCAAAGTTAAGAGGGTCCTACTTAATGATATTGATGGTGATTTACATGGTAGTAGAATTTGTTTCTTCTAAAATAAAATCTCTAAGGGCTAGCCAATCTGAATCCTGGAGAGGTGAAACCCACCAGGGTAATCCAGAAGTGCTGGTCATTGGTAATTGGCCACAAACGCAGCAATTGGATTGATTTTTTGAAACTTGCATATGATTAAGCCCAAGAAAAAAATGTTTGGTTCATAAGCAAAAGTGTGAGCAATTATCAAAGTAATTGGTATACAGGCCTGGTCCAGCATTTCGGATCAGCTGTCTATTTCAGATGTTACCTTCTTCTTGCCCTATTCTGGTAGTGCTGGTTTTAGTTAGTGGAAGCCAGATGTCAGAAACAGGAGTTGCAGTCCATTCAGAGGGGGAGGCCTTTTTGAGGTGGGAAATGTGAATCCAAGAGCTCACTCCTATAAAGTTTCGCAGCACAGAGACTTGTAAATAAGACCTGATATGGCCCTTTTCTAATGTGGCTGTAAAGAGTCCTTTATCTATGTCTTTTGCTGTAGACAAAAATCTCCACGCCATAACCCATGGTCCTTAAGGTCTTTGTCTCCTGAGAGCTTTCTGTGAAAGGAATTAGTTACTAAATGTTTAATTTTCTTTCAGTGCTTTAACAAATACTTGGCAATAATGTAATAAATCACCATTAAGTAATGCTGGTTTGTCCATGTTTTCATCTAAGTTCATAGGTGGTCCAGTGATTATTTCAAAAGGAGACAATTGATGTTTGCCAAAAGGAGTGAACTAAGATTGAGAAGCACTAATGGGGAAAATTTGGCTATGAAAGATGAAAAGCCTCTGAGAGTTTTGCCAACTGAGTTTTTTTTAATTTAATTTAATTTTTTTACTGGAGCATAGTTGCTTTACAATGTTGTATTACTTTCTGCTGTACAGCAAAGTGAATCAGCGTGCATATACATATATCCCCTTTCTTGGATTCCCTTCCCATTTAGGTCACCATAGAGCACTGAATAGAGTTCCCTGTTCTATACAGCAGGTTCTCATTAGTTATCTATTTTATACATAGTAGTGTATATATGTCAATCCCAATCTCCCAATTCCTCCCACCCCCTCCCCCACCCCCAGTATCCATACGTCCATTCTCTACATCTGTGTCTCTGTTTCTGCTTTGCAAATAAGTTCATCTGTATCATTTTTCTAGATTCCACATGTAAGTGATATTATACGAAATTTGTTTTTCTCTTTCTGACTTACTTCACTCTGTATGGCAGTCTGTAGGTCCATCCACATCTCTACAAATGACCCAATTTTGTTCCTTTTTATGGCTGAGTAATATTCCATTGTATATATGTACCACATCTTCTTTATCCATTCTTCTGTTCATGGATATTTAGGTTGTTTCCATGTCCTGGCTATTGTAAATAGTGCAGCAGTGAACACTGGGGTGCATGTATCTTTTTGAATTATGGTTTTCTCTGGGTATATGCCCAGTAGTGGGATTACTATGGTAGTTCTACTTTTAGTTTTTTAAGGAACCTCCATAGTGTTTCTCCACAGTGGCTGTATCAATTTACATTCCCACCAACAGTGTGAGAGGGTTCCCTTTTCTCCACACCCTTTCCAACATTTACTGTTTGTAGATTTTTTGATTATGGCCATTCTGAACAGTGTGAGGTGATACCTTATCGTAGTTTTGATTTGCATTTCTCTAATAATTAGTGATTTTGAACATCTTTTCATGGGTTTGTTGGCCATCCGTATGTCTTCGTTGGAGAAATGTCTATTTAGGTCTGCTGCCCATTTTTTGATTGGGTTATTTGTATTTTTGATATTGAGCTGCATGAGCTGTTTGTATATTTTGGAGATTAATCCCTTGTCAGTTGCTTCGTTTGCAAATATTTTCTCCCATTCTGAGGGTTGTCTTTTCATATTGTTTATAGTTTCCTTTGCTGTGCAAAAGCTCTTAAGTTTCATTAGGTCCCATTTGTTTATTTTTGTTTTTGTTTTCATTACTCTAAGACGTAGGTCAAAAAAGATCATGCTGCAATATATTGCATAGAGTGTTCTGCCTATGTTTTCCTCTAAGAGTTTTATAGTGTCCAGTCTTACATTTAGGTCTTGAATCCATTTTGAGTTTAATTTTGTGTATGGTGTTAGGGAGTGTTCTAATTTCATTCTTTTACATGTAGCTGTCCAGTTTTCCCAGCACCACTTATTGAAGAGACTGTCTTTTCTCCATTGTATTTCCTTGCCCACTTTGTCATAGATTAGGTGACCATATGTGCGTGGGTTTACCTCTGGGCTTTCTATCCTGTTCCATTGATCTATATTTCTGTTTTTGTGCCAGTACCATACTGTCTTAATTACTGTAGCTTTGTAGTATAGTCTAAAGTCAGGGAGTCTGATTCCTCCATCTCCATTTTTCTTTCTCAAGATTGCTTTGGCTATTCGTGGTCTTTTGTGTTTTCATACAGATTGTGAAATTTGTTGTTCTAATTCTGTGAAAAATGCGCTTAGTAATTTGATAGGGACTGCATTGAATCTGTAGATTGCTTTGGGTAGTATATTCATTTTCACAATATTGCTTATTCCGATCCAAGAACATGGTATATCTCTCCATCTGTTTGTGTCATCTTTGATTTCTTTCATCAGAATCTTAGAGTTTTCTGAGTTCAGTCCTTTGCCTCCTTAGGTAGGTTTATTCCTAGGTATCTTATTTTTGTTGCAATGGTAAATGTGATTGTTTCTTTAATTTTTCGTTCTGATGTTTCATTGTTAGTGTATAGGAATGCAAGAGATTTTTATGTATTAATTTTGTATGCTGCAACTTTACCAAATTCACTGATTAGCTCTAATAATTTTCTGGTGTCATCTTTAGGATTTTCTATGTATAGTATTATGTCATCTGCAAACAGTGACAGTTTTACTTCTTCTTTTCCAATTTGGATTCCTTTTATTTCTTTTTCTTCTCTGATTGCCATGGCTTAGGCTTCCAAAACTATGCTGAATAAAAGTTGTGAGAGTGGACATCCTTGTCTCCTTCCTGGTCTTAGAGGAAGTGCTTTCAGTTTTTCACCTTTGAGAATGATGTTTGCTGTGTGTTTGTCATATATGGCCTTTATTCTGTTGAGGTAGTTTCCCTCTATGCCCACCTTCTGGAGAGTTTTTATCATAAATGTTGAATTTTGTCAAAAGCTTTTTCTGCATCTATTGAGATTATCATATGGTTTTTATTCTTCAGTTTGTTAATACGGTGTGTCACATTGATTGATTTGCATATATTGAAGAAGTCTTGCATCCCTGGGATAAATCCCACTTGATCATGGTGTATGATCCTTCTAATGTGTTGTTGGATTTGGTTTTCTAGTATTTTGTTGAGGATTTTTGTGTCTATGTTCATCAGTGATACTGGCCTGTAATTTTCTTTTTTTGTGATATCTTTGTTTGGATTTGGTATCAGGGTTATGGTGGCCTCATTTAATGAGCTTGGGAGTGTTCCTCCCTCTGCAATTTTTTTGGAAGGGTTTGAGAAGGATGGATGTTAGCTCTTCTCTAAATGTTTGATAGAATTCACCTGTGAAGCCATCTGGTCTGTACTTTTGGTTTTTGGAAGATTCCTAATTGCAGTTTCAATTTCATTACTTGTGATTTGTCTATTTATATTTTCTATTTCTTCCTGGTTCAGTCTTGGAAAGTTGAACCTTTCTAAGGATTTGTTCATTTCTTCCAGGTTGTCCATTTTTTTTTGGCATATAGTTGCTTGTAGTAATCTCTTATGATCCTCTGTATTTCTGCTGTGTCAGTTGTAACTGCTCCTTTTTCATTTCTAATTTTATTGATTTCAGTCCTCTAGCTTTTTTTCTTGATAAGTCTTTCTAAAGGTTTATCAATTTTGTTTATCTTCTCAAAGAACCAGCTTTTAGTTTCATTGATCTTTGCTATTGTTTTCTTTGTTTCTATGTCATTTGTTTCTGCTCTGATCTTTATGATTTCTTTCCTTCTACTAACTTTGGGTTTTGTTTGTTCTTCTTTCTTCAGTTGTTTTAGGTGTAAGGTTAGGTTGTTTATTTGAGATTTTTCTTGTTTCTTGAGGTGGGATTGTATTGGTATAAACTACCCTCCTAGAACTGCTTTTGCTGCATCCATAGGTTTTGGGTCATCGTGTTTTCATTGTCATTTGTCTCTAGGTGTTTTTTGATTTCCTCTTTGATTTCTCTGTGATGCATTGGTTATTTAGTAGCATATTGTTTAGCCTCCATATGTTTGTGTTTTTTACAGTTTTTTCTTTCTGTAATTGATTTCACCAACTGAGTTTTGATAGTACCATTAGTCCTTTCTTCCATTCCTGAAGATTCGGGATAATAAGTGGAGTGAAAATGCATTATTGGTCAAATATCATAAATGGATTTAATTATTTGTCCAGGAAAGTGGGTCCCTCAGTCACAATGCAACTCAGAAAGGATCCCCCAAACAGGAATTATTCTTTCCAATAGCAATTTACCTACTGATAAAGTCATTGCTCTCTTGCAGGGAAAAGCTTCAACCTGGTGTGAAAACAATACAGATCATTACCGAAGTATATTTATATCCTTGAGATGGTGGCATTTGGACAAAATCCAATTGCCATACCTCAAAAGGTCCCTTAGGAAGGAAAAAGTGACCTTGAGATCCATGAAGTGGTTTTCTGGGATTATATTTAAGGCAAATGGTGTATTGGGCATATGCCTTGTGGGCTTCTGTAGTGGCAGGTTTCCAAATATATCTTTTTCCTCATAAAATCACTCATTTCCCAGAAGTTGCTACTTTTAGTCAGATAAGGGAAATTCTTAGAAGACTTTTTCTGCATCTGTTGAATCTCAAATGTCTTTAGCTTAAAATAATATTTATGTCAACTCTGGGCTTCTAAGTGGCTCCTCACACTTCCATGCATTTACAGTAATAAAAAAGACAGTACTGTTCATTACATAACTATTGAATAACTTCATTCATTTGAAGAACATCTTGATGTAATATGCTCACTCTGTGTTCCATGATGAGCAATTTACAGCCCATGTATTCTACTTAATATAATCTATAGATATCACAATTAGTAACTTACATTTAATGGCCCCCAGAGGGGCAGAATTCTCTTTCCTGTTCTAGGGTATATATTCAAATATCCTGTCTTACAGATTTTGTATTTACAAGTAAATATAAAGCAAATTTGTGGGTTTTTGCTCAACTCTTGGGATTGAAACCAGTTGGAGGTTTGTATGACATATTGAGGCAAGAATCTATGTAATTACTTCATAGTTTTTTTTAAATGCCCTATAAATACAGTGAAGAAGCATCTTAGTTTTCCCAGAAAAGTCAATTTATGCCTGCTGCACTGAGATCCCATAAGTGTCTTGGTTTAGATGATAAAATAGGTGGTTATGTTCCCTATAAACTCACCTCTGACAGTGTAGTTGTTATCCTACTGACCTTTTTACAGAGGAGAAAAATACTGGGTGACTAGTGCATGTTTCCTTAGCTGTATCAGGTATCCTGAAAGGACAATCTGCAGTAAAATGGAAGAGTAAAAATAAAAGTATGGAAATGGTAACTAAAATAAAGAAAGGGATGTTTGAGCTCTTAAATATTCCATAAAATATTCTTGAAGTTTCACAGAACAATAAACTCTATAGGTAGATGCTGTTGTTTACAAATTGCTTGACAAATTGTGAATGACAATGGATAATTGAGCTCTCAACTCATTTCACGAAGCTAAGACTAAAAAAAGCAGTTACCTTTCTGATTTCTGTGAACAATATTGTGGGGTTTTTTTAGTTTATTGCAGATCTTTAACCCTATTAGCACAGAGAAAATGGTTTTAAAACTGTGATAAAAATGAAATTTCAGTGCACTGCCAATCATGTCTTACCTATTTTCACCAGTTTCTCAGGAATTTGCTTATTGTATGCTTAAGTTCTATAAATATGGCCTCATTGATTCCTCTAAAAAAGAGTTAATTGAATTTCAAGTAGATTGAAATGATGTTTTCATTCTGATGTAAGGGAACAAAATTTGCCATCCAAATTGTGTCTCTTTGGCATGAGAATTAATTTAGAGTGATTATTTTTGAGGTCCAGAAGACTCAAGAAGAATCTTTGACCTTCCCCCTAACTGCAAGAAGAATGTAGATAGAAGACCTGTTCCAGGAAGGCAGCCATCACTATAGATAACTGTAGTATGAACTAGGTGTATAGAAAGGGAGGATTCTTGCAAAATCTGTGTGTTAAAATTCTTCTCTGTGTCCCATTGTCTCTGCATGGCCTAGCAAACATTTGCTTACCAAACATTTGCTTTTCCTCCTTGTCAATTGCCTTCCTCTCTTTTGCGGTTCCAAACCACAACCCACAACATCGTCTTTTGTCTTTAGCTGAAGATGGTTTTTAAGGTGAGGGCTTCAGTCGTTTTGACGAGTTACTCACTTTTCCTGGGTCTCTTCCATGTGTACATGTTACTAAACTTTTGTTTGATTTTCTCCTGTTAATTTGCCTTCTGTCAATTTAATTCTTAGACCAGCCAGAAGAACCTAGAAAGATAAAGGAAAATTTCTTCTCCCTGATACAATATCTTTAGTCACTAAAAACAAATTTGGGGAACAATTTTGTTAAAAATCAACATATAAAATATTAGCTATAAATATACTTTATCTGAAATCTGAAAATTCAGTATTACCACTTATAAATTAGATGATTACTACAAATAAGACTGGTTAAATCCATGGACCATTTTCTTATTGCTTGTCAACGTCATTAAACATAATTTCTGGTGTTGCCGTAACACTTAGAAAAAATTTGAAATACCATACTTATAATAGGAATAGTATGATTAATATTAAAAATGATTTTTAAAATATCTTTGACTATTACAGTATCACTTGACTTAATTTTCATAGTATTCATGTGTCAAGGCTAGTCTGTTAAGTAAAACTGTTTTACGTTCCAGAAAAATGGCAACTGTAAATTCAGTCATTTTATTCATCATTATAAGATAATCTTTTTCAATAACACATTTATTCAATCCTTACTTTAGATGACTTACTTCATATGACTGTTCTTACTTTCATTATAGTTAAGGCTAGAGTATACTTTAATTTTTTCTTTTAAAAATACAAAAGTTTAATCAGTATAGTTCAAACAATCAAAATTGTACTAAAATTAATTGCTTTTGAAAGACTCAGATATTTTATCATTAAATTTACAAGTTAATTTGCTAGATTTATTTTTATTTTTAATGCTAGTTTTGCTTTCCTTTTGTAAAATGATATATACACAGTGAAATTTTATTTATTTATTTATTTTTATTTTATTTTTTTTTACTGTTTTTCCTCAAGATTTGTATGATATATGCATACTTTATTTTTTTTTAATTTTATTTTTGGCTTCATTGAATCTTCATTGCTGCACGCAGGCTTTCTCTAGTTGTGGCGAGTGGGGGCTACTCTTCGTTGCAGTGCGTGGGCTTCTCACTGTGGTGGCTTCTTTTGTTGTGGGCTTCAGTAGTTGCTGCGCGCGGGCTCAGTAGTTGCGGAACGCAGGCCCTAGAGCATGCAGGCTTCAGTAGTTGCGGCGCGTGGGCTCTAGGGCACGTAGGCTTTAGTAGTTGTGGCCAGTGGGCTCAGTAGTTGTGGCTCGTGGGCTCTAGAGCACAGGCTCAGTAGTTGTGGCGCATGGGCTTATTTGCTCTGAGCCATGTGGGATCTTCCCAGCCCGGGGATCGAACCTGTGTCCCCTGCACTGGCAGGCGGATTCTTAACCACTGTGCCACCAGGGAAGTCCCCACACTGAAATTTTAGAAACATGAAATTATAGAGAAATTAAAATGCCCTGTAACACCAACATTCATAAATAACAACTATTAATATTTTTATATATCATTGTTTTTCCATTGCTGTTGGTATGTTTTATAGTGAAGACCCTTATGTAAGGGCTTTCTGTGATCACATCTTTCCTTCCTTCAGCAGGCTACAGTCTCTCTAATGTCACTTTATTAGGAGCTAAATTTATTTACAGTAAAGGTGGTATGTCTGCACACTTTTTCCTTTGGTTCCATTGAGCCTCCCACTTATTAAACTTGAAACTAAGGTCATTTCCTACTTTGACTTGCTTACTTATGAACCTAAATCAAATTATCCTAAAAAAGATTTCACAACTAGGGCCATGGGCCACACAGAGTACAGCTCTCCAAAAGAGTCTTGGAATACTTGGAGATATTCTTGGTGGTGACAGTGCAAGGGCGATTTAGTGTGTGGTTCCAAGGAAGCTAAACATCCTGCAATGCACTGGACATTTCCTGATCAAAAGATAAACCCTTACCATTGGAAACAGCCTTTAAGAAGAGTGTACTTTTAAGAAAAAGATCTTACCTTGCTCAGGATATGAGAATGTATGTGTTGGCTCTAAGCATCTTTCCTCTTCTGAGTTCTGTTTCAAATTATTTCTCAGTATGCTTCACACATCATGATTAGGGGTTGTGATATTTTTCCTAACTGCATTGTAGATGGAACATCTCTCCTCCATTTTATTGTTTATTTTTGTGGTTGTCAGTGGATTCAAGGAACCATGAGTATGTCCAGTAGATGTCTTTTACCAACCTTAACCTCTACCTGAGGATATTTAAATGCATGTGAAAAAGGAATAAGTGAAATAAATGGCACAGTAATGGTTCTAAAAAGAAGAGTGGGGTTAGGATATCAGGTATATTAGAAAGAATAGGGTATATATAGGGAAGGGCCATGTCATTCCTTACGTAAGTGAAGAAAGGATGGATCATATGCCAATAATTGGTGGTTACAGGAAATTAAAGATACTCTTCCATATTAGTGCTCTTTTCCCCAGCCTAAATCTCTCTTGGAAACTCTAAATTCTTAGATTCAACTGCTTTCTCAACCTTGCTATTTGAATGGATATTATATTACCTCAACCTTAGAAAACCAAAAACTGAACTTGTGACCATCCACCTTGAAAACCTCTTCTGTTCATAGCCTTCCTCATCTCATTTTACCAAAACTCTATCTTTGCATTTGCACAGATTAAGTCATCCTTGACTCATTTCTTTTGCAGTCTAAGTTCAATACGTCAGAAAACTATAACGGCTGTATCTTAAGAGCACACGTAAAATATGACCCCTTCTTACTCCTTCCACTGCTCTAACACTAGAGCAAGCCACCATCATCTATTACTTTGACTACTGTAATAGACTCTAATTGGTCTTTCTGCTTTTGTTCTTATTCCAGAGAGCCAGATTCTATTGCAGCATGCAGAATGTTCCCTTATAATACCTAAACTTGATCTTGTCCTCCTTCTGCTCTAACCCTGAAATGATTCTCCGTGTCATGCAGAGTAAATATCAGAGATTTTACAGTGGTCTACTCTGTAGTATTCTCTCTTCACTCTGCTCCAAGCACCCTGTCTCCTTACTGTTCCTCCAGTAAGTCTAGGCACACTTTCATCATATGGTCCATGCACTAGAAAACCACCTGGAACACCCTTATCCTTTATGTTCAGGGCTAATTTCTTCACCTCTTTCAAGTCTTTACTCAAATGTTACTCTCTTATTAGAGACTATAATTAACCACACTATTTAATACCTCCCTTCCTCAGACTCTGATTTCTCTTACCTCGTTTTACTTTTTGTTTTTTTTTTAATTCAAATAGTTATTTCCTTTAGATGATTTATTTTAATCCACTTATTATGTTTGCTTCTTCTTATTCAAGGCACCAAGTGATCTTGTCAGTTTTATTCAGTGGTATACCCTACGTGCCTCGAACAGGGTCCAGCACAGAGCAGGTGCTCAGAAAATAATTGTTGATTGAATGAATGAATGAATGAATGAATGAATGTAAAGCTGAGAGGGGAGATTATCTGTTGAGAGTGATTAAAGGATAAGGTAGGGCATGCAAAAATTTCTCTTTCTCCTGCAGTATCAATTTTCCTCATTATTGTTTTATTGTTTGTTAATATATAAACATGTTGTGATTTCTCTGGTCCATAAAGAAAAACCTTCTTTGACCATATTTTCTCCATCCAGTAAGCCTTTTGCCTTACATTGTAGCAAAACTCTAAAAATTATTTTTCCTGTCTCCACTTTATCCTCTATCATTCAATTTTCAACCCAACCCTCAGGTACTTACTTGGTTGAAACAGCTCTTTTCAAGTCTCCAAAAACTTCCATGTAAGTCAAATGTTAATGACCATGTATCAGTCTTTAACATATTTTGTATCTCAAAACATTTGGTACAGTTTGTCCTGCCTCTTTCTTGGAAATATTTCTCCATGCAATCCTGATTTCCCTCCTACCACTTGGAAAACTCCCAGTAAATCTTTCTCTTTTCTACCTTTTAAATGTTGGGGAACTCCATTTCTTATAATAGTAAGACCTTTACAACTACTCTGGGTGCTTTTTACACTAATCCCATACATTTTATTATAATTTATAAGGTAAATATTCCCAAATATATTGAATACATCTCTATTGACATACTCCAAGCTACAGACTTATGTAAGATATTGCTTAATATCTCCACTTAAACTTTTTTTTAATATCCATACTTCTACCCTACCCTCTCCTTCTAATCTATTCCAAACAAGTGGTCAGTCATATATTTAAAATGTAAATTAGGTTGTTATTTTATCATATATATGCAACACTCTTTTTCATACTCTACTAAGCCCTCCATAGATTGGCCTATATCTAACTTTCTAAAAATATTTTCTCCCAATCTTTTCACTGTATCTGCTTAAGCTATACTGGCCTTCTTAATATCCTCATCTCAGGGATGTTTCAGTTATTGTTCCTGTACCATATGTCCCCATAATTCATCCTGGTTCCTGCTCACATGTTACTTTCTTAAATGTTACCTTTCTATCTAAAATCACATCATTGCTTGCTTTTTTGTAGCACTAAATACAACCCCAAATAATATTTTTTGTTCACTTGATTGTTACCTATTTTCATTCCTCTGATAAAGCATCATGTAGGCAAGGATCATGGCCGTTTTATTCCTCTTTAAAAAATTTGGTCTCTATGTAAATAAAAGTATATTTAAGAAGAGGCTTGCATGCTATGAGGTTTAAGATAAACAAGTGTGTCAGGGGTCCCAGAGACCACCCTGAAACTTGATAATTCACCAGGAGGACTCAGAAAATGGTGTTATACTAATGGTTATAAGTATTTTTTACAGTGAAAGAATACAAATTAAAATTAGCAAGAGAAAAAGGCATATAGGCAGTGTCCAGAAGAAACCAGGACAAGCTTCCAGGTGTCTTCTTCTAGTGCAGTTGTAAGGGTATGCTTAATTCTTCCATCAACAATGTGTGACAACACATGCAAAGTGTTGTCAACCAGGGAAGCTCACCCAAGCTTTGGTGTCCAGGGTTTGTGTTGGAGGTCAATCACATAGACATGTAGCTCCTGCATGACTGACCATAGATACTCAGATTCCAGCCCCCCAGAGCAAAAACAGGCGAAACACTATAAATCACATTGCTAGCATAAACTACATGATCAAACTGGTCCCTTATAGCCAAAGGCCTTAGGCATAGAAAAACACACTTGTAAGTTTAAATATGAGCTGGCCAACTAGTCCTTTTTTGTGAATGTGCAGAGTTCAGACAACCCAGGGCTGCTGAGTTAACCCTTTCCTGCACAAAGGGAAGTAAGTTTAAATAGAAGAAGCTACTATTAAAAAAATGAAGCTTGGATGTTCTCCAAGATGTACAGGTTTTAAGTAAGTAGTCCTCACTTTGTGTGATTCTGATATGCCCACAGTTCAGTTACCATGGTTTAGTTTAAATAAGACCCATACTCCAACAACATGGTTCAATTTTTAACTACCACAAAGTATTAACTGTAATTGCATTAAGTACAAATTTTGCTGATAGTTCTTGGTCCACAAATCTGTATGTAAACAAGATGTGTATCATAATTAATGACCAACACATCATTTCTGGTGAATCAGTTTACGCACAGATAGCAAAGGGTGTAGTTGTGTTACATCCTTGTCTCCCAATGATAAATCTCCATGACATATTCCAAAAATGGAACCACATATATGAAATATATATTACATATAATATATAGGTATTCTATATTAATAGTTTCTAGATATTATAGCTATATATATATCTATATGTAATATTTTATATAGTAATATCTATATAGGAATATTATACTTAGGTATATAATAAAGAAGATACTGTTGACAAAAAATTAATCAGTTGATCTAAGAAAGAAATGGAAATTTTTATTTGAGCCAAATTTGAGGATTATAACCTGGGAAGAGCATCTCAGAAAGCTCTGAGAACTGTCCCACCCATTAGAAGTCAAGTTTTTTGACACAGAGGACTGTACATTAAATGACGTATTATTGACTGTTTTCACAATACAGATCTAAGCATCATTTTGACTCCTTACAAGATCAAGGAGGAATGTTATCTTTTAAGGAAGGAGATGTCTTGTTGATGCTAGGAGAATGTTGCTCTTTATGGCTGAGCAGTTATTTCTGCTGATAGAGGAGGTTTGGTTGATGCACAATGCAGATACACAATGCACAGTGGAGAGAGAGAGGAGGGCAAAGGGGAGAGAAAAATTTTTATGTTTAAATTGTTCTTGTCTTCCCATAAAATATAAATTTTATTTCATAATAATATAGATGAAATAACTGACCCTGGCAATGTTGACACTGCCACCATTCAAGAGACTCTAAATATGCTACCAGAGGAACTTAGTGAAAGTGAATTTTTCAACATAAACGAGGAAAGTGATTATGGTGAAAGAGTGAAGATGAACCAAAGTAAGTGAAAATGACCAAAACACTTCACATTAAAATATCTCTCAGAGATATTTCATGATATTTTTCACAGAACTAGAACAAATAATCCTAAAAATTATATGGAACCACAGAAGACCCAGAATTGCCAAAGCAGTCATGAGGAAAAAGAACAAAGCTGGAGGCATAACCCTCTCAGACTTCAGCCAATGCTACAAAGCCACAATAATCAAAACAGCATGGTATTGGCACAAAACCAGATAAATGGCTCAATGGAACAGAATAGAGAGCCCAGAAATAAACCCACACACTTACAGTCAATTATCTTTTGACAAAGGAGGCAAGAATATGCAATGGAGAAAAGACAGTCTCTTAGGCAAGTGGTGTTGGGAAAACTGGACAGCCCCATGTAAATCAATGAAGTTAGAATACTCCCTCACACCATACACAAAAATAAACTCAAAATGGCTGAAAGACTTAAATATAAGATGACACCATAAAACTCCTAGAAGAGAACATAGGCAAATCATTTTCTGCAATAAATTGTAGGCAGTGTTTTCTTAGGTCAGTCTCCCACTACAAAAGAAATAAAAGCAAAAATAAACAAATGGGGCATAATCAAACTTACAAGCTTTCACACAGCAAAGGATACCATCAACAGGACAAAAAGACAACCTACGGACTGGGAGAAAATATTTGCAAATAATGAGACCAACGAGGGATTAATTTCCAAAACATACACACAACTCATACAGCTCAATATTAAAAAACAAACCAACAGCCCAATCAAAAAATGGGCAGAAGACCTAAACAGACATTTCTCCAAAGAGGGCATACAGATGGCCAACAGGTACATGAAAAGATGCTCAACATCACTGATTAGAGAAATGCAAATCAAAACCACGATAAGGTATCACCTCACACCAGTCAGAGTGGCCATGATTAAAAAGTCTACAAATAATAAATGCTGGAGATGGTGTGGAGAAAAAGGAACCCCCTACACTGTTGGTGGGAATGTAAATTGGTACAGCCACTATGGAGAACAGTATGGAGGTCCCTTAAAAAAATGAAAAATAGAGTTACTATATGATCCAGCAGTCCCACTCCTGAGCATATATCTGGAAAAGACAAAAGCTCTAATTTGAAAAGATACATGCAGTCCAATGTTTATGGCAACACTGTTTACAACTGTCAGCAGCACTGTTTAAATTGTCAAGACATGGAAGCAACCTAAGTGTCCATCAATGGATGAATGGATAAAGAAGGTGTGGTATATATACACAATGGAATATTACTCAGCCATAACAAAGAATGAAATAATGCCATTTGCAGCAACATGGATGGACCCAGAAATTATCATACTAAGTGAAGTAAGTCAGACAAAGAAAGACAAATATCATGTGATATCACTTATACATGGAATCTAAAAAACTGATATAAATGAACTTATTTACAAAACAGAAACAGACTCACAGACATAGAAAACAAATTTATGGTTACCAAAGAGGAAAGGGGAGGGGGAGGGGGAGGGATAAATTAGTAGTTTGGGATTAACAGATATACACTACTATATATAAAATAAACACCAAGGTCCTACTGTATAGCACAGGAAACTATTCAATGTGTTGTAATAACCTATAATGGAAAAGAATCTGAAAAATAATGTGTGTGTGTGTGTGTGTGTGTGTGTGTATCATTGAATCACTTTGCTGTACACCAGAAACCAACACAACATTGTAATTCAACTATACTTCAATTAAAAAAAATAAATAGATATCCATTACCTTTACATACATGCTGTTTAAAAAAGTGTAAAGGAGAATTAGGTGACGTGATAGAGGTGCTAGCTAAAGCTATGGTGGTAATCATATCGCAATATATAAGTGTATCAAATCAACACGTTGTACACCTTGAATTCACACAATGTTATATGTCAATTACAGCTCAATAAAATTTTTTTAAAAGTGCAAAGGACAAAATATCTGTAGCTGATTCAGACTTAGAAAGGAGTATGACAATTTGTTAAGGCATAGAAAAGATTGGCTTAATATTGTAAGTTATACAGCAAGAAGAAAGCAATCATTTTTTGAACTATTCTTGATAAGTTTTTTAAATAATGAACTAAAACACTTTAAGCCTCTACGTTTCCAATGTTTTAAATTGTACTGTACTAAATAAATATTAGTTTCACTGTATTTTTCATTTCCATATACATTTATAACCAATAGTGTGGGAGTTTTTAATGTTTTAACAAAAAATTATTAAAAGTCATGGAACGATCATGATTTTTCCCATTGATTATTAAAATTCTTTGCATAGTTTCAGTGATTACAATTTTATGATCCCACATTACCATACAAAGTGAAAGCTGCATGTATTTAATAAAAATCATAAAATTTTACTTATTTGCTTTTATCTATCTGTTACTTCAGAAATCTTTTCCCTTATGGATTTCTGAAGGACAAGACTGTGACTTGCATATTTTATATAATGAGCACCAGATTGTAAAATTTGAATCAAAGTAAAATACTCCATTGAGCATAATTTATTTGAAATGGATAGGCAATTAACACTGAAATAAGATATGAGAAAACTGAATTAAAAATGTAAATGTCTGTATTATTCTGGAGTTTTAAAATGTATTCATCCCGCTAAGGCAAATATGTACCTAAAAAGATCAAACAGTTTAGCTTCATTCACTTGCCCCAGTTCCCTAATTCCTTGCCGTTTATATATGCTATCCTTTAGCTTCTCACTTTCCCTGAGTTTTCCTCAGTTGTATCTCTGTGAAACTCTGCAGTGTTTCCTAACAAAATTTTTAAGCATTAGTCTTATTTGTAGCAATTTGATAATTTATCTAATAGAAAATTTATACATATCTTAATATAACTTACTTGAATATGATAGAACAATGTCACAATTTACCAGTTCTTCTATTTCTTAATCTAAAGGGAAATTCACCAACTGTAAGTGAATATTGTGGCTTTAGGATATAAAACCTTAGTTTTTTCTCTAACTGTATAAATTTTTTTTTTATAGAATCATATATACTTTCAAGCTGTTTTCTGCATATAGTGAAGGACAGTAGAAGCTGTATGGACTTTTAGGTGCACTCAGTGCCTTGGGTCAAACTATAACTGATTGACCACTTAAGAATGAAACTTGAGGCTTTGACACTTCCCTACCTTGCTGCAATGGCTACTGTATTTAATAGATTTCTAGTAAATCTTTTAAAAAAATGTATTGTTTAATATTGTGTTCCCACTTCTCCTTTAAAAATATTACAAGGGCTATACCTCCTGTGGCTATTATGGTAGTCAAATCCAGTAAAAGTGCAATACTTTGCAATAATGATGTAAATATATGCCTGTTTTGATAGGAAAAAGAAAATGACTGCTTCTTATATTCATTGAAGAATATAAATGAATATATTTGTGTATTATTTGTTAGTGCTTCTTCCCTAATGTTAAGACGGTTTCAGTTTTTTAAATTTACTTTCAAACAGGAGTTATTAGGAATTTTTTTGGCATACTCTATTCATTTGGTGATATAGTTTCCAAGAGTTTGTCTGTAAGAGTGATTTCTATGTAGTGATTATCATTATGCTGTTCTTTATACCTGTGGTTGTTTTGCCAACTATAAGAAACATTTACTTATTTTAGATCATTCTGGCATATGATTAAGGGAAGAAAAATTTGAAATGATTGAAAACATAATATAGAAATTGATTTTTAAATCTGTTGGATCTTTGAAACTTTTTCCCCCTCTACTCTAGTAGGTTGTAGTTATGCAGACTTCTACATTATATACATATTTTGCCCCCATATATATTTTTATTGTAACTCTTTCCTGCATCTTGTTCTATCCCTGTTTGAAAAGAGAATTTCAGAATGTTAGCAGCTTGAATTCCAATACTGTGGTTGCTAGGAGAGAGGAAGGTATCATGAGACACAACATTTCTCTTTTGGAATTTAAAGTTTGAGTACAAAGGTTGACTCGGAAACCCACATGTCTTCCCTATAATCTCTTTAGTAGGATAAAATTCAAATCCTCCGTATGACTTCAGTATGCCACTGAGCAAACCCTGAGCCTTATTTCTACATTCCTTCAGCAGGAAAATAAAAATATAAAATAATTTTTAAGTGGAGAGATTTCTGAACTTGTTACTCTTTTAATTTAGGTTATTCATTAGAATCTTACCTTGTTTGTGATGATAACAATTTAAAGGCAAACAACTTTGGCTGAATTCAAAGGGAAAAATATTAAGATTTCAAGGAGCTTTTTGTTTGGACTTCCAAAGAATTATAATTAGTTGAAGAAGTTGAAATGACCTATTTCTACTTAACCTCTTCATGTATTTAGCTATAGTAAATTGAGTGTCTGTGTGTGTGCATATGTGTACAGATATATAAGGTTTATGAAAACTATTACATAAATGAATATTTCTCCTGTTTATATTACAACCTGTCTTTCTCTCTTCTAAGTCAATATGCACTGGACAGTGAGGAGATGGTTTTATTCAGGCTACTGCAATAGAGAGAACATTTATTAATGATGAACATCTCAAATAAAAGGAGGTTTATAGAGTTAGCTACAAAGGAGTCATCCGTGAGTCTCAGGGTAGTTATATCTGAAGGGTGAGTCTTATCTGCAGGGTGGAAGTGGTTAGTTCTTGGAATATGTGAGAGCAGTGTGGTCCTCTGGAGCACAAAAAGATGGGAGGGTTTCTTAACGGTGGTTCTTTTCTGGAAGCCCAGGGCTCAGCTGAAGTCCAACTCTGATACCCGTTGTAAACCTACTGATCTAAAAACAATGTGAGACTACATTACAAGTTCTATTTAATAATGTATCTAGCTTACAGCAGTTAGAAAAAGCAGTAAACCTTTTACCAAAGGCATTTTCTCAGAAAACTGTTTGCGTGAAGGGATTACAGTTTGGCTTGAGCATCAATTTATTTACATTACAGTCAATATATATATGGATAAAACGGCATTTGGTTATGTTTATCTGTCTTGTTCTCTTTGAAAAAATATTAATTTAAAACTTGTGCATTTTTAATCAGGCTCACAGTACAGTTAAACGAGCCAAAAAGAAGACCTTAGAATCAGATTTTCTCTTAGATTAATTGTTTTTAAAAATAAAAACCCAAAGTTACTTATCATGCACAGCTCCACCTGAATTTCCAATCTTCATGTCTATCTTTTGTAAAAACATTAATGCCATCTTTATTGTGTGAAACACTGAATATATCTAAAATCAACTAGTTTGTATACAAATAGTGCATTCTATTAAACATATTGCTCCTAGAAACTTTTATAATTTATATCTAAAAAAGTATAGAAATTTGTATTCCATAGGCAATATATTAGTATAAAATTGTGTCTTTTAAAGCCTACTCAGTATTAATCAGAAGAGTAAAAAAAAGACATTAAAATAGTAAATGATGCATACTAATGTAATGAACATATTTTTCAAACCATACAAGAAACTTGAAGATCAAAAGTATATTTCAGGCAGTAAGATCTATGCATTAAGTTAATAAAATAAAATGTTGAGCAGTATGAGAATCACTGCTTTCACAAGACAGAAAAGATTGAAAAAATCAAAATGTCTACCCACAAACCCTTATCAGTTTATACATCTAGCTCAGCTTTAAGGAAACATTTAATAATTTTACATTCTTATGTATAGTGTGATTAATTTTTCTGTCTGCCTTTTTCTATTTCCCCACACTATCACTGAATGTATTAGACAAATGACAACAGAGGGTAGAAATTATTGGCTAAGAGATCTTAAAGGATAAAAGACTAGAAAATATAGATTTATGATCTATCCTGAAAACAGCAATTTACTAGAGGATTGGAAATTTATAGGAACATTCACTGAATAAAAATTCACTAACTCGCTTAACTACAGTAAGTATTTAATAGGTGTAAGGCCGTGTGCACAGTTAGCATTAGAATTAAAAGTCATTGGATAAACGATATTTATGTATGTCTAAGCATTTTTAGTATAAAAGAAATTTTAGAGATGTTTACTTATGTACATAGAACTAAAAATATGTAAAATGCATCTAAGTGGTACAATGAAATCTGACTAATAATAGAAATTTAAATGAACAGAAATAAAATTTGAAAAATATTCATATGTGAAAGCCATTATGTTCATAAACTCAAGCAAATATTATTACTCCATTTTGAATTTCTTCAGGATTTTATAAATTGTTTTTTACCTTTCCTCATCCACTCTGAAATTAATTTCAGAATAACAAAATGTAATACATTTTTACTTCCAAGTTTTGGTAAATATTTATATCAAATATACATTTATATTTATACTTCAATTAAATATTTTTGATTCCTCTATATAGATTTTTTGTTTATTCATTTATTCAACTACCTTTCATTTAATTCCTACAGTTTTCAAGTACTGTACTTAGAATACAATTACAAACAAGACCAATACAGGTGCCTTATCAGTGTGAAGCTTCCAGTCTCCTAGAAAAGATGTACATTATACAGGCACACCTCAGATATTGTGGGTTCAGTTCCAGACCACCATAATAAAGTGAATATTGCAGTAAAGCGAGTTACATGAATTTTTTGGTTTCCCACTGCATGTAAAAGTTATGTTTACACTATACTGTAGTCTGTTAAGTGTGCATTATGTCTTTAAAAAGTCTGCATGCCTTTAATTTAAAATACTTTATTGCTAAAAATGATAACCATCATCTGAGCCTTCAGTGAGTCACAATCTTTTTGCTAGTGGAGTCTTTGAATTATTGTAAGAATTACCGAAATGTGACACAGAGACATGAAGTGAGCAAGTGCTATTGGAAAAATTATGCTGATAGACTTGCTTAATGCAAGGTTGCCACAAACCTTCAATTTGTAAAAAATACAATGTCTGCAAAGCAAAATAAAGTGAAGTGCAATAAAACAAGGTATACCTATACAATAAATTATAAATGTGATGATTATAAAGGGGTGACTTTCAGTATTCTAAGAGTATGTTTGATAGAAGAATCCAAATCAGTCTGTGTCTTTAGGTGAGCACACTTATAAAGGAACAATAGGAGTTAGTGATACCTTTTCAGGCACAGGAAGACTGTCCCAGAACTTGAAGTAATCATAACAAATAAAGGTCAGTATAGCTAATGTATTGTATTCATTAGGGTTCTCCAGAGAAACAGAACTAGTAGGATATATATATATACATATATTTATATATTTATATATATATATATTTATTTATTTATATATATATATGAGGAGATTTATTATAGGAATGGGCTCACACAGTTTTAAGTGGCAGCAAAATCCCACAGTCCACTGTCTGCATGCTGGAGAACAAGAAAAACCAGTAACATAATTCAATCTGAGTCTGAAGGCCCAAGCTTTGATGTCTAAGGGCAGGAGAAGATGGACATCCTAGCTCAGGAAGAGAAAGAAAATCTGCCCTTTCTTCACCTTTTTGTTCCATTCAGCCTACCAAGAGTGCCTGGATGAGGGTGGATCTCTTCACTCAGTCTTCTGAATCAAATGCTAATCTCTTCCAGTCATACCCAGAATTGTTTGACCAGCTATCTGGGTATCCCTTATGTCAGCCAGTCACATTGACACATAAAATCGTGACAATGTTGAGTCTTCCTATCCATTACATGGAGTATTGCTCCATTTATTTAGTTCTTTTTTATTTTGTTCATCAGAGTTTTATAGTTTTCCTCATATAGATCTTGCTTATATTCATTACATTTATACCTAAGTATTTCATTTTTGGGGGTGCTAATGTAAATGGTATTGTGCTTTTCATTTCTAATTCCATTTGTTCATTGTTAATATATAAGAGAGAAATTTACTTTTTTATCTTAACTTTGTATTCTTCAACCTTGCTATAATTGTTTATTAGTTCCTGGAGGTTTTTGTTTTTTGTTTATTGTTTGTTTGTTTTTGTTCATTCTTTTGGATTTTCTTCATAGACAATCATGCCATCCGTGAACAAAGACAGTTTTATGTCTTACTTCCCACTTTGTATATCTTTATTTCCTTTTCTTGTTTTATTGCATTAGCAAGGACTTCCAGTATGATGTTGAAATGGAGTCATGAGAGGGGACATCCTTGCCTTATACCTGATCTTGGTGGGAAAGCTTCATGTTTCTCACCATTAAGTATGATGCTAACTAGGTTTTTTACAGATATCCTTTATCAAGTTGAGAATGTCTCCCCAACCCCCAATCCATTCCTGGTTTCCTGAGAGTTTTTATCATGAATGGTGCTGGATTTTGTCAAATGCTTTTTCTGCATCTATTGATATGATTATATGACTTTTCTTTTTTTTTGTCTGTTGATGTGATGGATTAATTGATTTTTGAATGTTGAACCAACATTGTATACCTAAGGTATATCCCACTTGGTTGTAGTGTATAATCTTTAAATACTTTTTCCCATTTACTAATATTTTTTGAGGATTTTTTTTTCATATTATATATTTATTGGGCAGTACTATTCGAGATATTATCATCCAAAAGCATATTTAAGCAATCTTTTTTTTTTTTAAACATCTTTATTGAAGTATAATTGCTTCACAATGGTGTGTTAGTTTCTGCTTTATAACAAAGCGAATCAGCTACAGATATACACACGTTCCCATATCTCCTCCCTCCCGCATCTCCCTCCCTCCCATCCTCCGCATCCCACCCCCCCAGGCGGTCACAAAGCACCGTGCTGATCGCTCTGTGCTATATGGCTGCTTCCCACTAGCTATCTATTTTACATTTGGTAGTGTATATATGTCCATGACACTCTCTTATCCTGTCACATCTCACCCCTCCCCCTCCCCATATCCTCAAGTCCATTCTTTAGTAGGTCTGTGTCTTTATTCCCATCTTGCCACTAGGTTCTTCATGACCTTTTTTTTTTTTTTTTCCCTTAGATTCCATATATATGTGTTAGCATACTGTATTTGTTTTTCTCTTTCTGACTTACTTCACTCTGTATGACAGACTGTAACTCCATCTGCCTCACTACAAATACCTCCATTTCATTTCTTTTTATGGCTGAGTAATATTCCATTGTATATATGTGCCACATCTTCTTTATCCATTCATCCGATGATGGACACTTAGGTTGCTTCCATGTCCTGGCTATTGTAAATAGAGCTGCAATGAACATTTTGGTACATGACTCTTTTTGAATTATGGTTTTCTCAGGGTATATGCCCAGTAGTGGGATTGCTGGGTCATATGGTAGTTCTATTTTTAGTTTTTTAAGGAACCTCCACACTGTTCTCCATAGTGGCTGTATCAATTTACATTCCCACCAACAGTGCAAGAGGGTTCCCTTTTCTTCACACCCTCTCCAGCATTTATTGTTTGTAGATTTTTTGATGATGGCCATTCTGACCGGTGTGAGATGATACCTCATTGTAGTTTTGATTTGCATTTCTCTAATGATTAATGATGTTGAGCATTCTTTCATGTGTCTGTTGGCCATCTATATATCTTCTTTGGAGAAATGTCTATTTAGGTCTTCTGCCCATTTTTGGATTGGGTTGTTTGTTTTTTTTGTTATTGAGCTGCATGAGCTGCTTGTAAATCTTGGAGATTAATCCTTTGTCAGTTGCTTCATTTGCAAATATTTTCTCCCATTCTGAGGGTTGTCTTTTGGTCTTGTTTATGGTTTCCTTTGCTGTGCAAAAGCTTTTAAGTTTCATTAGGTCCCATTTGTTTATTTGTGTTCTTATTTCCATTTCTCTAGGAGCTGGGTCAAAAAGGATCTTGCTGTGATTTATGTCATAGAGTGTTCTGCCTATGTTTTCCTCTAAGAGTTTGATAGTGTCTGGCCTTACACTTAGGTCTTTAATCCATTTTGAGTTTATTTTTGTGTATGGTGTCAGGGAGTGTTCTAATTTCATACTTTTACATGTACCTGTCCAATTTTCCCAGCACCACTTATTGAAGAGGCTGTCTTTTCTCCACTGTATATGCTTGCCTCCTTTATCAAAGATAAGGTGACCATATGTGCGTGGGTTTATCTCTGGGCTTTCTATCCTGTTCCAATGATCTATATTTCTGTTTTTGTGCCAGTACCAAACTGTCTTGATTACTGTAGCTTTGTAATATAGTCTGAAGTCAGGGAGCTTGATTCCCCCAGCTCCATTTTTCGTTCTCAAGATTGCTTTGGCTATTCGGGGTCTTTTGTGTCTCCATACAAATTGTGAAATTTTTTGTTCTAGTTCTGTGAAAAATGCCAGTGGTAGTTTGATAGGGATTGCATTGAATCTGTAGATTGCTTTTGGTAGTAGAGTCATTTTCACAATGTTGATTCTTCCAATCAAAGAACATGGTATATCTCTCCATTTATTTGTATCATCTTTAATTTCTTTCATCAGTGTCTTATAATTTTCTGCATACAGGTCTTTTGTCTCCTTAGGTAGGTTTATTCCTAGATATTTTATTCTTTTTGTTACAATGGTAAATGGGAGTGTTTTCTTAATTTCACTTTCAGATTTTTCATCATTAGTATATAGGAATGCAAGAGATTTCTGTGCATTAATTTTGTATCCTGCTACTTTACCAAATTCATTGATTAGCTCTAGTAGTTTTCTGGTGGCAGTTTTAGGATTCTCTATGTATAGTATCATGTCATCTGCAAACAATGACAGCTTTACTTCTTCTTTTCCGATTTGGATTCCTTTTATTTCTTTTTCTTCTCTGATTGCTGTGGCTAACACTTCCAAAACTATGTTGAATAATAGTGGTGAGAGTGGGCAACCTTGTCTTGTTCCTGATCTTAGTGGAAATGGTTTCAGTTTTTCACCATTGAGGACAATGTTGGCTGTGGGTTTGTCATATATGGCCTTTATTATGTTGAGGAAAGTTCCCTCTGTGCCTACTTTCTGCAGGGCTTTTATCATAAATGGGTGTTGAATTTTGTCGAAAGCTTTCTCTGCATCTATTGAGATGATCATATGGTTTTTCTCCTTCAATTTGTTAATATGATGTATCACGTTGATTGATTTGCGTATATTGAAGAATCCTTGCATTCCTGGAATAAACCCCACTTGATCATGTTGTATAATCCTTTTAATGTGCTGTTGGATTCTGTTTGCTAGTATTTTGTTGAGGATTTTTGCATCTATGTTCATCAGTGATATTGGCCTGTAGTTTTCTTTCTTTGTGACATCTTTGTCTGGTTTTGATATCAGGGTGATGGTGGCCTCGTAGAATGAGTTGGGGAGTGTTCCTCCCTCTGCAATATTTTGGAAGAGTTTGAGAAGGATAGGTGTTAGCTCTTCTCTAAATGTTTGATAGAATTCACCTGTGAAGCCTTCTGGTCCTGGGCTTTTGTTTGTTGGAAGATTTTTAATCACAGTTTCAATTTCAGTGCTTGTGATTGGTCTGTTCATATTTTCTATTTCTTCCTGGTTCAGTCTCGGCAGTTTGTGCATTTCTAAGAATCTGTCCATTTCTTCCAGGTTGTCCATTTTATTGGCATAGAGTTGCTTGTAGTAATCTCTCATGATCGTTTGTATTTCTGCAGTGTCAGTGGTTACTTCTCCTTTTTCATTTCTAATTCTATTGATTTGAGTCTTCTCCCTTTTTCTCTTGATGAGTCTGGCTAATGGTTTATCAATTTTGTTTATCTTCTCGAAGAACCAGCTTTTAGTTTCATTGATTTTTGCTATTGTTTCCTTCATTTCTTTTTCATTTATTTCTGACCTGATCTTTATAATTTCTTTCCTTCTGCTGGCTTTGGGGTTTTTTTGTTCTTCTTTCTCTGATTGCTTTAGGTGCAAGGTTAGGTTGTTTATTCGAGATGTTTCCTGTTTCTTGAGGTAGGCTTGTATTGCTATAAACTTCCCTCTTAGCACTGCTTTTGCTGCGTTCCATAGGTTTTGGGTCGTCGTGTCTCCATTGTCATTTGTTTCTAGGTATTTTTTGATTTCCCCTTTGATTTCTTCAGTAATCACTTCGTTATTAAGTAGTGTATTGTGTAGCCTCCATGTGTTTGTAGTTTTTAGAGATCTTTTCCTGTAATTGATATCTATTCTCATAGCGTTGTGGTCGGAAAAGATACTTGATACGATTTCAATTTTCTTAAATTTACCAAGGCTTGATTTGTGACCCAAGATATGATCTATCCTGGAGAATGTTCCATGAGCACTTGAGAAAAATGTGTATTCTGTTGTTTTTGGGTGGAATGTCCTATAAATATCAATTAAGTCCATCTTGTTTAATGTATCATTTAAAGCTTGTGTTTCCTTATTTATTTTCATTTTGGATGATCTGTCCATTGGTGAAAGTGGGGTGTTAAAGTCCCCTACTATGATTGTGTTACTGTCGATTTCCCCTTTTATGGCTGTTAGTATTTGCCTTATGTACTGAGGTGCTCCTATGTTGGGTGCATAAATATTTACAATTGTTATATCTTCTTCTTGGATCGATCCCTTGATCATTATATACTGTCCTTCTTTGTCTCTTGTAGTAGTCTTTATTTTAAAGTCTATTTTGTCTGATATGAGAATTGCTACTCCAGCTTTCTTTTGATTTCCATTTGCATGGAATATCTTTTTCCATCCCCTCACTTTCAGTCTGTATGTGTCTCTAGGTCTGAAGTGGGTCTCTTGTAGACAGCATATATATGGGTCTTGCTTTTGTATCCATTCAGCCAGTCTGTGTCTTTTGGTGGGAGCATTTAATCCATTTACATTTAAGGTAATTATCGATATGTATGTTCCTATTCCCATTTTCTTAAATATTTTGGGTTTGTTATTGTAGGTGTTTTCCTTCTCTTGTGTTTCTTGCCTAGAGAAGTTCCTTTAGCATTTGTTGTAAAGCTGGTTTGGTGGTGCTGAACTCTCTCAGCTTTTGCTTGTCTGTAAAGGTTTTAATTTCTCCATCAAATCTGAATGAGATCCTTGCTGGGTAGAGTAACCTTGGTTGTAGGTTTTTCTCCTTCATGACTTTAAGTATATCCTGCCACTCCCTTCTGGCTTGCAGAGTTTCTGCTGAAAGATCAGCTGTTAACCTTATGGGGATTCCCTTGTGTGTTATTTGTTGTTTTTCCCTTGCTGCTTTTAATATGTTTTCTTTATATTTAATTTTTGATAGTTTGATCAATATGTGTCTTGGCGTGTTTCTTCTTGGATTTATCCTGTATGGGACTCTCTGTGCTTCCAGGACTTGATTAACTATTTCCTTTCCCATATTAGGGAAGTTTTCAACTATAATCTCTTCAAATATTTTCTCAGTCCCTTTCTTTTTCTCTTCTTCTTCTGGGACCCCTATAATTCGAATGTTGGTGCGTTTAATGTTGTCCCAGAGGTCTCTGAGACTGTCCTCAGTTCTTTTCATTCTTTTTTCTTTATTCTGCTCTGCAGTAGTTATTTCCACTATTTTACCTTCCAGGTCACTTATCCGTTCTTCTGCCTCAGTTATTCTGCAATTGATCCCATCTAGAGTATTTTTAAATTTCATTTATTGTGTTTTTCATCATTGCTTGGTTCCTCTTTAGTTCTTCTACGTCCTTGTTAAATGTTTCTTGCATTTTGTCTATTCTATTTCCAAGATTTTGGATCATCTTTACTATCATTATTCTGAATTCTTTTTCAGGTAGACTGCCTATTTCCTCTTCATTTGTTAGGTCTGGTGTGTTTTGACCCTGCTCCTTCACCTGCTGTGTGGTTTCTTGTCTTCTCATTTTGCTTATCTTACTGTGTTTGGGGTCTCCTTTTCACAGGCTGCAGGTTCATAGTTCCCGTTGTTTTTGGTATCTGTCCCCAGTGGCTAAAGTTGGTTCAGTGGGTTGTGTAGGCTTCCTGGTGGAGGGGACTAGTTTCTATGTTCTGGTGGATGAGGTTGGATCTTGTCTTTCTGGTGGGCACGTCCACGTCTGGTGGTGTGTTTTGGGGTGTCTGTGGCCTTATTATGATTTTAGGCAGCCTCTCTGCTAATGGATGGGGCTGTGTTCCTATCTTGCTAGTTGTTTGGCATAGGGTGTCCAGCACTGTAGCTTGCTGGTCGTTGAGTCAAGCTGGGTCTTGATGTTGAGATGGAGACCTCTGAGAGATTTTCACTATTTGGTATTACGTGGAGCTGGGAGGTCTCTTGTGGACCAGTGTCCTGAAGTTGGCTCCCCCACCTCAGGGGCACAGCCCTGATGCCTGGCTGGAGCACCAAGAGCCTTTCGTCCACACGGCTCTTTTGGGAGGCCTGATGTCTTCTGCCAGCGTCCAGTGGGTGTTCTGTAGGAGCAGTTCCACGTGTAGATGTATTTCTACTGTATCTGTGGGAAGGAAGGTGATCTCCGCATCTTACTCTTCCGCCATCTTGCCCCTCCCCCCCTTTTTTGAGGATTTTTGCATCCAACATTATCTTTTTCTTATTCCTACTCTTCTTCCCTACTCCTATAGAATATTTTCTACCATGACAGTTTATGAGACTGAATATCAGATAAACTGTGAAGAGAGTGAACATGCCTCTAACTAAAGCACTCTACCAGAGTCTAGAAGTCTAGAAGCAAAAAGCAAATCAAGAAGGATGGTACAAGAAACAGAATAAACAAATTACTTAAGCCTCCCTTGATGTTGTTTTTCATTTCCATTTCCCTGATACAGACTCTAGTCAGTAACCCAGTGGGAACTGATTGATAGCCATTGTTAAATTCACAATGGAATTACTAATCTATAAATTAACTATTCATTTCATTAATAAATTTGTGTACTAACTTATCTGAATTTGCAATTGCAGTTGCTTTATCCAGAAATCTTTCTTCTGAACAAGGGACTGTAATTAGAAATATAACATCTGACCACATAATTCAAACATCTAAGAGTTATAACCATTTTTTAATTTTTCCCACCAAAACTAACTGCTACATAATTCTGTAAATTTTCCTTCTTTAACACATCCATTATCAGTTTTCTTCCCTTTAGTTATTTTTATGTTCTTTCATCATCTTTCACCTCAATTGTTGTAATCATTGCATTAAATATCATATCCATTTCCAAATTCATAGCCACCAAGATATTCTAAAATACAAATTTATTATATTACTACTTAGTTTAAACTGTTCTGATTATTCCTTATACCAAGTGCCAGAGGACAAATGTTTACTTTTCACTATTCCATAGAAGATCCTTAGTGTTGTGGTTCTAAAATTTATCCATTCTCTCATTGATAGGCATTTGGTTGGTTTCTAGGTTTTTGCTATTGTAAACATTTTAAATATGAATAGCTTTAAACATTTTGGCATGTTTATATGAGTGTCTCTAATGAATATACATACAACTGGAATAAGTGGGTCATCAATTGCAAATATTCAACTTTTCAAGATAATGTCTAATTGTTTTCCAGTGCAGTCTAGAAACTTATACTTTCAAATACCAATGTTTTACAGTTTCCCCCTATATTTTACTTGCCATATTTTTTAGTACTATCAAACCATAAACTTTGCCAACATAGTGGATATAAAATTGTATTTATGGTAGTAATATTTTTCTTTCTCCCATCACAATTAAGGTTGAGTATTTTCATATGTTATTTAAAGGTACTTTTTACCTGTATTTAATCTGTATTTTAAATCTGGTACTTGCTAGGGTTTTAAAAAATGATATGGTTAATTATCATAGTTATATCTCGCAACATTTGTTTAGATTCCAGGTTAGTTAAACAAAATGAATTTATGTCTGCTCTACATAGTTAATTTCTAAATCACCATAGATGGAGAAGACAAAATTTGCATAATATTTTCATATTATCATTTAATGATTTTTCTTTATGTTTTTGTATATATATGCAGTAGTATGTTTGACTATAAAAAAATAGGTTTTAAAGGGCTTCAAGGATATAATTATGCATTCAGTATGTTAAGCATTTTTGTTGATGCTCATGGTTTCAG
Organism: Eschrichtius robustus; assembly: GCF_028021215.1. Taxonomy (NCBI): domain Eukaryota; kingdom Metazoa; phylum Chordata; class Mammalia; order Artiodactyla; family Eschrichtiidae; genus Eschrichtius; species Eschrichtius robustus. Next base: position 93,033,404 of record NC_090826.1, read on the forward strand.
TAGCAGTGTCCTTTCAAGTTAAAGAATCACTAAAAAAAAAAGTCACTGGGACTTCCCTGGTGGTGCAGTGGTTAAGAATCCACCTGCCAATGCAGGGGAAAACAAGTTAGTTTCCTGGTCTGGGAAGATCCCACATGCCACGGAGCAACTGAGCCCGTGCACCACAACTACTGAACCTGTGCTCTAGAGCCCATGAGCCACAACTACTGAGCCTGCACACCACAACTACTGAAGCCAGAGTGCCTAGAGCCTATGCTCCGCAACAAGAGAAGCAACCACAATGAGAAGCCTGCATGCAGCAACGAAGACCCAACGCAGCCAAAAATAAATAAATAAATAAATTTATTTTTAAAAAAAGTCACTGATTTGCTTATAAGAACACACAAAGCTGGAGATTTTGCAGAAAGAAATCTTAAAAAGAATCAAAATTATATTGTTCCAGCTGGCATTGTGCTCTCCAAAGAAAGCAAAGAATGGACAACAGGTTAAATTCATCATCCCAGTAGCTGGAAAGATTACAACTGATATAACAGTCTAGAAAATATGGAAAGGAAGAGCTAAAGGCTGTAGCCTAGACCTACAGCGTGTTACCAAGAGTATAAGAAGCAAAAGGCACAGAAATGTAGAAATGTTTGAAAGAGCTATTAGTTTTATATTGTTCAAGGTTGTACTCATAACTAAGGCAGTATTTTATATGCTGGTTACATATGCTACATTTACCCTATGAAGTCTGAAGCACTCTCTAAACTCTGACAGATTCATAGAATTATGCTACTTTAATGTGTGTGACTCAGTCAAATCTCATCATTTACCTTGTTATCTGCATTCACGTTAAAAGACAAAATTATACTTATGTGAAAGTATGTACTAATATTGTGTAATAAAATGCCTCCCTCTAGATTTTATTTTACTGAAATATACTTGACATACAATGTTATGTTAGTTTCAGGTGTACTATATAGTGATTTGACAATTACATACAAATGATCGCCACAGTAAGTCTAGTAACAAATTGTCTTCATATAAAGTTATTAAAATATTATTGACCATATTCCTTATGCTGTATATTACATTCCTTTGGCTTATTTATTTTATAACTGGACATTTGTGCCTCTTAATCCACTTCAGCTAATTCACCGCCCCACCTCCCTCCCCTCTGGCAAACACCTGTTTGTTCTCTGTATCTATGAGTCTGTTTTCTTTCAGCTTTGTTTGGTGTTTTAGATTCCACATATAAATGAGATTACACGATATTTGTCTTTTCTGTCTGATTTATTTCTCTTAGCATAATAACCACCAAGTCCATCAGTGTAGACATAAATGGCAAGATTTCATTTTTTTATAGCTGAGTAACTTTACATTGTGTGTGTGTATACATATATTACTTAACATCTTCTTTATTCATTCATCTTTTGATGGACACTTAGGTTGCTTCCATGTGTTGGCAACTGTAAATAGTGCTGCAGTGAACATTGGGGTGCATGTATCTTTTCAACTTAATGTTTTTGTTTTTTTTGGTAAATATCCAGAAGTGAAATTTCTGCATAGTATGGCAGTTCTATTGTTCATATTTTGAGGAACCTCCATGCTGTTTTCCATAATGACTGCACCAACTTACAATTATACCAACAATGTACAAGGTTTCTTTTCTCCACATCCTCACCAGCACTTGTTATTTCCTGTCTTTTTGATGATAGCCATTCTGACAAGTGTGAGGTGATATCTCATTGTGGTTTTGATTTGCATTTCCCTGATTCGTGTTGCTGAGCATCTTATCATGTGTCTGTTGGCTATCTATATGTCTTCTTTGGAAAAATGTATATTCAGATCCTCTGCCCATATTTTAATCAGGTTGCTTATTTTTTGATATTGAGTTTTATAAATTCTTTGTATATTTTGGATATCAACCTCTTATCAGATATATCATTTGCAAATATCTTCTCCCATTTTTTAAGCTGCCTTTTCATTTTGTTGATAGTGTCCTTCACTGCGCACTCTTTAAGAGCAGAGTCTCTGTTTCCTATAACCCTCCACCTTTCCCAAACATAAGCCCCTCTGATTTTCAAAGCCAGACATAATGGGGACTCATCTTCCTGGTGCAGGACCCCTGGGCTGGGGTACCCAGTGTGGCCATGATTTTGATATTTCTTCCATTTGTGGATCACCTACCTGAGGAGTGCATCCTGACTATCCTGCATCTCTGCCACTCCTACCTGTCTTCTTTGGTTCCTTCTTTATGTCTTTAGTTGTGGAAAATCATTTTGCTGGTGTTCTGGTAATTCTCATAGATAGTTGCTCTGTAATTAGTTATAAATTTGGTGTATCTGGGGGAAGAGGTGAGTTCAGGGTTTTCCTACTCCATCATTTTGGCCCTTGGCATCCCTCCCTCTAGATTTTAATCTTCATGACATCAGAGCCAACATATGCTTATTATCAAAAAGACATATTCTTTTATCAATGTCTTAATAACTGCCACATATTAGAAAACTTAACAAACATTTGTTTAAAGAATAAAATCTAGGGGCTTCCCTGGTGGCGCAGTGGTTGAGAATCTGCCTGCTAATGCAGGGGACACGGGTTCGAGCCCTGGTCTGGGAAGATCCCACATGCCGCGGAGCAACTAGGCCCGTGAGCCACAACTACTGAGCCTGCGTGTCTGGAGCCTGTGCTCTGCAACAAGAGAGGCCGCGATAGTGAGAGGCCCGCCCACCGTGATGAAGAGTGGCCCCCACTTGCCGCAATTAGAGAAAGCCCTCGCACAGAAACGAAGACCCAACACAGCCAAAAATAAATAAATAAATAAATTAATTAATTAATTTTTTTAAAAAAAGAATAAAATCTAAAATACTTATTACCTATAACAAATTACATTTATATATTAAATAATTAAAATGGGACCATTTAAAAATATAACATTTAATCTATAGCAACTATAATGTAAATATAGTCTGATTTTCTGGCTTTAGAGTAAGAAAGTAGCTTTATTAATGGAATAGATGTGAATGAATATATTTTACTGATGGAAGACAGTATCCTTTAAATATCAACCATATATGGAAATAATTGCTTTGGTTTAGTTTTAAATTATTCATTTTGTAATCCAGATGTAAGCATGCCTCTATAGGTATTATATCTCAGAGAGAAAGACCCATCTATTCTAGTTTTATCTGATCTTTACTTTTGTTCTTCAAATTAAGTCCTTCCAAGAGAAAATAAATATAAAAATCCCTTAGGGTTAATGGAATAACCCAAAACAATCCCAAAGGCATATAGCACCTTCAAAGCGGTTATTTGCTGAAAACCTGTACCCGTCGTCATGGAAATCATCCTTATAATATCCATATGTATAGATAAAATAGTAAGAACAATTTAACCACAAATAATGTATAGAAGAATATAAAAATTAAATTATGACAAAAATTTAACCAAAGAACATCGTTTAATTGTAATAATATATGTTTTTTCTTTTGTCAGTGTATGGTGATCAGCTTATTTTTGCATCAGAAATAATTCTAAAATGTGAATTAAGTTTAGAATGATTTGGTAAGTTCACTTATGTCCTCTGAAGTTACAGAGACTTATAGGGGAAGTTGTGCAATACATGATTTATATTTATTTACAGTTTCTTCCAGAGAAGTAGATACAAGTATTTTCTATTAATAGGCAGTCAAGTTGATTTTCAGAAGGTAACATATGTATGGATTTCAATAGAGCATAATTTATATTGTCAGGAAACATGGTATACTATACATTGTTTGAGGTTACATAATTTAATTTACCCCTCAGCAAGAAAAAAATGTTTTCAATCAAACCTAAGCCTCAAAGGATAAAAATAAACAGGAGTTTGCTAAGCAGAAACATAGGTATACTCAGATCAGTGGTTCTTAAATTTTGACATGCATAGAAATGACATAGGGGATTGGTTAAAAACACTGATTTCTGGACTACCTCCTCAGAGTTTCTACTTCAGTAGCTCTGGAATGGGGTTTGAAAATTAGCATTTATAACAAGTTTTTTCTATTGCTGATTTGGGGCCACATATAGAGAAGCAATGATCTAGACTCTTTCCCGAGGAAGAGGTCTAACTTTAAAACTGAATGACCTGGATTTTGATAATGACTATATCACAGATAAAAAATAAAATGAAATAACGTGTAAGTTTTAATTTTAGAATATTATTCAATAGGTGCAGAAACAATGTTTGTGCCTTCAGTGCTAAAATATTACTGAGAATGACACTCTTATATTACCTGGTTATTTGTTTAGACAAGAGAAGGCTTGACCTACCTGACTGTGGCTAAGTTTAAGGCAACTAGCTGTTTCACAAGATGCCACTCGGGATAGGGTAGACCTGGTTGATATTTCTAAGTTTGGTTTTAAGAAAGAGATGTAATGTGAATTGGTCAGTAGGACATTGTTAATATTAAAACCCCATGTTCTGTGAAAGACCCTCGAGAAAATGAAAAGAAAAAGCATAAGCTAAAAGGCAACTTTGGCATAACACACATCTGACAAATGATTGTTTTCCAGAATACACTAAGAGCTCTCACAACTCTGTAATAAGAAAACAAACAAGTTAATTTTAAAATAAAAATGAGCTAAAAGATTTGAACTCAGTTTCACCAGAGAAGAGATATGGATGACAAACATGTGAAAAGGTGCTTAATATCATTATTTATTAGGAAAAAGCTAATTTAAAATAGGAGATACAACACATATTAGAATGGCTTTTAAAAATGACAAGACTGATTACTGATAAGGGTTTGAAGCAATTGGAATTCTCATCCATTGTTGGCATGAGTGTAAAATAGTGCACTTTGGAAAACAGTTTTAAGTTTCTTAAAAGTTGAACATATATTTATCATATGACCCACCAATCCCACTCCTAGGTACTTATTCAAGGGAGTAAAAATTTATATCCAAAACAAAGATCTGTAAATGAATGTTGCTAACAGCATTTTCATAATTGCCTAAAAGTAGAAAAATGTAACTGTCTTTAACTATAGAATGGACAAACAAATTTTGGTTCATCCATGCAATGGAATCCTACTCAGCAGTAAAAAAAGGAACAAGCTATTGATACATCTCAAAATCTCAAAAATGTATTGCTAAGTGAAAGAAGTTGGACTCAGAGGCCACCTACTATGTGATTCAGTGTCTGTGACATTCTGGAAAAGGTAAAATTACAGGGACAGAAAAGAGATTACTTGTTTCAGGGGTTGAAGGTGGAGGTAGATAATTGACTAAATGGGGCACAAAGGAAGTTTGGAGGTGATGGAAATATTCTGTATCTTGAAAGTGGTGATGGTTAAATGATAGGGAAAGTTTATAAAAATTCATACAACTGTACACCTTAAAAGGGTGAATTTTACTGTATAAATTATACTTTAATAAATCTGGCTTTTAAAATATAATAGTGATAATTTGAAATACACAGAAACAGTTCTTTTTAAAAAGACAGTACATGAGTTCTCTATTAGGTTTAATAAGGCTAAACTAATAATACCATCTTAGGTTTCTTTAATTCCTTATTGTTTGTAAAGTATACTTGCAAATGCTGTTTATCTAGTTGGCTATAGATTCTTTTTCACATTTTCCAGATGAGTAAGACTTAAGAAATTGCCATCGTTGTGCAAAGCAAGCTGGATTGCCAAGGCAAGTAAGAGGAAGAATTGAGACTGGTCAAATTGTTTCGTCTACAGATATAGATACTATACTCTGACAAATATTTTCATAAGGATCTCTTCCAACCATTTATAAATGTTTAAAAAGATAGTTTCCAATTAAGGGGTATAGAATTTAACTTTTGTTTAAGATTGCAACTTCAGAGGCAAAAGAGGTGCTTTTCCCTCTCAGTTTCAGAGACACAAACAATGAAAAATAAAGGATTTCACCTGACATGTAACTCAGTCATCTGAATGACAGTTTACTTAGGACTATCAGTTATCATTTCACAAAAAGTGCCATCTGCTTGTGCAGAATGCTACAAGATTTTATTTAGTATATCTTATTTCATAAATTATTTTTTCATCTAATATGTTACAATAGCTTGAAGTATTAACAAATCTACATGTTTTAGCAAATACGAGCACACATTGGTAACTTGCAAATTAAAACTTATTTGGGCCATAAAGGATTCTATTTTATGGAGAAATAACATAGTTTATAATAAAGTTTCAAATTATTTTTTCTAGCAAAGATTGAACCAACTTTTGATTAATTAGTTATTATCACATGAGGAGTGACTTAAAGGTCATATAATTTACTCTCTTTTCAGCTTATGATATGGCACTCTTAGGCACACTCTCATGTAATTGTGAATGATAGCATATTGGGAAAGCATTTAAAAATATTTTCTTATTATGCTCTTAGGCAATTATTATCTTCTTTAAACGTGTTCTACCATACTTTATTACTTAAATAAAATATTTAGCTACTTTAAAAGGTAAAACAAGAGTAAAGTTTCATATATAAATTATGAATATTGGTTTGGAAGTACATTATAATTTCAGAAATAATACTCTATTTTCTTCCTTGCAATGAATTACTTGGCTTTATTTTTCTCCAGAATATTTTTTTCAAATTTTTATATTGTGGTAAAATGTTTATAATGGAAAACTTACATTTTAACCTTTTATAAGTATACAGTTTAGTGGTATTAAATACACTCATAATGTTGTGCAATCATAACCACCATCCATTTCCATAATACTTTTCATTTTGTAAAACTGAAACTCTATAACCATTAAACAGTAATTGTATATTTCCCCCTTTTCCCATTCCCTGAGAACCACCATTATACTTTGTTTCCGATATTGACTACACAATGTACATCCATATTGTAGCATATTGCAGAATTTCCTTCCTTTTTAAGGCTGAATTACATTCCATTGTATGTAGGTACCACGTCTTGCTTCACCTATGAATACTTGAGTTGCTTCTATGTTTTAGCGATTGTGAATAATGCTGCTATAAAATGGGTGTACGAATATCTCTTCAAGACCCCCTTTCAATTCTTTTGGGTATATACCCAGAAGTGGAATTGATGGATCTTACGGTAATTCTATTTTTAATCTTTTCTGAAACTGCTGTACTGTTTTCCACAATGGCTGTGCAATTTTACTTTCCCTCTAGCAGTGCACAAGGATTTCAATTTTTCCACATCCTCACCAACACTTGTTGTTCTCTGTTTTCTGGCTCCTAATGGATGTGAGGTGGTATCTCATTGTATTTTTGATTTATATTTCCCTAATTATTAGATTGTTGAACATCTTTTCATGTTCTTATTGACCATTTGTAGATCTACTTTGGAAACATGTCTATTCAAATCTTTTGACCATTTTTTAATTAGATTTTTTTTTTTTTGAGTTTCAGGAGTTCTGTATATAATCTGTATATTAATCCCATATCAGATATAAAATTTGAAATATTTTCTCCCATTCAATGGGTTGTCTTTTTATTTGATGGAGAGTGTCTTTTGATGAGCACATTTTAAGTCCATTTTGTCTATTTTTTTCTTTGCCATCTGTGCCTTTGGTGTCATATCCAGTAAATCACTATCAAATCCAGTGTTGTGAGGCCTTTGTCCTATGTTTCTTCTAAGAGCTTCATTGCTTTAGGTGTTGCATTTAGGTCTTTGATTTTTGAATTAATTTAAAATTAATTCTTGTGTACGGTAATGCTAAAGTAATTTCCATTTTAAAAAATATAGTTGACTGAAATTCATGCCAAGTGAATTGTTTTGTTTTAAGGATATTTTCTTTAATTACTTTTTTGGACTCCAGACTATTCACATAAAGAATACAGTCCAGTCAATATTATCTCTTATCACCCTTGAGTAATACTGAAAATAGGGAAAGGAATAAAAGGTATTTCTCCCTGTAATATTGTATTAGAATTGTATGTAGTCTGGGAAGGAATTATTTAAAAAGCCTCCTTCAATGTTGGGAGTCACCTATTTAAATTTGTTTTTTTTTTTCCACTGTCCCTGATTTCTTTTTTTTTTTTATTCAAACAGAAAGTCACAAAAATTATAATCATCCTCATCAGTTCACTCAGTCCCATGTAATTAATTTTTTTTCATCTTGATATTTTGTTAGCACTTTTATGAATTCATCAGTTTTCCATTTGAGTTCTGAAAACGCTTATTCATTCAGTTCAGCAGTATAGTCAGTTACCAGAAACCTGTACTTGTCAGAGTCTTTTCCATGAATTCCTTGAAGATGAAACCCTTTTATAGGAACATTTTTGCAAAACCATCAGCGTACACCCAGAACTGTCTGTAAATGACAAGACTTAAAAATGACCATGGTTAAAGATTTGATGAAAGTTCATAATAATGCAATTGACAAGGAAATTTAGTTATTTCTGAGATATCCATTTTAAAGTAATAACTAGAATTATGACTTATAACATTATACCAGAACATATAAGAGTTTTAGAAATTTCATGTAATGTCTGAAACATTTATATTAACATATTTCCATACAAATAACCCAAAGAAAGTTTAGTATCAGTTGTTTTTTCTTTTTGTTTGTTTTTTTATACTGCAGGTTCTTATTAGTCATCAATTTTATACATATCAGTGTATACATGTCAATCCCAATCACCCAATTCAGCACACCACCATCCCCACCCCACCGCAGTTTTCCCCCCTTGGCGTCCATACATTTATTCTCTACATCTGTGTCTCAACTTCTGCCCTGCAAACCAGTTCATCTGTACTATTTTTCTAGGTTCCACATACATGCGTTAATATACGTTATTTGTTTTTCTCTTTCTGACTTTCTTCACTCTATATGACAGTCTCTAGATCCATCCACGTCTCTACAAATGACTCAATTTTCGTTCCTTTTTATGGCTGAGTAATATTCCATTGTATATATGTACCACATCTTCTTTATCCATTCGTCTGTTGATGGGCATTTAGGTTGCTTCCATGACCTGGCTATTGTAAATAGTGCTACAATGAACATTAGGGTGCATGTGTCTTTTTGAATTATGGTTTTCTCTGGGTATATGCCCAGTAGTGGGATTGCTGGATCATATGGTAATTCTATTTTTAGTTTTTTAAGGAACCTCCATACTGTTCTCCATAGTGGCTGTATCAATTTACATTCCCACCAACAGTGCAAGAGGGCTCCCTTTTCTCCACACCCTCTCCAGCATTTGTTGTTTGTAGATTTTCTGATGATGCCCATTCTAACTGGTGTGAGGTGATACCTCATTGTAGTTTTGATTTGCATTTCTCTAATAATTAGTGATGTTGAGCAGCTTTTCATGTGCTTCTTGGCCATCTGTATGTCTTCTTTGGAGAAATGTCTATTTAGGTCTTCTGCCCATTTTTGGATTGGGTTGTTTCTTTCTTTAATATTGAGCTTCATGAGCAGTTTATATATTTTACAGATTAATCCTTTGTCCGTTGATTCGTTTGCAAATATTTTCTCTCATTCTGAGGGTTGTCTTCTCGTCTTGTTTATGGTTTCCTTTGCTGTGGAAAAGCTTTTAAGTTTCATTAGATCCCATTTGTTTATTTTTGTTTTTATTTCCATTACTCTAGGAGGTGGATCAAAAAAGATCTTGCTGTGATTTATGTCAAAGAGTGTTCTTCCTATTTTTTTCTCTTAGAGTTTTATAGTGTCCGGTCTTACATTTAGGTCTTGAAGTCGTTGTTAAAACATATGTTTATTGTGCCAGCGACTGCCAGAAACAATAGGATTTGAATAAATATGTACATTAACTTATGAGAGGAAAACCAATTTTTGTCTTTGGGGAATGGGTTAGACAAGTAGATTTGTGTAAAAGAGTAGGAATTTTTAGGACAAGAGCACTAGATATGTGGGTTGTACTAATGAGAGGATGTTCAAATAGATTGAAGTATTTTTTTTAACAGATTATTTTTTAAATATTTTAATTTATTTTTATTTATTTATGGCTGTGTTGGGTCTTCGTTTTTGTGCGAGGGACTTCTCTAGTTGTGTCAAGTGGGGGCCACTCTTCATCGTGGTGTGAAGTATTTAAAAGAAGAAAGAAATGTACCAACACCAATTTACAAATTTTCCACTTGAAGGTAGAAGTGACAAAAAACTAATCTGAAATAAAAATATGAGTATTTATATATATGTTAGACTAACATGATTTATACCTTCTAGATATCATTGTTTCAGAGATCAAAATCTGGTTGTTAATTTTTACATATGTTCATTATTAAGAACTATGAGCATTATTAATAATTGATAAAAATGACAACTTTAATGATTTATGTTTTCAATTAATATAAAGGTAGATACTTAAAATTTTTTATTAGTATATTTAGGGATTTTAATTATTGGAGAAAAAGTCAATCAGAAAGTTCAAGACTTTAAAGAGCCTCTACTATTAATTCAAACACTTCAACTTCTATAGATTTAGCAGCTACCATAATGAACTCTTCTACGTCTATGTGCTGCTTTTTAAAAAATATAAATAGTTTAAAACAATTTCCAGGATTTTGATTTATTTTTTTAACTCAGTGCCTTTTGACATGTGCTTCTTTTCTTTTTACTTTTATTTGTTAACATCTTTATTGGAGTGTAATTGCTTTACAATGTTGTATTAGTTTCTGCTGTATAACAAAGTGAATCAGCTATACATATACATATATCCCCATATCCTCTCCCTCTTGCGTCTCCCTCTCACCCTCCCTATCCCACCCCTCTAGGTGGTCACAAAGCACCGAGCTGATCTCCCTGTGCTATGCGGCTGCTTCCCACTAGCTATCTATTGTACATTTGGTAGTGTATATTTGTCAATGCCACTCTCTGTCTTCGAAGTAACATGTTGTAAATGATAGACCCTCATCATCTTGAATAAAGATGTCTTGGTTTACATGAGCTATAATTACACATTATACTTGAGTAATAAAAATTTTGGAGTCTAAAGTCTCCTGATTTCCTCTCATAACATCATGCCTTTTTATAAAGTAATCAGCGTGTCAAATGTATGTCAAAAGTCTAGAAAGACAGCAAGTGGAATGGCTAGATATAACCCTTGCTCAGAGAAAGCTGTGGAGACATAGTATTCATTCAAGATGCACACGTCACTTCGTCCCAGCTTGAAGCTTGACATACATTTGACATGCTGAAAATTACTTTATAAAAAGGCATGATGTCATGAAGAACCTAGTGGCAAGACGAGAATAAAGACACAGACCTACTAGAGAATGGACTTGAGGATATGGGGAAGGGGAGGGGTGAGATGTGACAGGGTGAGAGAGTGTCATGGACATATATACACTACCAAATGTAAAATAGATAGCTAGTGGGAAGCAGCCGCATAGCACAGGGAGATCAGCTCGGTGCTTTGTGACCACCTAGAGGGGTGGGATGGGGAGGGTGGGAGGGAGGGAGATGCAAGAGGGAAGAGATATGGGAACATATTGTATATGTATAACTGATTCACTTTGTTATAAAGCAGAAGCTAACACACCATTGTAAGGCAATTATACTTCAATAAAGATGTTTAAAAAAATAAATAAATAAAATAAATAAAATAAAATAAAAAAATAAAAAGGCATGATGTTATGAGAGGAAATCAGGAGACTTTAGACTCCAAAATTGTTATTACTCAAGTATAATGCGTATTTATAGCTCATGTAAACCAAGACATCTTTATTCAAGATGATGAGGGTCTATCATTTACAACATGTTACTTCCAAAGTCACCCTGATCATTAGCATCCAGTTGGTGAAAGGGGAGAGAACATAAATGATCATTTGTTAGCAATACTTATGGATTGGCAGGGAGAGGAATATGTCACTTTCTGCCCACATCTCATTGACCATAACTATTATTATGGTCACTTATCTGCAAGGGATACTTGGGTGCTTGGAAATATGATCTATCTCCATGTACAGAAAAAGGAAGTAAACTGTGGTGAGCAAGTATCAATCTCTTACGCATCCCTTTATTTTTTCTCACCTCACACTTCACACTGCAACACAAACAGTATAACACAGCGATCCCCAACATTTTTGGCACCAGGGACCGGTTTCTCAGAAGACAATTTTTCCACGGAAAGTGGGGGGTAGAGGGATGGTTCAGGCTGTAAGGTGAGTGATGGGGAGTGGCAGATGACGCTTAGCCTGCTTGCTCGCCCCTCACCTCCTGCTCTGCAGCCCGGTTCCTAACAGGCCACAGACCACTATGGGTCCAAGGCCCGGGGGTTGGGGATCCCTGCTATAATGTCTTCCATTATCACTAATAAGACTAATAGCAATACCAATGACAATAACAGCTAATGTTAATTTAGAGCTGATTAAGTGCTATACCCTCTTTTGTATTACCGATTCCTCACAGCAATCCTGTTGGTTCAGTGATATTATTATTACAATTTACAAATGTGAAAATTGAAGCACTGAAAGGAAGATAAATTGCCAAATGTTAACAAAACTATTAATGGAGCTTATGTTTGCATGCAGGAAATTTGAGTCAAGATTATTCTTCAGCATGTGTAAACTGATATTCTTTAACACTGTGATTTGGGAAAATGGTGGGTTTAAGCTCTCTGAACCTAGCTTTCTTATCTGGAGAATGTGGACAATACATACATTTTAGAGTTCGTGAAAATGTACTTTAGGTTGTGCCTGGAAATGGCAAAACTAGTTGCTGATACAGACTATCAAGTCACAATCATAACCGCGATGCCATCCTTGCTTAAATTTAGCATGCAGGAAATAGATATGCCAATACCAGATTTACCTCCACCTCTTCTGTTCTAGAATTGACTGTGACACTCTTTGCCACCATAACTATTGACACTGAATTTTCAATGTTACAACCCCATGTATATCAGTGAAATACTTTTTTAAATTCAGTGTTTTAAGATGTGGGACTAGAGATAGTATAGTAGATTTTGGGAGATTATCATTTAACAATGCTTGTAAATGAAATTAAAAGATTTGCTCTCCTTCTCATAGCTAGCTGTGATTCCCATTCTGAAGAAGATGAAAACTTTAATTGATATTAAGAATAAGGAATAATTTTAGCAGAAATGGACCTTGCTCATGATGAATCTATATGAAGCAAAATGTCATATGAGAAATAAGAAAGAAAAGGCTTAGGAGTTTGGTAAAGGGTCCAGAAAGACTGGTCTTTTATTCAAACCTCTGCTTAAAACATTTAATTGATTCCAATTGCTCTTCAGGTAAAGATCTAAATCTTTGATATGGTTCTATGTCCTACTTCAGTTAGACTCTTTTTATCTCTAGGATATTATTGCTCATTAGTTTCACTTATTTCCCATGTTCTATTCATGTAATTTTTTTTTTTACTCTTCCAAGCTCACTTCCGCATAAGATACTTGTACAAAGTGTCTGAAAAGCAACTTCACATGAATATCTCCCTTAACTAACTCATTTCATTTTCAGCTCAAATTCCATTTTATCAAAGAAGCCTTGCTTTTATTTATCAGATTACATTAATGCATATTAGACTATCTAAGATTTATCTATGATTCTCCTCTTCAGTGCTTACCAGAGTAGGAAATTATGTATTTATATGACTATTGAATTAATGCCTCTCTCCTATCAGACTTCGGGTTTTGTGGGAGCAGGGACTGTGTGATTTTCTCAGTGTATTCCCAGCTCTTAATGTACTAAATGGTACATGGCAGAGTTTTGTAAATAACTGCTGAATACATAAGTGAATCTTAAAAATATTTGTAATAGATTTCATCTTCCTAATAGTTTTCCCCATTGTGTTATACTGTCCTTTTCCAATAATATTCACAAACACAAGGACATTGTTTTTTGTGGTTGCACTTTACAATGCTCTTCACATTAAATCATAGATGAGTGACATTCCTGGGAGTTGGACAACATGATGCAACTGAGTAAGCAGTGTGTAAACTACCAAGAATATTAAAGTATAATTTGTATTGACATAAAAAAGTAGATATTTAAGATGAAGGGAAAGCTATGCTAATTACATATTTTCAGAAGATAGGAATTCTAACACACCAAAACAAATTTCACATAAAATAGAAATATTTAATGGCTAACTCTTCCATTTCCAATATAACGGTGAAAAAACAATCTCACTGACTTGCTCATCATTAGGTTTGCAATTTTTAAAAAATGATATAAGTTATATAAAACATCTGAAAGGTTTACATGATCATAGAACGGGTTAACTTAAAATCAGTTTTGTAGTTTTGGGAACAAAAGCCAATGAGAGCTACTGATTTTTGAGAAGACTCAAATAGGAAACAGTCATTTGCCAAATCCTCTGATACCAAGATTAACAAACATAATTATGTACCAGATTTTCATCTCTAAATCACAGTGAACATTTACTTTGAAGGAACCAATAATACAAAGAGAGGACAGAATCCATAGGATGAAAATAAAAGATCAACATCTGGCTCCAAGTCTTCCTATACGCATATATCCAAGCAATTACACAGACTGAGCTATTGAGAATTGAGTTTACAATCTCACTGCAAATTTTTAAAGAACTCCATACTTCAGTCGTTTCATTTTTGTGTGAGTTAATCTATGTTCATGTTCGAACCTGTCCTCTGAATTCTTTAGAGCTGATTTATTTTTCTAATGTCATATGTGCCTCAGGCAGCATCCAGCTATCAGGTCTCTGCACACCTAGGAGCTAATTGGTGGAACTGCTTTCCATAAAATATTCATAACAGGAACTATTTTTAAAGTTAATTTCTAAACTATTTCTCTTTTCATTTTAATCTCAAATATTGCCACTGAAATTTTATGTGATATCTCTACCTACAGACAAACCCAAAAGGTATTGCAAGTTATGAACTTCCTTAGAGAAAAGATGGTGTGACTTCACAGTCAGAGGCTCACAGCTCTACGTTGCAGCTTGACTTTCTTGAAAGTTGACAGGAACTACCAATCACAGAGGACACTATAAGAACTTATACGTTGATTTTCTTGAAAGCACTTTGATGTTTCCCTGTATAATGTGTTTTATTTTCTGCAAATCCTTTGGTCTTGAAAAAGAAAAAAATATACTGCTATACAAAAAATTAACAGATATATTTTCTTTAATTTTATTTGCATTTTTAAGTAATTGCATAATTTTATACTTATAAAAATGTATTCCACAAAGATAACATGGAATTTCGGGGATCCTGAAATTCACTGTAAATAATTTCTTTCACTGAGGAAGCAAAGGAAGCACATACCCAAATTCTAGCTCTAACAGAATTTACTTAATATTTTAATGCCTAATTTTTTTAATCAACAGAATTAGAATAATAATAATATTACCATCTAGTATTAAAAGGATGATTAAATTGGATAACAGATTTTAAATTCTTCTAAAAGTTAAAGTTTCATTAAATATTACCGATTCCAACTTCAGTTTCTTTTGACTATGAACTTCAGGATTATAATGTGGGTCTATATAAGAATATTGTTTTATATCAGAATAATTTTAATGCAATGAAGTATATTATGAAAGACCTGTTCAATTCTTATGTATTAACTGCTATCTATAAAAGTAAAAATAATTAATGAAATTTAATATGCATGTATTCCATACACTTGGTGTCATAAATATCATTTAAAGCCTTCTGGGATAGAAACATTGCAAAGCATGCTGTTTTCATGAAAGTAAAATTCTATTTTCAAAGAAAGTAGACAAGGAGAAGAAATATAAGTATGGTTAAGTTTGATGTGCAAAACTGAATATTGTTTCTAATAGGCAGCAAAATTTAAGCCTTGAAAGTAGGTATTTTATGCCACACTGATAATAATATCAACCAATATGTTTCCTAGATGCTTTTATGCTGAGTATTATTTCTTGTGTCTCATATGAAAAGAACATATGGACCCTAACAGAATTACAGAATTATTCTGTCTTCAAAGAGATTATGGAACATAGGGCTTCTCTGGTGGTGCAGTGTTGAGAGTCCACCTGCCAATGCAGGGGACATGGGGTCGAGCCCTGGTCTGGGAGGATCCCACATGCCGCGGGACAACTAGGCCCACAGGCCACAACTACTGAGCCCACTCACCACAACTACTGAAGCCTGTGCACCTAGAGCCCGTGCTCTGCAGCAGGAGAGGCCACTGCAATGAGAAACCCATGCACCACAATGAAGAGTGGCCCCCACTTGCCGCAACTAGAGAAAGCCTGTGCACAGCAACGAAAAACCCAACACAGCCAAAAATAAATAAATTTTTTAAAAAAGAAATATTATTTTTTAAAAAGACAGAGATTATGGAACATAAATTAAACATACCAACTTTCCACAAACCTGCTTCACCTGAATTAAAAATCTTTAAGTTGTGGGTTTATTGGCTGACTAATAATTAGAATCATTCATTTGTCTTTAGGTCAGTAAACTTCACAATTGGAATGGACATCTTACTGATAATGACACTGTATTTATACTGCAGCTGTCATTGCTAGCAACATTGCATTGTAGATGATTTCTTACAATTCATTTTATATATATATGTATGTATATATATATATATATATATACACATATATGTGTGTGTGTGTGTGTGTGTGTGTACATATATATATATTTTGAGGTTGGGCCCCAGGTATTTGGTTTTTGACAGGGACCTGTTTTAACAAGGTGATTCTAATGAACGTTAAAATTTGAGATTTACTGCTTTAAACATGCAACTCTTTTATATTTACTCATCTATTTATCTTTTTGCATGTCTTAATTCTCCTATCTCCTTCAGTCCATCTGAGATTATTTTTATTCAGCCTGAAGAACTTTCTATGATATTTTGGTAGTGTTGTTCTACTGCTGACCAATTCTTTTAGCTTTAGTCTGTCTGAGAGTATCTTTGCCTTTAATTTTGAGGCGTATTTTTAGCTGGGTATAAAATTCTAGATTTGTAGATTTGGTGAGGGGAGTTCAGTTCCTAAATTGCATCAGTAAATGCTTTAGATGAGAAAACAATCAGTGATAACAAGCTTAGGTTAGAAATTTAAACACTGTCTAATTTAGATCCTATTCCTACAAATATGATTTTTAGAATTTATCATTTAAAAAATTTGTTGCAACAGGGATGGTGTTCTCTTATTCATTCCAATCAGAAAGAGGAATTCCATTTACAATGATAATTAATAATAACTGAGGTAAATGGTTTTACATTATAAGAAGATATTCCGAGAATGAAAGTAACAATTCATAAAGAAACTAAATTTTTAAGCCTCATATCGTTACTATTATGGAATGATGCATACGTTGCTTCTCATTCATTCTGCTTAATTATTGAGACTATTTTAATCAAGTGTGTTTTTCTAAATTAATATGAAGGAGATTTTGAGGATATCCAAAATCTATAAAATAAACACAATTGAAGTACTTACTAAACCAAGTAAAGGGAGTAAAAATAATAATCAAGGAATTAATTTCATTGATGGAGGAAAAATGAAGTCTTCATATCAAAATGCCTCTTCGAGAGCCAGAATAATTAATAAAAACATATCAGTTCATGTCATCATTGCAAAACAAAATAAAGCAGAAGACTATTTAAAAGTATATAATTTTGCTACAAGAAAAAAACTGGCATCATATCCATCAGAAATACAAAAGCAATATATATATATATATGAGCAAAATGCAACATATATATATACATGCAAAATCTGAAGAAATTACAGGAGAAAAAAAAGGATTGTGACATCATATTCTATACCAAGCCACATTATTATTCACTGCAAGAGCAACAGAAAGGAGTTTCCTTTTGGAAACTCCTCTGCCAAAATAACATTACATAATCATGATTTTGCCCTTGTGATTCTATGTTTCTTCTGTCCTTATAAACCGAATTATTTCTGAAGCAGAGTTTTCTTTTAGCTAGAGTATTCCCCTTAATATCACATTGTAATGGACATGGAAATGTACTACCCAGATTTTCCCTCAAAGCAGTACTTGTTACCTCAGCTGTCAGCAAACAGCCTACAGGTTTCAGCTCCATCATAACATATCTTCTCTGCAGACACATTAAAGGGTATATGCTAACCAGAGCAGCCAACATCCAATGAGTAATTAAGGTATGGGCACAAAGGCCCTGCTACTTTAACCCAATGTGGGTCTCCTCTGATGGGCTATATATGCTCCAGCTCTCCTTATATAGATTTGACCAAGCCTTTGTTGAGCCTACATTGCAGTTCAACTTTTGTCTCTGCCATATACTTTTTCTCTACATCTTTTCTATAGGTGTTTATCACTAGTAAACATTCTGTATGCCAAATTCCATCTCAGTGTATGCTTCTGAAAATCACAAGCTATGCCATATAGAACCCACTTTGATACTGCAGAAACCAAAATACAAAAAAAGAAGGGACCTGGTAGCAATGCATACTAGGTATCGTATTTTTCCAAGTATTCTACCTAAATGGAAGAAAATGAGGCTATATCTTGTCTACTTATATTATCATAAAACTCAGTCATGAATTTCTTGAAGAACAAACAACCTGTGTTGGTCTAGCACTACTATATAAAATGAAATATATAACATTATTAGATACTGGTAACTGAAATACTCAACCTATTATCCAGAAGTGTATTAGAGAAACAGATTTGAATAGTAAACAAGTGAAAAGAGCAAGAAAAGCAGAACCTAGGTATATTTGCTTTAGATACACATTGAATCTGGGTATATAAATTTTTTGTTTGAGGAATAATTAAAAAACAAAAGCAAAAAAAAAAAAAATCCAGCACTGATAATAAGATCTTAAATATTAACAAACCCATGCAGAATTATTGATGCTTTACCCCAGCCCACAAAATTATTTTTCCCTATTCTTCTCAACTTCAATAAGTAAACCTCATAAGCATCTTAACTTACTTTAGTTATCAGCAAAGTGTTTATAAATACCTGATATTGTCTTATTTATTTGCTTGTTAATTCACTTGTTACAAAATGTAAGCTCAAGGCCCTTTATATCATATGCATCACTATATCTTCATATGGTGATTAAAAAGAGAAGTTCCTAGCACACAGCAGTTGCTTCAGCACCGTAAATACAAAGAGATCTTAAAAACAGGCCAACAGAAGACTAAGGAAAAAACACAAATGACAGTATATGTATTAAAAGATGCTCAGTTTTATTAGTAATCAGGAAAATTACTTAATATAAATGTTAAGCCATGGAAACAGCAAATATTAATGAAAGAGTGCATCAGTGGGAATTGTCACATTCTACTGATGTGAATATAAATTGACCAACCTCATTGGAAAGCAATTGACATTACCTAGTACAATTGAACTTATACTTACTCCATGATCCTGAAATCTCTCTTTTTGGCCTATCTATTAAATAAATCCTTGTGTGTTTGCTCCAGAAGATGTGTAAAATCATACCATGGAAATTATATATGGAATTACAATAATGTAAGGAACTCAAACACCCATCCACAGAAGAGTGGACAGTTTTGGGATATTCAAACAATACCTGACAGCTGTGAAAATAGATGACAATTACATGTACAAGAAAGGGTAATTATGACAAACATAGCATAGAGTGAAAAAAAGTCACAGAAGAATACACACTGTACTGTTCAATTAATATCCTGTTCAAAATGTGCTAAATTAAACAAGGTATTGTTCAGGGGTATATCCATTTGTGATGAACTATAAATGAAATGTAGGGAAAGATAAACATCACATTAGGACAGCGCTTATTTCAAGCAGTAATAAAGGATAATGCAATAGAGATGGAGCCCACAAAGGGCTCTACATTTAGTAGTAATGTCTGCTTCTTGAGCTAGGTAGTTTGTTCATTAGAGGACATTTTATAATTCTCATAATATACATAATTAAAGATAAAATAAAATTGCTTAACATTCTATATACATGTGGAGAAGTTTATTTCACAAAAAAGATATGTAAATGACAATAAACATGCAAAAAATGTTAAAGATTCTGAATAAATACTTCCTGAGGCATTTTGACTTATTTAGTGAAAAATAAATCTTAAAATCATTTATTAAAATTGGTGTCTATATTTTTGTATCTACACTATAATTTTGCAGAAATAATTAAATATCTGTGAAATCATGAATATGGAAAATGGAAAGAAGTCCTCATTCATGTAACATATGCTACTACATCAGCAATGGCAAATACAAGTTATTTTTATACTGTATTATTAAGACTAAAAATTAGACTGCAGAACAACCTCTAATCGTGTGTGTGTGTGTGTGTGTGTGTGTGTGTATGTAGTGAAACACTGAGACAAAACTCTGAACTTATGTAGTTAAACATTCTAATGAGAGAAAAAAGGGATAATGACTTAATAGACAAGGATCAGAATAAAACAGGAAGAGCTGAGGAAAGATTTTGATAAGCTACTAAAAAAGAACCATGCTCTTGCCAGAAAGCCTCATTATGTGAGTAATATATCTCTGCATATCCTCCTGGTAAGTGTCATAAATCTTGACCTCTCAACTGATTTTGAGTGGAAAGTCCATTCAACCTTTTTGGGGTGACCACAACAGCCTTAGTGAACACATTATTTTCATCCCTATCAGGGACGACTATAAGGTGGTTCATATTCCCATGGAAAGGACAAACTATACATTAATGGTCGTGGTAATGCCTATGTTCACTCTCCATCCTACCACCACAATTTTGTCTGAAGGGAATTAGACTGCTTGGACATTACAAAGATCATCACATTGGTCTACTGTTTTGGTGACATCATGTTAGTCATACCAGATAAACAAGACTGGCTAGTACATTGGAGATTTTGGCTAAGATACATGCTATCTAGCGGTTTTGTAAAACCTGTTAAGATTCAGAGTCTGACCATCTGGAGCATTCTTGGATATCTACCCCAAAGCAAAGGATATGTTACTGCATGTTGCAATTTCCACCACTAGGAAGAAAGTACAATGCTAGATGGGGCTCTTAGGGCTTTTAATTTTGTATTTCACACATGGTAATATGACTTTGATGCATTTGACATATGATACAGTAGGCAACTAGCTTTGAGTGGGCCAAGAGTATCACTAGACACTAGGGTATTGAAGTATTTGTCATAGGAAAAGATGCTATGTGGAGCTTATGCTGAGCTCCAATACAAGTTTCAGAACATAGAGCCCCAGGCTTCTGGAGAGAGGACAAGATATTTGTAACAGAATTTTATCCCATTTGAAAAAAAATATGTGGCATCTGGCCATGGGATATCAAATGATCACGCCCTTAAAGAGTGAGGATATGTCATACCTTACACCTAAAGTAACTAGAAAAGGAAGAACAAAGGAAAATCAAAATTAGAAGGAAAGAAATAATAAAGATTAAACTTGAAATAAATGAAACAGAGACTTAAAAAACAAAAAGTCAATGAAACTGAAGCCTGGTTTTTGAAAAGGTAAACAAAGTGGACAAAAGTTTAGCCATATTCATCAAGACAAAAAGAGACAAGGCCCAAATAAAATTAGAAATGAAAGAGAAGTTACAACCAGCATCACAGAAATACAGAAATACAAAGGATCATAAGAGATTACCACAATTATATGTCAATAAAAGGGACAACCTAGAATAAATGGGTAAATTTCTATAAAGGTATTATCTCTCAAGACTAAATCAGGAAGAAATGGAAAATATGAACAGACTGACTACTGGTAATGAAATTGAATCAAAAGTTTAAAACTCCCAACTAACAAAATTTTAGGACCAGAGGGCTTCAAAGGTGAAGTCTACCAAACATTTAAAGAAGATTAACACCTATCCTTCTCAAATCATTCCAAACAATTGAAGAGGAAGGAAAGCTACTGAACTCATTGTACTAGGGCAGCATAACCCTGATACAAAACCAGATAAGACAGTACAAAAAAATAAAATTACAGTCCATTATTACTGATGAACATAGATGCAAAAATATTCAACAAAATATTACAAACTGAATTTTTAAAAATTTAAAAGAATCATGCACCATGATCAAGTGGGATTTATTTCAGTGATGCAAGTATGGTTCATATGCTCCAGTCAATCAATGTGATATACAAATTGAAGATATACACATTAACAAATTGTATAATGTGATATATACATTAACAAATTGAAGAATAAAAAAAATCATATGATCACCTCAGTAGATGCAGAAAAAGCTTTTGTCAAAATTCAACATCGTTTTATGATAAAAACTCTCCACAAAATGGGTATAGAGGGAACATACCTCAACATAATAAATGCCATAGAGTACAGATCTAAAGCCAACATCATACTTAATAGTGAAAAGCTGAAAGCATTTTCTCTAAGATCAGGAACTAAACAAGGATGCCCACACTCACCACTTTTATTCAATGTGTTATTGGAAGTCCTAGCCACAACAACTGGACAAGAAAAAGAAATAAAAGAAATCTTAACTGGGAAAAAAGAGATAAAACTGTCACTGCTTGCAGATGACATGATACTATGTATAGGAGATCCAAAAGACACCACCCAAAACTATTAGAACTAATAAATGAATTCAGTAAAGTTTCAGGATACAAAATAATAAATTTGTTACATTTCTATACACTAATAATGAACTATCAGAAAGAAAAATCAAGAAAACAATTTTATTTACAAAAGAATAAAGTACCTAGGAATAGCCGAAGAGGTAAAGACTTGCACTTTGAAAACCATAAGACGTTGATGGAAGAAATTTAAGATGATACAAACAAATGGAAAGATATACTGTGCTCATGGATTGGAAGAACTAATAATGTTAAAATGACCCTACTATCCTAGGCAATCTACAGATTCAGTGCAATCCCTATCTAAATACCAAATGTGTTTTTCACAGAAATAGAACAGATAATTCTAAAATATTTGTATGGAAACACAGAAGACCCTGAAAAGCCAATGCAATCTTGAGAAAGAAGAATAAAGCTGGAGGTATCATGTTCCCTGATTTCAAACTACACTATAAAACTGCAGTAATCAAGATAGTATGGTGCTGACACAAGAACAAACACATAGATCAAAGGAATGGAATAGTGAGCCCAGAAATAAATCCACATTATATGGTCAATTAATCTATAACAAAAGAAGCAAGAATATACTATGGGGAGAAAACAGCCTCTTCAGTAAATGGTATTGAGAAAACTGGATAGGTACATGAAAAATAATCGAACTGGACTACTTACTCCATATACAAAATAAGCTCAAAATGTTTTAAACTCTTAAATGTAAGACCTAAAACCATAAAACTCTTAGAAGAAAACATAGGAGCAGTATTCTCTTTGACATTGTTCTTAACAATATGTATATATATTTTTGGATATGTCTCCTCAGGCAAGGGAACAAAAGAAAAATAAGTGGGAGTACATCAAAATAATTTTTTTTTTGGAGTACCAATCTTTTGTATCCTTAGGTAGGTTTATTCCTAGGTATTTTATGCTTTTTGATGTGATGGTAAATGGGTTTGCTTCTTTAATTTCTTTCTGATCTTTCATTGTTAGTGTATAGAAGTGCAACAGATTTCTCAGTATTAATTTTGTATCCTGCAACTTTACTAAATTCATTGATGAGCTCTAGTAGTTTTCTGGTAGCATCTCTAAAATTTTCTATGTATAGTATCATGTCATCTTCAAACAGAAACAGTTTTACTTCTTTTCCAATTTGGATTCTCTTTATTTCTTTTTCTTCTCTGATTGCTGTGGCTACGACTTTTGAAACTATGTGGAATAAAAGTGGCAGGGTAGACATTCTTGTTCCTGATCTTAGAGGAAATGCTTTCAGCTTTTCACCATTGAGTCATAAAAACAGAAATATGGATCAATGGAACAGGATAGAAAGCCCAGAAATAAACCCATGCACCTATGATCAATTAATCTACAATAAAAGAGGCAAGACTATACAATGGAGGAAAGACAGTCTCTTCAATAAATAGTGCTGGGAAAACTGTACAGCTACATGGTAAAAAAATGAATTAGAACATTCTTTAACACCATACACAAAAATCAATTCAAAATGGATTAAAGACCTAAATGTAAGACCAGATACTATAAAACTCTTAGAGGAAAACATAGGCAGAACACTCTTTAACATAAATCACAGCAATATCTTCTTCTAAGCCATCTCGTAGAGTAATGGAAATAAAACCAAAAATAAACAGATGGGACCTAATTAAACTCAAAAGCTTTTGCACAGCAAAGGAAACCATAGACAAATAGAAAAGACAACCCACAGAATGGGAGAAAATATCTGCAAACAATGCGAACAACAAAGGATTAGTCTCCAAAATTTACAAACAGGTCATGTGGCTCAATAAAAACAAAAAACAAAAAACAAAAAAACAACAACAATCAAGAAATGAGCAGAATCACTAAATAGACATTTCTCCAAAGAAGACATACAGATGGATAAAAGGAAATGAAAGATGCTCAACATTGCTAATTATTAGAGAAATGCAAGTCAAAACTACAATGAGATATCACCTCACACTAGTCAGAATGGCCATCATCAAAAAAATCTAAAAATAAATGCTGGAGAGGGTGTGGAGAAAAGGGAACCCTCCTACCCTGTTGCTGGGAATGTAAATTGGTACAGCCACTATAGAGAACAGTATGGAGGTTCCTTAAAAAACTAAAAATAGAGCTACCATATGATCCAACAATCCCACTCCTTGACATAGATCTGGAGAAAAACATGGTTTGAAAGGATACATGCATGCCACTATTCATTGCAGTGCTGTTTACAATAGCCAAGACATGTAAGCAACCTAAATGTCCATTGACAGATGAATGGATAAAGAAGATGTGGCACATATATACAATGAAATATTACTCAGCTGTAAAAAGAACGAAATAATGCCATTTGCAGCAACATGGATGGACCTAGAGGTTATCATACTACGTGAAGTAAGTCAGTCAGAGAAAGAAAATTATCATATGATATCACTTATATGTGGAATCTAATAAAAATGATACAAATGAACTTATTTACAAAAGGGAAACAGACTCACAGACTTAGAGAATGAACTTATGGTTACCAGGGTGGAAGAGTTGGGACTGGGGGTTTGGGATTGACATGTACACACTACTATATTTAAAATAAATAACCAACAAGGACCTACTGTATAGTGCAGGGAACTCTGCTCAATATTCTGTAATAACCTAAATGGGAAAAGATCTTGAAAAAGAATAGATACATGTATATGTATAACTGAATCACTTTGCTGTTCACCTGAAACTAACACAACACTGTTAACCAACTATATTCCAATATAAAATAACAATTTAAAAAACAATTTTTTTTTGCACAGGGAAGGAAACTGCCAACAAAATGCAAAGGCAACCTACTGAATGAGAGAAGATATTTGCAAATGATATATTAGATAAGGGGTTGATAATCAAAATATACAAGGAACTCATACAACTCAACATCAGAAAAACAACCTAGTTAAAAAATGGGGATGGAAACCTTCAAGATGGCAGAGGAGTAAGATGTGATCAGCTTCCTCCCCACAAATACATCAGAAATACATCTACATGTGGAACAACTCCTACAGAACACCTACTGAACACTGGCAGAAGACCTCAGACTTCCCAAAAGACAAGAAATTCCCCACGTACCTGGGTAGGGCAAAAAAAAAAGGAAACACAGAGACAAAATACAGATGGAAGCTGCACCTCTGGGAGGGAGCTGTGAAAGAGGAAAAGTTTCCACACACTAGGAAGCCCCATCACTGGCAGAGATGGGGGGGGTGGTGAGGGGGAAGCTTCGGAGCCACAGATGATTGCTCAGCAATAGCGGTGCAGAGAGCAAAGTGGAGAGATTCCCACACAGAGAATCAGTACCGCACTCACCAGCCTGAGAGGCTTGTCTGCTCATCCACCTGGGCGGGTGGGGGCTGGGAGCTGAGGCTCCAGCTTTGGAGGTCAGATCCCAGGGAGAGGACTGGGGTTGGCTGCGTGAACACTGCCTGAAGGGGGCTAGTGCACCACAGCTAACTGGGAGGGAGTCTGAGAAAAGGTCTGGAACTGCCTAAGAGACAAGAGACCATTGTTTAAGGGTGCGCGAGGAGAGGGGATTCAGAGCACCACCTAAATGAGCTCCAGAGATGGGCGCGAGCCACGGCTATCAGCGCAGACACCAGAGACAGGCATGAGATGCTAAGGCTGCTGCTGCAGCCACCAAGAATCCCATGTGCAAGCACAGGTCACTATCCACAACTCCCCTCCTGGGAGCCTGTGCAGCCCACCACTGCCAGGGTCCTGTGACCCAGGGGCAACTTCCCTGGGAGAACACACGGTGTGCCAAAGGCTGTTGCAATGTCATAGTGGCCACTGCTGCCACAGGCTTGCCCCGCATTCCGTACCCCTCCCTCCCCACGGCCTGAGTGAGCCAGAGCCTCCTAATCAGCTGCTCCTTAAACCCCATCCTGTCTGAGTGAAGAAGAGATGCCATCAGGCGACCTACATGCAGAGATGGGGCCAAATCCAAAGCTGAACCCCAGGAGCTCTGCGAACAAAGAAGAGAAAGGGAAATTTCACCCAGCAGTCTCAGGATCAGCAGATTAAATCTCCACAATCAATTTGATGTACCCTGCATCTCTGCAATACCTGAATGGACAATGAATCAGCCCAAAATTGAGGCGGTGGACTTTAGGAGCAACTGTAGACTTGGGGTTTGCTTTCTGCCTCTAATTTCTTTCTGGTCTTATGTTTATCTTAGTTTAGTATTTAGAGTTTATTATCATTGGTAGATTTGTTTACTGATTTGGTTGCTCTCTTCCATTTTTCTTTATATATAGATTTTTTTTTTCTTTTTGTGAGTGTGTATGTGTATGCTTCTTTGTGTGATTTTGCCTGTATAGCTTTGCTTTTACCATTTCTCATAGGGAGGGTTCTGTCTGGCCGTTTTTTTTTGTTTATTTTAGTTTTAGTGTTTTTTTTTTTCTTGGTATAGTTTTTAGTGCTTGTTATCATTGGTGGATTTGTTTTTTGGTTTGGTTGCTCTCTTCTTTCTTTCTTTTTATTTTTAATAATTTTTTTATTTTTTATTTTAATAAGCTTATTTTATTTTATTATATTTTCTTTCTTTCTTTCTTTCTTTCTTTCTTTTTTTCTCCTGAGCTGTGCAGCTGACAGGGTCTTCGTGCTCTGGCCAGGTGTCAAGCCTGTGCCTCTGAGGTGGGAGAGCTGAGTTCAAGACATTAGTCCACCAGAGAACTCCCAGCTCCACGTAACATCAAACAGCGAAAGCTCTCCCAGAGATCTCAATCTCAATGCTAAGACCCAGCTCGACTCAATGACCAGCAAGCTACAGTGCTGGACACCCTATGCCAAACAACTAGCAAGACAGGAACACAACCCCACCTATTAGCAGAGAGGCTGCCTAAAATCCTAGTAAGGTCACAGACACCCCAAAACACACCACTGGACGTGGTCCTCCCCAAAAGAAAGACAAGATTCAGCCTTATCCACCAGAACACAGACACCAGTCCCCTCCACCAGGAAGCCTACAGAACCCACTGAACCAACCTTACCCACTGGGACCAGACACCAAACCAACAGGAACTACGAACCTGCAGCCTGTGAAAGGGAGACCGCAAACACAGTAAGTTAAGCAAAGTGAGAAGACAGAGAAACACACAGCAGATGAAGGAGCAAGGTAAAAACCCACCAGACCAAACAAATGATGAGGAAATGGGCAGTCTACCTCAAGAAGAATTCAGAGAATTGATAGTAAGGATGATCCAAACTCTTGGAGATAGAATAGATAAAATACAAGAAACGTTTAACAAGGACCTAGAAGAACTAAAGAGCAAACAAACAATGATGAACAATGCAATAAATGATATTAAAAATTCTCTAGAAGGAGTCAATAGCAGAAGAACTGAGGCAGAAGAATGGATAAGTGACCTGGAAGATAAAATAGTGAAAATAATTACTGCAGAGCATAATAAAGAAAAAGAATGAAAAGAATTGAGGACAGTCTGAGAGACCTCTGGGACAACATTAAATGCACCAACATTCGAATTATAGGGGTCCCAGAAGAAGAAGAGAAAAGAAAAGGGACTGAGAAAATATTTGAGCAGACTATAGTTGAAAACTTCCCTAACATGGGGAAGGAAATAGTCAATCAACTCCAGGAAGCACAGAGAGTCCCATACAGGATAAATCCAAGGAGAAACACACCAAGACACATATTATTCAAACTATCAAAAATTAAATGCAAAGAAAAAATATTAAAAGCAGCAAGGGAAATGCAACAATTAACATACAAGGGAACCAATTAAGGTTAACAGCTGATCCTTCAGCAGAAACTCTGCAAGCCAGAAGGTAGTGGCAGGACATATTTAAAGTGATGAAAGGGAAAAACCTACAACCAAGATTACTCTACCCAGGAAGGATCTCATTCAGATTTGATGGAAAAATTAAAAACTTTACAGACAAGCAAAAGCTAAGAGAATTCAGCACCACCAAACAACCTTGACAACAAATGCTAAAGGAACTTCTCTAGACAGGAAACAGAAGAGAAGGAAAAGACTTACAATAACAAACCCAAAACAATTGAGAAAATGGTAATAGGAACATAAATATCAATAACTACCTTAAATGTAAATGGACTAAATGGTGCAACCAAAAGACATAGACTGGCTGAATGGATACAAAAACAAAACCCATACATATGCTGTCTACAAGAGACCCACTTCAGACCTAGGGACACATACAGACTGAAAGTGAGGGGATGGAAAAAGATATTCCATGCAAATGGAAATCAAAACAAAGCTGGAGTAGCAATTCTCATATCAGACAAAATTGACCTTAAAAGAAAGACTATTACAAGAGACAAAGAAGGACACTATATAATGATCAAGGGATCAATCCAAGAAGATATAACAATTGTAAATATTCATGCACCCAACATAGGAGCACCTCAATACATAAGGCAAATGCTAACAGCCATAAAAGGGGAAACTGACAGTAACACAATCATAGTAGGGGACTCTAACACCCCACTTTCACCAATGGACAGATCATCCAAAATAAAAATAAATAAGAAAACAGAAGCTTTAAATGATACATTAAACAAGATGGACTTAATAGATATAGGACATTCCATTCAAAAACAACAGAATACACATTTTTCTCAAGTGCTCATGGAACATTCTCCAGGATAGATCATATCTTGGGTCACAAATCAAGCCTTGGTAAATTTAAGAAAATTGAAATCGTATCAAGTATCTTTTCCTACCACAACGCTATGAGAATAGATATCAATTACAGGAAAAGATCTGTAAAAAATACAAACACACGGAGGCTACACAATACACTACTTAATAACGAAGTGATCCCTGAAGAAATCAAAGGGGAAATCAAAAAATACCTAGAGACAAATGACAATGGAGATACGACGACCCAAAACCTATGGGACGCAGCAAAAGCAGTGCTAAGAGGGAAGTTTATAGCAATACAAGCCTACCTCAAGAAACAGGAAACATCTCGAATAAACAACCTAACCTTGCACCTAAAGCAATCAGAGAAAGAAGAACAAAAAAACCCCAAAGCCAGCAGAAGGAAAGAAATTATAAAGATCAGGTCAGAAATAAATGAAAAAGAAATGAAGGAAACAATAGCAAAAATCAATGAAACTAAAAGCTGGTTCTTCGGGAAGATAAACAAAATTGATAAACCATTAGCCAGACTCATCAAGAGAAAAAGGGAGAAGACTCAAATCAATAGAATTAGAAATGAAAAAGGAGTAGTAACCACTGACACTGCAGAAATACAAACGATCATGAGAGATTACTACAAGCAACTCTATGCCAATAAAATGGACAACCTGGAAGAAATGGACACATTCTTAGAAATGCACAACCTACCGAGACTGAACCAGGAAGAAATAGAAAATATGAACAGACCAATCACAAGCACTGAAATTGAAACTGTGATTAAAAATCTTCCAACAAACAAAAGCCCAGGACCAGATGGCTTCACAGGCGAATTCTATCAAACATTTAGAGAAGAGCTAACACCTATCCTTCTCAAACTCTTCCAAAATATTGCAGAGGGAGGAACACTCCCCAACTCATTCTACGAGGCCACCATCACCCTGATACCAAAACCAGACAAAGATGTCACAAAGAAAGAAAACTACAGGCCAATATCACTGATGAACATAGATGCAAAAATCCTCAACAAAATACTAGCAAACAGAATCCAACAGCACATTAAAAGGATTATACAACATGATCAAGTGGGGTTTATTCCAGGAATGCAAGGATTCTTCAATATATGCAAATCAATCAACGTGATACATCATATTAACAAATTGAAGGAGAAAAACCATATGATCATCTCAATAGATGCAGAGAAAGCTTTCGACAAAATTCAACACCCATTTATGATAAAAGCCCTGCAGAGAGTAGGCACAGAGGGAACTTTCCTCAACATAATAAAGGCCATATATGACAAACCCACAGCCAACATTGTCCTCAATGGTGAAAAACTGAAACCATTTCCACTAAGATCAGGAACAAGACAAGGTTGCCCACTCTCACCACTATTATTCAACATAGTTTTGGAAGTGTTAGCCACAGCAATCAGAGAAGAAAAAGAAATAAAAGGAATCCAAATCGGAAAAGAAGAAGTAAAGCTGTCATTGTTTGCAGATGACATGATACTATACATAGAGAATCCTAAAACTGCCACCAGAAAACTACTAGAGCTAATCAATGAATTTGGTAAAGTAGCAGGATACAAAATTAATGCACAGAAATCTCTTGCATTCCTATATACTAATGATGAAAAATCTGAAAGTGAAATTAAGAAAACACTCCCATTTACCATTGTAACAAAAAGAATAAAATATCTAGGAATAAACCTACCTAAGGAGACAAAAGACCTGTATGCAGAAAATTATAAGACACTGATGAAAGAAATTAAAGATGATACAAATAAATGGAGAGATATACCATGTTCTTCGATTGGAAGAATCAACATTGTGAAAATGACTCTACTACCAAAAGCAATCTACAGATTCAATGCAATCCCTATCAAACTACCACTGGCATTTTTCACAGAACTAGAACAAAAAATTTCACAATTTGTATGGAGACACAAAAGACCCCGAATAGCCAAAGCAATCTTGAGAACGAAAAATGGAGCTGGAGGAATCAGGCTCCCTGACTTCAGACTATATTACAAAGCTACAGTAATCAAGACAGTTTGGTACTGGCACAAAAACAGAAATATAGATCATTGGAACAGGATAGAAAGCCCAGAGATAAACCCACACACATATGGTCACCATATCTTTGATAAAGGAGGCAAGCATATACAGTGGAGAAAAGACAGCCTCTTCAATAAGTGGTGCTGGGAAAATTGGACAGGTACATGTAAAAGTATGAAATTAGAACGCTCCCTGACACCATGCACAAAAATAAACTCAAAATGGATTAAAGACCTAAGTGTAAGGGCAGACACTATCAAACTCTTAGAGGAAAACATAGGCAGAACACTCTATGACATACAGCAAGATTCTTTTTGACCCAGCTCCCAGAGAAATGGAAATAAGAACACAAATAAACAAATGGGACCTAATGAAACTTAAAAGCTTTTGCACAGCAAAGGAAACCATAAACAAGACCAAAAGACAACCCTCAGAATGGGAGAAAATATTTGCAAATGAAGCAACTGACAAAGGATTAATCTCCAAGATTTACAAGCAGCTCATGCAGCTCAATAACAAAAAAACGAACAACCCAATCCAAAAATGGGCAGAAGACCTAAATAGACATTTCTCCAAAGAAGATATACAGATGGCCTACAGACACATGAAAGAATGCTCAACATCATTAATCATTAGAGAAATGCAAATCAAAACTACAATGAGATATCATCTCACACCAGTCAGAATGGCCATCATCAAAAAATCTAGAAACAATAAATGCTGGAGAGGGTGTGGAGGAAAGGGAACACTCTTGCACTGTTGGTGGGAATGTAAATTGACACAGCCACTATGGAGGACAGTATGGAGGTTCCTTAAAAAACTACAAATAGAACTACCATACGACCCAGCAATCCCACTACTGGGCATATACCCTGAGAAAACCATAGGTCAAAAAGAGTCATGTACCAAAATGTTCATTGCAGCTCTATTTACAATAGCCAGGACATGGAAGCAACCTAAATGTCCATCGACAGATGAATGGATAAAGAAGATGTGGCACATATATACAATGGAATATTACTCAGCCATAAAAAGAAATGAAATGGAGGTATTTGTAATGAGGTGGATGGAGTTAGAGTCTGTCATACAGAGTGAAGTAAGTCAGAAAGAAAAAAACAAATACAGTATGCTAACACATATATACGGAATCTAAGGGAAAAAAAAAAAAAAAAAGGCCATGAAGAACCTAGTGGCAAGACGGGAATAAAGACACAGACCAACTAGAGAATGGACTTGAGGATATGGGGAGGGGGTGGGGTGAGATGTGACAGGGTGAGAGAGTGTCATGGACATATATACACTACCAAATGTAAAATAGATAGCT
This sequence comes from Eschrichtius robustus, assembly GCF_028021215.1. NCBI lineage: Eukaryota > Metazoa > Chordata > Mammalia > Artiodactyla > Eschrichtiidae > Eschrichtius > Eschrichtius robustus. The sequence continues at coordinate 93,065,884 of NC_090826.1, forward strand.
AGTGGGAAGCAGCCGCATAGCACAGGGAGATCAGCTCGGTGCTTTGTGACCACCTAGAGGGGTGGGATGGGGAGGGTGGGAGGGAGGGAGATGCAAGAGGGAAGAGATATGGGAACATATTGTATATGTATAACTGATTCATTTTGTTATAAAGCAGAAGCTAACACACCATTGTAAGGCAATTATACTTCAATAAAGATGTTTAAAAAAAATAAAAATAAATTAAAAAAAAACCACAAAAATAAACCAATGGGACCTAATGAAACTTAGAAGCTTTTGCAAAGCAAAGGAAACCATAACCAAGACAAAAAGACAATCCTCAGAATGGGAGAAAATAATCCTGACAAAGGATTAATCTCCAAAATTTACAAGCAGCTCATGCAGCTCAATATCAAAAAACAAACAACCCAATAGGCAGAGGAATCTAAATAGACATTTCTCCAAAGAAGATATACAGATTGCCAACAAACACATGAAAAGATGCTCAGCATCACTAATCATTAGAGAAATGCAAGACAAAACTACAATGTGGTATCTTCTCACACCAGTCAGAATGGCCATCATCAAAAAATCTACAAACAACAAATGCTGGAGAGGGTGTGGAGAAAAGGGAACCCTCTTGCACTTTGGTGGGACTGTAAATTGATACAGCTACTCTGGAGAACAGTATGGAGGTTCCTTATAAAACTAAAAATAGGACTAACATAGGACCCAGCACTCCCACTACTGGGCATATACCCTGAGAAAACCATAATTCAAAAAGAGTCATGTACCACAATGTTCATTGCAGCTCTATTTACAATAGCCAGGACATGGAAGCAACCTATGTGTCCATCGATCCATGTATGGATAAAGAAGATGTGGCACATATATACAATGGAATATTACTCAGCCATAAAAAGAAACGGAATTGAGTTATTTGTAGTGAGGTGGATGGGCCTAGAGTCTGTCACACAGAGTGAAGTAAGTTAGAAAGAGAAAAACAAATACCATATGCTAACACATATGTATACAATCTAAAAAAAAAAAAATGGTTATGAAGAACCTAGGGGCAGGACAGGAATAAAGATGCAGACGTAGAGAAAGGACTTGAGGACACGGGAAACGGGAAGGGTAAGCTGGGGTGAAGTGAGAGAGTGGCATGGACATATATACAATACCAATTGTAAAATAGATAGCTAGTGGGAAGCAGCTACTTAGCATAGGGAGATCAGCTCGGTGCTTTGTGACCACCTAGAGGGTTGGGATAGGGAGGATGGGAGGGAAACGCAAGAAGGAGGAGATTTGGGGATACATGTATATGTATAGCTGTTTCACTTTGTTATAAAGCAGAAACTAACACACCACTGTAAAGCAATATACTCCAATAAAGATGTTAAAAAAAAAAAAATGGACAGAGGACCTGAATAGACATTCTTCCAAAGAAGACCTATAGATAGCCAACAGGCACATGAAAAGATGTTCAACATCCACTTATCATCTGGCCAATGCTATATAAACCACAGTGAAATACCAGTTCACATCTGTCAGAATGGCTTTCATCAAAACACAACAAATGACAGGTTTTGGCAAGGATGTGAATTAAAAAGGAACTCTTGCGCACTGTTTTTGGGATTGGAAGTTAGTGCAGTCACTATGGAAAACATTTTGGAGGTTCCTTAAAAATTAAAAAATAGAACTGCTATATTATGCAGTGATTTCACTTCTATGTGTTTACCGGAAGAAAATAAAAACAGTAATTGTAAAAGACATACATATCAGTGTTCATTGTGGAATCATTTTCTGTAGTCAAGATATGGAAGCAAGAGATGGAACCAAAGTGTCCATCAATAGATGAATGGAGTAGGTGTGTTATGTGTATACACACACACACACACTCTCTCTCTTTCTCTCTCTCATAATGGAATATTACTTAGCCATAAAAAATGAAATCTTGCCAGTTGTGATAGCATACATGAATCTAAGATTATTATGCTAAGTAAAATAAGTCAGAGAAAGATATCTACCATAGGATCTCACTTATATGTGGAATCTAAAAAACAAAACAAACATAAAGAAAACATAATGAAACCAGACTCATAGATACAGAGAATAAATAGGTGATTAGCAGAGGTGAGGGAGGTAAGGGTGTGAAATAGGTAAAGGGTATTAAGCAGTACATACCTCCAGTTATAAAATAAGTAAGCCTCGGGGATGTAATATACAGCATACGGTATATGGTCAATAATATTTTAATAACTTTATATGAGGATAGATTGTCACTAGACTTATTGTGGTGATCATTTCATAACGTATGCAAATGTCAAATCACTATGTAATACACCTGAAACTGAAATATAGTGTACACTATATTTCAATAAAAAATAAATAAAATTTTAAAATATACATCTTTAAGTTATCATGGTCCAAATTCAAATATTATCCTACTCTACATAGAGAGTAATAACTTGTATTATATTTCTAATTTCTCCCTCCATCCTTTATGCTATTGTTTTCATATTCTCATTTTATATATGCTATAAACATATATACAATACATTTCTACTCTATTACTTTGGACAGTATTCTAACAATTAAAATAGGAAAATTAATTTTATCTTTTTCTATTTTATTGGAGCACCATTCACTCCTCTTTTATAGACCCAACTTTCAGTCTGATACCATATTCTCTCTACCAGAAGAGTTTTTGTTACCATTTATTTTCTAGTAGGTCTCCTGGCATGGATTCTCTAGGTTTTTGTTTGAGACTTTCTTTATTTTACTTTCATATTTGAAAGAGTCACTAGTTATATTATTGTAAATAGAGGTTTATTTTTTTTCCTTTAAGCACTTTTAAGATGTCATCCCTTTGTTTTTGACTTGTGTGATTCCCAAGATGTCTGCAATAATTCTTCATTTTATCTCACTGTCTTCATGCTTCCCCCCCCCCTTTTTTTTTTTTTCTCAAAAGTTTCAATATAATATGTCTAGGTCTGGGCATATTGTCTCTTTATTTCTTTGTATTTTTCCTTCTTGGTATTCTTTGAGCATTTTGAATCTGTGTTTTCATGTCTGTCATTTGTCTGGAGCTCTGCTGATATGGGAGAGAGCTGACATTCCAATTGTTGGAGTAGCTGACTAAAGTAAGAAGTCAAAATGTAAATAACCAAGCCTCTAATCACTTACCTTGTGCCTTTTTCCTCAATGGAATAGTATGCTAGTTGAGGGCCAGGTGGATCAGCCCAGACACGGGGGTCTTCTCCCTGTTGGGGGAGCCCTGAAAAAATGAATCCTGCAGTTTTATGTACCCAGGAATCAGGGAGAAGAAGAGAGGATGAGCCACGAGTGGAAAAGTACTGAGTACTGAGTCAGAGTGGAGACAAACGTCTTCAAGTTTTACTGATTAGACCTTCAAAGGGAGGTGCCTTGGCTACAAATGCAGATGTGCGTAAGAGCATGGCCAGTCACAGGGGCCTGAAGGAGTCCTGACTGCAAGTCCCTTGGAGACTACAGTGCATTGGCTGTTCATCAAGTCTGATGTGGGGAGAGCAGCTTTACCCTGTGAGGCCTGTTGGGTAAAGCCTTTGCAATAATCTATGGTCAGGCCTGAAAAATTACACATAAGTTTTTGGACAGGAGCTGGACTCCTCAACAATAATTTTAGAAAATTTTCAGCCATTATTTTCCCAAATATTTCTTGCCTTTTCTCTCTTTCTGCTCCTGGGATTACAATCACACATATGTTAGGACACTTGATATAGTTCCACAGCTGTTCATGTCCTGCTTTTGCTCCCCATTCTGACATTTTTCTTTGTGTTTCAGCTTGGGTAATTCCTGTTGAATAATCATTAAGTTCACTGATTCTTTCCTTGGCTGTATTGATTATACTGATGAACTTATTGAAGGCTTTCTATCTCTCTATTATGTGTTTTTAATTTCTTCAATTTTTCTTTAATTATTTTATAATTTCCATTTCTCTGCTGAAATTACCCATCCGATCATGCATGTTATCCTCCTATTCCATTAGAGTTCTTAGAGCTTTGTATACATTAATCATAATTATCTTAAATTCGCTATTAGGTAGTCAGATAGTTGTAACATCTCTCTCACATCTGAGTCTGGTTATCATGATGTCACGTTCTTTTGGGAGTCTTTTTGTTTGTTTCATTTTTTTTTTCTTTGTCTTTTTGAGTGCCTTATAATTTTTTTTTGAAAACTGGACATTTTATGTAGGGCAGTAGACACTGAGGTCATAGTTTTATGCCTCAGAATAGTCACAGCTTTCCTTCTGCTAGGCTTTTGGTTCAGTTTTATTAATCTAGCTCAGGAGTTGGGCTGCATTTGAGATTTGTTCTTGCCATGATTTCCATCAATGCAACAAAGTCTTCTAATTTACAGAGACCTTTATCTAGGGTGGCTGGTGCTTTATCAGCGCAAAATTCATTTGATTCTGAATTTTAGGTTTCCCTTTCTTCTGTGACTCAGAGACAGTATTTTTGTATGCTATCCTTCTCCTATCCTCCTAGTAGTATGGTTTGTCATTGTAATTCAAACCATCTGGGTTGGTGATGGTGTGGAGGGACATAGTCTCTGTTCTTGAGTTTAAGATTCAGTCTCAGGAATGCACCATGTCCGTGACTCCAGGGGATATAGCTTTATAATTCTTTTCCTTCCCTGCCTCAAATTTTGGGCTCAGTGCTTAATTTTACTCCTTCCCCCAGGAGGTAGCTTTATCCTTCCCTCCTCATTGCTTTCCCTTACCTGAAATGAATGTTCACCAACTAAAGGCAAGAGAATTACTCTTTCTTTGCAACATACTGTTTTGTGATGGAGTTAAAGGGAAGGATCCAGTAGGAGTTACTTTCCCCTACCTTATTGCTGCTGGTCCCCTCCTCCAGGTCTGCACCACAATGGCACAGCTCTGGGCTCTTTCAGATCTTTTTGGTGGGCTCCCAGCAGGTTTGTGGAGAAAGAACTGACAAGAGGGTACAAACTCTCCCCAGTTTCTGCAGCCCCCCAAGGGTTTCACAGTTTCAACAACTTCTTACTGGTGTGTGATTGCCTTTACCTCAGTTGGGTGAGTTTCAGCACCTCCTCTCTTCCTGTAGACAGTATCTCTTCTTAAATTTTGGGTCAGTTTATTCTGTAACCACAGCTTTCTGATTAGATCAAAGTCATGAATTTGAAGTTAGTTCAACTCTTTTTCATGTAAGAGTGGGAGTTCCTCCTAGTTTTCTACATTCTGAAGAGGAAACTAGAAGTTCAATGGTTAATTTTAGTTCAATAAATATTTATTTTGTTCCAATGATTGCATAGTAATATATGTTATATATACTTCAGATGGAATTTCAATGAAGGTCCTGGAGGTACTCACTAAAATCTTTCATAAAATGGTTGTCACTTATCTTCCTTTTTGGAAAGAGCAATTCTTAAAGTGTCATTTGAATGATGACTTAATAATTGGCAAGTTATATAATTAAGAATTAAGAATTTAAAGTATCTAAAATTCAAAGCTAATGCAAATCACTTATTGATAGAAATTTAGAAAACATCAGTGATTTTCTATGAACAACTAAATGGACTATATCTGCATTCTGGGGCTACTGTGAAATAATTTGCAAAATGTTCATTTGATCCAGAATATGATCAATGTTAATTACTTAGAAATAGCCATATAAATTTGATCAATAATAACATTCTAATTTTGAGATTCCCCTCTCTTTAATGAATATAACTCTTATTGTCATTAGTAAATGAAACCCCGGTTATACAAATTGCAGGATAATGATATTTTACTCAAAAAAGATTCAAATGCCTTAACCCCGATATCAACTAAAATTAACCTATGTCAGGTGAAAATATGTGTCACAGAGAATTTCTTTCAGAAAGCTATATACAAATTGGAGAGCATTATCCTGGAAGCTATCTTCCCTATTCTCAATTATTTTAACATATTTTACCTAATTTCAAAGAACCCCTTTAAAAACAGTAAACATGTATACTTCCATTCTCTTAATAATCAATATTTTGTATTACATCTTAATTTACAGCACTGCTTTTGCATTGACTATTAAAAAATTCTGTGATTTATTCTTTTGCAGAAATTAAGCCTCTGTTAACTTCAACCTGCAATTTTAGGCCATGTGACTAGAAAAGTGAATAATACATCACTTCTGAGATCAAGGAACTAATTAATAGGAGAAATATGGGGGATAAAATAGGATTCGGTGGATTAATGCTATAATAGAAGTATGGCTTATATAACTTAGATATGTCTAAAAAGGATTATTTACCTCTGCCCTATAATGGCTAGAGAAAGACCCTGCTGGAGAGGTGAAAGAATAAGAATGTACAATGTCCAAAGGTTTTATAGTAAATTTCCAAGGATAAAGGAGGCATATGCCCCCTTGATTTGGGGGACATAAATTGATATCAGTGTTTGGGATAATACAGCCCACTGCTTTAAAGCAAATAGCAATCCAATCACATGAAGTGTTCAAGAAGGTTTTCCATATGCAACATGGAAACAGTGCCAAGAAGTGAGTTATGTTCTTAACATCAAAGATAGGGGTTATTCCTGAAATTGCTTTGTTTTCCTTCGTAATTATATTCATCAAGCTGAAAATACATATAATATAATTATTGAATGTTTGTTAAGTGCTTGATTAGCACTGCTACAGAGGCAGAATCATGAACCCAACAAAGATGTCTAAATCCTAATCCTGGAAACTTTGTATATGTTAAGCTACATGGCAAAGGAGAATTAAGTTAGCAGATGAAAATAAGATTCTAATGACATGACTTTAAAATAGGGTGATTATCCTGGATTATCCAGGTAGGACTAATGTAAACACAAGGGCCCTTACTGAGAAAGTAAGACAGAGGAGTCAAGTAAGACAAAGAAATGTGATTATGCAAATAGGTTCAGGGTGACACAATTGCTGGCTTTTGAAGATGGAGGATGAAGGTCATCAGCCAAGGAATGAGGTTCAGCTTGTAGATGTATAAAAGGCAAAGAAATAGATTCCCCTTAGCCACCAGAAAGGAATGCATCCCTGCTGACACCTTGATTTTAGCATGATGAGATCCATCTCAGATTTCTGAACTACAAATAATAAATTTGTGTTGTTTTAAGTTTCTGAGTTTATGGTCATTAGTTTTCTAATACAAAATCTATACAACTAATTTTGAAAGCTAATACACTGCTCAACATATTTAATTAATAAAATAACATAATCCTATTTAATAACAGATTCTCTTGGTGGGAGATAATGTCAGGGAAAAATTCCCTTAGTATGGGAGGACCTCATGGGAATAGAAACCAATAAAAGCTACATAACTGAGAGGCAAATTGATTGACTAATGTATAGACAGAATTGCCTAATGTCCAGAATTGTCTAATATCCTTGGTAGTATTTAATTAATCATGGAATTCTTGGGGTGGAAATTAATAAATATCTCTTAACTTCACCTCCAAAGAACAATACTTACATTATTTCTCATACTTATATTATTTCACACCTCAGAACCCCGAGAACAAAGTGGAGCCTTAATGCTCTTAAAGAGATGCTCTCTGATATTTATTATGAATCCTTCATTTAACACTCTCCAAAGAGGTATGTGACCGATTACCAGAGCAACTGTGCACTGGGAAAAGAAAGCTACCTAGATCTTGCAGGAGTTATTCAACAATGGCTGCAAGTTATAACTCCTTCGTGGAGACAGTATTTTTACAGTGCCTCACCATTCAGAGTATCGGTTTTAAGGATCAGCTGGTACAGTTTTAATCCAAATCTGCTTGACTATAGGCCCTAAATTATCTATCTGCTATTTCTCCTGTTTCCCAGTGTACAGTTGGAATTGAGAGAAACTTTACATTTTCCCCCTGAGTAATTGATACTGTGATAAGAAGCATCAAATGGAAGTCCCTGGAGCTTGGTTACCAAAGTAATAAATGAAAAGAAATGCTGTATTCCTCAGGATATTTGAGATATTAACCTCATCACAAAAGCCTTGAAAAATGTCGGAGTAATCCCACCTTAACTCTATAGCTGGATGCTGCCATAGACAGATGGATTCAGCAGGAAACCTGTCATGCACTGAACCAAATATAATCTCTTTATAGGAATAAATAAGTACATGTAGCCCTTACCACTTTCTGTGAACTTATTTTTCTGCCAGATTCTGCTCATCTCCATATACCTAAACAGAAACACAAATAATCATCTCTGTCGTTTGGCCCTAAGTTTTCAGTGGATCCAATACTGCTTGAAATGTCTACAGTAGATTCATATTATTTCTGGAAGTTGTGCCAGTCCCCAGTGGGAGAGTCGCAGCAGTGGTGCTTAGGAATTCTTGAACATTGCAGTACCCTCTTCAGGAAGTAAAATTTTACTTTGAAAAGAAGCTCCAGATATGCTGCTTGGCACTGATAGAGATGGATTACCTGACCATAAGACACTAGTTGACAATGAAACCTATGCTGTCCTTCCTTAACTTATCCCTAGCCACATATTAAAGCAGGCCCATCAAAAATTTACCATCTAATAGAAGTGATATGTCTGAGCCCAGGTTTAGGCATGTGGTGAAAGCCAATGTAAGTTAAGCTGCATAAACATGTCATCCACCTTCCTAGTATATCTCCTGCTGCTGCATTAATATCCCTCTCTCAAACTACATGGCCTCATGAGTATTTATTATAAGTTGCCTGAGAAGAATGGATGTGGATTCTAGATGCCTCTGAGCCTTTTGCTGTTGCTGGCCAGAGTCAGAATGCTTGAGCATAATAGTGCCAATAAGAGGATACATGGAAAGACAGCAATCATCCAGCATTCTCCCCCAAACAACCACATTGACATCTACCTCTAGAAATACGTATGCAGAAAATTAGGGCTTGTGGATGTGGGGAGTGAAGAGAATTGGCTTTCTAAGTCCATTGCAAAGTAATTTTCTTAGATGAAGGAGTTATAGCATACTGAAACAAGACAGGATGCTTCTATTTTCAAGGAATGTTCAGTGGGGCTTGCTGTTTCTATGCTATGAGTTTTTTGGGTTTTTTTAGTCTATCTATTTATTGCAGGTCTTTGGATCACTATTTTTCTTACTCTGTTCCCAAACTTTTATGTAAGAAACCTATAAAAAATAAGAATTCAATGATATTTTAATTCAGGGGTCAACATAGAGAACTTTGGGTTCGACTGTCAACTACGTCAGCCCTGCAACTACTAGAAATAAAAATTATTTTACCACGTTTAGAAATCCTTGTATATCAGACCATGCTTTGAGGCAAAAAATTGTAATTTGAACTTGTCACACTATTTTAAAGGACTGTCCAGGAGTCTTAGAGTCTTTGTCACATGACAAAATACATAATTGGCCATAAAAGAAGAAGAAACAAAACATTACATACTTCACAAAACATAAAATATGAGTGCCAGTAAACATGTGAAAATTGTTAATTTTGTTAGTAATGAGGAAAATCCAAATTAAAACTACAAAACATGTTAAATGTTTGACAATATTAAATGTTGGAAGAATGCGGAGTGTGGGATCCAGCTTCCAAGATGTCACCCAACAAACTCTACTTCCTGATATTAACACCTTTTGTAAAGCCCTCCAAACTGAACCAAGTCTGGCCTGTGTGACCAAAATAATTAGGCAGAAGTAATGTGTGTCTTTTGAGACTAGGTTACAAAGGGCATCAGAGTTTCTGCCTTGCCCGCTTGGACCATTCATTCTGGGGAAAACCAGCCACCATGCCATTCGCAGGACATTAAAAGCAGTCTTGCGAAGAGGCCCACGTGGAAGTGAAGCACCCAACTATCAGCTGGCACCAATTTGCCTGCCACCTGAATGAACCACTTGTGAAGTGAATCTTCTAACCCCCGGCAAGCTTTTATGAGACTACTGAGATGGCATTTGATTTGACCTAACGTGAGACTCTTGAGCCAGAACCGCCCAACTGAACATCTCTTTAATTCCTGATGCACAGAAAATGTGAGAGACGATAAATCACTATTGTGATTTTAAGTCCAGTTTTAGAGAAGTGTATGTGTAGCAATCAGTAACTAATAGGTGGAACAATCACAGTGTTCATATATCTACTTTGAAAGTGTAAATTGGTACAGATACTTTTGAAAAAACGTGAGTATTATCTAATAAATTTGAAAATATGCATACCACAGTGCTTAGAGAGCCCATTCATTCTCATATACAACAGTGTCATGTGACAAATAATCCATAGCAGCCTTATCCATGACAGCAAAACTGGACACAACCCAAACATCTAATATTTAGATAAATTCATAAATAAATGGAATATAATCATAAAATACTTTATAGAAATGAAAATAAACAAAGAGCAACTGAGATGAAATTTCTAGTCCTGAGATAATTTCAAAATAGTGTGATACAATCTGATTCTATTTATATAAATTTCAGAAATGGAAAATAAACCATATTCTTTAGAGATGCATACATAAGTAGCAAAAATATAAAGGAAAGCAAGAAAATAATTATTTAAGAAGGCATAATAATAGATAATAACTGACTATATTTCATGGAATTTTTCAAGGAAAAGGGAGGAGTTTGCCATTGAGACTGTGCATGGTGGGAGTAGGGGGCCATTTTTCTGGGGCTGGAGACTTGGTTTGTTTACATAGTTACATGGGTGTTTGCTTTATAATTATTTGTTAAACTAGACGTATACAATGCATGCATTTTTGTATATTTTATTTTATAATATAAATATATTTAATAAATGCTATATATTACTTATTATGTATTAGATAATGTTCTAAAAACTTTACAAATGTTCACCTTTAATTTTCACAGTAACAGTATAAAGTAAGTACTTTTATTAGCTGCATTTTATAAAGTAGGAAATTGAGACACAGAGGACTTTAGTAAGCTGTCCAAAGTCATACATACCACCTGTAAGTGGCAGAATGAAGACTCAGACTCAGGCACTTCAGCTCTAGAGCTGTGTGCTTAGGTACTAGATTATTTTTTGTTTGTCTTGTTTTTAGTTTACTTGTTTCATTGGTTGTTTTTTCATTGATTGGTTTGGTCTGGTTTAAACAGAGAAGAGAGAAGAGGGATATTCCCATCTTTGTGTGAAAACTTAACTGTGTCATTTAATCCTTCTGTGTTTCTGTGGCAAAATGAGGGGTTTGGACTAAATAAATAATTGTGAAACAAGCCTGAGGGTTGTGGGTAGGCTAGTAGGAAGACAAAGAAAGATGTAAATGGGTGGGAGAACACATTTTTAAGAGCAGTGCCACTTCTATCTCTTTTGTATGTGGTGCTCCTGTGTAAAATAATGCATATGTAAAGTTATGTTAAAGCTTTAAAATATTAGAAAATACAGGCATTCCTGAGAGTTCCTCCTAAATCTGACACATAATGACAGAGATCACCATTTCACTCCTGCCTAGAGATCTTCCCTAAAACATCCATCCACATTTTTTTTTTTACCACTAAGCATCTTCAGGTTCTGATGATAACTGATACAACTGGTATTTTAATCCCAATAAGGCACATCTAGATGCTGACCTTGTCCCTAAAATTTGAGGGCATTTACCCTAAAAAGGGCAAGGTCTTCATCTTACCACAGAGTGATCTTTGTGCTAAGATGAGATGAGATACAGAATGTCAGTATATGTCAAAGAGTTTCAGACCTTTGGAAAGCCACAAGAAATAATAGCAGATATGGGAATATAAATATAAATAGAGATTTCTTTATTTTAGGGAAACAATGCCTTTTTTTTAGAAGTAACATTTTAATTTGTGGACAATTCCAGGGTAAGTAAAATTATAACTTCAAACAACTCACAGGCTTAATACAAACCAAGCACACTGAGTGATTCATGTTTCATGTAGATTTAATTATAAAATACATAAGAAACATTCAATCCCTATCACCCAGAAACAAAGAATGCACAAATGAAACAGGATTCAAGTGAAAATCCCTGACAGCCTAGAAAGAAACATTTCCTAGTACAAATGGAAAAATGATATATGAATAAAGTCACTTTTGTGTTTCAGAAATATAGAGAGATATAGAATCAAGAGACATTCCAAGGATTGATAGTCAAAAAAAAAAAAATTGCAACTTTCATAAACCCTTCTTATTGCCAAATTTAAACAGTTCTTTCTTCTGCTAAAATTGTTCTAATCTAACTAGAGACAGACTGGGAGACTCAAGTGAAAGAAAGGAGCAAATGAAAATTTTTATATGAAATAAGGAAATAAACAATTTAGTTCTTTTGGCAACATGTCTGCTTTCTGCATAAATGAGAACTATTCCTATTTTAATAGAGGCTATTCTTATAGAAAAAAGTCCAAGAATTCCTATGGTGAAAAGTGCCTCTCAGTCTCTTTTTATTGTAAACAGATCTACTGCTTAGTTTGTATTTGGACAGCCCCACCCCACCTGTCCCCTCAGATGCACAAATTTGTCAGGAGAACAAAAGTAGGCTTCCAGTTGGCTTCAACAAAGCCGTGGGGAAACTTCTTCGTAATATGCCTTTCTAATAAAATGAAGAACATACGATTTTAGAAGAAGGGAATTATTCACACTTGCCTGCCCCAGAATTTATACAGATATGGGCATATCTTGTCTTCTGTTGAAATAATTTGAGATTATTTATTTCTATAAATCTGTAGGCTGTAGATAGTAATGATGGATTAGATATGGACTGGAGTATATACCACTTGAAATCAATAACAGTTTTCTCAATGATGGTAGAAATAGCCATTAAAGTTATTGACCTGCATCTTTTGAAATATTTCTCCAAGGAAGGGGTGACTGATAATATTGCTATTGTGTAAATCTGTGGGAAATTATTGTGAATTTATAGAACTGGTGAGTCTGTAAATCACTGTGTAGTGGGGTCACTCTGGATAAATTGTCTGGAAAATACTAAAAGAAAATAGACCTTAGTATCAGAATTGTTGCAAATGAAGTGCAGTGGATTTCTGAATTTCACAGATAAAAATAACTGGAAGGTTTATATCTTATACTTAATCAGTGGTTTTAAACATTTTAATGTATCCATTAAAAATATCATTGATTTTTCTATTTTGAATCAAACAGCTTTTACTTTTTTTTTTTTTTTTTTGGTTTCCAGCTAGGTTTTATTTTAGTGTTCAATATTATCAGCCATGATACAGGAATAATTCAGGCAAATATATCACTTTAAATACATCAGGGAAAAAATCCACCGTGTCAAGCACGTCTTGCACTCCAGCAAATGAACATAAAAACAGAGAACAAAGTCAGCAGCATTAAATTAAAGTGCTTTTGCCACAGTTCTTTCAGAGTCTCGCCCTCAATGGTGTAATTTCAATTTTACTTATTGTATAAGAAGCTCAAAATCTCATTCATTGCCCAGGGACTACATTCAAAAAAAATTCATGTTTAGTTATTCTAAATAATCACCCTCCCCAAATGCGTCTCCATCCCACCCTCCTTATCCCACCCCTCTAGGTGGACACAAAGCACCGAGCTGATATCCTTGTGCTATGCAGCTGCTTCCCACTAGCTATCTATTTTATGTTTGGTAGTGTATATATGTCCATGCCACTCTCTCACTTCGTCCCAGCTTACCCTTCCCACTCCCCACGTCCTCAAGCCCATTCTCTACATCTGCATCTTTATTCCTGTCCTGCCCCTAGGTTCTTCAGAACCAGTTTTGTTTTGTTTTAAGATTCCATATACATGTGTTAGCATACGGTATTTGTTTTTCTCTTTCTGACTTACTTCACTCTCTATGACAGACTCTAGGTCCATCCACCTCACTACAAATAACTCAATTTTGTTTCTTTTTATGGCTGAGTAATATTCCATTGTATATATGTGCCACATCTTCTTTATCCATTCATGTGTCGATGGACACTTAGGTTGCTTCCATGTCCTGGCTATTGTAAATAGAGCTGCAATGAACATTGTGGTACATGACTTTTTGAATTATGGTTTTCTCAGGGTATATGCCCAGTAGTGGGAGTGCTGGGTCATATGGTGGTTCTACTTTTAGTTTTTTAAGGAATCTCCATAATGTTCTCCATAGTGGCTGTATCACTTTACATTCCCACCAGCAGTGCAAGAGGGCTCCCTTTTCTCCATACCCTCTCCAGCATTTATTGTTTGTAGATTTTTTGATGATGGCCATTCAGCTTTTACTTTAACAACAACAGCAACAACAAAGTCTCTTTGTCTTAGGTAAGAGAAGCACGTGCATGCATAATAACATTTTCATCTAGAATACTAAATTCAATGAACTGATTATAGAATTCCTTAATTGATTTAACATGTTCCTTTGTTTTACAGATGTTTATTTTGCATCTGCGTGGTTTGAGCACTTGACATAAGATGGTAAACAGAGTATTTGAAAATATTAATCATTGCTCATGCCACTACCTGCTATATTCATTCTTCTGAGTTTTAAAAGTCTTAGATTTTTCCCTATGAGTCATAGACTGGGGAAATGAAACAGGATATATTATTGTGTACAATTTTCTTATCATAAACACTGGTAGAGGAATATAATAGCTATGTTTTTAAGATATTGAAATCATCAGCTGATTAATGACAGTTTTAGGAAAATAAAACAAGTCTTTAATAATAATAATAATGATACCTTATTATTATTATTTGTATAACTAAAGCCCGTGGTCTTCAGAGCACCAGTGTGATCCTTCCTTTCCACGGAGTTGCAGAGGTGGTGTGAAAGAAATCAAAGTTCATTGCGAGCATCAAGACTTAAAAATTAATTTACCAGAAACCTCTTGACAACACTATATAAGAGCACAAGTGGCATTTGTTTTTTGTTTGTTAGTTTTTTACTTAACAAAACACATCATTCATTCATTCTTCCATTTATTTACCCAACCAAAAGTATAATCAAGAATCCACTATATACCTGTATCATACTAGGTACTGGGGTAATATTCTTTGTCAGATACTATTCTTGCTTCTACAAAGTTTATGAACTAGTGAGAGAAATCAACATTTGACACATAATTAAACAGAGAGCTACTGTGTAGTACAGGTGGTCATAAACTGAGTAATTAGGGAAGGCCTCTCCAAAGTAATAATTTTTAAGATGACATCTGAACAATACGTAGGAAGCAGCCAGTGAAAGAAGGAAGTTGTGAAAGAAGGGGAAGGGTTTTAGACTGAGAACATATCTCAGGCAGCTTTCTTGCAGTGTGGTGAAAAACAACATTTATGAGACAGAAGAGTGTCTGAGAGGAGAGAATTGGAAGCAAAGGTGGCAGTAGAGAAGCCCTTGGAGGTAAATTGGGGATAATTTATGCAGAGTCTTATAGGACTATTAAGGATTTTTCTGTTTTCTTTAAGTAATGAGAAGCCAACAAAAATTTTGAAATAAGATCTTGACATGTTCCAATTTGCATTTTAATAAGATCACTGGGATTGCTTTGTAATAAATGGAGAGGGAATAGAAGTGAACCCAAAAGACATAAATGATCTGGCCCCTATATCAACTCTGAACTCATCCCAACTCTCCTCCTAGATCACCCAATACCAGCCACTCAGGCCTCCAGACATTCCTCAAGCTTTCCTAGCCCTTTCCCACCTGAAGGCTCTGCAGTGGCCTTTCTCTCTTCCTAAAATACTTCTCCCTAGATTAACTACTTGTCTTGATTCTTCAACTCTTTTTGGCTTGTTACCTTATTAGAGAGGCTCTTTCTTACCTCATCTCTAAAATAACCCAGCTTTCATCATCCCAGTATTACTTATCTTCATTAACCTGCTTTATCTTTCTCTGTAGTACTTGTCACCATCATACATGCTACCTGTTCATGCATCTTTTATTGTACAAAGTACTGAGCTTTACCAGGCAGGATCTTCATCTGCACTATCCCACTGTTGTACTCCTGGCACTGAAGGATTATGCGTGGTACACAGTAGGTGTTCAATAAATAATTTCTCAGTGAATGAATGAATGAATATTAAGGAGTCTCTTTTAGGCACTTGGAACTCAATGATAAAGAAGACAGTCATTGCCATCAAGACCTTTATATTTCATTAAATGGAGACAGAGAAGTAAACATGCACTAGATGTAATGCTCAATTACTACATATACATATATTAGAATGTCTCGCATAGCCAAAATTTCCCCACTACAGGCCCTTAATTCTACACTGCTTAATGACTCATTTCAATGTCTAATTCAGTCATTTATTAATTCAGACAATATGTATTTACTGAATTCCTATATGCTTCAAATTCAGCAGACGTAAATATGGTTCCAGCTCTTGAGGTAAATGATATTAGATGGTAAAAATATTCATAATATTCATGTAAAAAAATTTAATAGCGTATGATAAGAGTTAAAGACACATATACATATATATAGGTATATGTATATGACGTTCTATGATAGAACAGGGGAGTAAAATAATACTCTGTCTGAAAAATTTAGGGGAAATTCCCTGGAATAGTGCTCTTAAAAGTGAGTCCTAACAGAAGAGTAAGATTCTATTAGGAGAAAATGAGAAATACATTCCAGTTGGGAAAAAGAAATGGAACACATGCAAAAATAAAAGTAGGAAGGATTAGGCCTAAAAGAAAGATTTACAGAAATTTGGTGTATTTGTGGGTCAGTTGTAGGAATTATAAAGTTAAGTTAGGGTTGAATAATAAAGAGCTGTGTATGTCAAGCAATAATTTGAACTTTTGCCTGTTTTTAAGTAGGCATCGCAGAAATACTGCATTTGCTCTGACAGCGTGAACAGATTTACATTTTAAGAAGCTAAATCTGGTGACGCATTGAATTTAGGGTAATAGAGTTAAGGAACAAAGCCTGGAAGAAGAACAGTTCTTTAGATAAAAGTTTATGAAGGTTTATGCCTGTTGTTGTAAGGGTGAAAAGGAAGGTGTGAAATAAGATATATTGCAAATATAACTAAATAATATGGTGATGTGATTGGAATGAAGAGAGAAAGTCAAAGAGCATCTAGTTTTCCCCCAGATGACTAGGGAGATGGTGGTTGTCTAGTAGATCTGAAAAATAAGGACTGAGGGATCAGTTCAGCTAAAAGAAGATGAGTTCTGGTTTGGATAGGTTACTTTTGTCATACCTGTAGCACTCCTAGGTGGCAAAATATTGAGAATACAAACCTTGATAAAAGGAAAAAAATATCAATATATATGTTTTAAGATCATTGGCATGTTTATGATGTGAAATATGATATAATATATGATTTCATCAAGGGAAAGTAAATAATTGAAGAGGTGAAATCAGTTTGGAAACCTGAGGAACATCAGAACCTGATGGTTAAAAAGAATGTTTATTCATAATTGCTAAAACTTTGAAGCAAGGTGTTCTTCAATAAGTGAATGGGTAAACAAACTGTGGTACATTCTCACCATGGGATATTATTCAGAGATTTAAAAAATGAACTATTAAGTCATGAAGAAGACATGGAGGAAACTTCAATACATTTTACTCAGTGAAAGAAGTCAATCTGAAAATACTAAGTATTGTATGATTCCAACAATATGACATTCTGGAAAAGGCAAAACTATGGAAACCATAAAAGATCAGTGGTTTATAGGAGTTAGTGGAGAGGGAGGGCATGAACAGGTGGAGCACAGGGGATTTTTTTGGGGCATTGAAACTATTCTTTATGATACTGTAATGGTGGATACATATCATTATACCTTTGTTAAAACCTATAGAATGTGCAATACAAAGAATGACCCTTAATGTAAACTATGGACTTTAATTAATAATAAAGCATTGACATTGGCTCATCAATTGTAACAAATGTATCACAGTAATGCAAAATGGTAATAAGAGGGGAACCTGGGGGTGGGGAACTCTGTATTTCCCACTCAGCTTTTCTGTAAACCTAAAACTATTCTAAAGAATAAAACCTTTTAATTTTAAAAAGTTAAGTACACCAAATGATGGCAAAGAGGTAGAACAACTGGGGAGAAAAAAGGAAAAATAGAAAGAGCCAAAAAATGAAACATAAAAAGGTATGATCGAATGAATACTGGGAGAATGAAAAATCACATGGAAAACAAATGCCATGCTTATGTCAAATAGAATAAAAACTGAAGAAGTGAACTTCATTTTTTGAGTTCATTGATAACCTTAAGAATAGATTTTGTAGGGAGAGGATTAAAAACTAGAATTCTGTTGGTTAGAGACTGAATTGGAACTAGTACCTAGAGATTTAATTTCTTTGCTGCAGTTTCTTTTACTTCAACTTCCTCATTGTAGACAGTGCAGACCTTCTAAAGTATATCTTCTAGCCATTTCGATGCTCATGGGCCATCAGTGATTATTCACTATCTATATGATGAAGCCCAGCATTTTTAAATGTATGCTGTGCATGCCTTAAATATATATTTAAATCTTCCTCCCTTCCAGACTTGCATAATATGGAAACAATGCTCGGTTTTAATAAATGAGTGAGAGAAGAGATATATTTTAATTGAAGTTCTTCTTTTATATATAGACTCAGAATAGTACTATCTTTAAAATGTTGGACCAATTCCAATGCCTTGAGAAACAAGTAGATTAGAATACATATTGAAATGGTCAGCAATGGCAGTGATGTATTTTGCTTGCTCCTATCAGGAAAAGCAGGGCCTTGATGTAAGTATCATGAGAGAATAAATGAAAAGCTTTTTAAGACTCCAAATAACTATTTCTGACTGGGCATTTGAAGGAGGTTATTTCCATCGTGCCTAGGTACTGAAAACTAAACCTGTCAGGAACTGAGGAAATGCCAAAGCAAGTCAGGTAGTTTCCCTGGGTGATCTGGAGCTTAAACTGATGAAATGTTAGCAAGATCTATAGGTGTGAAGCAAACCTGAGGCTTGGCATTGTTGCACGTTTTGGCTGCAGGGGAACTTTTCTGTTTAGAGAGCAGCAATTCCTGATGCAGCCTGACTTGCTCCTTTCACCTGGGGACTATGGAGGTGAGTCACAGCTCTGTGTCTCCCAGGGCAATATCTACCACTGATGACACCACTGTCTCCTTGAGCTGGACACCAAAGAGACTTTCAGGTGGCCTTACATACTCATGTTCTGATCCACTTTGTGATGAGCTCGTGATTTAACTCCCTAGGAGAAATCAAATTGAGTTTAATTTCAAGTCTTTGAAAGCAGCTCTAATTCTGTCTACAATCCCCTAAAACCACGTGAAAAGAAATGTGATGGTAAGGGGGCTTTTACCTTGCTTTCAACTTAAGTGAATAGCCTCACAATTTAAAAATAATTTAAATGACTATCATTTATTGAATTGAATGAGTATCAGTATTGCTTTTAGATTCAATTTTTTTGGAGAAAAATTTTCCTCATGACTATTATCTTAGCTGAACTTGGAACACTTAGAGTTTACACTGTCAAAGAATGTATACAACTTAATAGTCACACTTACTTTAAATAGACAGATTCCCCCAACAATACAGAGTAAGCAAGCAAAGGATACGTAGTTTTGTTAATAATAGTCCAAATTTTCTTTCAGCTGTTTAGTTCATCTACATCAAACAGCTCTCAATTCTAGAATACAACGCTGCATTCTTAACTGAATACTGTATCTCAGCACATCTGGAAACATATTTGATCTAAGGAAGTTGGTATTCTCCAGAGGGGTATCTTGTACCCAGTGGTTACAGAGGTATACATCTTTTACATTCTTCAAATTTACTGAACAATATTTGCCATGTTATTTACAAAATCAGAGGCAACATACACACCAGATATGGACATCTCATCTTACTTTGAAGAAATAGAGATAATCTTCAAAAATATCTTTATTATTAAAATATATTCTTTATTTGTCTGGTCATCACACTGGATTTTAAAGCAACTTAAGACTGATTATTAAAGGCATAGATTCACAGAATTTACACAAGAAGCAACTGAATTCAATATTGATTTCCTTAATTTCCTCATTTGATTTAATGTCTTTATAAACAGATAATTGAACAAAACTGTTTCTGTCTGTTCCCCTGCCCTAACCTCTACTTTGGCAATAATGAGGCCAGAAAAAAGTGACTATTAGAAATTCTATGCATGGTGACCTAGGATGTAAGGTAAATTCTGCAATGCAGGAAAGTCAACCCTTATCAAGTAAATAATATTTCCCACAATTTGAATCTCTGTGAAAAATATTAACAATGAAAAGTCACTGTCTAGCCAACACTATAGGGGCTTAAAATTTTATTTACTTAGCGTTGCTACAGGTTTTTGCTTTAAACTTTCTTCCAGTTATTTGGTACAAATCTTTTTGGTTTTTTTTTAAACACTTTTATTGGAGTATAATTGCTTTACAATGGTGTGTTAGTTTCTGCTTTATAACAAAGTGAATCAGCTATACATATACATGTATCCCCATATCTCCTCCCTCTTGTGTCTCCCTCCCACTCTCCCTATCCCACTCCTCTAGGTGGTCACAAAGCACTGAGCTGATCTCGCTGTGCTATGCGGCTGCTTCCCACTAGCTATCTATTTTATGTTTGGTAGTGTATATATGTCCGTGCCACTCTCTCACTTCGTCCCAGCTTCCCCTTCCCCCTCCCCGTATCCTCAGGTCCATTCTCTAGTAGGTCTGTGTCTTTATTCCCATCTTGCCTCTAGGTTCTTCATGACCTTTTTATTTATTTATTTATTTTTTAGATTCCATATATATGGTTAGCATATGGTATTTGTTTTTCTCTTTCTGACTTACTTCACTCTCTATGACAGACTCTAGGTCCATCCACCTCACTGCAAATAACTCAATTTTGTTTCTTTTTATGGCTGAGTAATATTCCATTGTATACATGTGCCACATCTTCTTTATCCATTCATCTGTTGATGGACACTTAGGTTGCTTTCATGTCCTGGCTGTTGTAAATAGAGCTGCTTTTTTACCAACTTCCTAGAGTAATGGAAATAAAAATAAACAAATGGGACCTAATGAAACTTCAAAGCTTTTGCACAGCAAAAGAAACCATAAACAAGACAAAAAGACAACCCTCAGAGTGGGAGGAAATATTTGCAAATGAAGCAACTGACAAAGGATTAATCTCCAAAATTTACAAGCAGCTCATGCAGCTCAATATCAAAAAAACAAACAACCCAATCCAAAAATGGGCAGAAGACCTAAATAGACATTTCTCCAAATAAGATATACAGATTTCCATCCAACAAACACATGAAAGAATGCTCAACATCACTAATCATTAGAGAAATGCAAATCAAAACTCCAATGAGGTATCACCTCACACCAGTCAGAATGGCCATCATCAATAAATCTAGAAACAATAAATGCTGGAGAGGGTGTGGAGAAAAGGGAACCCTCTTGCACTGTTGGTGGGAATGTAAAATGATACAGCCACTATGGAGAACAGTATGGAGTTCCTTAAAAAACTACAAATAGAACTACCATACGACCCGGCAATCCCACTACTGGGCATATACCCTGAGAAAACCATAATTCAAAAAGAGTCATGTACCACATTGTTCATTGCAGCTCTATTTACAATAGCCAGGACAAATTTTTTTCATATTTGGTTTTCAATAAATATGTATAGTTTGAAACTAAATATGCCACATTTTTATGATAAAATATTAGGATTCATAATTGGAGACAAAAGAAAGAATTTGCAAATATTTAGAGATTAAAGTGACATCATCCACTTTTTTATTCAGTGCCATCATACTGTCTCTGCTAGCAATGTCAAGGTGCTTACCATGTGCCAGGTAAGCTAACTTCTAAGTGAGTTGCAGGTATTAGATAATCTAATTCTTGCAATTACTCTAAAAGGTAAATGGCATAATTTTACCTAGTATGATGAATATAAAAACTCTAGCATGACCAGAAACCATAAAATTCGTAGAAGAAAACATAAATGGTAAGCTCCTTGAAATAGGTCCTGAAGTCATACTTCTGGGTATATATCCAAAGTGAATGAAAAGGGGATAGTAAAGAGATATCTGCTCTCCCATGTTTATTGCAGCATTATTCACAATAGCCAATATATGAAAACAATCTAAGTGTTCATCAACAGATGAATGGATGAAGAAAATATGGTATATGTATATAGACAATGGGGCATTATTCAGCCACAAGAAAGAAGGAAATCCCGCTATTTGCAACAACATGGATGGACCTTGAGGGCATTATGCTAAGTGAAATAAGCCAGCCAGAAAAAGACAAATACTGTATGGCATTACTTACATGTGGAATAGGGAGAGGATGGTAATAGGGTACAAGCTTTCAGCTATAAGACGAATAAAGTCTGAGGATCTAATGTAAAATATGGTAAGTATAATTGATAACGCTATTGAAATTTGCTGAGAAAGTAGAATGTAATATTCTTGCCAAATAAATAAATATGGTGATGAATGTGTCAATTAACTAGATGGAGGGGAGAATCCTTTCACAATGTAAATGTATATCAAATCACCCTGATGTACACTTTAAATATCTCATAATCTTATACCTCAATAAAGCTGAAATTAAAAAACAAAAAGAAATTCTGGCACAGAGAGGTTAATTAATTATAATCACTGAGTAACAGAACAAGATACCAAAACAGGTAAATATGGATACACAGTTCACTATTTAACCAATTTGCTATCCTAAAATTTAGCTTTAATATCGATTAGATCAATTTCATACACATATAAGAAATCAGTTATATGGGTATAAATATGTATTTTGATAATATGGCAAAAGACAACAGCAACAGTCTCAATAAAGTTTTATTAAATAGTATTACTGATTTGAGTTGTTTTTTGGTGAATAAAAGGAAGGATCCCTTTAGTTAAGTAGCACCAATTGAGTAGTTGCAGACTGGAGTTGCCAAAACATCAAAAGAAGAAGCTAGAAGCAATGGTCCAGTGTGGGTCTGTGTGCTTAGGTGATACAACAACCCAGATGGATTTGTAGATTGTAATGTATATCTACATATGAGGTTTTCTGGTCTTCAGGATGGAGTTCAGATATTTTTTCCAGTTCACATAAAAATATTCAGATTTTACTTTAATATTAAATAGAAAGATGATTTCCCAAAGTCTGGAAAACTCAGGAACATCTAGACAAAAGGAAAATTTCTAAAAATAGTGATTATGTGTAA
The DNA here is from genome assembly GCF_028021215.1 of Eschrichtius robustus. NCBI lineage: Eukaryota > Metazoa > Chordata > Mammalia > Artiodactyla > Eschrichtiidae > Eschrichtius > Eschrichtius robustus. The sequence goes on from NC_090826.1 coordinate 93,088,974, forward strand.
AATGCCTAAATATGTATGCCTAAAAGGTTTTTTAAAAACTAATTGAGAGCAACCATTTAAACAATAAGATAGGAGAAAACATAAAAGTAAAAAAAAAATGGGATCATATTTTAAAAATGAAAAATAAAGATGGCAAAATTAAGGAAGATTAAAGATGAAAATCAGTGAAATAAAACATTAATGACAAAAAGAGACTTTAAAAAAAGATTTTAAATTAGAACATTATAAGACTATAAAATATGTGAAAATAAATACAGAAGATAACATGAAATGAAGAGTCCAATGTGAGAAGAAAAAAAAAAACAAGGAACTTGGATGCTAACAATAAAATTAAAGGCAGCACAAACAATAGGTATATTCCATTATTGTTACATATAAATAGAACATAAAATTATTTTAAATGTATATATTTTACATATAGTTGTAGCAATAACAAAACATTTGCTGAAGTCTAGCTCATGAATAAGAACATAATTGATCCCAACAGAATTTCATAGTTTGGAGATGCCAGTAGAAATGGTTTTCTAAGACAGAATCATAAAGAAAGAGAGTAGGAAACACCTTCCAATTGTGTCCGTATTTCAACTTTACTTGTAAATTAAGAGAGGCAGAATTCTGGTACAGACCACCATGCATGATCACAAATTCAAATATCCTGCCTGTTTGGAATGCAAATTCTATGGCAGAGTCTCCTACAACAGATGCTGTGATACATGTCGTTTTGACATATACAGATACATAAGGGACCTGAATGTGAAAGTTTAAGGGTTACAGGGCTCCTGATAGAAAGAGTGGAGGTAAATGCAGGGTGGAGTCTTGTAAATCCAATGATTGATTAATTATTAGTGTATTTTTAAAAATTAGAGGTAAGACTTAAATGGAGTACAGCAAGGTCACCCCAGATATGGACCTGAGCAGCCTGTCCTATTTTGTACCATAATGGAATTAACATCTAGGATGATGGCTTAGAATACTTTCTTATTGAATCTTTAGATGACATCAAGGCTGTAAAGAGATATTTATTACATTAAAAAAGTGAATCTGATCTTAATTTTAAAGACCTTGGCAATCTTGTGGTATAAAGAGGAACTTTGTTAGGCAAAGTTTAATAGAAATAAATATAAAGTCTGGTGTTTTTAAAATAGTTCTACAATGAACACATAAAATACATATATTTAAGAGTTTCTGCAGAAACAAATATCTGCCTTTAATTGATTATCTAAATTTTAGCTAAAATTTTATTTTAACTTTAAAAATCTGAAAATAAAGTGACCTTAGTATTAAGATTAAATAGACATTGTCTCAAATAATAATTGAATGCCTTATATAAACAAGATACTGGGCATGAAAGGGTACAAAGAAACAATCCTGTTGTCAAGAGACAAGCAATCCATTTGGAGTGAACTTCAGGGGAAGAGACTAATTACAATATATGACTGAAAGTGCTATAAAGAAGATAATCATAGAGTCCTAGAAATGCCCAAAGTAGGGGAACCCATTAATGAAGATTCAGAAAAATTATTTTAAAAGAAATTTCATGTAAGCTGATGCTTAGGAAAATAGTTATCATGCAGAGAGAAAAAATGTATGAAAAAAAATTGGGAAATGAGCTTACTAGACAAACCACTAGCAGTGTGCTCAGTGAAAAATGAAGATGGATTATTAGAAGAATTAACATTGTGTGTGGTTTCCTGTGGCTCCTGCAACTTCCCCAACTCTAGAAAAGCTAACAGAAATCCTGTTGTTAGAAAAAAGAGTTCCCTGGTCTTTACCCTCTAGCCTTTGCAAAAATTTTCTTGAACGCCCAACTCCCAATATTAAACAACTTTATGCTTGAAATACCTAGAATGATCTAGTTTCCATTTTCCTGACCAAAATTTTGACTGATGGGATGGATGCCATGAGATAACTGAATTTGAATAAGATCTTTCAAAAGGTAGGATGGATAAACAATTGGAATGTGTAAAATTGGAATTAAGGGGATCAGTGATTTAATTGAGACAGAACTATGACCTGAGAAGAGAATATGAGTTTTTCTTGTTGTTTTTGTTTTTAAGGGATGAAAGGGAGAAAGAAGAGTTAAGGATTATTGCCATTTTTCTCACACAGATAGCTGAATGACTGGTCTTTACATTTGCTGAGTCTGGGAACCTGAAAGAAACTACTGCTTTGGACAGAAAGTAAGGTGGCAGAAGGAAGTTAATGCCATCAGTTTGGAAAAACAGTGAATTTGAGGTGTCCTTGGACCAACCAAATTTACCTTTAAAAAAGAGAGAACTATCAAGATCTGAAACTCAAGAGAAAGACCTGGGTTAGAGATATGTAAGAATCATACATAGTTAGAAATTAATGCAAATGATGAGTGTAAATGATAGCACTCAACAGACGTATAGAGAGTGAGAATAGAAGGGAAATCAGAATTCGGGAGAACTCCAATAATAAGAAAAAGCAGAGTTTAGTAAGTAACCTGGAATGAAATAGAGAGAGACATAGGAAGAAAATCAGGCAAGTATGCTTTCCTAGAAAATAAGGGAATATAGAGTTTAAAGAAGAGGAATTCACAAAGTATAAAATGTTAGTAAGAGGTCAAGTAAATTACGAATTCTCCTTTGAATGTTTAATGTCAAGAAGTTATTGGTGTCCATGTAGAGCAAAATTTCAGAAATTTTTTGTGGGTAGATATCAGATTGCTGTAGGATTGAGAGTGACTGGAAGGTGTAGAGGCAGTGATATGTAAAATACATTTAAGAAGTTTGGATGTGACTTGAGGAGAGATAGAGAAGAGAAGTGAAGGGGGAATATCAGGTTGATGGGGTGATTTTTATTGTTATTTTTTACATTTCTGATTTTTAATTGCATAATTACTAAAATTTTTGAATAAAATGATAGAGAACACTTAAGTATAATAAGTATGGACAAATCACATTCTCTATATGAGTAGATATACAAACATATTTTTAATATCAATAAGTATGTACAAAACTATTTCAGTTGGTGTATAATAAGCCTTTATATAAAACTGCAATAATTTACTTATTCAAAGCTTCTTTTTAGAGACTTAGATTTTTTTGCCATTTTTGAGTTGGAAATGCGTCACTGGTTGTTCACTTCACTTGAAAGGAGAAATAGCCAGATGTGCACTTGTATACTGCTTCATGGACTGTGGCCCATGGTTTGGCTGGATGGTCAGGAACTCAAAAGGAACATGATTGCAAAATTGTTGACAAGGAAATTTGGGAACGAGAAATGTTAGTAGACCACTATGAATGAGTAAGAAATGTGGAGATAATTGTGTCCCATTTGAATGTTCACCCAAGGGCGACCTCTAGAGGACAATTATAATAATTAAGTGGATAGGATGACCAATTAGCCTCTTTCCCCATCCATCCCTGTCATCACTCAATGAGCTCATGAAAAAACTGACCATGGTGGCAGAGATGGAGATTATGCATGGGCTCAACACATGGACTTCCACGCACCAAGCTCAACCTGAGTATAAGCACTGCTGAGTGCCAATCTGCCAGTAGCAGAGATCAACACTGAATCTCCAATATGGCATCATTCTTTAGAATGATCAGCCAGCCTCCTGGTGGCAGATTTATTACATTGTGTCACTTCCACTTTGGAAGGGGCAGGGTTTTCTTCTTACTGGAATTGACATTTACTCTGTTTACAGGTTTACCTTTCCTGCACACAGTGCTTCTGCCCAAACGTCTGGGGACTTACAGAATGCCTTATCCATTATCGTGGTAACCCACAGGAAATTACTTCTGATCAAAGAACTCATTTCATAGCAAATGAAGTATAGCAAAGGACCCAGGCTCATGGAATTTACTGGTCTTACCATATTCCTTACCATCCTGAAGCAGCTGGCTTGATCGAATGGTAGAATGGCCTTTTGAAGACACACGGAGAGCACCAGCTAGGTGGAAATACCTTGCAGGGCTGGGACAAAGTTCTCTAGAAGGAGATATATATATATATATATATATATATATATATATATATATATATATATATATACACATACTTTGAATCAGTGTCTAATATATTGTGATGTTTCTCCCATAGCCACGATCCACAGGTCCAAGAATCAAGGGGTGGAAATGGGAGTAGCAGCACTCACTATTACTCCTAGTGACCCACTAGCAAAATTTTTGCATCCTGAACCTATGACTTTAGGCTCTGTTGGCCTAGAGGTCTTGGTTCCAGAGGAGTAATGCTTCTACCAGTAGACACAATGATTCCAATGAAATGGAAGTTAAGAGTGCTACCTGACCACTCTGGTCTCAAATGCTTCTGAATCAACACTGAAAAAAGTGAGTTATGGTGCTGGCTGGGGTGATTGATCCAGATTAAGGGGCAATTGGACTACTATTCCACAATGGAGGTAAGAAAGAGTATATCTGGAATACAGGAGATCCCTTAGGGTGTCTTTTAGTATTATCATGCTTTGTGATTAAGGTCAATAGAAAACTACAACAGTCCAATCCATGCAAGACTTCTAATGGTCCAGACCCTTCAGGAGTGAAGGTTTGTGTCACCCCACAAGATAAAGGACAATGACCAGCTGAGATGCCTGCTGAAGGCAAAGGAAATACAGAATAAGCAGTGCAAGAAGTTAATTATGAATACCAGCTGTGACCATGTGACAAGTTACGGAAATAAGAACTTTAACTGTCATGAATATTTCCCGCTTGTTTTGTTATATGTGAATGTGTGTGTAATATCTTTGTTTTCTTTCCTCTCATTACTTTATCAAGTAATATAAGATGTATTGACTTTGTATCATAGTATTTAAGTGTTAATTTTACCTCATAGTATTTAAGTTACAGGAGAACAAGGAGAAGAATAAACATCACTCAAGAGCTTTACCACCTCTTTTGGGGAGGTGTGTTTTCAGTTTTATACAAGCTAGTTGTATCATGTTAGTTGGAATTATGGCCTTGTTATTGTCGTCATTTCGAGACTAAGTGTGACTTAAGTAGATGCATATGGGTGCCAGTTGACAAGGGGTAGATTTGTGATGGTTAATTTTATGTGTCAGTTTGACTGGGCCATGGATACCCACATAATTGGTCAAACAATCTGGGTGGGCTTGTGAGGGTACTTCTGGATGGGATTAACGTTTAAATTGGTAGACTGTGCGAAGCAGATTGTCACCACCAACGTGGGTGGGGAAACTCCTCTGGCCTGATTGCCTTTTAGATGGATGTTGTTTTTTCTTGCCTCTAGCCTTGACTTGAAACATCAGTTCTTCCTGGGTCTTCAGCCTTAGAATTGAAATTACCCCATCAGCTTTCCTGTTCTTAGGCCTTCTGACTCAGACTGGACCTACACTATCAGCTCTCCTGGTTCTCCAGCTTGTCAACTGTGAATTTTGGGATTTGTCAGCCTTTATAGTCAGATAAGCCAATTCATTATGATATCTACCTATCTATCTATCTACTCCACACACACACACACGCGTGTGCGCATGCACAAACGCACCCCATTTGGTTCTGTTTCTCTGGAGAATCCTGACAAATACAAGCATCTGCTTAGAACTCCACTCCTCTAAATTTTATGTGTCATTTTCTACAATAACTGTCACCATCCCTGGTTTATGCATGAAAAAAAAGGTAGACAGTTGGATGGATTTAGGATTGGACTTTTTACAAAGTCTAGTATGATGCCAGGGCATGGGGACAAGGGAAATGATAGAAGAAAATGGTTAGAGATAAACCAAAGCACAGATGAGATAATGAAAGTTATACCACATCAGAATAATTGTATTCAGTGATAGATAATTCTCTCCTTGATTCTCTTTCACCTTTTTAACATCTAGCTTCAGCCTGAATTTTCTTCTTCTTTTTTTCTATTTAAGAAACATGTGCATTTGCCTTCAATATATTTTAACCATCTCTCATGCCCACAATATATTGGAACAGGGCACTTAATCTTACTCAAAAACGCAAATACAATGAACAAAGTTCAGTCCTCTTTTCACTTGTGTTCCAGACCACTCAAAAACACCTTTGTCTTCTTGGAAATTCTCTATCTTTACTTTTAATGAACCACTTTTCCTGCTTACAGGAACCACTTTTCCTGCTTCCTGTTCTACACCTAGCTTACAATACAGTTTTTAAAAATCTGATTATTTTTTAAATATATGTGACCTGAATGGTGTTGAATTCATCTGCTATGTGTTCAGTTGAAGTCTCAATCTACCCAGTTAGGAAATAAAGTTCCTTGCATAATCTATATCTCAAACTGTTGCTAAAAATAACCTCAGAATATCTCTTACATGTGCCAAAAATATTCACTTGATCCAGGAGAAATAATACTACAATCTTGAGGCTACTCACTCTGATGATTGTATCAAAAAATAATGCCAAAAAAAAAAAATAATGCCAGACTCTGATTTGACATAGCCAGAACCATCACCAAGACTAATTGAAGGAGAGTTAGAACTCCACTGTTGCCTAATAAATTCTTGGATAGCTTAGCTACCTTTTTTAACATTGAAAAGAGAACAGTATCTATACTAACCAAGTGCTTGGATTCCTAACACTCTACTGAGTCCATTTGTAAATCCTGATACTTTTTTGCCTGGGTGCATACCTCTACCAAGGTAATATGAGAGAAGATAGGTTAATGTGGTTCACCGATACTGTAATTTAGAACCACCAGTCCCTTTGGATCCTAAATTCTTCTGCTATGTCTAAATAACAGTAATAGGCTCATTTTTTTTTTTAATGGCATTTATCACTAGGGTTATACTGACCTTCCCTGAAATCTGACTTCTTCAGTTGCTCTGTGCTCCCCTTCCTGACAAATATTTGGCATTTCTGTAAATATCTGAATCTATACCATAGAGGAAATTATGTTAATGACACTGGTTATCACTGTTTACCTATAGGTACTCTGAGAGAATGGCATTTCTAACTCTTTATATTTAATCACAACTTTTGCCTTGCAAGAATCATAATCAATAAAATTAGCAGAAAACATAAGTAAACTTATTAGTTACTTATTTAATATCAACGTGACTTCCAGGGGACATTCAAAAGGTCAAGCCAAAGGGGTAAAAGATCTATACATCTCTTTACATAAAGTAGAAAAATTATGTTTAGAAAAAAATTACCTAAAACTCAAAGCCAGTGTATTGAGAGTGAATATCTGGGAACCACAGAGTAGATAATGGTGAAGATTTCTAATGCATATGTATTTCACATAATAAATTTTTCATGATAGACACTTAACAAGAAAACAGTTTATATCACTAGTATGCAAATATATACAAATTAAAGTAGTGATTTTACAGAAAGGCAGATTTCAATGATGTAGCAACATTTGTGCATGTGTGTTGTGTATGTATATTTTTGGTTAATTTTCAGTGTCTGGAAGCGAATACACAGTGCTGCTGGGAGTACAAACTGAAGTTACATTTTAAAGGGCATTTTAGTATAATGTGTCAAACAGTTTTCAATAAATTATTCTAAGAAAATTATTGAGAACCTGTCTCTAGATTTATGTATAAATATATGTATTACAGCAAGATTTATAGAAACTGAATACAATAAAAAATTTCTATTATAAAGAAACTGAATAAATTGTGATATAATTACGGAAAAGACTTTGAAAGAGATTTTTGAAGAATAGTTACAATGTATAAAATTAGGAAATGTTTAAAAGCAAGTTGCTGAATAGAGTTAAAAAAAATTCACCAGTTTGAAGTATAAAAAACATTTAAAATAAAAAACTGAAAGTTTAAACATCAGTATGTTAACAAAACGTACATTTGGGACTAGGATTTCAAGATGCTTATAGGCTTGTGTGTGTGTGTGTGTGTGCAAAGAAATAAAAATAAATAGGTAAGATAGACAGATGACAGATGTGTATAATAATCTTAATAAAAAGTTTAAAAAGTTGATTAACTAGAATATACAGGTGTTTTGCTAGAAAACTTAGGTCAAAATTTTAGCCTGTATTTTATAAACACCTGAGTAACCACAGCTATAAACAAATACATATATACAGGAATACATAAAGCTTTTAAAACTTTGAAAAATCTAGAGAAGAGTTCAAGATTGTCTCTCTGTGCTTGTGAATTTGTATAGATGTTAGAAATTATGTATAGACATTCTCACAAACATTTCCCTATGACTCTTTAAAGGAAAAGTCATGTAAAATTCAATAATTTCATATCTCACTTTCAGGTTTCCTTTTGAGTCACTCTGATTGCATCAATATGCTCATGTTAACAACTGGCCAATATTCTCCATAGTTGAGGATTTATTTCTCAAGAATAGTAAAGACTTCCTATTGCAGTAGTTTCAGCACCTGTGAATGTTCTGAGGAGAATATGAACTGGAAGAAAAAATTTAAGGTTGGCATAAAGGATGGGAAAAAAAACCACCATGCAGCGTTTTTCACCTCAGGTATTCATCATCTGGCTCAGAGCATGAGTCAGCCCAATTTTCCCTCTATGCTCAGGAGGTCACAACTGTGGAGAGAGCTCTACCCCCCCCCACCCCACATCCCCCACTACCACTTCAGTCTCATTTGGTGTTCTGGGCATTGATTAAATAAAACAGCGTATTATTCAAGCTTAAAGCATAGTGTTCTATATCCCTTTAAAAATTTCACTGCTAACCTACTCTTACCCTTTCCACTGAACACAGGAAAGCATAAAACTTTGCATTATTTTGTGGTTATGCTATGTTAAAGTATGGAGCTGGCCTAATGACCTGAGGAAATTTGTGGACACTTCTTACATACTGATCTTTAGAAGCTATGATGTTTGGAAAAAAGTGCCTTCCTGAATAGTCACTTAATTCTGTTTATGTTCCCTCTGTGCAAGGTCAATCTTATGTGTAGGAACAAAAGACTTGGCTGTGATGTGAATTAAGAAAGACCACAAAAAAAAAAAAATTCTGCTTCCAATATCTTTGGTTAGTAGATCCTCAGAAATATTTACATACTATGTATTATTTGGGATCAATATTGATGATTAGTAAAATGCAAATATGAGACCAGGAATTATTAGCTCATTCAGCTTTATAAATTATAAGTGCCTAAATCCAAGTAAGCTAAGCCAGGGACCAGGTAAAACCTAAAGAAATGTAATTCCAAGGAGGTAAAATTTTAAAAGTATATATATATGAAAGTGGGAAAGTAAAATAGAGAACCACTTAAACAAAATATTCCTAATACTCTACAGCTGCTTATACTCTTCACTGTTTCTTCTCCTCTGACTTGTTCTTCCGCTTTCTTTTATTCTCATCTTTCTTCATTCTATTCTTTATAATGCTGCTTCATTTAAGAACTCCCTGTAATCCTCAACATTTTACCCTTAAGTGATTCATCCAAAGGTTATAAAATCCTGGCACTGTTTTGAGAATACCATTTCCTTTCAAACTAAGCTGAAGCTATGTCATTCTCCTGTATGATAAGCATCCTCTTTTTTTCCCTGTAATGTAGAGTGCTTAATGATCACTTGAGGCATCTATTTAAAACTCAGATTCCAGAGTCCTCTTCAGAGAGTCTGATTCAGAAGATAGAGAGTGAGGTCAGGGATTCTGAGTTTAACAAACATCCCAGGTGATTCTGATTCAAGGGATCCTCAGGCTACAATGAGGAAAGCTGCCACACCTGGCCTGGAGGAGAAAACCACGCGGGAGGTGGGGAGGCTGCAGAAGCAGCATGTGAAAGACTCCAGCAGGGTTAACCTCGGCTATCCTGAGCTGGCCTCTCCATCCAGACCTTCTTCACATCTCAGAGGATGATAAGTAGAAAAAACCGTTCTGGAAGGTAAGTTTCAGAGCTGGGCAGATTTTCTGCCTAGACCTCGGGCCTTGCCTGCGGCCACTTTCCTCTTTTTCATTAGGAAATATGTATTAGATTTCAGTAATCGTGGTAGCTGTTGGGATATACTGGAGAAAATATGGTATCATTTTGACCTTCAAAGAGTATAATTCATAGAAAAAGTGGACATTATAAAAGTAATAACAATAAAATGTAATTAAAGTTATGGGGGAGAAAAATATAGGAAACTTGGAAAACAAAGCAAAAAACTTTAATGATCAAGGAAGAGTGCCTTTAGGGTATGATATTTAACTCACATTTACTGAAGAGGTGTGCTGGCTACCAGTAGACACTTTCATACTAGCAGAGGAAATGAAGGAATATCCCTGAATGGAAGTAAGATACATTGCATTTTAAAAGTGCTGGAAGATATTTATTACTGCTAATGCATAGTGTGAGAAAGGGAAAGGACAAGAGCTCAGGCTAGAGAAGTCAACAAGGTAGATCGATCGTGTACGTCCTTGTTTATCATGTTTATGGGTTGATAACTTCATTTTAAGGGAAATAGGGAGTGAGTGAACAATATGAAGGGGAGACATGTTGATAATTTGCATTATTGGAAGTCCACTTTGATTGCCTTATGGATAATAGTTTGGAAGTGAGCTAGCTTAATGATAGAAAAGTTCAATTATGATAATTTTCTGGGTGATAACTAACTGTAGCCCAGATGAAGATAGTGGTAGTAAGAATGGCAAAGGTCAGATTAATTTCGGAAGTATTTATGACATTGCATTAAAACTACCTGGTGATTTTTGAATGAAGCAAGATGATGGACTTGTTTGTTCTGTGACAGCATTTCCAGAGAAGTGGTAAGATTGGGATCATTCACTGATTGGGGAACTGTAAGAAGTGAGGGCATAAAAGCTAAAAGCTTAGACAACTATTTCAAAATGTTTGACTCTGAACAGGTAGAGAGAGGGGATTCCTGACAAATGATAAGAAAGAGGATTATGCATTCTCACATGTTAATGGTGAGAATTACTGAAGTATTTTAATATTGATTCAATAAAGCAATTAAACTTGGAGAATGAGATAAAGATGGAAAAAAAAGTTTCAGATTTAGGTTCCTTGCATAGGTTAAAAGTTATGGCCTTCAGAACCTAAGTGAAGAAGAGACACTAAACAGAGGAGAAATAGCTCGTCTTCTGGCACAAGGAATACAGAAGGAAAACATGTCGTAGATGCAGGTGAGTTGGTTGGGAAGAAGTTAAAAGTGTTCTGATGGCTTTGCTTATCTTCCTTGAAATACAGGGCCAGGACCATCTTCTGATGTGTGAGGGGGTGTGGATTATGGATTGTAAACTTGAAAATAGTAGTAAATACTTGCAGTAGTAATTGTGGGGAATGGAAAAGATAACTGGTTAAGGATACACAAATGGATGTCTAGGCAGTTTTAAGGCATGCTTTTGTTTAGTAACTAGGAGTGTGAAGTGGCAAGAATATGTTCAGTAGCTAATGTTCTCAGGTGGCTCCTAAACTGGCAGCTATTTCCCACAGAAGCTAAAAGGGAAAAATAGGTGAGTAGGAAAAATATGCTTAATATTCTTCCAGATTAATCTCAATCTGGAAAGAAGTTACTTATACACTTATCATTCTATATATAGGTGTTTATTGGAGAATATGTTAAAAATCAGAATCATGCATAGAGTAGCTATGCATGATAGCCAAGAGTGTAGTACAGCAATAGCAGCTAAATAAGTCTTATTTGCTTCCTTCCAACATTTTCTCCCCAATATGCCAGAGAAGAAGGGGGATGCAGGATAGAGATGTAGAGAAAATATACATTACTCACATTTGGGTTTAGCAGGCATCAAGGAAGGAAATACAGTTTAAGCCATTATTTCCTCATTATCAAAAAAAAAAAAAAAAGTATTGCAAGAAACCAAGCACAGCCAGGTTAAAATCAAGTTTTACAAAAAAATTTCAGCTTTCTGTCAAAATCACCTGCCTTGTTCAGATTTGATGGGCCAAATAACTGTCAAAATCCCTTTATCTTGTGTCCTCACTCCAGGAAGGCATTTAAATTATAAAGTAGCAAAAAGAAACACTGTATTCTATGATCAAGGGCCATACACCTCTAGTTAAACTGTAATGTGACCACTTCTTACTATCCTGGGAGCTCATCCTATGCTCATTCCCTAGTGCCTGATTTTAACTGCCAAATCTGACTTAATGTTTCTCTTTCCTCTGACATTATTTTGAATGGTTCTATAAATTCCAGTTCTAGTTGGTATATTCTGAATTTCCCCACCACTTCTCCCACCCCTATCTCAGTTTGACAAATGATCACAAAAATCTCCAGTCCTCTTACACTAACACATACTTCCTCTGTCTTTCCAATTTGCAGATCTCAACCTTGACCTACCTACCAAAACTCTATACTTGCTCATGTGCTTTAATTTACATTGAACACCCAAAACTCCTGCCTTGATTCAACGTGACGTACTTGGCCCAAGATTCACAACTGTCATTCTGTCAAACCAAATATCCTTTTTATTCATACCAAGAATGAAATGGATAATTTTCTTCTCTCAGTAGAGCATATATGTACTTCAATCTCTGTTTATATTGCACTAAACTTTTATCTACCTTTATTCTATATGCCAGTATCTTCTCAGACACATCTTGAATGCATATTCTGGTATATTCTGGCTTACACATCTCTGCATTTGGTGCCTCTCAACATATTTTCTAATGTATACACATTTAATTAATTAATATATTTCTTCAACACTTTGACTAATCTATTCTGTATTTATTACTGACTTTTAATATAGGTTCTGCATTAGAAGCCTTACAGAGATCCAACTCCCACTAGGCCTTGTTAGCTACTTTAAAATCACTAACAACTTGGCAATATCCATACTGCTTTATTATAATACTGAATTTCCTCAGTACTGATTTGACTTAATTTATCTTTAAAAAGATGCAATATTCATTGACAGTAAGATGGAGAAACATGGTAAAATATATATTGTGGTAACTCATGCAATAATATTCATGGAATATTATACAACAATGAGAATTTAAAATCTACAATTATAGTCAACAATTAGGATGACTCTCACAAATGTAATGTTAAGTAAAAGAAGCAAAACATAAAACATCTTGTACAATTCAATTTCTGTAACTCACAAAAACAGACAACTAATCCATGTTTTTCAATATTAGTATAATCGTTATTTTTGAGATTGATGGGAGGGCAAGCTTGGTATTAAAAGAGGACATGAGCAGGGTTTCTGGGTTGCAAGTAATGTGTCCTTGATCTGAATGCTGAATACATGGGCATATTTACATTAAAAATGCATTTAGCTATATATTTATAATACTTAAGTAAATAGCTTTTAAATGAGGGCAATGGATATTCCTACTGAGTGAAATAAAATTTCAGTGGTTGTCTGCTAGGAGAAAATTATGTAGATTCTGCTTGTCCCAACCCATGAAGAAATCGTTTGCAATTAACGAGTTTATCCAGGAATTACATTCATGCTATTTTGGTCTGTGACCCAATATTTATAAAAGCTAATATAGATTAGATTCATAGATCAAGTGTTCTTTGTAAAGCTATCATCAGACAGGTCAACCTTTGAGCCATAGTCCCTTACTTAATAAGTTTCATAAGCTACTCAATCCTGTCCTAAAATCCTGACGTATAATACAGCAAAAATATTTAAACATTTAATTGAATGCAGTGTTTGCAGAACAAATTTGTAAAAGATAAATAACAGCATTCAAGTTTGAATAAATTGCACACATACTCAGAATACATTAAACCTAAATGTTTTGTTCCTGAAGCAGCTTCTTTATTTACTTTGAAATAATTTTTTTCTGAAGACTTATTCTTAGAAATAGACAAGAACATAGAACACATGGGATGGGTTACTTACTTGACATTTTAGCTTTTGTCTTCCTTTTAACTGTAAACTTGAAGTATTTTAAAGTAGTATTTTTATTACCTGTCTGTGAACCCTAGTTAAAGCAATATCAGTTATACCTTAATCTTTTGAAGAAATCTACTGCATATCTCTTGTAACCCTATGCTCACCAGCCAACCTTTCCAATAGTTATAAGAATTAAATCAAGTTGGCTTTTCTAGCAGTGCTGTTGAGAGCCACTCAGTGTTACTGACCTTTTCTTGATAATTGCTTCTACTTTTACCATCAATCTTCTGGAAAAGATGATTTCACCTTTATGTATCCAGGCTAGCAGGGCTGTAATTATAGGAATTTATTTATGTTTCCTACCCTCCGTTAAGAAAATATTGAGATGGTCTCTTTCAGCATCTAAATCCTCCCAATGACTTGAGAAATCACTTGTGTGAGCTGCTCATGTGAAAAAAGGTATATCTTGGAATACTTACCTTGTTCACTGTAACTTAACTATTTCAAATGACTTTGTCCTGGCTGCACATTTGAGTAACAGAAGTAGCTTTAAAAAAAAGACCTAAAAAGCAAGAAAATGAGCATCAAATGCTAACAGTTTGGTCCCACTGTTTCTCATTTTCTCATTTAATTATTCTATGATGGTGCCCAAGTATTCTTTTTAAGAAACCCCAAATGATTTGCTATGAAGACAAGACTAAATATCACTACATGAAGTCTCGGGTTCTCAATCTTTGTTCTATGAAGCTACAGGTGTACCTTACAGTAACATTAGGAAGGGCTGTGAGTTGAAATAAGGATATCAAGATTCAGAAGGTGAATCTACAGAAAGTGAATCCAGACTCTTCCTCCGCTATTTAAAAATCATTCGGCTCTGTATTTTTCTATGTTGAGAAATTATGCTTGAAAAACTAGTTGAGCTTTTTAAAATGTTGAAATCACCCAATTAAATGACTGTTCCTGATTCTCTAGAGATGTGGTTAGATCAGTATTTGTCATATTTAATTTAAAGATTCACATATACATACATATGGACATAAATATCTAAGTCTTAATAAGAATTGAGTGGTTCAGCAAATAGCTGTTTTGCTATATTTCCTGTGACTTACATAGATATCGATAAAGAAACTTTTCTTCCCTCCCAATATTTTTTCAAAGTCTCTCCACATAGACCACTGAAATATTTTTTCTTTCATATATTAAATTCATATGTTAAGAGTTTTGAATAAAATTATGACTTGAAATCATGCAATGAAGGTCATAGGAATATAGGCACAGGAATGAAATAATCAATAAAAGCATCATATTTTGGAGCTATTTTGTGATGGCTCACTCTGCCTATTTGAGGAAGAAAGAGACACCATAGGTAATAGATTAGATTTGCTCTGCTGGGCTTTTTGAGGGTTGAATTAGCTGTGCAAAATTTTCCATCATACTCTAAAAAAATAGAACTATGTACAAATTTAGACGAAGATATCCTGAGAGGAAAACAGTAATAGTTAACCTAATCTAAAGGCAAATGTTAAAAAGGCCATTGACAATGTTCATACATGACACAAAGCAGTAGTTCTCAATGCATGTTGAAAATCATCTGACATAACATTGCCTGGACTCCATTCATAGAGATTCTGATGTAGTTGACCTGTGGTGCAGCCAGGCAATCTGTGGCTTGTTTGTTTTGTTTATTTGCTTGATTGATTGTTTAAAGCTCCCTAGGCAATTCTAACTTGCCCACACGGCTAAGAACTACTAGAGGATTGCTGGAGGCAATGATATTCCTCCCAGGAAATGATCTGTAATGGCCAACCACATATAGATATTTAAAGGCAAGAAATAGACTGCTCAAGCAATAGGACAGGGCAGTGAACTCAAAATGAGGGCATATGTGTCAGTGGGAAGGAGCTGACCAGAGGCATGAAGAATGTGCTCTATTATTGGGAAAAAAAAGGTGCTAAAGTTGAATATTGACATTAGATCATCTCTTGGCAGCTGATGATGTGACTTTAGCACAGGGAATAAGATGCAGGTACCATTTTATTTTTCTTTATTTTTATACACTTTTAAGCTTTTGTTGGTCTTAGTCTCTGGTCGCTAAAGTTTAACTTTCATTTTCAAGCTTTAAATTATGTGTACATATACTCGTTGCATAAACTTACATGTACTGTTCATATGGTTTAACATGTTAACATACCTTCATGATTTCTTTATGTCAAAATGTAAGTATTGGCATTTAGAATCCACTACTCACTGTAATTGTAGATATCATTCATTGACAACTTACTATGTGCTACATTCATAAGATACATTCTCTTAGTTAATTCTAACAATCTTATGTCTCTATTTTGCATGTGAAAACCCAAGGCTCAAAAAATTAGGTCTATTGCTTGGGGGCTTAAAATCCTGGTATTTAACACAATCTCTCTGACTCCAAAATCTGGGCTATTAAACTCAAATAATTTTGATTTGTTTTGACTTATTTTATTATTGTTGCTTTAAATCCTTAATTTTAACTATTTTAGTGTTCTTTATTTTTATATACTTTTAAGCTATTAGTACACTTATTCTCTTTGTGCTAATATTTAAATTTTATTTTCAGATTTCAGGTTTACCCTTTATACTCATATCTTTATTTTTTATACCTTTTATATATTTTTTATTGAATATTAAATTCATCATATATATCAGCTTTTGTTATTAAAATTCAATTATGAACTTTCTGTACATTACTTATTTTAATTTTATCTTATAATACTACTAGTTCTTAGATTTAATCAATTTTCTCATAGTTCTATATAACTGTATTTTTTTTCTTTTTATTGTTTTCTTTCATTTTTCTTTTCTCAAGTTTTAATATTTTTCTGATGACAGGCAAAAGATGGAAAGCCCATTTGACAGTTAGGAATTCTGGGAGACTCTATTCTTTATTTGTCCATTTATTGAATACCTACTATAAGAAAATATCAGTGAACAAAACAGAAAAGATAGTCCTCTTCCTGGTGGAGAAATATATGTTGCAGTATATTAGAAAGTTGCATGTTTACATATTCTATAGAAACAATGGAGAATTATTTGGAAATTTTTAAATAGGATAGCAGCATAGGTCTATTGAAAAGGGGAAATTTGGGCAAGGATGTATGTAAGTGATATTAAGGATATATATTTTAGATGGAGGAAGTATCAGAGGCAGGTGTGCTGGGGCAGAGAAAGTGAGGAGGAGAGCTGAGAAATATGAGGTCAAAGAGATAATGGAGAACCAGATCCACAGCATGCTTTGTAGGTCTGTCTTGTATGCCATTGTAAAAATGTTGACTTTAACACTAAATGAATTGCATGTTGAATAGAAGAATGTAGTACCTGGCTTCATGTTTAAAAATGGTAAGTCTAGCTGCTGTGCTTAGAAGAGACTAACTGAGGTAAGGGCAGAAGCAGGGAGATAATTTATGAAATGACAGATTCCAGGTGGTTGACATCTAGTTATATTTAAAGCAGGATCAAAAGAATTTCCTGATGGATTGGATCAGGTATATGATAAGAAAAAGATAAGAGTTAAGTACACCATAAAGCTTCTCATGCATTTTAAAAAAATTTTTTATTGTACTATAGTTGCTTTACAATGTTGT
Source organism: Eschrichtius robustus (assembly GCF_028021215.1). Classification (NCBI taxonomy): domain Eukaryota; kingdom Metazoa; phylum Chordata; class Mammalia; order Artiodactyla; family Eschrichtiidae; genus Eschrichtius; species Eschrichtius robustus. Next base: position 93,106,324 of record NC_090826.1, read on the forward strand.
GTTAGTTTCTACTATACAGCAAAGTGTATCAGCTATACGTATACATATATCCTCTCTTTTGGATTTCCTACTCATTTAGGTCACCACAGAGCATTGAGTAGAGTCCTCTGTACTATACAGTAGGTTCTCATTAGTTATCTATTGTATACATAGTATCAGTAGTGTATATATATCAATCCCAATCTCCCAATTCATCCCACCCCCTCCCCTTTCCTCCTTGGTATCCATACATTTGTTCTCTACGTCTGTGGCTCATTTCTACTTTGTAAATAAGATCGTCTATACCAATTTTTTCAGATTCCACATATGTGCGCTAATATACGATATTTGTTTTTCTCTTTCTGACTCACTTCACTCTGTATGGCAGTCTCTAGGTCCATCCACATCTCTACAAAAGACCAAATTTCGTTCCTTTCTATGGCTGAATAATATTCCACTGAATATATGTACCATTTTTATTCTTCTGCCCAAACTGATCTTCATTATTTCTCTTTTACAAACTGTTCCCCATGAATCATTGGGATTCTTTTTGAGTGTCTTAAGTCAATTATGGTTTAGTATACATATTTTAAATGGCCTTTATTATAAATAGAGAGTTTGAACTATAGCATAATCAGAGCTTGTTCATTTCTCTAATTTATTTCACTGTGTTCTTTACCAGTACATTCAATACACCTTTTCTTCTTCTAGTCAATTAAGAGATATACTATTCAACTATTCCATCTTATATATCTTGCCAGGCCTGTGGAACTCTTAATTAAATGGTATGGTTTCTTAACATCCTACAATGTCTAGTCATAGGAGAAGGAGCACATTTTAAAAATAATATAGCTGGAAATATAAATATGATGAAACTATAAACATATAGCTCAAGAAAGCCAAACAGAAGAGAAATATTATGAAAAGTACACCAAGGCACATTATAATGGAAAGGATCCAAAATCTGTGATAGAGATATTAAAAGCATCCAAAGACAAAAACACAAAGAAACAAAGATAGAGATGACAACACATTTATCACTAGAAACTAGGCAAGCAAAAAGAGAGGGGAACAACCTCTTTAAAGTATTGAAAAAAAATTTGTCAACATAAAATTTTATACTGGGAAAAAAATCTTTCAAAAAGAAGGCAGAAAAATTACTTTGTCAGACTTTCAAAAGTTGGAACAATACATCATTAGCAGATCCATACTTTAAGATGTTAAAAAAAATCCTTCAGAAACATAGAAAATAATACTAGATGGGAATATGAATGTACTCTTAGAATCAGAAATGATGATTTTATTGGTAAATTATATGAGATTTTCTCACTTTTTAAATATCTTTAAAAGATAATCAACTAGTTAAATACAGATAATAACAGTATATTGTGTGAAATGTATGACATGACCACAAAGTTTGGGTGGGGAGATGTGCAAATATACCAGTATAAGTTTATTAAACTATAGGTTAAGTGTCACAATATCCCTTGAAGACAAATTATAAGATAAAGATGTATAAGTCATAAAGCAAGCACTAAAATAACAGAAGGTCACAGCTGCTAAGCTAGAGAATGGAATTATACAATTTATTCAGTTAATTTCCCCCAAAAGGAAACCGTGAAAGGAAAAAGAGAAGAAAGAAGAGCTAGGATAACTAGAAAATAAACAGGAAGATGATAGATTGATACTTAATCATATCAGTAATTACATTAAATGTAAATCACCTCAATTCAGCAAGTAAAGGTAGAGATTGTTCCAGTAGATGCACTTTTGCACAGTATGAAATAAACTTTGTTCTCTGCCTCCAACCATATAAATTTTTTTAGCTCAAAATGGAACATAGAATTTAATGTAAAATCTAAAATTCTAAAACTTTTGAAGAGACATAGAAGCAACCTTTGTGACCTTAGATTGGATTAGGCAAATAACAAATTGAAAAATTAGACTTCATCCAAATTAAAACCTCCTGTTCTTGAATAGGTGCTGTTAAGAGAATGAAAGATAAGCCAGACGATTAAAAAAACGCTAATCATTTGTCTAATAAAAGACATGTATCCTGCATATGTAAAGAACTCTCAAAACCCAACAATAAGAAAAAAATAGTTCAGCTTAAAATGGGCAAATGATTTGAAGATATTTTATCAAAGAAGATATATATTGAGGTGGCAAATAAGCATGTGAAAAAGGCTCAACAGCACTAGTCATTAGGGAAATAAAAATTAAAACCACAATGAGTTGTGGTAACATACCTACTCGAATGGCTAAAATGTAAAAGGCTGACCATAATAATTGTTGGAGAGGAGGGACTCAAACACTTCTGTTGAGTATGTGAAATATAATTATGCTAAATGATGGAATCCAGACAAAAAAGTAAAGAATGTATGATTCTATTTATATAAAATTCTAGGAAATGCAAACTGTGGTACAGTGATAGGAAGATCAGTGGTTTCCTAGGGATGTGGCAGGAGGAATGGAGATGTGAGGAAGGAAATGATTACCTAGGGCATGAGAAAACATGGGGAGTGATGTTCATGTTCAGCATTTTTATTGTGGTGGTAGTTTCATGGGTATATACATATACCATAACATCAAACATTTTGAGCACGTGATTTATTGAATGTCAGTTATACCGTAACAATGCTGGTTTTAAAAAAAATTTAAAGTGATTCACCTGATTTTACTTATTTCTCCAAGTAAAGACATTACTCTGCCTCGTCTCTCATTGAGGCAAAATGACCTATATATATATATTTTTTTTTTATTTTGAAATTAACACTGTTGGGAGGAGCTTAATCTTCAGCCCAGAGGTCCAGCCCCCTCAACCCCGGAGGTGGTCCTTATAGCAACGCTTTGATAATCTCCCCCCACCCCCGTCTTAAAAACAACTTGGTAGCCTTCTCTACTGCGTTTTCCCTCTCCCACGCTTCCTCCCCTGCGCGGAGGACCGACTCGGCCCCTTCCGGAAACACCCGAAGCGACTTCTAGTCAAAAAATTACACTTCACGCTCCACCAACCTAACCCTGGCCAACGCTTTTGGGGCGACCTCGCGGGTAGTCGAAAGGGGCGCTCGTTTTTATTTCCCGATTCCCCCCCACCCACCTACCCCCAGCGTTCGGAGACACGCAACCCCAGGGTCAAGGAAGTGGGCGGAGTCCTGCTTTGGCGCCAGCCACTACTGCTGCAAAGCAGGAAAAACCTCCGCCGAGGAGACTTCGGTCACGGGCCTCACCTCCCCCTTCCCTCTCCCTCCCCTCCCCTCCCCTCCGGGGACCACCAGGCGCCAAGCCACGAACGGTAAACGCCACTCGACCTATATTTTTAAAAATATATTTCGGGTACTTTTCTACTTTTTGTTAAGGAAATGTTTCCAATTGGGCTCTTTGATGTAATTCCCCATTCTCTGCCGTAATGTGTCATAAATGCTTATAGTTCTGCTAATTGTAGTTATGTATATCTTTTTTAATTTAAGCAGTGCGAAAGCATGCTTATTGATTCAGTTATTCTCAAGGATGTTTGATGTTCATCAAACATCAAATATAAATTGTTTCATGATATCTAATTGATTCTGTTAATTCTGAATAAACCGGTGTGTCCTAACACACCCAAATGTGGTGATATTAGCAAAGGATTAAGACCTTAAGTATTAAAAAGTGAAAGAGTTTTAACACAAAATTGTAAATCAACTATACTTCAAAAACAAAAAAGTGAATTAAGCATCCCAAATGTCTTTATGATAAAGCTCCACAAATTATTGGGTCCTCCTGTGAATTACTGATACTCATTTTCATTTGAAAGCCTAGTCCTGTGACTTTTTTCTTTCCTTTTCTTTTCTTTTTTTTTTTTTTTTTTTGGTAAGGTTTTAACGTGTAATCATGCAATCTAAAGCAGCATGTGCTACATCTACCTAAGGAACTCATTTACTGAGCCCTGCCATCTGAACAGCAGGGAGCTAAGTTCCCTGAAGTGCCTCTAAGCATTTCAGGCTCAATGAGTCAAGAATAAATCAAACCCAGCTCCTGTGAAAACAAACACCTGCCAGATAAACCTACTAATGGGTGGTTAACAATTGGCAGTCCTGCCCCATCTCCATGATACTAGCACATTGTCACACTTAAATCTCAATTGTAGCAAGCTGTACTAGGATATTGAGCCTAAAAGAAAATGATTTCCCTTGATCATTTCATATTATTTTGTGAGAAGAGAGGATAAGGGAATCCAGTCAGAATACCCATGGAGAGAATGGTGAAAAGTTGTAGAAAGAGGAAATCATCTTCTGATAAATCTACAGTTCATTTTAAATATACACAGGGGAACCAATGCTGTCATTTTACCTCAGTACTCAAATACTATTCAAAGTGATGCGTTAGTTTCACTTAATATTGATTGAACCATGCCACTTTATTTTTTTTATTTTATTTTTTTTTAATTATTTATTTATTTTCATTTATTTATTTATGGCTGTGCTGGGTCTTCGTTTCCGCGCGAGGGCTTCCTCCAGTTGCGGCAAGTGGGGGCCACTCTTCATCGCGGTGCGCAGGCCTCTCACTATCGTGGCCTCTCCTGTTGCGGAGCACAGGCTCCAGACGCGCAGGCTCAGTAGTTGTGGCTCACGGGCCCAGCCGCTCCGCGGCATGCGGGATCCTCCCAGACCAGGGCTCGAACCCGTGTCCCCTGCATTGGCAGGCAGACTCCCAACCACTGCGCCACCAGGGAAGCCCCACTTTATTTTTTAAATATTTTTATTGGAGTATAATTGCTTTACAATGTTGTGTTATTTTCTGTTGTACAACAAAGTGAATCAGCTATAAGTATCCCCATATCCCCTCCCTCTTGAGCCTCTCTCCCATCCTCCCTATCCCACCCCCCCTAGGTTATCACAAAGCACCGAGCTGACCTCTCTGTGCTATGAGGCTGCTTCCGATTAGCTATCTATTTTACATTTGGTAGTGTATATATGTCAATGCTACTCTCTCACTGCATCCCAGCTTCCCCTTCCCTGCCGTGTCCTCAAGTCCATTCTCTACGTCTGCATCTTTATTCCTGTCCTGCCACTAGGTTCATCAGTAACGTTTTTTTAGATTCCATATATGTGCGTTAGCATATGGTATTTGTTTTTCTCTTTCTGACTTACTTCACTCTGTATGATAGACTCTAGGTCCATCCACCTCATTACAAATAACTCAATTTGTTCCTTTTTTTGCATGCCACTTTATTATAGCTCTTTTTGTACACAGGAGAATAAAATGCAAAGTAAGAATTCATTGCACATAAAAGAAGCCTCATTCTTTAGTCTAGATAGAGTGCTGTGTGGGAAATGAGAAGGTTTCCCACTACATAATTTTGTATCCAAGGAACAGGAAAGAGCAGCTAACCTTCCCTTGATAGGTGGGATTCAGTGAGAGGTAGTCTCTGTATACACATCCTCTGTGGATGGAGGGGAAGGGCGAAGATAACAGGAGAGACTGGCAGAGGGTGTGGTTAGATGGAAAAGGGCAGGTTGCAGTCTCCACTTGTCTCCCAGTCTGTTTAAGTCTTCAAATTTTGTGATATAGGTTACCATCAGTTTCTCAACCCTGAAGACACAGACGTTACATGAGAGTGGGTCTGTCTACTTCCCAGAGACTGTATCAGCATGGGACAAAGAAATGGGGCCATTAAAGGAATGACAACATAACCCTGACAGACAGCTCAGAAAGCACATACAACTGATTTCCCAGGGGTATCTTCGACATAGAGGGATTTATGTCAAACATGATCTACACCAGACTATAGGTTTTTAACAAATGATTGGAGGTTCTTCCTAACACAGAAGATAACAAGAAAAGTTGACGATGTTAATCAACAGAGAAGGACCAGTGCCCAAATGCACATTGACCCTTCCCTTACATAATAATGTTGCCTAAAGCTTCCCCTGGATTCCAGGGGAAAGGAGAGAGGGAAGAACCTTCAAGAGGGGAGACAATCCTCATGTGAAGATGAAATTTTCATTGACTAAGTTGTGAACTAGGTATTGATTTTTAATGCCTGAGATATTTAGTAAACTAAAATGAAAATAGAAAAAAGAGTCACAGAATTTAACTGATGATATCAGAATGAGTTAGAGCAAATTGCCCTAAATAGAGTGAGGAGTAGAAAACAAACTTACTTTTTGTCCTTCCATTCTAAGGAAAACACAGTTTTCGGAAACTTTACACCCTAAATATCTCCCTTATTTGTTCCATTGTTTTATACTCAGAGCAACTGCTTTGGTTCAGGCTTCTTAAACTCTTCTGTCAGACCACAAATTCTTAACCTTTAATCTCAGTTTTTTCTAATCCACTGTTCACATGGGATTTGGAATTTATTTTATGGGAAATGAAGAAATATAAGTCAAATATTTTGTTTTATTTTTGCCTTCTTTTAGAAAGTCTTATGTTAGTTTTTCATTCTGTTACATAATGAATGCCATTAAGAAGTTTACTGAAAATGAAAGTATGAATGAAATATCTTTAGTATATATTTACCTGTATTTCATGTTGAATGCACTTTAAACTATCTGTGTATAGAAAATCCATTAGTTGCACCCACTATTGGTTTGGAATTCTGTGAAAATTTGAGACACCAGGAATAAAGTTTATATCAATATGCAGAATGTTTTTGCTAAATAAAGTCCAGTTCCTCATTTATTTAACCTAGTTACAAGAAAAAACTGCCAATAGAGGTGCACAACTGCAAACTGTCATAAGTATTTATGCTGTGTGTTCACTTACTTAATTTTATCTTTTAAATTTTATTTATTTAACTTTTAATTTTGAAATCTTTCAGATCTATTGAAAAGTTGCAAAATTAGTTCAGAGAGTTCCCATATCCCCTTCACCTAGCTCCCCAAGACAGCATCTTGTTTAACAAAAGTACAATAATCAAAACCAGGAAGATTACATTGATATGAAACTATTAAGTAATCCATAGATATATGCAAATTTTTCCATTTGTGTCTCTAATGCCTTTTTTCTGTGTGTAAAGGCATTTAATTGTCGTGGCTTCTTAGTTTCCCATATTCTAGAACATTTCTCAATCCAATTTTGTCTATGAATTTGACATTTTCAAATGGCACTGGCCAGTTATTTTGTACAAGTTCTCTCTGTTTTTACTTGTCTGGTGTTTCCTCATGATTAAATTCATGTTATAAATCTCCATGCCATTTATTTTAAAATATTTTACAATACCTCTTTCCATTACTTTATAGTGATCTCCCTTCAAGCTGTAGGGGAGGAAAAATTTGTTGCCCTTACATTCCTAGGTTCCCTGGCTAGGGTCCTATAAGCTAAACTGACAAAAGAAAGATTAACAAGAGAAAAACAAACACAAGTTTATTAACATGTGCAATGTGCATTCATGTGGGAGAAACACCCTGAAAGGAGTGGTTAGAAGTTGGGGCTTTTACAGCAATTTAAGCATATTAAGAAATGCATTATAAGTATATTAAGAAAGGACAATAATTTTGTAGAGAAGTGACAAGACGAAGGAAAAGGGCTTTGAACTGCTAGGGTGGCAAACGTGGAAAGGCAAATACATGGGGAAAGTAATGGTAGATCAGGGCTAGTTGGTAAGGTTTGTTTCTGTAGGCTCTTCCTAGATGCTGTCTAACTTCTGGTGATAAAGATGTCATCCCCTTCTTGGTACTGAAAGTGAGGAAGGGGCTAAACTTTCATAAGGAGAATTTATGTTCTGCTTTCAAGCATATGTGGGATGGACAGAGAGCTCTTACTGGAATTGTTTTCTCATGTGCCTTCAGCTCATAATAATCCTATGCCACAGTGGTTTATTTCGGGGTGGCATACTCTGAATCCCTTCAAAGCTAACCTAAAATAGTAATAATTTATTGTAGTTTACCATTTCATTTAAATGTGCTTGATTTTTAAAGAATAGTTACCATATACATTAGGTGCAGACAAATACTGTTTGATTCCACTTATACGAGGTACCTAGAATAGTCAAATTCATAGAGTCAGAAAGTACGTTGGTAGATGCCAGGGACAGGGGGGATGTGGAGGGGGGAGGGGAATGGGGAGTTAGTGTTTAAAGGGGACAGAGTTTCAGATCAGGAAGGTGAAAAGTTTGGGAGATGGATGATGGTAAGAGTTGCACAACAATGTGAATGTACTCAATGCCATTGAACTGTACAGCTAAGTATGGTAAAATAGTATGTCTTGTTATGTGACTTTCACCACAATAAAAAAAAATTTTTTTAAATAGTTACCATAAAGAAAATAAAACACCCTTGTATATGATTTTAGAAACATGTTAACTGAAAAAAGAATTGTCCAGTTGAGAGAAATTGTTTGTAGTGCATATATTTAGAGATATTAAGAGTAAGTTTCTTAATGATTGGAATTCTTTATCAAGTTTTCCACTCTATAGAAAATAAAAGCTGTATTTCTATTTTATCTACTTTATCATTGTTTCTGAATTGCATTTCATTTCTTGTTATTGTAGATTTGAGACAAAACCTCATTGTTATAAAACAAGAAGAATATTCAGCTAATCTGATTGTCCAATTGACTGATCCTTCTTAACCTTATACACTAAAACAGAAGATTGGTAAAACCAGGCTGTTTATTGTAATTAAATTAGTGAAGAATTTTAAGTGAGTTTTAAATGAATGAAATGCATTTCCAGAAAAAGAGAAATAGTTCAATTTTTCAAAACACATTTCCTCCCCGGGAAAGAGGGATCCTAAGTGGAGGCAGGAAAGGAAGAAGCCATAAAGCCCCATTACCTTGCTATAAAGTCCTGGTTGAACAAAAGCGCCCACCACACTGTATATGTATATGTATATGTATATGTAGGAGTCAGCAAACCAGACTTCGAATTGGGAGCCAGTGACAGCAGCAGTGGAGCAATAACCTGTCCTCAGGGAGGCAGTGACAGCAGTGCCAGCAAACGTGACAGGTGACTTCCAGAGTCAACGCCTGTGGGCAGCACTGCAGTCTCTATGGGCAAAGGTGGTGTGTCCTCACTGGAAAGTCCTAGGGTATCATGTTAGCTGTGAGCCCAGACATTACCCCTCCTCTTTTTCCTGCACTATTGTTCATGCCAACTTCTGTAGTTTTCTCTCCATTTCTGCACTACTATAAGTTGTTTTTACTGCTTGAATAAGTCAGATTTCTAATGTGCTCAATGATGAACGCTGGCTCATATACCACATAAATGACATGACTGGAGATGTGATCTTTCTCTTCTTGTTTTTTGGTGTGTTTCATACACTGCTTAATTTGCATGGTGTTGTATATTGTCTTTATCTTTGACCATCTGTAGAGTTGTAAGTTTTCAATATTAATATAGATTCATTTTAATATATAATCACTATACATCATATCTACCCACATATATTCTGAAACAAAAGTTTTGAACATATGCATCAAAACTTCACATCTAATTAAGTGTTATAGCTTAAAGTACTTGCCTTGGGAGATTATATACTAACGTCAAAATGCCTGTCAATTGTCAGAATATTTTGTGTATTTCTTTAGAACCATGTAGAAATTAGTCTCTTCATTTTATCATTCTGCCAATCTCCCCCCTCCCTTTAAGGAATACAAGAGTATTTTTTTATATCGATTACTTTTTATATCCATCAAGCCAGGTTTCGGGGATTTCATATTTATAAAAATTAAATCTATTTTTAAAGGATGATGATTTGCTGTCATTGTGAATATAGAAAATTCTCTGTGCCTTTTAGTGACTGGGCTTCTCTGTGTCCTAGGCCCTTGGGAAGTTCTCTCCCACATGGATTCCCTTACTTGTCCCGACCAATTTCACTTTTTTCTCTTGGAATGATTCCTCCTTGAATGCATCTTCTTGGAACCCAGCCATTATGCCCTAAGGCATTCCAAGCAACCACAGGAAGAGGTCTTTGGAAGGGAATCAAGCCTCTGGCCAACACCAGTAACTGAACCCACAGTTGAGCCTAAGGCTTCAATTGTTCTAGCATCCCAGCCACCAATCATGTGGAACAGAATAGCCCAATAAACCCACAGAATCTTACTGAGAGACAATAAGTAATCATTCTAAGCCATAATAGGAATTCCTTAATAAGACTAGGATGGTTCTTTTTTTTTTTTTTTTTTAACTTTTTGGGGGTATAATCAATTTACAGTGTTGTGTTAGCTTCAGGTGTACAGCAAAGTGAATCTGTTATACAAATACATATATCCACTCTTTTTTAGATTCTTTTCCCATAGAGGCCATTACAGAGTATTGAGTAGAGTTCCCTGTGCTGTACAGTAGGTCCTTATTAGTTATCTATTTTATGTATAGTAGTGTGTATGTGTCAATCAGGAATAAGATGGTTCTTATACAACTGAAACAAGTCCTAAATAAGCTTAGATTGCTTAAAAATTAATAGGAAAAATATTTAAGGAAATTGCGTCTTTATTTGCAGCTTTCATCTTTACTTTCATAGTTATCTCTTGCATTACAATGTCTTTTTCAATATTCTTTTCTATATAGATATATTTTCTCTAGCAGCACTTTAACTTTTCTAAAAGTAGTGTCTACTCTACTTTTATTACTAACATCAACTATCAATGACTTTCCTAGCCTCTTTTTTGTGCGTGATTACATTTTTGGAACGACTAAAAAAGGTAATACAAACCAACAAGCCAACGTCTTAATAATTTGAATTAATATATTACTTTTTTAATTAAAAAAGTAAGCGAGGTATTACATCATGATATAGTAAAATGGCTTTTCTCATCCTTGTCTTCATATTCTTTTTCTTCCTATCTAACCACAAGGACAACTAACTATGAATTTAACAGTTAATATAGAGAAGAGCATTAACTTATTTAAAAGTTATCACTGACAAAAGGAAAAGACGTAATCTGTTGAAACATACCCTTAAAGTTTTAAATATTAGATTTACTAATGTGGACGTTGATTCTTTCTGGCTTTTTACTTTACTCCTAGCAATTACTTTTTAGGGTTCATATGGACCCCCCAGACACACACACACACACACACACACGCACACACACACGCACGCACACACTAAACAACAACAAAAAAACCTGGCTCTACCACAGGTAGATAATTATCAATATCTATAGCTTTAGGTATTGCTAAGTAATTTTACTCATGGCTTTATAATCTACTATACTTCTCATTCGTTGAAAGCCCTTGACTATTTAAAACTGTATTTTATTTTACTTTAACTTTGAAGATCACACCTACAGATGACCCAAAGCAAATTTTTGGTTTTAAAAAGTTCTTCATTTTTTTCCACCAATGACCAGGTAAATTTTGATCACTTGTTCCTCTTTTTGTAGTATTTGTAGTCTTACATCAAAGCATATTTCCAACCGTGCTAAGTGACACTTTATTGTATCTAAATGTGAATAAGACTTATTCTCTGCCCTTACTTGCTATTCTTACCCGACCCTTCCATTTGAGTTTGCAGTTGCACTATTACCACAATGCTGACAGCTTCAATTTTTTTCCTTAGCTGTCATTTTCCCAACAACATTCCATTAGTTCTTAAGATTGCCTAGTCTTTCCTCCAATTGTATCCTAATACATTTACTGGATAGGCTTCTCTACAGGGTGAGAAACAGGGTGCTTAAACATAAATATCAGAGTTATCAAAACAAAACAATTCCAATTTATTTCAACAAAAAAATCTAATGTCAGATTTAAGTAATGTCATGAGATGAATTTACCATTACCTACTCAGTCAAATATTCCAGCAGATTAATTTTTAGGCTACTGAAACTTTGAGAGAAATTCTTTAAGTAATTTAAAGATATTTACTAACTAAAATTTTCAATTTTTGTTATCAAAGAATAGAGTTTATGTTTCTTATAACATACCAATAAATTATACATATTTAAGTGTACTGAATATTTTCTAAACTTTTTGAAAGTTGTGTGCTCCATTATGCATTTTTGTCATTATTTATGCCAAGTAATATCTATAAACAAAACCCCAAATTGTATGAACAAAACAAAACTCATGAAATATATTGCCAGGTAATCTTACAAATCAGGAAATTAAGTCTCTGAATGCTGAAATACAGGTCCCAATATTGCACACATACCATCATCTGTTAGTTTTTATGCATTTCTCTACACTGTGCTTAATGCCTTATAAACAATATTTTGTATAAATTATGCATCAAATGGCATAGACTAATACTTTAAAATTTCTTTGTACAATTTATCCTTTCAATCATTCTGACATTTATGTCAAAGAATTTAATATATTTGCAGACAGACATATTTTGATGGATGTTTCTTTCATTTTTGCTATCAATTTGCTTCAGTATTTTGACTCCAAGTACCATAATAATTAAACATTGTATCCAGAAAGAATATTTTATAGCATGCTTACTTTTTTCTAAGTCCATCTATCTACTTACTATCTATAATTATTATTACTTGATTAGTAGAATCAAAATCACCATATTTCTTGTTATACTTATTGATCATATATCAGTTATAAATTTTACTATAATTTATGTCATAAAATTTACTATAATATATGCATATATATAATATATACATCTTATGTTATATATGATATAGGTAACATAATTTATATGCATATGTAAGTACACATACACATACACACACATATGGATAGATCAATAGAAGTAGTGAGAGTTGATATCCTTACTTGCTATTAGGGTAATATAATTCTGTTTTTCACCATTAAATAAAGTGGCAGCTGTAGATTCCTCATATGGGTCTTTATCTTGTTTAAGAAGTTCCCTTCTACTGCTAGTTTGTGTAGATCTTTGATCAGGAATGGTTGTTTTATTTCGTATATTTATCTTTTTAGGTCCATTGAGTTGATCACATACCAGGTTTATCCTTAAGTATTTCATATTTTGCGGCTATTTTGGTGGTATTATTTTTCTTAAATTTCAATTACCAAATGTTTGTTGGTAGTAAATGGAATGAAAAATGACTTTCATAAGCTAACTTTGTATCCTACAACATCACTACATATAATTATTCATTCTAGTGGACTTTTTATATAATACATTCCGTTGTACTGTCTACATAGACAATCATAGACATACATTGACACAGTTTAATGTCTTTCTTTCAAATCAGTTACTTGTTTTCTTTTTCTTGCTTTACTGCACTGGCTAGAATTCCAGTACAATGATGAATAGAAGTGGTGAGAGCAGGCACCCTTTTTGTATTGTGATTTTAGGAGAAAAGCATTCAGTCATTTATCATTTTGTATGCTCTTAACTCACAGATGTTTTTTTATCATATAAAAGAAGATACCTTCAAATTCTAGTGTGATGAGCTCTTTTATCAGGAATGAATGTTGGAATTTGAAAAATGTCTTTTCTGCATATTTTGAAAGGAGCATATGGTTTTTCTTGTTAGGTTTTCAACATAGTCAATTGTATTTCTTGATTTTTGAATGTTAAACAAACATCCCACTCCTCTGAGAAACCCCAGTTTCAAATGTGTTTTCTTTTTTATACATTGTTTCATTCAAGACGTTAAAAACATGTTTAGAAATTTTGCAATGGTGTTATGAAGATATTGGTCTACAGTCTACTTTTCTTATAATATCTTTGTTTGGTTTAGGTATCTGGGTAATTCTGACATTATGGGATAACTTGGAAAGCATTCCTTCCTTTTCATCTCTGGAAAAGTTTGCATGAATTTCATATTATTTCTTCCTTAAATGCTTGGCAGTATGAACTGGTGACAACATTTGGGTGTGAAGCTTCCTTTGTATGACAGATTTTGTTAAAATTTCAATTTGTATGGAGGATGTGAAGCTACCCATGTTATATATTTTTTCTTAATAAGTTCTTAGGTAGTTTGGGTCCTTCAAGGAATTTTTCCATCTTATCTAAGTGGTAGAATATATTCCTTAAAGTTGTTCATAACATTCCCTTATTATCCTTTAATGAATGTAAAATCTGTACTGTTTCTCATGCCTTATGTAGTAATTTGTGTTTTCTCTCTATCTTCTTGGTCTTTATGACTAGAAATTTATCAACTTTGATCTTATCAAAGAACCAGCTTTAGGTACTATTGATTTCCCTATTGTATTTTGTTTGTTTCATATTTATTTTTGATAATTTCTTCTACTTAATTTGTATTTGATAAGCTTATATTTACTCATTTCTTAAAATGGAAGATGTGGCTATTGATTTTCAGTCCTTTGCTAACATTGAGTATTCTTTGCTAATATTCATATTTAGTGCCACAAATTTTCCTCTAGTACTGCTTTAGTCACATTCCTCAAAATTTGACATATTCTGTTTCATTTTCATTCAGTCCAAATAATTTCTAATTTCCCTTTTCATTTCTTATTTGATCCATGGATTATATAGGAACATTTTATTACTTTTTAAATATTTCTAATTTAATTTTATGTGGCCAAGGAACACACTATGTATCCCTTGAATATTTTAAAATTTACTGAGGGTGTTTTATGCCAGAATGTGATCTGCTTTGGTAAATATGTCATGTGTTCTGGAAAACAAAAACTCCAGTTGTTGAGTAGACAGTTTTCTATGAATGCCAATTAGTTCAAGTTGATTGATAGTATAAGTTCTCTATGCCATAACTAATTTTTTATGTATTTGTTTTGTCACTTACTGAAAGGGGAATTGAAATCTCTAACTATACTGTGGTTTTTGTTTACTTTGCTTGCTCATCTGTCTGGTTTTGGTTCATATTTTTTGAAAATCTTTTATTAGGTACATAGAATTTGAGATTATTATGTCCTTTGATGAATCAACTATTATTAGGAAATGATCTTTATCTCTGGCAATATTCTTTGCTTTGAAGTCTATTTTTTTTTATAATAATGTGGCTACACTAGCTCTATTTTGCTTTGAGTTAGAAAGACATTTTTTTCTTAACAAAGCCTTTTAAAAGTTTTTAAACTTGTAGATCTTTAATTTAAAATGTATTTGTTACAGGATGCATTTAGTTGTGTGTTTCTTTTTTATTCAATCTTATAAGCTCTGCCTTGAAATTTAAACCATTTATATTTTGTGTGATATTGATATGGTTGGTTGTAAATATTTTGTTGCTATTTGTTTCTGTTTGTCTCATCTATTCTGTATTATCATTTTACCTCTTTCCAAGCCTTCCTTTCAATTAATTATCTATTTTTATGGTTACATTTTATCTTCTTTGTAAACTTATTAGCTTCTCTTCTTTGATCATTATTTAGAGATTGCTTTAGGGTTTATGGGATATATAATTTAATTTCCTTCAATTGATGTCAAGTTATATATCTCCTCAAGCATAGTGTGAGAACGTTACAATATTATACTTCCATTTCTCCCTTTCCAAACTCTGTACTATTGTTTTCTGTATTTTTCATTTACAAATATTATAAATCCTATACTATATTATTGTTTTATACAGCCAATGATTTTTAATATATTTAAATAACAAGAAATTGGTATCATACTACTTCTACTTCTTTGAAAAATTTTCTTAACATTGTTTGTTCTTATTTTGTGGTGTCTTTGTCTGGTTTTGGTATCAGGGTGATGCTGGTCTTGTAGAATTAGTGTGGAACCATCTCTCCTTCAATTTTTTGGAATAGTTTGAGAAGGGTAGGTGTTAACTCTTTTCTAAATGTTTGGTAGAATTCACCTGTGAAACTCTCTGGTCCTGAACTTTTCTTTGGTGGGAAGTTTTCATTACTGATTCAATTCCATACTGTTAATTGATCTGTTTATATTTTCTATTTCTCCTGATTCAATCTTAGGAAGCTGTACATTTCTAGGTATTTATCTATTTCTTCTAGGTTGTCCATTTTATTGCTGTGTAATTATTCATAGTAAAATCTTATAATCCTTTGTATTTCTATGGTGTTAGTTGTAACTTCTTTTTCATTTCTGATTTATAAAATTGAGCCCTGTCCCTTTTTTTCTTGGTGAATCTGGCTAAAGGTTTATCAATTTTATTTATCTTTTCGAAGAAATAGCTCTTAGTTTCATTGATCTATTCTATTGTTTTTTGGTCTATTTTATTTATTTCTACTCTGATCTAATTTTTTTCCTTGTACTAATTTTGGGTTTGTACTTCTTTTCCTAGTTCCTTTAGTTATAAGTTTAGATTGTTTGAGATTTTTCTTGTTTCCTGTTGTAGACTTGTTTTGCTATTAACATTGCTGCTAACATCTCTCTTGGAACTGCTTTTGCTTTGTCTCACAGATTTTTGGATCTTTGTGTTTCCTTTTTCATTTGTCTCCATGTATTTTTTTAATTTTGTCTTTTATTTCTTCAGTGATTCATTGGTTGTTTAGTAGTGTATTGTTTAGCCTGCACATGTTTTTTTTTTTTTTGCAGTTTTTTTCCCCTTGTAGTTGATTACTAGTCTCACACTGTTGATATGTTTAAATTTATTGAGACTTGTTTTGTAGTCTAGCATGAGGTCTGTCATAAAGAAGGTTCCATGTGCACTTGACAAGAATGTATATCCTGCTGTGTTTGGATGGAATGTTTTATATATATCTATTAATTCTGCCTGATCTAATGTATCATTTAAGATCAGTATTTCCTTATTGATTTTCTGTAAGGATGACGTGTCCATTGATGTAAGCGGGGTGTTAAAGTCCCCAGCTATTATTGTGTTACTGTCAATTTCTCACTTTGTGTTTGTTAATATTTGCTTTAAGTATATAGGTGTCCTTTGTTGGATTCATATATATTTACAATTGTTATATCTTCCTGCTGATTGATTCCTTTGTCATTATGTCATGTCCTTCTTTGTCTCTTGTTAGTTATTGTCTTAAAGTCTATTTTGTCTGATGTAAGTATTGCTACCCCAGTTTTCTTTTCATTTCCTTTTGTATGGAATAACATTTCCCATCCCCCAATTTCAGTATGTGTGTGTCTTTAGATCCGAAATGAATTTCTTGTAGAAAGCATATATATGGATCTTGTTTTTTAATCCAATCCACTTTTGTCTTCTGATTGGAGAATTTCATCCATTTACACATAAGTAATTATTGATAGGGATGTACTTATTGCCATTTTGTTCATTGTTTTGTTAATTGTTTTGTGATTGGTTTTGTAGTTTTCTCTTTCTTTCTTCTTCTTTTGCTGTCTTCCACTGTGTTTTGATGGCTATTATTAGTGTTATGCTTGGATTCTTTACTCTTTTCTGTGTATCTACTGTAGGTTTTTGGTTTGTTGTTACCATAATGATATCTATGTCTATATTTTGCATTTTTATTTTCCTGTCCACATTTAATGTTTTGACATCTTATTTTACATTCTTTTTGTGTATCCCTTTACTACTTACTGTACATAAAGATGGTATTACTACTTTTGTCTTTATAAATATTTGTATTACTACTAGCTTTATAAGTGGTTGTTCTACTATCTTTACTATATGTTTGTCTTTACCAGTCAGAGTTTTTCTTTCATAAATTTTGTTTTTCTAGTTGTGGTCTTTTTTTCTGCTTAGAGAAGTCATTAACATTTCTTGTAAATCTGGTTTAGTGGTGCTGAACTCTTAGCTTTTGCTTGTTTGTAAAACTCTATCTCTCCTTCCATTCTCAATGAATTCTGAATTGAATTCTGAATTCAGAATACTCTAGCCTTTCTGGGTAGTGTATTTTTGTTTGTGAGTTTTTCCCTTTCATCACTTTCATGCAGTTTCTGCTGAAAAGTTGGCTGATAGTCTTTGGGGAGTTTCCTTATATGAAACTAGTTGCTTTTGTCCCACTGCTTTAAGAGTCTCTCTTTTCTTTAATTTTTGCCATTTAATTATAATGTGTTTGGTGGAGAGATCTGTGGTTTCACCTTTTGGTTCTCTCAGTGCCTCCTGGACTTGAATGTCTGTTTTCTTCCCAAGGTGAGGAAAAATTTTACCTATTATTTCTTCAAATAAGGGCTCTATCTCTTTCTCTCTTCCTTCGTGACTCCTGTAATGCTAATATTAGTATGCTTGGTATTGTCCCAGAGGTCTTTAAAACTATGCTTTTTTAAAAATTCTTAAAAAAAATTTTTTTTTTCTGTTCAGTTTGGGTAATTTCCACTACTTTGTCTTCCAGATCACTGGTCTGTTCCTCTTTATCATCTAATCTACTGTTGATCCCTTCTAGCATATTTTAAAAAATTCAGTTAATGTATCCTTTAGCTCTGTTTGGATCTTCTTTTATATTTTCTAACACTTTATTTAACTTCTCACTGTGTTCATACATTCTTCTCCTGAGTTCATTGAGCATCTTTTTCATCATTACCTTGAACTATTTATCAGGTAAATTGCTTATCTCCATTTCAATTTGTTTTTTTCTTCTGGGGAATTGTCTTATCCCTTAATTTGGAACATATTCCTCTTTTGCCTCACTTTGCCTAATTCTCTGTGTTTATTTTTATGTATTAGGTAAATCAGTTACATCTCCCAATTTTGGAGAAGTGGCTTTATGTAGGAGATGTACTACGGGGCCCAGCAACACCCTCCCCTCTGTTCACCATAGCTATATGCTCTAGGGTGACCCCATGTAGGCTGAATGGGCCCTTCTATTGTGGTTGCCCCCTGGCCTGTTTGGCTGCCAGACCCTACCTGAAGTAGTGGCTGCCTGTCCACTGGAACAGCTGGTTGCAGTTCTGGGTCATCTTGGGGCTACTGCCAGCCTGCTGGTGGGTAGGTAAGCCCCTCGCACTAATAGGCTAGAGGGAGAACTCCAGAATGGTGCTTTCTAGCACTAGTATCCTTGTGGTAGAATGAGCCTCCCAAAATGGCTACCACCAATGTTTGTGTCCCCAGGAGGAATACCAGTTGCCTCCTGCTTCTCCAGGAGGCTCTCTAAGATCAGCAGGTGGGTCTGACCCAGACTCCTTTCAAATTACTGCCTCTGTGCTGGGATCAGAGGATGTGATATTTTGTGTATGCCTTTTAAGTGTGAAGTTTCTCTTTCCTGCAGCACTCTGGCTCTCCCATATGCAAACCCTGCTGGTCTTCAGAGCAAGATGTTCTGGGGGCTCAGCTTCCTAGTACGGGACCCTGGGTTGGGAAGCCTAATGTGGGGCTTGGACCCCTCACTCCTTGGGGAAAATCTCTGCAATTGTGATTATCCTTTTGTTTGTGAGTCACCTACTTGAGGGTGTGGTCTTGACTATACCATGTCTCTGCCGCTTTTACCCATATTACTGTGGCTCCTTCTTTATAACTTTAGCTGTGGAAAATCTTTTCTGCTAGTCTTCAGGTCATTCTCATAGATAGAGGTGCTCTGTAAATAGCTGTAATTATGGTGTGTCCATGGGAGGAGGTGAACTCAGGGTCTTCCTACTCCCCCGTATTGGACACAGTTTCAGTTTTCTTATTATTAGAAAATTTTTTTAATTAATTAAAAGTTAAAGTACTTTAGAGTTAAGAAATAGTGTGCTTCAAAATCACCATAAACTGACAATGAATTAACATCCAGAATATATAAAAAATTCCTATCAGTCAAAATTTAAAAATACAACAGTAAAATGAGCAACACGTGAGAGCAATCATTTCACAAAGTAGAACATATTTTTGTTGATTAAATGTAGAAACATTTAGCCTCATTAGTAACCAAAAAGATATAATTTAAGACTAAAATGAGATATAATTTTAATCCCATTCAGCTGACAAAAATCAATATATTCATGAACCCAAATGTTGGTGAAATTATAGATCCCCATAAATTTTGTACATCATTGGCAGAACTGTACATTGGTGCACACACTTAGGAAAACAGTTTGGCCTCATAAAGTTGAACCCATGTGTAATCTACATAGAATGTCACTCTTAGGTTTATGATTAGCAGAAATTATTGGTTATGTGGTATAGCAAACATGCATAACAATGTTCATAACATTGTTTATAATAGCAAAAAATATAAGCATAAAAACAAAACAATTTAGTGTTCATCTGAAATGTCCTTGCCATGAATTAGCTTGGTATTTTGGCAAAAACATTTGCATGATGGCACATAGACCTTAAATTACAGGTTAAGTGCTCAGTTTATGATCTAAACAAAGTACTTCAGGAGACATCACACTGAGAGGTATTCTAATGAGGTCTTCTTAACTCCTCAGTGTCTTGCAGTAAATAAGTGTGCATCAGTAACATGTTATTTTGTCTGTATCCTATAGCATTTCAAGTAAGAAAGATAATATTTGGACAACCTAAAATATTTATTCAAGCTTCAGGAAAAAAACACAAACTGGATATTAATTAGTGGAGACATATTTTACTTGACCTCTATGAAAGATATCCGGGGTTTATATTACTTTGCTCTTTTCACCACCCTGCCTACAGGTAAAGATTTGTATGACAATGAAAACTAACCACAAATATAATACCTCTTGAACACAGTATTCAGTACCTAACAATTATTATGAAGAAATTAGCAATAATAATTATTTTTATATGGAATTAACAATATATTTCATGAAATTAGCTTAAATATACGTCATATTTTATTTTCTTTCTTCTTAAATTTCCTCTTTAATTTTTTTTCCCTTTCATTGAACATTTAACTGTGGACTTACTCTATGTCAGATATTATGAAAATAGAAGATTTGTGGATTGTAAATTAAATTTTTTATTATCTATTCACTTTATAATTTTGATAATTATTATACTTATCTAAATCGAACTAAAAAAATAACATATTCTTTATCTCTGGACAGAGTCTATGAAACAATATACTCTAATTAAAGTCACATTTATTAAAGCATTCATGAGAGAAAAACTGTATCTTGTAAGGTGGAAGATGAATGAGTTTGGGATTGCTCTTACTCATCTCCTCTCCACTTATCCATCTCCTTCAGCCAGTGATGAGGAAAGCTTTCAGTAGTGGCTTACAATGTCAGGTACCCTAGAAGAATTGTGTGCTGAGGGATTTGAAAGTAGTAAATGTATAGTGTGCCAAGCAAATAATTGACTCGGGAAATATAAACTAGTAGTTGTAGTAAAAAGAAAACTGTGTTATCAGAGAAAAAAAAGGCATAAAAAATTGTATTTTACAACTGTATTTTACGGTTACATTGACTGCCAGGTTGGGGACAGTGACAACTTCTTTTTCTAACAAATGCCTACTACAAACGAATATTATGTAAAATTGAAAATAACCTCTGAATTTTTGATGATTTTTTTCTTTTATGCTATTTGATGTATCATATTCAAGATGATAAAGTTGGATATTTATAATAGGGTATATTTGCTTTTTATTTGTTTTAAAAATAAATAAATATTGATTTGATTTTTATTATAAACTCTACATTGAAATTTAGGTCTATAGTAAATTAAAAAATTTTAAATGTCGTTCATTGGTCACTAAAACTAAAATAAAGCTTATATTAGAATAGTAACAAAAATAAATAACAATACATTTATGTAGTGGAATTCTTATGTTTTCTTAACCATGGGTGACATGAGCATTGTTGTTTTTGTAATTAAGTTTCTCATGCAATAACTCAGCAAGGTGAGGGTGTCTATGTATTTAATATCCTTCCAAATATTGTATCCTAAGTTTTTATTTAATAGCAGTTCCCATAAATAAAGGAGCTGATAGAATAAAATTTTATTAATTTTATTAAAATTAGAAATAAAATTAAAATTTATATCCTATCTTTCAGTGACAAATTAATCAATACAATTCATGGTATTAATAGTTCCTATAATTAGGAAAATATATAAATCCCCTTTGTTTAAAGTTTATCAAAGAAATACAATATTTGAAGACATTTCCAAGGCAAGAAAATTATTTTAATGAACAAAATGAAAGCTCCTCACATGCAATAGATTTTAAATATGTAATTAAATACATCATGTAGTAAAGTGTTGATTAGATATTAAAGCTGTCTTCTTTATCATTTTATGTCTTAAAACTGTGTGAACAGCTATTTGCTATAATACTAAGGCACTAGTATTTGATATAGCAAAAGTTATTAAGGACTTACTATGTGCAGATCCTGAAAATTAAATAGATGAGTAGGACATATTCATTACTGTTAAATGACTTACAGTAATGTTTACCAACAAATAAGTAAATGTTAAGAGAGTGAACTCCAGTATAATAATTTTTTTCTGTGCTGATGAAAGAAAAAGTCCATTCTGCCTGTATTGTTTCATTGAGGAGGTATTATTTGGTTGTGGTCTTGAAAGATAGTGGAGATACCATTACGTGGCAAATGTAGAAAGGAACACAGGAAAAAGTAGTAAATAAATTGTATAAATAAACAATTGCCTAATTACAGTGTCTCTTTTATAGCAAAGACTGAATAAGGGTCATCTCATCATAAAATGAGAGTTTAAAGAAAACTGGAGACGAGTTCATTTTCTTTTAGATGAGCTAAATGAGGATAGATTGATTAAACAACTTTTAACAATATCAAAACATCTTTCCAAATATTGAAAACAAAGTAACAGCATAACTGAAATGTATATAGCTCTTGTTTAAATACTAATTAAGAAAGATAATTTATTCTAGTAATATTTTAGTGCATATTATTTAGTAAACAGAACAAGAGAAGATTGTTTTATTTATTCATGCATATTATTTTATTTAGTGCATCAATAATACAGAAAAAGTTTGCTGAGGATTACCAAACAATGAACAAAGAATGATAGGCATTGAAAAAATTTCATCAGATAAAATTATTAAAACAAAGGTAATTTCTAGATGAATACAATTAATAATAATTTATTTTGCTACGTGATATATTTACACAGGGCCTAAAATTTGAGTTTGAATTCATAACTCACCTCTTAAGCTACTTAAAGAATTCTTTAGGCTGATTCAGTTTTCTGCAGTACCAGGTACGTGCTTCACTACCTCAGTTTTATTAGTTATCATATTCTTTTTATTTAAAAGCAATATCTTCTGTTTTTAAATAACAAGATGATAATGAATTAATTGATTCTTTTTTCTTTCATTATTTTATTCATTTACAAACAATTTTGTACATATGATATGTACCAGGCAATATTCATGAATATGCTAGGGATATATGCCTCATATGGAAACATACATACCCACTCATCAAAACAAAGAACAAAAAATTAATATACAAATAAATAATCATATATATAAATAAGAAATCTTCAGATAGTTATAAATGGCAAAGAGGGAAAAATGATATAATTTGAAAGATAGTGGCTGGAGGGGATGTCAACAGTAGTTACAGTGACTAGAAATGCTGCATGGAAGGTGATTACATCGAATCAGCATGAAAATATCTGGCAGAACACTTGAGACCAACACTGTCCAATGGGACATTCAGCAAGGATGAAAATGTTCAAAATATGTGCTGTCTAATATGGAAGCCATTAGTCACATGTACCATTTGGCATTAGTAGTGTGGCTATTTGGCTGAGAAAATAAATTTTAATTGTCTTTACTTAATTTAAAATCAAATTGTCACATGTGGCTAGTGACTACTCTATTGTAAAAACATGGCTGTGGTTCCTCAGGTGAGAATTGGTTTGCCAAATTTGAGCAAGAGAAGAAAGGTCAATGTTGTAGTATATAGTAAGCATGTTTCTAAACACAGGTTTGGAAAAAGCAGGAAAAACATCTGGTAGAGCATTGTAAGCTGTGTTGAAGTCCGCTTTTATTCTAATTGAGATAGCCATAGATGTTTTAAGAATTAATTTTTTTTTGAGGTGTAAGATATAATAGAGTTAACCTCTGTCTCTTTTAACAATCAGTGTTCATTTTCAAGAAAGTAAAACCACTGACTATTTTAAGCAGAAAGAATGGACTATATACAGTGGCAGATTTACCATGAGGCTAAGTAAGTTTTAGAAGCCCTCATTTGTACAGATTTTAAGACTCTGGGAGAGGGCTTTACATTACATTCTCTTGGTCAACTGTCTTTAAAATTTTTCCAAATAAAGATATTTAATATATATGTTAACTTCCCCCCGCATTAAACATGGAGATTTACCTATGGAAAAGCTGAATTCAAGACGCATTGAATTTACCTTTAGTGGGATATATTTATGTGGTTCACTTACAAGTTAAGTTACTACTAACTCTTCCAGTTTAGGTATGGCTTCTAGGAATAGTCCTATCATCACCCTATGAAAGTGCAGGGTCAGTATTTATATCAAGATATGAAGGTACTCTGGTACTCGTGCAGGGTCAGTATTTATATCAAGATATGAACAGGTACTCTGGCTTCTATCACTAGAAAAAGGTCAGTAACAGGCTTAAACAGTGGTTGAAATGTAGAGAGACAGAAGTCTTTCAGTCTTTCAGTCATTGTGTGTGAAAGTATAATTGGTATTTGTTTCTCATCAATTTGTCAACAAAACAGAAGTTCTTTCTGTCAGAAATATACTTGATAATGCAGCATATAAAATTATAAATATTATGTGTGTGCGTTTGTATAAGTGAGATTATATATACACACATAAATTATTTTCTAATGGAAATTGTTCAAAATAGAATTTATAAGAATTTCAGAATTCCTGTTTGTGGGGACACAAAACTATGGCAGTGATACAGTGGACATATCTTTATGAGAAATTATGTTGCATGCATACAGCTATCAAAAATAAAATAATATTCAAATAGCCATGCTAGAAATGAGGCAGAAGTGAATTGTCTTTATTATTGCTATAGAAATATTACAAAGTTATTGTCACAAGAAGAAGTGATCAAAGTGTGTCCTTCCAAAAATAAAGACAATGTATATGTGTATTAAGTACTTAAATTTTCTTAAAAGTTAATTTATTTTTTCTATACTTGGTGATGACCATTGTATTTGTCAGCTATTAAAGTTTATAATTTGTGTTTTTTTCTTATTCTAAGTAATTTACTTTCATACCTAATTTGCACATATAATTTTGTATTTTGCTTAATAAGAATCTCCCAAATTGTATATATTTTAGTTCCCATGAAACCTATATCCACCCATGAATAAAAAGAATATGTTATTTCAATATACTTAGGACTGAAAATGCAGTCTATGTAGTCTTGGCTTTCAAGGAAAGACTCCCAGAAAAAGCCCCAGGAATGACCAAAATAAAAGGTAGTCAGTACATTTGCTACAGTTCAGTGTGTACATAATCAGGAAGCGTCCCTTGTGACTGTCACCTTCAATGACACCCCGTCAAGGCTGCAACCTAGGGATCAGGAAGCTGCTGCTCCCACCCCTGCAACTGCCTCTTCAGACTCATAATACCTGTTACCTGACCCTGGAACACTGCTGCAGAAAAACCCATGTCTCCATGGTCAGGTGGATGGTAGGAAAGAGCTGAGACAGCACGGGGATGACCTCTGCCTCAGCTCTGCTTTTCAAATAATCCATCTCTTTACCAGAACCTAATTCCCATGGAGAGTAGTCTGCAAGACAATCTGGGAAATGTTATTTTTAGCTTTTCATCCTCCTGGTATAGAAAAACACACTATAGAAATTCACACTCATGGTCAGTCTGAGATTCGCCTACCTATTAAATATTTTCACTTAATTTTGTTGAAAGGTCATCATTTCTGAAGGAGGCCTATTGTATTAGTTTGCTTGGGCTGCCATAACAAAACAGCAAAGGTTGGGTGGCTTAAACAACAGAAATTTGTTTTCTCATAGTTCTTGAGCAAGAAATCCAAGATCAAGATGCCAAAATATTTGGTTTCTAGTTAAAGCCACTTTCGGATTGCCGACAGCTGCCTTCTCGCGGTGACTTCATGTTGCTTTTCCTCTGGGTGGGCATGGCGAGAGAGGGAGAGAGGTAGATCTGGTCTCTCTCCCTTTTCCTTATGAACACAAGTCTGATGGGATTAGGGTCCCACCTTTATGACCTCACTTAACCCTTATTACCTCCTTTTATTTGGTCTTATCTCCAAATATAGTCACACTGTGGGTAAGGGCTTCAATATATGAATCTTGGGGGGATGCAATTCAGTCTGTAATGCCTATGTTTGTTTAATACCAAATTTTGGGGGAGAAATAATGTAGGCTCCCACATATATTGCTTTAGTTCTCAACAAAGGAAAAACATTGAATATTTGTATTTCTTTTATTTTTATTTTCTATATTGAAAATTCAATAGAAGTGAAGATTAGGGAGATGAAGAGAGGTAGTTTTATATGTACTGAAAACTATTTTTCTTTCTTTTAGTAATTAGTAAGTGATCACACACTCACACACACACACACACACACACACCCTAATTCTCTAGCAGGAGTTCCTTCAAAGATCAGATGACACACAATGCTTTCTTTCTCTTTAAGATACTCATATTAAATTTACCATGAAGTGCACTGGCATTCTGCATTCCTAAATTCACCTGGAGGGTTGAACTATCTGCCTATCAACTGCATCAAAATTTCCCTCTACTCGTAGCCATCTCAGGAGGGTCTGTGTTTGATAGGTGATTCCAATAACCTGTGGCAAATGAGAAATGATATAATGCCAGGGAAAATAGAACTGTTTACTACCATCTTAGAGATTTCCTTTTCCATATTTGTTGTGACAATCAGAAATTAGTTGGGCTATGACCTCAACCTCTTCAACTGGCATGACCGTCCTTCCGCGGAGATTTCAGTGGTAATAACTTGCTTTACTCTATATTTTATACATGCTGAATGGAGACTGGGTTTAAATGAGCTGGGTTTAGGCCCTGGTGTGTCCATGTGTTAGACACTGGAGTTCTTCCAAAAGTGTAACGTAAGTGAGAGTTTGCCTTATTTCCACAAATTGTCTTACAGGTTTCCTTAACTGTAGCCTCAGCCTCTCAGATAATTAGGTTATTTGTGATTCTGCTGAGGAGGTATCAATTCTTGAGTTATTTTTTCATGTACAAAAAAATGCTGAACATCTGATCTTCATCTGAATCTTGTTTTATCTTTATCTTTAAAAAAAGAAAAAAAAAAAAACAGTACATAAAAAGACTCTAACCTGCGGATCTCACCATATACTGTTTAGTTTTAGTTGTTTAAAATGGATTACAATCTTCCTCTCTTTTATTCCTTCTATCATTTCAATGTGAATTTGCAAAAGGAGAAGAAATAAGTATGTGTTTGAATTGCCATTTTGAACCACAATCATAAACATCATGCATAATCACCACATAGGACATATTTTGAGAGCTGGCTTATGGGATTAATATGTATACCAAGTATGACAAATTTTAGCAAAAAGTGTTACCCAACTAATGACAAAGTTAAAGTAGAAACCAAAGACGACCACAGCAAAAATGGAGGATGAACCAATCACAGGGCTCACTTGAAGGGAAAGTGTTTGTAGAAGGGGAAGGCATTCCTGAATCATGCATAATGTTAACTATTAGTGGCTTTATTATACATTCTGGGCTTCCCTATTAGTGTACTATTTACAGGTGTGATATAATTTAGCAATCTTAGACAGAATCTCCTGTATATCATAGATATCATGATAAGGGAATTTTGACAATAGGACTGGGAAAGATTTAACTTGTAATCAAGAGAGAGAAATGTGATATATGCATTGACATAAATGTCCTGAGAACCATGAACACCTTATATTTTTTGGTGCAATTTGCTTTCTTGTCCATGTGGGCATTACAGTAAATAAAGCTGGGCTAACATACGTTTTCCGACAATCCCAGGGAGACCTCATAGAAAAAGGAGTCCGTAAGTCAGAGGAGAGTTTTCCTCCCACTTCTCTGAGTTACATTCGTTAGTAATATTTTACCTCAAATTTAAAAGTTTATTGTGTTTTCTTAATAAAATAATCTTCACTTCCTTAAGGAATGTATTTTTTAATACTGAAAAAATATAATTTTTCTTCCCTCAGATAAGGAAGATTATAATGTTTACTCTCTTGAAAACACTCAAATTATTGAAAAGAAATCTCTATCCATATCAGATATAGAAGCAAGGTGGACCCCTTCAAAAATAAGGGATATTCAGAGCTATCTTTATATTTTTTGCCAGATATGGATAGAGTTTAAATTGGGAGATAATAAAGCATGTTACTAAAATTATAGGTTTTTTTTTTTAATTTTAAAGAGTAATTATGTATGTCTGGATTGAAGTGACCCAAATTTTAATTTTTATTAGTATCACTAGAGGGCTATGACTCCTTCACTTTTCCTAAAATATTAAATTAGTGATCAAGTTGTATCAATTATAATTTTAGAATCACTTCCCTATTCTTTATTTTTCCACTTTACTACGTTATCTTTGCATTTCTGAATGTTTATTCAGCATTTTTTAAAAAGGCATTTTATTATTCCTGTACAGGCTAAATTCCTTTACAGGATAGCATCCATTCTTCTTTAAAACCATTCTTCTTCAAAAACCATTCTCTTTCCATCTTGCAATTCATTTTTCACACTTATGATATGTCAGTATTCCTAAAATGCACCTTCTATCATGTCATGACCCCGTTCAAAAATGTTATTTCCTACTGCCTACAGGATACATTGCACTCTTAGCCTGACATTCAAGGCTTTCAAAAATAAAGACTAAGTTATCTTTTCAGAGCCCTTAGACTCTAAAATATGCTATCCACTTAGGCTAATGTGTTTCAACCACTTCTGCCGAACAGACTTTTCAGTTTTCCTGCTTTAACACATGCACCGTGGTCTCCACTCTCCTCTCAACCAGTGTAAACCTGAACCCCATTTCAGGAGCCAACTCACATTCCTCTCCTGACACATGGTGTAGTACTCCCTCCCTTCTCCGATAGTCTATAGTAATTAATTTCCATAAATTCTGATAGTATGCTGAATTGAGTTATCTGTTCCATTGCTATGTTCAATAACCTTCAAAATATCTTATTTTAAAAATCATCTTATATTTATGTCTCATCCCTCCAACACCTGCAGTAAATACCTTACAGGTGCTCAGGTATTCTAAAATACCTATTTGGCTGCAATACATTCGAAGGCATGGTGGTTAGGAAACTATTTTACTACAGAGAATCAAATTCATACATCCATACTACAAAGCATGTAAAATGAGGCACCTACAGGATTATATACTTTATAGCAATCAGTGTTTTTCCAGTTTATGAGATATCTTCAATAGTGCTCTATCATCTTGTCAAATAATCAGGATTAAGTTTATCAGGGGCTTAAATTCAATCTCTGATTGTCAAAGGACTAGTTTTCTGTCCCTAATTTCAGGCCAGTTGTCTATCCTGATGAAGCAAAATTGTTTCTTTCCAGTAAGGAATATTGGAATATTTCTTCCAGTGAGGAAACTGAATTTTTCATTGCTTCCAGGTCCTGTACTCCTGCCTCAAGTAGCTTGGAATCCTATGCCAAAGTCTGCAATACTCTGTTCTTCTACTTCCCTACTTCTATAGAATGCAGGCCCACAGGTCATGGCTCAGGGGAAGACAGACAGACTGTGAATATGGCTGGAACTCATTCTTAATCAGACACCTTTATTAACCACAGCCATTGTTACCTTCCCAGTCCCTAAATAACCAGAAGAAAAGCCCTTGCAAACTTATGCTATTATTGATTTTCTTATTATTTGAAGATTTTTGTCATAAATCCTTAGCTTTGGTGAGCTGGGCTGCATCACGCGAAGGATATTTTATGCTTCAAACAGAAGCAGTTCTTCTTTCCCTAGCATACACCTAAAAAGAGTAAACTAGAATTTACCCCCTAAGTCCTGGAGTCGAGTTACTTTAAATGGTCTACCCAAAGACTTGGATTTTTCATTCCGGCTTCTCCTCCCTTACTGGTCTCCAGCCTTGTGAGACTAAGAAATAGGGACTAAGAAATCAGGGATAGACAATTCTTACCAAAAATTGGCTTTTAGCTGCCCACCTAGACATAGTGAAAATTGTCCTCAAGCACCAGGACCCAAATAATGTCCTTAAACTAGTTCCAACCTTACTTTTATCTTTTATAATGTCTAGTTACTTAGAGTTCTGAGATTGTCCCCAGCATTTTAATAAAATTAATTGGATATTATTGAATATCCACTATACAGCACACCTAAGATAAATTTGTGAGGACACAAAAGTAAAAAATACTGGTCTATTCCATACTCTAAAAATAGAAGGGAAAACGTATAAAACAACATCTATCATAGAATTTTTTGCATTATCTACTATTGCTGTCAATAAAATACTATGGTAATAAGAAATATAAAAGCCCAGAATGGATGAGTTGATTTTCTCGTAGTAGAGGGATATTTGCTACCATCATCATCATTATTAAATAATAACAATAATAATAAAGGTTATATCAATGAAAAATAATTCCAGGGAATAAAATTGAGGAATTCTTTTTTTAGGTAGCACTGGGAAACAATGAAGTAGAAACTCCAGGAAGAAAAGAAACAGAAAATGGAGTAGTAAAATATAAAAGAAATAATAGGAAAAATCATCCCAAATAGAAGAAAGATATAAATGGCTTAATGTCAAGATCACAACAAACAAAAAAAATTCATATAATTCACATCTTGGCACATGATTGAATTTTAGAGCACCAAGAATATTAAAAATATACTTTAAAGATCTCTATACAAATAAAAAGATCTTTAAGTGGATGAGAATTAAATTCATTTCTGTTCAATTGAAAATAGTCTCAGAATCCCGAGAAAAAAAATTTATTCCAGAATTTGACACTTGTTCAAAGCTATCATTCAGATTTGCAACTGTCATGAATGGATGCTAAAACCATTTGTTTTGTAATGGAGTGATGAGGCTGATTAACACTACACCTACAAATTGATCTTGGTTTCACTAAACGCATGTCACCAGACATATTTTTCGTGATGTGATGTAATAGAAAGTGTATAAATCAGTTTACAGGAAATAAAAGAGAGCAGCATTTTAAATGATACGTAAAAGAATGTAAAACTTTCCCAAGGACAAGCCATCCTGTTCCTTTAGCAAATAAATAGAACAAAAAAGGAAGAAAGGAGGATGATTAGATAATAGAAAGACTTAAGCAACAGAAACCCAAAGGCAATGTTTTGATCATGTTTGTATTTTAATTCTAAAAAGCACGTGTCAAAGGACACTTTTAAGACAATTTGGAAAAATTGAATATAAACTGCATAAAACATGATATTGAGTAGTCGTTAATTTTATTAGATGTGGTAATGTCCAGGTGATTTTACATATATAAAAAAATTCTTGTCAGAGTGGCTTAATGATAGCTGAAATGACATGATGTCCAGGATTTACATTAAAATACTCCAGGCAATTAAAAAGCAGAAATTTGTGTGGAGGATGTGGTAGGATTGGTGAGAGATTAATAAATGAAACAGGGTTACTAAAATATTGATAATTATTGAAATTGGGTGTTCAGCATATAGTCTTTCTATATATGTTTTTAAAATTCCATAATATATATTTCATATATCTTTTATATATCATATACATGATACATAGATAGATAGAGATATTTTCAAATAAAAGAACATAAACAATCCTTAGCAACTACAATAATTTTCAGATATTCAAGGAATTGTTGAAGTTTTACCACCCGTGGAACTTCTCTGAAGTAATATTTGAACAAAATTAAGCTTTGTAGTTAAAAAAAGTAGAACAAGGTAAGTTAGATAAAATAAAAGAAAAAATGTCATCCATGATTTTTAAATTTTTGGAGGGATGACAATTAGGGTTAGAGAAATACTGAATTAAAATGTGAATGTGATGATCAAAGAAATAAAAATATAATGCACAAGTTTCAAATGAATAGAAGTGTTCTTCAAATAGACTATAAAATAAAATAGAAATAAATGGAATAACAGAGAAAAAAAAATTTAACTGAATTGATCCTGATGGCAAACAGAGGAAACAATGTAAAACTTTAAATTATGATATGGAAACACAAAAATAAGAAAGCAGAAATGAGTATGCATATTTCACAAATCACAATAAAGACCAATAGGATGAGTTCACCAATTAAAAACAGAGAGTGTCCAATTGAAAAAAGAAAAAAAAAAACACAACCAATTTACAATATGCAGACCAAAAAAGAAACAACACAGATAATTTACAAATAATAATAGAAGAAAAACACACCGGAGCAACTCCCCAGTACCTACCAATTTTGGATAAGGGACACATAACTTGGAGCCATTTTAACTTAAAAAAAATAACTAATCTATTTTGTATTATGTGTGCTTTGAGAGGTAATAGCGTTGTTCAGTCATAACCCATCTGCATTTTTTTTCTTTCTCTGGTTCACTAAAAATTTAATTCTATGCATTTTGCTTAGGAGGGAGAAGCCACCACCAACTGTGCTTAGTCTGCCGTCTTGGAGTAGAAGTTCTTGAGTCCTTTATGAAGGTCATCTTATTTAATCCAAATAGCATTTTGAAGTATATATTAATATTACTTTCCAAATTTCCAGCACCTCTATTCTCTTCTCCTCCCATGCCCTCCCTTGCCCTCTATGTTTCTCCTCCTCCTCCTCCTCCTTCTGTTCCTTCTCTCCTCACTTCTTCTCCCCCTCCCTCTCTCATATTATAATTTTTAATTAAATTTTAAATGTTTCTCTCTTAATTTTAATTTTCAAAATTATTCAAAATCTTCTCTTTTCTCCCCTCTCCCTCTTTCTAATTTCTTATCATCACCAGATATCTACAAAATAGTTATCATTACCCCAATCTGTAGAAAAAACCCATAAACACAGCAGCCCAATAGTTTGACCAAAATCACATGGCTCTGTTTATTTTACAATACAGTCTGCCTCACGGGCTTCCTCTCCTCCCTCTTATGATGTTCTTTTGGGAAGGGGTTCTGCAATAACACTATAAAGGCAATCATTTCTCAAGTTGAACAAATCTTTCCTTTTCATTTGACATGTAAATCCAAGCTGGCAAATTGTGGCCCATAAAAAATGCTGCTCAACTTCTTTGAAATCGTAGAGAGCTTTTCCATATGTAAGGAAATCCAACAGCCTTCTCCTTGTTACTACTAACATTTTCTGTAAAAAACACTTCTTTAAAAGTAATAACAGGCAGTGCGTCCTAGAGTACAAAATTACACAGCACACTTCTTTCATATCTATTCCTTTTTCAAGGTGTTTTTTAGGAAATCATGAGATTGAGCATGAGCCTTAAGCATATTTTGGTTCAAGTTCTGTGTCTTTATAAAACATTATTTAAATGATCTTTCCCTTTTTACTCCTTGACTTCTCCTTTAATCTTTTAGTTTAAATGTCAGTTGGTCGTTATATGTTTTTAATATACACAAAGCCTGCTTCTTTCTCTGTAACCTACAAGAAATTTAAAATGTCATAAGTCATCCCCTAAGAAAGGCCCTCAATTTTTCAAATTCTTCTATAACTAACATTACCCAATGTTTAAAAATTAATATGCACATATGTCTTATTGCTTTAATAATAATAGTAATATTTATTAGGAACTTATTTTACATAAGACCCTTTGCTAAACACTTTACATATATTAATCAAATTTAATCTTCATGCTAATCCTGGTGATTATATTATCCTCCTCTTAAAAATGAGGAAATTGAGCAGACGGGTAACTAAGTTGCCTGAGGTTACCTTGTCATAACATAGAAGAGGCAGGCTTTGAATCTTGGCAGTCAGAATCAGATTATACTATATCTTAAGATTTACATTATCTTATTAAAATAAATCAGACCACTTAGTATATATCATTACCTTCCGATGTTATAATTACTCTTACAGTTAATTTAAGTATGATTTTTGGAGATATTTTTACATATAAAGAAAAACAATCATGCAAGTGTGTTTAAAAATTTGAATTAAAAGATATTCCCCAGACTAATGCTGTTTGGAATAAGTTTGTTAATGCTTTAGTTAAAAATTCTAATTATAAAACTGAAGCATCTAATATTAAGGTGAACAAACTAGAAAATAAAAAGCAATTACTTTGAAAAATTAAATATATAGAATGAACAGCATAGAAATTTTTTGCATCAAGACAAGAGGAAGATGGATTCCTATGATATGCCACAGAATCAAAACAAATGATTTCAGTTTGTTTGTTTTTATTGCTTAAAGTGAAAAATTCTGTCTTTTTTTGAGAGTTCAAATTAGAATTTAGTTATAAAGTATAAGAAAGCAGGATTCAGTTGCAGTGTAATTTACTGCGTTTTTTTTTTCCTGAAGAATGATTTTTTTCTTTATGTCAAACATCCAAGAAACTAGCAAAACTAAGTATTATAATATGAAGTCAAGGAGAGTAATATCCTTGATTAACCTGGAAATAAATTCTTACCTTAGAAATACATATCTGTAAGTGTTAATTCAATACTTGAAAAAAATGTTCAATAAAGGAAGTAATAAAGAATTATGAAATCAAAATCTCCTTTTAATATGTGGAATTTAAACACTAATTTGGCATTTTGAAATGAGCTAAAATAAATGATCCATTTTAATTCCACAACAAAAAGATATAACAAATAAAAAATTTGTTGACAGGTCAAAAGACTGCATTTGCCATTTGTACTAAATAGAAAAACTAATATTGATCATTTTCTAGGAAGACAATGGAAACATAATATTATTTTAGTGTTCTCCCTGCTTTTATGAATAATCAATGCATGACTAAGTTTGCACAGTTTCACAATTTAGGGGGGATATTAAGTTTCATAACACAAAATTAGAAAATTATGTGGCTATATTTTTATCATTTCAGAGTCATTTTTAATATCAGAGGTTAATTAAATTTGCTGTTCCAAACCATTAAGTATTATATCAATAATGTTCTTGGAAGTCAATCTTTTTTGGTTCCCAGAAGCATAATTTTGAAAGCCTAAAGCATGGAAAAAAGACAATAATCTTTGTCAAAAGCAGAGAGCATATTTGTTACTGGCATCTATATATTTGTACTTCAAAACTTTACAAAGAGAGGGCAAACCACGTCTATAGACCATAGAAATTAACCTCCAATGAATTATTGTCACCTCACCAAAGAAACAACTCTTCATTCAGGAGTAGTGCTTGATACAATTACTATAGTGAGGAATAAAATAGATAATGAATCTTCTCTGGTTTTTTATGCTAAATCTATATGAAATATCTGCATAAATATACAAAATGTAATTCATCACCTAAATTATTTGACTCCATAATATCAAATATATTGGTGTTCATAATCTTAGAAGAATTGAGAGTAAAACATTACTAATTTAAAATGAGATTGAGTCAGTATGAGCACTAAATTGGGAAAGTACTAGTTTTGGTCTTTCTAAATGCATGATAATATTGCTTGTTTGCTCCTTGTTTTTGTTCATTGTTCCTTAAATATATTAAAATATTTTAAGGCATATTATTGCATTTTTACTTTACATTCCCTAACAATAAGGTAAATGGATATACATAATTTATTTAATTTAGTATCCACTTTTACTGTATGGCTGTATGTGGCCATAATAAATTAACCATAACAAATTCATTAACAGCAATGTTTTTATCCAGGTACATAAATAAAGTCAAAGTTCTTTGATAAACAGAGATTTTAGAAAAGAGAATAAAGGTAATGACTTCTAAACAGAATAGCAACTAGGAACCTAGGATCATGGATGGCATCTTTGTCAATAACAGTATTTTCTTTACCAAACCAGGAAGAATTCCTATTATTTAGCCTTACCAGTTCATTAGAAACATATTCTGAATTCAAAGGAGAATATTTTTTAATAGCTTTATTGAGATAGAATTCATATACTATGGATGCACATATTTAAAGTGTACAATTCAATGGTTTTTAGTACATTCACAGATACATACAACCATTATCACCGTCAGTTTTAGGATATTTTCATCACTTCAAAAAGAAACCCCTTACCTTTTACCAGTCACCCTTCTGAACCCTTAATACCCCCTAAGCAATACCTTAAGCAGCCACAAAATTACATTCTGTCTCTATAGAATTCCCTCATTGAAACCTTGTTATGAATGAAATCGTATAGTGTGCCATCTTTTGTGACTGACTTCTTTCACTTTGCATAATGTTTTCAAGGTTTATCCATGTAGAATATATTCAGTACTTCATTCCTTTTTTTAAAACTTTTTATTTTATATTGGAGTATAGTTGATTAACAATGTTGTGATAGTTTCAAGTGTACAGCAAAGTGATTCAGTTATACATATACATTTATCTATTCTTTTTCAAATTCTTTTCCCATTTAAGTTGTTACACAATATTGAACAGAGTTCCATGTGTTATACAGTAAGTCCTTGTTGGTTATCCATTTTAAATATAGCAGTGTGTACATGTCAACCCCACACTCCCTAACTATCCCTTCCCGCCACGCGTCCCCCCTGGTAACCATAGTTTGTTCTTTACGTCTGTGAGTCTGTTTCTGTTTTGTAAATAAGTTCATTTGTATCATTTCTTTTTAGATTCCACATATAAGTGATATCATGTGATATTTCTCTTTCTCTGTCTGACTTACTTCACTCAGTATGACAATCTCTTAGACCCATCCATGTTGCTACAAATGGCGTTATTTCCTTCTTTTTAATGGCCGAGTAATATTCCATTGTATATGCGTACTGCATCATCTTTATCCATTCCTCTGTCGATGGACATTGAGGTTGCTTTCATGTCTTGGGTATTGTAAACAGTGCTGCAATGAACGTTGGGGTGTGTGTATCCTTTCAGACCTTTTTAATGGCCGAGTAATATTCCATTGTATATATGTATTGCATCATCTTTATCCATTCCTCTGTCGATGGACATTTAGGTTGCTTTCATGTCTTGGGTATTGTAAACAGTGTCGCAGTGAACATCGGGGTGTGTGTATCCTTTCAGACCATGTTTTTCTCTAGTTATATGCCCAGGAGTGGGATTGCAGGATCATATGGTAGCTCTATTTTTAGTTTTTTAAGGAACCTCCATACTGTTCTCCATAGTGGTTGGACCAATTTACATTCCCACCAACAGTGTAGGAGGGTTCCCTTCTCTCCACACCCTCTACAGCATTTGTTGTTTGTGGATTTTTTGATGATAGCCATTTTGACTGCTGTAAGGTAATATCTCATTGTAGTTTTGATTTGCATTTCCCTAATAATTAGTGATGTTGAACATATTTTCATATGCTTCTTGGTCATCTGTATGTCTTCCTTGGAGAAGTGTCTATTTAGGTCTTCTGCCCATTTTTTGATTAGGTTGTTTGTTTTGATGATATTAAGCTGCATGTGCTGTTTATAAATTTTGGAGACTAATCCCTTGTTGGTCACATCATTTGCAAATATTTTCTCCCATTTTGTGGGTTATCTTTTTGTTTTGTTTGCTGTGTAAAAGCGTTTTAATTTAACTAGGTCCCAGTTGTTTATTTTTGTTTTTGTTTCCATTACTCCAGGAGACGGATCAAAAAAGATATTGCTGTGATTTTTGTCAGAGTGTTCCGCCTATGTTCTCCTCTAAGAGCTTTATAGTGTCCGGTCTCACATTTAGGTCTTTAATCCATTTTGAGTTTATTTTCATGTAAGGTGTTAAAGAGTTTCTGTTTCCCCCAGTTCTGTGGAAGTCCTGCAATCAAATCCTGCTGTCCCTCAAAACCAAACTCTCTGGGGACTCCTCCTCCCGTTGCCAGACCCCCAGACTGGGAAGCCTGACGTGGGGTTCAGAACTTTCACTCCAGTGGGAGAACTTTTGTTGTACAATTGTTCTCCAGTCTGTGGGTTGCCCACCCAGCAGGTATGGGACTTGATTCTATTGTGATTGCGCCCCTCCTACCATCTCTCCCTGGCTTCCCCTTTGTCCTTGGATGTAGGGTGTCTCTTTTGGTAGGTTACAGCATTTCTTTGTCGATGGTTGTTCAGAGTTAGTTGTGATTCTGGTGTTCTTGTCCTTCTACTCTGCCATCTTGAGCTAATCCTCCTTCATTCCTTTATATGGCTGAGTAATATACCATTGTATGAATGGACCACATTTGTTTATCCTGTTGATGGATACTGTTGTTTTGTTTATCCTGTTGTTGTTACTCTGTTCATGGACATTGGGTTGTTTCCAAATTTGGGCTATTATGAATAATGCTGCTATAATCATTCATGTCCAAATTTTTGGGTGGACATATGTGTTCATTTCTCTTGGGTATATTCCTAGGGATAGAATTGCTAGATTGTATAACTCTGTGTTTATTCATATTAAGCACTGCCAGACTGTGTTCCAAATTGGCTGTACCATTTTACATTCCCGCTGGAAGTGTACGAGGGTTCCAATATCTCCACATCCTCGCTGACATTTTTTTTTGTTATCTGTTATGTTAGCCATTCCAGTGTGTGTGAAGTAGTGCCTCATGCTTTTGCTATGCATTTCCTTGATACCTAAGACACTGAGCATCTTTTCATGTGCTTATTAGTGATTTGTGTATCTTCCTCAGAGAAATGTCTATTCAGAATATTTTCCCATTTTTTCCAGTTTTATTGAGAAATAATTGACATATATCACTGTATAAGTTTAAGGCTTACAGCATGATGGTCTGATTTACGTATATTGTGAAATGATTACCACAATAGGTTCAGCCAACATCTATCTTCTCATATAGATACAATAAAAAGAGAGAAAAAAAGAAAAAAAGGGAAAAAAAATTCTCCTTATGGTGATAACTCTTAGGATTTACCCTCTTAACAACTTTTCCATATTATCGTACAGCAGCAATAGCTATAGTCGTGTTGTACATTACATTCCTAGTATAAGAATTACTTATAACTGGAAGTTTGTACCTTTTGACCACATTCCTCTAATCCCCCCTCCCCCCACTTCCCACTTTCCTCCTCTGGAACCACAAATCTGATCTCTTTTTCTATGAGCTTGCTTTGTTTGTTTTTAGATTCCACATACAAGTAAGATCATACAGTATTTGTCTTTCTCTGACTTATTTCACTTAGCATATGTCTTCAAAGTCCATCCATGTTGTTGCAAACGGTGATTTCTTCATTTTTTAGGGTTGAATAATATCCCATTATATACATATGTCTAAGTCTGGACTCTCATTTCTGTTTATACATCTATATGTCTATCCTTTGCCAGTGCTACACTGATTTGATATGCAGTAATTTTTAGTAAGATCTATAGTAAGATGCTTTGTACTAAGTTTTGAGAAATTGAGAAGTGTGAGAACTCTGACTTTGTTCTTCTTTTTTCAGGATTGTTTTGGCTATTCTAGGTCTCTTGCAATTTCATGTGAATTTTAGAGTCAGCTTGCTAATTTCTATAAAGAAGGAAGCTGGGATTCCTCATAGGGTTGATGTCAACTCTATAGATCAGCTTGGGGAATATTGCCTTCTTAACAATTTTAAGTTTTCCACTTCCTGAACATGGGATAGTTTTCCATTTATTTAAATATTGAAAAATCTTTTGCAATAATGTTTTATAGTTTTCAGAGCATAACTTTTGCACTTCGTTGGTTAGATTTAGTCATAAGTATTTTATATTTTGATGCTATGTGAATTGAATTGTTTTCTAAATTTCATGTTGGATTGGTCTTTGTGAATGTATAGAAATACAATTGATTTTTGTGTATTGATCTTATATCTTACAATCTTGCTGAACTAATGTATTAGTTTTAATAATTTTTAGAGGATTTCATAGGACTTTCAATTGTCAACCTCAAAAGTAAAATAACCAGTTATTTTACTAGCAAAGTGAGTTTATTTGGGAATAGCAGAGGATTGCTGTTTGGAACAGGCAAGCTATGGTAGTGAAACATGGGCAAGTCCAAAGAGACAAGGAGGTCAGCTTTTAATAAGTTTTTGGAGGAAATTGGGGAGGTTTGTTCTGAATACAAGTTCAGTGGAGAAGAAAGGAGCTCCAGGTTGTGGAGGTTTATTATTGGCTACAAGCAGTGGTTAGTGCATTGCTGCTGGGACAGGGAGGAATCCTCCTTCCTTTTCTTAAAAGCAGGAGATGAAATTCCTATGTGATAAATGTCCTCCCTTGTACCAGAAGAAAAATAACATTCTTTTTTTTCTAATTTTTAAATTTATTTTTTAATTGAAGTATAGTTGATTTATAATGTTATGTTAATATCTGCTGTATAGCAAAGTGATTCAGTTATATCATCATTGATAAGTAGTTGATACTGAGAGAATTTCATACAAAAACTGACCGTGTCAAAATAAGTCTTGCCTTCCTTCTTCCTGCTGGTTATGTAGGCTGCAACAAGCGTTCGGTGAGTGAGAGCTCTCCCTTCAGGGCTTCCTGACTCCATTTTAAATGAGATTTTTTCTTTCTTTATTTTCACACTATATATAAGATCATGTCATCTGTGAAGAGAGATAGTTTTACTTCTTCTTTTCCAATCTGGATGTCTTTTATTTGCTTTTTTTGCCTAATTGCCCAGGCTAGAACTTCCAGTACAATGTTGAATAGAAGTGACAAGAGCAGACATCATTGCTTTCTCTTGATCTTAGGAGGAAAGCATCCAGTCTTCACCATTAAGTATGATGCCAGCTGTGTGGGGTTTTTTTTGTAAATACTCTTTATCGGGTTGAAAAGTTTCCCTTCTATTCCTAGTTTATTGAGTGTATTTATCACGAAAGGCTGTTGGATATTGTCAAATGCTTTTTCTAGATCAATTGAAATGATGATGAGATTTTTGGGTTTCTTTATTCTGTTGATATAAAGTATTATATTACTACATAAATCCCACTTGGTGTAAAAGTTCACTTCATGTAAAATTCCTTTTACATGGGGCTGGATTAGATTTGCTAGTATTTTGTTGAAGATTTTGCAAGAGTCAATAAATATTTCTAATTTTTACCTTTTATTTTTCATTCCTAGTCATCTTCTGACTGAGCAAAAGTGCCCATTATTCTCTTATAATATTAAAATACTCTATTTATTGTCCCTGCCTACATTTTTCTGCATCAGTTCTTTTCTTGCTAAAAAGTAAATCTCATGCATGTGGTTTAAAATAGTTAAATAGCAGTCCAAGACATAGCTTCTCCCAACTCGAATAAAATGCCCATGGCATTTCAGAAATAAGATAAAATTCATGGCAAAAAAAGAAAAAAAAAATGTTCTCACAGAAACCCATCTTGGCTTGGGCAGATATTTCTATTTAGCAGACATAGTGGTAATTTAAATTAAATATATCTTTCAAATATGATGCAAATGCCATTATCATGAAAGATGGTGAAGTTCTGTTTCCAGCACCTCTTGATTACTAGCTCTAATAGACAATGCCTGTGTCAACCTGAAAACTTGACAGCAATCTTTCTATTCTACCAATAATCCTTTTATGGTAGCCAAAATATATTCTTTTATCCTAGTTGGTAACACCTCTTCCAAAAGCATCTGAAAATTATAATTCATGACAAATAATGTCAGTCAGTAAGAAAAAAATCAGTGTCATACTAAGGTTGCAAAGAGTTAAGCCAAATAGTAAATTGCTGATGGCATGGATGACAAACAGAAGGGTTCTAGTTGTAATGTATGGTTCTAGTTCTTATTTCTTAATTTGGTTCAGTTTGTCATATAAAGAAAAAGTAGGTTGTATAATATTAAAATAAACCAGGAAAAATGCACTAGATGAATGAATGTCTGATAGATGATGGAAATCCATGTGTGTGTGCAAACAGACTGTTCCCTGGCTACAGTTATTCAGTTGTTGAGCTGAAATGGCTTATGGTCATATTTTCAAAAATTGCAGAAAAATTAATAATGTTCCTAATGGATAAAGTATTTTCCCCAAAATAAAATATGAAAGGAATATATATAGTATCAGTTAAGAAGAATCACAGAATCAGTAATATAAATGAGTAGCATATTTAATTTTTAGAAATTAAAACCAAACTTGATTATTTTTGAATATTAAAAAAAAGGTTCAACTTCACCAATACAAGTACAAGCAAACATAACTATCAAAATACATCAAACTGGAAAATACATAAAAATTAAATTCTCATTTTCATTGACTGTACTGTGATACATGCACTTATATTGATAAAGAATTTAAATTAAATTATCCATTTTGGAGTGCAAATGAAAAAAAAATTTAAAGAGATATTAAAATATTTAGATATTTAATTTGTGGAATTTGAAAGAGAAAGAGCAAGATGAATAAAATACTAGAAAAAAAGTTACAATAAATGATAAAAATAATTATACCTAGGTGGTTGAATTATGTGTAATTTGATGCTGTTCTTTAAACTTTGTTGTCTAATACTAAATATGTTTTCATTTCTTTTAAGTGAGGATTATGTTGTATTGCTGGCAAAAATAATAAAAGGAAAACCTTATTTAGATAAATCCTTGTGAACTTTTTTTTTGAACATCTTTATTGGAGTATAATTGATTTACAATGTTGTGTTAGTTTCTGCTTTGTAACAAAGTGAATCAGCTGTACATGTACATATATCCCCATATCTCCTCCCTCT
Source organism: Eschrichtius robustus (assembly GCF_028021215.1). Lineage (NCBI taxonomy): Eukaryota > Metazoa > Chordata > Mammalia > Artiodactyla > Eschrichtiidae > Eschrichtius > Eschrichtius robustus. The sequence continues at coordinate 93,148,549 of NC_090826.1, forward strand.
TGCGTCGCCCTCCCACCCTCCCTATCCCACCCCTCTAGGTGGCCACAAATCACCGAGCTGATCTCCCTGTGCTATGTGGCTGCTTCCCACTAGCTACCTGTTTTACATTTGGTAGTGTATATATGTCCAGTGAAAGTCTAAATAAAATTTCCTTCACTGATCCTCCAAGAAAGGGTAAATATTAGTCTGATGTTACACTTCTCTGTAGCCCTAAATGCAAAAGAAATGTCAACAGAACTCTGGAAATGCAAAGTTAATGACAAAAAAATAGTTTAACCTAGTGAAGGTACTGTTTGTGTATATGAGAGATGATTTTACCTAGAAGTTAAGTTTGTGGGTAAAAGGAATCAGAATATGCCACTCCAAGATATGTCATTTGGCTTAAGGATTATTTTGAGCTGAAGGCAATTGAGAAACAGCAGATACCTTTTCCCTTTTCTGCCTACAGGCAGGGTATAAATTTCCCTTTATGAAGATGTTCCCCCTCTCCTCTCCCATACCTGGAGGAGAAAAACAAAAAAACAAAAAAAACTTAGCACTGGAGATAAAAAGTCAGCACTAAGTTGGGTCTGCACAAACAAACCTTAATAACATAACCCGTATCTTCCATTAGTTTCCCCCATATATTTACCTCCCTACAATTTACCACCCCTGGAAGCCCAAACCCTTTTTCCTTTGTCTTGTCACTTCACAAATTCATTGTCCTTTGTTAAGATGGTATATAAGCCCTATATTCTAGCCAACCCTTTCAGTTATTCATCACTTAGTTCCTGCAGGGGTATGCATGTTGAATGTGTAAATAAAAATAAACTCTGCTTTTCCTCCTTTTTTCTTGTCTTTTGATTCATGAACCCCAGTCACCAAACCTAAGAGTCAAGGAAGAGATTTTTTTTTTCTCTCCTACATAGGTTTTGACTCAGACCAGACCTGTATTCAAATTCCAAACCTACCTCTTATTGGCAGTGTGACCTTGGGAAAGTTACATAATCTGTTTACATTCAGTCCCTATCTGAAAATCAATATTATAATAATACCTCAAAGCATTGTTGATAGGATTAATAGAGATAATGTTTTCAGCACAGTACTTATTACATAAGTAGGTATTTAATTTTAACATTTATTATTTTGTTTAAAAGCAATAGAAAACCATTCTTCTGTATTAATGACTTGTCCTTTAACAAAAATTGAAGTTGTCCTCAAGCAGGTTGAAAAGTTAATGTTAGATCCTAAGAGTGAGAAAATTGCATTATATAACAGCAGTATTACTACTTGAAACCAATTTTTAGGTCATTGAAATTAATAATTAATTACCTTTTGAAAAAATGGTTATAATATCTGAAGTAGAAAATGTTCTTGTAAGATGTTTCAAATATTCAAAAACAATATTGCAGACATCATTAGGTTGCTTAGAAAACATCAGTTTCACCTTTTCACTTCTTAAATGACTTAGTATACATAGTCACATCTAAAGAAGAATCTTGATTAGTTCAAGTCAATCCATAGATGTTTCATTTTCTCATCAACTGTTATTGAATCAGGAGCAGGCAGGTGACATAATCTGGCTCAATTAGAGGAAAAGGAAGGTTTTTCATTTCAAGTTTGGGAAAGTGGTTTCCCCCATCTCCCTATAAGGTGAATAAGGAAGCATCCAACCCCGGGAGTTAACTGCTCCCAGTTGCCAATATTGAGGATTCAGAGCAGAGATGAAACAAACATTTTTCCTTGATATCATCAAGCTGCTATTGTACATGGAGTTTAAAACACCTCTTGACTTCCTGGTATGTGAGATGCTCCTTGTTTAAGCCAGTTTGAGGAGAGGTTTTCTCTTAAACGTATATGTAATGATAAATATTTTATAACAGAAAATGGTTCTTAAAACTCAGATAAGTTATTAAACATTTTGTGGAAAAAAATACATTCAGGGACTTCTCTGGTGGTCCAGTGGTTAAGACTTCGCCTTCCAATGCAGGGGGTGCAGGTTCAATCCCTGGTCAGAGAGATAGGATCCCACATGCCTCGCAGCCAAAACACCAAAACATAAAACAGAAGAAATATTGTAACAAATTCAATAAAGACTTTAAAAATGATCCACATCAAAAAAATCTTTAAAAAAATACATTCAGTAGAAAGCATTGCTCATATTTGATTAATAAAACTCAGAATATTTTAAAAATTGTTATCTTTATAGAAAAATTAACACCAGATTTATAGATTATTTCAAATTTTAAAGGAACAAATATTATCCATGTTACATAGACTCACCTAAAATATAGTCAAAGAAGGATAATTTCCCAAATGATTTGTCAAAATATCAGTACCCTAAAGCACACACCTGTCCAATATAGTTAGTTACCCCAAATCTGGTCTAGCCTCATTTATGAATAAAAGGCTAAGATGATCCAAATAAGATGATAATATACTGAATACTGAATCATATTAAAAGTGAGCAAGTAGAGTATATTCTAGATATGAAAATATGGTTGAGTAATATCTTCAGCCTCTAAGGGGAGCTCAGGCACCTTTCCAACCTCATCCCAGCTATAAGCATAAGAAATAGGAGGACAATAATGAGACTAATAAAATACAGGGTTGTGGTTTTAGATGATGGTGCTAGGACAAAAAAACCAAAACACATTTTGGGTCACTTTTGAAAAATATAGCTTCTCAAGCCCTGCCTGTGAAAATACCAATTCAGTAAGTCTGGCAAAAGGACAAGTTATGTGCATCTTTAATAAGCAAACTAGGAAATTCTGATGAAGATTCACTGTGTTAGATAAATTGTTGGTTAGATGACAAAAGAGACAAAAATCTCTAAAAAGTGAACTTTTCCCTTTTTTTTTTTTTCTCTTTCTCTGGCAGTGGGGTAGAATTTATTAATAAACAGATGGAAAAATGGTGAGAGTATTATATAGGAAATAAATGGTACTATATAGGAAATAAATGGTACTATCTAGATTTACATTGAGCAACATCTGAATGAAGCTTTCACAGACCCAATTTCATAAAGAAAGAGAGAGGCAGAGACAGAGAGACACAGAGAGGTACTAAAGATGATTCAAATTCTCAACCTGAAATGTCAATAGTTCTTAATGACAGAGGGAACATTATGGTCATTTGGCTAAAAACCCTCACAGTTTGGTGCAGGAAAAAATATTGCTTGAGGTTAGAAGAGATGAATTCAGAAATTCTGGTAACAAAAGAATCAGCCTAAAGATAGATTTAGATCTTTCAGTTAAAAGCTGCAAGAGACTGTGTTAGGTCTACCTATGATAGGGGAGAAAAAATATATCAAAGTTTTGAAAATTCAACTTGACCTGCTGGAAAGGAAAGAAGAATAGAGAGAAATAAAAATAAAATATTCAGGGAAATAGGGTCAGAGCCACCTAGAGCAGAGAAAGAGTTGCTTGAAAGAAATGTTTCAAGCTGACATTGGTATGCCAAAGGTTATTCAGTGCCAGAATTAAATTAAGATAAAAGGCAAAGTTTTATGGTGGATGACATGGAAAATAATTATTTAATTTTCATTACCTCTCAGGCCCCCAGACTTAGTAAGTAAGGAAAATAGTACTTTTGCTTTGGGAATCTATTGAGTTTCTCTAACAGGGATATGTGGGAACAATTCCCCTGCCAGGATCCTAAACAATTTCATAACAAAGACAGTGTCATACAGGGTATTTGGGGTAGAAAAATACAGAGAGAAAAGTAGGAGATTGACAAAGTGGGAAATGAACAAGCCATGAATCTTAGAGAGCTGTCTGTTACAAATGTTGTTAACCTGCTCATGAAAGAGTATGGATACAGACTCATTCAATTAGGCATTGATGGTGTTTACGCATAGTTGATTGACACTCAGTCCATCATAAAACCCGGATGAAGAGAAAACTACCTGGTGATTGGCAGGTACAGCACTGTAAATTTCCTAATTTTACAGAAGAGTTTGACAGAATGAGGGATGCCCCATTCAGATTCCCCTTCAATGAATGATTCACTGTCCAGCTGTGAGGAATATGGTTACCTCACAGCCTCCAGCTGTTAGCTTCTTCTAATTCACACCAGCATTCAAGCCAAAGTCACATTCTTTTTAGAGTGAGCCTTAGCCAGTGACTGAGCAAGATGGTAAAGCCCAGGCTTAGCCATTTCTGCCAAAGTTGAGACTCCTCTATCTACTAGTATTTGTTTCAGGGTTCTGACATTATTATCCAATGGCTTTTTTTTTTTTTGCCTAATCTTGCTTTCTCCCTTTTATTTCACAGGTATTACTCCCCAGTAAACATATTGAACTCTTAATGCCATCTTAGCATCTGTTTCCCGGAGAACCCAAGGAGGACAAGGGATATCAGATGAAACTAGAATAAAGGTTTGTTGTTATTTTATGTTTTGTTTTAGTGGGAAGTGACATTTTTTGCACTCTTATTCTACTCTACTGCTCCAGAATATAAGAAATACTGTACTAATTAAATGCATTAGAGGAAATTTATCGAACATGCATCTTAGTTTTGGGGTAGTAGACTCTAAGCAACTGTTCCATTTTCCTTTGCAGCCCTTATCTGTATCTGATATTATTTATTTTTATTACCAGTCTATCCCACTAGAAGGTAAAAATCTATGTAGCCTTTTTTAAAAATCACCTCAGTATCCCCAGTGCTTCAACATTACCTATTACATAGTAGACATACAAGCTATGTTTTATAATGAATGAGTGAATGAATGAGTGATTTGGCTGATGAACAGCCTAACCAGATTTCTGTCTCTTACCACAATATAGCAGCAAATCTCAAAAATTTACTGTAATATAAAGGATTAATAAAGCAAGAAATACTTTAAAATGCAGTATTATGTAAATCAATAATATAAATGGACAAGCACAATTACATTAGAAGGCCTAATGTAGTAATCAAATGTTTACATTTCAATTTAGAATCACTATGGTTTTGAAAATTGTTTACTGTGTTGTATTGACAAATATGTTAGCATTGTTGACGTGATATTTAGGAAGAGTAAAATAATTTTGGAAAAATTCCAAACAAAGCAACTCTCAGTCAAGGCAGCATTACTCTTGCAAAGTTCTGCATGTAATAAAACTATGCAAAAATAGTTTGTGTTTATATATGTTGAACAGAGTTAAGTTCTGTGCTCACATAATTTTAAACAGATTTTATATATTTAAAATGTTTTTGTAAATTGTATAACCTATGCAAATGTTAATTGTTTAAAATCAATGTCATGGAGGTATAGTTTACATAGAATAAAATGCATCAATTTTTTTAACTGTCCATTTCATTAGATGTGGACAAATGTGTACACCTGTGTAACTACCACCACAATCAAGATACAGCACGTTTCCATCACTCTAAAGAATTCTCTTGCGCCCCTTCCCTGCCAACCATCCCTCAACCCTAGGGTCCCAGGCAATAATTGATTTGCTGTCTGTCAGTATATATTAGATTTTTATTTTCTAGGGATTCAAATGAATCAAATATAAACATATTAAAAAGTAAAATGAATGTCTTGGAGGCTATCCAAAAATCTCATGGAATACAGGAGAATCCCTCATTCTATAAATCATGATGAACACTGCAGGATATAATATGAAGGAATTAAGATTCAGTACTGGAAATATAACTACCCTAAGTATTATAGACAGCAAGGAATTTAATATAGGGAATTAAGAGTTTACAAAATTATTGGAAAGGTTGAAGAAACAAGTTCTAGCCTGGACCCATTGAAATATTTCCTAGAAAAATCGATAATTTCCTGCTATAACATTCCTATTTCTAAGACTGCCACTGGAGCTATGCTGGCCTAGGTCTGGGAACAACAGCATGGCCACAGCAGACCCCAGGCAAAGAAGACTGGAGTGTGGATACCCAAAGCTGTTATTCAGGAATCAGATCATATGAAGAAGCCAGAGTTACTGTCCTTGTTTCTTAACAAACAGAAAGCTGCTTAACAGAAAATAGTATCGGATGCAGAAAAATGACAACTTCCTTAAACAGCAGCAAATGGCAGTAGCCACAGGAAGATGTCATTCATCTTATGTCTATCTTGTCTACCTTCCAAATCTGTAGCAAGACTATTTCATTGGATTAACCTAAATAAAAATATCCAAACCTATCTGCAAGGAAATCTTTGGATTTAATCCTTCCAACTCCTGCTATACTGGGAGAGGGCCAACAGTGGGAGAGAGAGGTACAGTGAGTGGGAATGGGAATGGATGTTAATTGACAATGGACAATATGCAGCAAATCTAACATCCCTGGCCCTCCCATTAAATGTGAGTTACAGTGGCCCAATCTTATTGTGAAGCCAAGAATGCCCCTGCAAACGTCCAAAATTCCCTCTAGTTAAAGGTACCACCACTGTTGACTACCACTGATTTAGAGTGTTATCTGCTATGGTACTTAAATTTGAGTATAAGATTTGCTTGAATTTTCTTAGTATTATATACATTAGGCTGGTGATATAGTTTGCCTTCTTGATACTCTGAAACAGCAAAAGTGGGGCACATGAAAGACTTGGGTTTGGGAGAAATGAAATTTCCAATGTGCTAAAGAAAGTAAATCATATTGTGATTCATGTTTCAGCTGATGAAAAGGAAATCAGGACCACAACTAGGAATCTCAATGGTTCCTGGCTCAAAATCAGCAAAATAAGGACAACCTTGGGGAGGAAAAATTTTTGTACTTATTTTAGGGACTTTATATTCTCCTAAGAAAAATGAATGGAAGAAAGAGTCTTCAATCTGCTCAGATTTCTTTGGTGGGATAAAGGGAAAGCCAGAAAATTCATACTGTTAGGTCAAAAAGTGTTGACTTATTTAGTCCTTGAATATTAACTAAAACTTAAAATTTTAGCTGATGTACATTAAAGATATGAGTTTTTCTTTCCTTTCTTTTTCCCTATGATAATATTTACAAAAACTTACGTTGGTTGAGTTGCCAGAATCCCAGGGAGAGGAACTGTCACATGAGAAACTAGTGCAGATGGGAAAAGTGAAATTGAGTAAAGAGACAACTTACCCCACTAATATTGCCAAAAGCAGTTGCCAGAATTTTTTTTTTCTATTCTTAAAGATGAATTAAAAGTTTTCTAGCAGTAAATATGCAAAGGGAAGAGTTTTCAAACCAACTGGCTTTGAATTTTGGAAGTTTAATAAAGCCCCACGTGTTCCGCCAATACTAAGGTAAGGTCTCTTTCTTTCATATCTGATGGCCACTCCCCAAATAGCTCTTTGGAGAGCTCTATAATTTCAGACTTACATAATGTAAATATTGTACACTTTAATAATTTGTTTTTAAAATTCCCAATATGTTTAATGTTTAATATTTATGTAATTTATTTTAGGAATTAGTATTAACATGTCTTAAAATTTAAAGGAAGGGCTATTATAAGGATGTCATCTAACCCAGTCTATTTACAGGGAATATATAGGACCGAAAAATTATTAAATGGTTTTTCAAAGACATAGGACATAGTAGTGATAGAATTAAAAGCAGAATCTATCATTTTTCCCTTTGCATTGTAAAGTATTTCACCTACACGACCAGTTGTCCAAATATAAAGACTCAGAACCTTCCAGCTTGTGATACTAGCTTATTAGTTCTGTAAGATTTTTCTAATGGGGGTATATTTATAACTTTTTGGTGAGCACATATAAAGAATAACTTCATATATATACATATATATATACACACTATATTAATTTTTTGGTTTTATAAACATGAAAACATATACATTTAAAATAAAAGTCTTCTGAAGTCCTATCCCTTTATAGCAAAGGTGATAATATAATAATTATTTTTAATTTTTTTTTAAATCAAAAGTTACATATTTTATAAAAAGAGAGAACTTAATTAAAGCAACGTAAATCAACTCTGGCTAATTTAAACAGAAAATGGCTTCAATAAAGGATATTGGATGGCACATAGAATTTTGCTAAGAGAGCTGAAGAACCAGAACTGAAGGCTACACAGCTACAAAAGTTGTCAGAAGTTACATGACAGAACGATCCATGAAGATATTGTTGCTCCTCTATTGAAGATTAGATATAGTGCAACTGATAGAGTCAGCCTGAAGTACCTGAAACCTCGTTGCAAAGGAACCTGAGAGAGTATATGTCCTCCACACTGAAAAATGGACTTATGTAGCAGGGAATTCCTGAAATATTGAAAGTAGGTCTGGCTTTCCCATGGAAATGGTAGTTTGAAATGGAGATAATAATTTATCTCCTTACTAGAGAGTGGATGGAGAAACCATGAGGGTATTAGTGGACTCACAAAAGCTGACTTGTATAGAAAGTTCTAGAGAGGGAACAAAATGCACTATGGACTCTTGAGAGGGACAGATGAAAACATGGCACTCAAATCTCATGGTAGATTCAGAAAAGCCTTCTGAAAAACAGAGTATCTTGAAGGTTAAAAATACCTACATATTTTCTTGGTATACCTAAGTTACAATGTTAGTAAATAAAAGAAGTCAGACCAACATAAAAAGCAAGTTACAGATTTAACAATCTGTTGATCTGTATGATAATAATAGGAACAACAGAGACAAATGGGACATTATATAAAGACATAATTTTTGTACTCCTTACATTTTCAGAGAGATAGCCAAAAGAGACTGCAGGGGGAAAGCCAAAGAGGCAGCCAAAGTGAGAAAGACCCTGTTATTTCCTTCCAGTCGTATGAAAAGAAACCATCCAAAAAAAAAAAAAAAACCAACAGCAACAACAAAAGATCATTTTGTCCCAATAGATAACCATGTTTACCCCTCATGCTAATACTGGGTCTTCAGAAAATAGAGCCCTCATTAGAAATTGACCTTGAAATTGAACTTTGAAGAGGACAGGAGTGAATAAGAATGGAGAGATAGATGTGTTTATCCCAGTATTTCTTAAGTGAAATATGTATAAGATGTACATAAACTAAGGTAATTTAATGAGGACCTTTCAGGAGGAGTGCAAGCTCCACTGCCTTTTCTTATATAGTTACTGCTCAATGCACATTTTAAATAATTATGTGCTTAGAAGCATGTTACTAGTTTCTATATTTTAAGATGCCTGAAAATACATATTAACAAATGTATATCTTTTGTGCACAATAAAATTGCAATACTGACCAAAACAAAGCAAATATCTAGTAAAATATAACATTTGCTCAATACTTAGTAATCATAAAAATATCATATGGGATTCCAGAATGGATATTTTTAATGCAATTAAAACTGGTTAGCTAAAGAATAATTTTGGAAGCAGATGTGAATTTGAAATTAGGTAGAGATTTGAATCGATAAAGGCACACTTCTGGAGTTAAATTAACTATGAGAAAATCTGAATATTGAATATAGATGAATGTAAAAAGTTTTCTTAGGAAATAAACGTATAATTTACAGAGTGGAAAAATAAAATTAGGTAAGAAAATATGTCTAAAAACAATTTTAGATTTTATACTTAAACTAGAAAGTTTAAAAAGTAATTAAATACAGTGAAGTTGTAGAAGCATTTTTTTTCCTAGTATTTTCACAGGTAGTCTTGTATAGTTGATTACCAAGCAGAAGTGAACACAGGTATGTCCTTATTCCAAAGACTGAAAGTAACTTCAATAATTTAATCAAAGTGTCCACTCAGAATTTATATAAAGGTGTTCAATGAGCTTTAGATTCTATTATAGCAAAAATTATGTAAGATGAAAAAACAAGGAGGTTACATCATTGTAGAAGAGACAGTGACATCATTCACAAAGGAAACACAGGAGGTTAAAAGTATACCAAGAAAATGGGTTACAATTGATTTAGAAATTTCAGATAAGAAAAGAGTAAGAAAATGTGTGTTTATATTTAGTCAAAACACTACTGGAGAAAAAAATAAACAATACAGATGAGGCCTTCTTTTTTTTCATTTGTGAAACTTGATAAAAACAAAACAACCCTGAGGAAAACAAAAGAAGATACTGAGGGGCTTCCCTGGTGGCGCAGTGGTTAAGAATCTGCCTCCCAATGCAGGGGACGCGGGTTCGAGCCCTGGTCTGGGAAGATCCCACATGCCACGGAGCAACTAAGCCCGTGCACCACAACTACTGAGCCTGCGTGTCTGGAGCCTGTGCTCCGCAACGGGAGAGGCCGCGACAGTGAGAGGCCTGCGCACCGCGATGAAGAGTGGCCCCCGCTTGCCACAACTAGAGAAAGCCCTCGCACAGAAACGAAGACCCAACACAGCCATAAATAAATAAATAAATAAATTTAAAAAAAAAAAAAAGAAGATACTGAATAGGAAATGATCTGAAGCAAATCTTTAAAATTGAAAATGGAAGATAGTTCCCCAATTGATATTAACTAGAAAAAGGACAAACAAATTTATTGGAAAAAATGAATAAGGAATATACAATTAACAGAAAATAATATGAACTTCCAATAAAAAATATGAAAATATTGAATATTTACCAATTCAAAATTTATCAAAGTCAGGTAAATTACACCAACATTAAAATGTAACTACTTGCCCATCAGAGAGGCAAAGATAACTAGTGGAAGAAGTTCTAACACATTAGGGCCTTGTGGGAGGGCAATTTGTCAGCATCAGTCAGAATATAAAGAGCACATACTACTCTTAAATACAGAAATTCCAATAATTATCCCTTTTTCTTTATTACAGTTACTTAATAATTACTGATCTCTTACCCAGAAAATATTATTTCTTTAAGATTTATATATTAAAGGATGAAAATTGAGAGATCTTTATATGTGATCAATTCCACAGGATTAAAAAAACATAATTCCACTATTACTAAAAAAAGCTTTTATAAAGGGCAATATTTCCAGTTCTTATCAATTTTAATTTAGTATGGTTTTATTTCTAATAGTGTAATATTTATATACTTTTACACAAAAGTGTTTTTAAATAACAAAATCCAAAATAGGTTAAGTGACACATAGATGTTTGAGGGGCTTGAATTTTAAAAATAAAACAAAAATAAATTTGAATATTGAAATTTAAAATAATGGATGATTAGCAAATAAAAACAAAATGTTACATACATGTGTAATTAGAATATAACCCTTAATTAAGATTTGGTATCATAATAAAATTTTTAAAAATATTACATAATATTATAAAATAAAGAGCTGTAAACTGACATTCTGAATTTAGACTTGTGTACATAATTTCTCAGCATTATCCTATATGTGGGAAACTGAGGAAAACTGAAGTCAGAGATTTAGATTACTCAGCAGAAACATTTTTGATGTGTTCTTTTTTGTTGCTTTCCATAGATATAAGACAATAGTTGCATTCAGTTAACTAAGTTAAGCGAAGGTGAGTTTGACTGTGTGTCAAAAACATAAAAAAATTTTTTTTGAATGTCAAATGGTCTTTCATTTCTCCTCCTTGAGATTCATGTCTCTATTCTTTCTCTATCTTTCATGTCTACTGTTCTTTCAACCCCTTTGGAGTAGAGCCAGACACGGCATCTACAGTGTGAATATGCCTGCTATATTGCTGTTTGATCTTCTTCCCTTGATGTGTCAGTTTCTTTGTGGGCTGCCTACTTGTCAAACCATTTTTATTCTTCAAAACTTTATACATAATTTTAAAATAAGCTGTGCAGATCTCAGGGCACTTGATGAATTTTTCACAAGTTAATCACACTTACATAGCATAAACACTGCTGCTTATGTGTTTAACACTGTAAGGACAAGCATGTATTTACTCAACTGCAACCAATTAGATACAAATACTCAAACTGTAGGTTAAAGAAAGGTGTTTGTGCTTCTCTTTGAATTAGTAAAATAAGTAGATTTAGGAAGCTAGCTCAACAAAATGCATCCAGTATTTGTAAGCATCAAAATGGAGGATGTATTTTTCGCTAAAAGAGCAAATCAATGCACATTATTTAATGATTATTACACTAAGATATAAAAATCTTAATTCTCATGTTATCCAACAGTTGGGTAGTCGTGATTCTTTTTTACCTAGGAGAAAATGTATTCCTCATCCTTATTTAAGTCTCTTCCTATTAAAAGGAAGATACTCTCTAGTCAGGTACATTTTATAAAACTTGGCACTCATCACATGGGAAAAAAATGTCCTTTATCTCTGTGCCTCATACAACCTTAGACATGAAATAATTGTCAAGAAAAGCAATACCTGTTGTGTTATGGAGCTTAAGTCATTCACCTCAAAGTTTCTGTAGGTTACAATGAAAACATACTAATCTATGGGAAGAAATCCATTTTAAAAATTGTACTCAGCAGATTATTAATAATGTTACTCTTGAGAAACTACTTAGGGAATGACAAGGCCATCCTAGTATTAAAAAAAATTCTACAAGGTGGACCAAAATCTATCTTTACCAAGCCCAGAAAAGGTCAGACAAAAGAGAATTTAAGTAAACTGTACACTTTTATAAGATGTTGTTAAGGTCAGCTCAAGTTAATATTTTTTAGTCCTAGAGAGGTAATAGAGAGAAAGGGCAGACATGATCAGGAAAGATGAAGAAAAAAATAAATATATTTATCATAAACCAGGGAACAGTTATTTTTTCTCAGATATATTCACCATTGAGAGTTCAAGCGCATTTTGCCAGAAATCTTAGGTTGTTAAAATTATACCAAAACAACAAGAATAATGAGTAGCAGATTTGCAAATTAACTTCTCTAAAACTATGAGAGATTTGTAATCCCAAAATACTACTCATGAGAAAGGGCTGTCAAAGTTACTGAAGGAGTATGAAGACACAAAGTGAAGATGCATGCAACTCTAATTCTCAGAAAAAATTACAGTAGAAGATAGTTGTCTAAACTGATAGTTCATGAGGGACAAAACCAAAAATCAGCAGTGTCTTATTTGCAGCAATGGGAGTGGCATCTGAGGCTGGTGGCAGAAGTTACTCTGAATTCCACAGAAGAAAAGAAGAGCTGGATTTGAACAGGGAAGTGTGCAAAATATCTTTCCAGAAAGCTGTCATTCAGAGAGGAGTCATGGAAAGGGTATTAATTTATGGGCAAACTGCTGCTTTCTATTATATAGAAACAAGTACATAAAAAACAACTATCTATCCCCACAGAGTCCACACTCCCTCAGCTACACACAGACACACAGACACACACAGACACACACACATACCAGAAATATATGAAACTTCATGGACAATTGGTGGATATTCTTTTTGGCTCTAGAGATAGGTATGGACCCTCTTGGAAATAAGTAAAGGGATACTTCTTTTTTATCTATACTCCTTACCTTTTTTTCTCTTTTTTTTTTTTAAATGAGATATAGTTGATTTACAATATTATATAAATTTCAGGTGTACAACACAGTGATTCACAATTTTTAAAGGTTTTACTTCATTTATAATTATAAAATATTGGTTATATTCCCTGTGCTGTACAGTATATCCTTGTGGCTTACTTACTTTATACACAGTAGTTTGTAAACACTTAGTCCCCTATCCCAGCCTGCCCTTCCCCCATTTCCTCTCCCAACTAGTAACCACTAGTGTGTTCTCTACAACTGTGAGTCTGTTTCTTTTGTGTTATATTCACTGTTGTTGCAAATGAAAAAATTTCATTCTTTTTTATGGCTGAGTAGTATTCCATTGCATATATACCACTTTTTTTTAGTCCATTCATCTGTTGATGGACACTGAGATTGCTTGCATGTCTTGGCTATTGTAGACAATACTGCTCTGAACACTGGGTGTATGTATCTTTTCAAATTAGTATTTTCATTTTCTTCAGATATATACTCAGGAGCAGAATTGCTGGATCAGTTGGTAGTCCCATTTTTAGTTTTTGAGAAAGCTCCATACTGTTTTCCACAGTGGCTGTACCAATTTACATTCCCACTAGCAGTGTACAAGGTTCCCTTTTTTCCACATCCTCACCAATATTTATTTTTGGCTGTTTTGATGATAACAATTCTGACAGGTGTGAGGTGATATCTCATTGTGGTTTGCATTTCGCTGATGATTTTTGAGCAGCTTTTCATGTGCTGTTAGCTAACTGCATGTCTTCTTTGGAAAAAATGTCTATTCAGGTCTGCTGATTTTTTAATTGGGTTGTTTCTTTTTTTGGAATTGAGTTGTATGAGCTGTTTATATATTTTGGATATTAACCCCTTTTCAGTTATATCATTTTCAAATATTTTCTCCCATTCAATATGCTGTCCTTTCATTTTGTCAATGGTTTCCTTTGCTGTGCAAAAGCTTTTAAGTTTCATTAGGTCCAATTTATTTATTTTTGCTTTTATTTCCTTTACTTATGAGACTGATCCCCCAAAAAATATTGCTACAATTTATGTCAGTGTTCTGCCTTTGTTTTCTTCTAGGAGTTCTATGGTTTCCAATCTTACATTTAGGTCATCAATCAGTTTTGAGTTTCTTTTTGTATGTGGTATGAGAAATTATTCTAATTTCATTCTTTTACATGTAGCTGTCCAGTTTTTCCAACAGCACTCACTGAAGAGACTGTATTTTCTCAATTGTATATTCTTGCCTCCTTTTGTCATAGATTAATTAACTATATGTGCGTGGGTTTATTTCTGGGCTCTCTACTCTGTTTAATGAGCAATATATCTGTTTGTGTACTGTTTGCCATACTGATTTTATTACTGTAGCTTTGTAGTATAATCTGAAGTCAAAGAGTGTGATACCTCCAGCTCTGTTCTTTCTTCTCAAGATTGTTTTAGATATTTGAGTTCTTTCATGTTTCTATACAAATTTTAAAATTATTTGTTCTAGCTCTGTGAAAAGTGTCATTGTTATTTTGATAGGGATTACACTGAATCTGTAGATTGCCTTGGGTAGTATGGTCATTTGAACAATATTAATTTTCCAATCCATGAACATGTTATATCTGTCCTATTGGTATCCTCTTCAATTTCTTTCATCAGTGTCATAGTTTTCTGAGTATAAGTTTTTTTTATCACCTTAGGTAGATTTCTTACCTAGATATTTTATTCTTTTTGATGTGATTGTAAATGGAATTGTTTCTTTAATTTCTGTTTCTGATAGTTTATTGTTAGTGTATAGAAATGCAAAAGATTTCTGTGTATTAATTTTGTATCATGCAACTTTACTGAACACATTTATGATATCTAGTAATTTTTCCATGGTTTCTTTAGGATTTTCTACATATAGTATTATGTCATCTGCAAACAGTGAGTTTTACTTCTTCCTTTCCAATTTGGATTCCTTGCATTTCTTTTTCTTGTCTAATTGCTGTGGCTAGGACTTCCAATACTATGTTGAATAAAAGTGGCAAGAGAGGGCATCCTTGGAAAGTTCCTGATCTTAGAGGAAATGCTTTTAGCTTTTAACCATTGAATATGATGTTAGCTGTGGGTTTATCATATATGGCCTTTATTATGTTGAGGTATAGTCCCTCTATACTCACTTTCTGGAGAGTTATTTTATCATAAGTGGATGTTGAATTTTGTCAAAAGCTTTTTCTGCATCTACTGAGATGATCATGTGGTTTTTATTCTTCTATTTGTTAATGTGGTGTATCACATTGATTGATTTTCTGATATTGAAACATCCTTGTGTCCCTGGGAAAAATCCCACTTGCTCATGGTGTGTTATTCTTTTAATGCATTTTTGGACTCAGTTTGTTAATATTTTGTTGAGGATTTCTGCATCTATGTTCATCAGTGATATTGGCCTGTAATTTTCTTTTTTTGTGTGATATATTTGTCTGTTTTTGGTATCAGGGTGATGCTATCCTCATAGAATGAGTTCAGAAGCATTCCTTCCTTTGAAATTTTCTGGAATAGTTTGAGAAGGATAGGTGTTAATTAGGCTCTAAATATTTGGTATAATTCACCTGTGAAGCCATCTGTTCCAGGACTTTGTTTGTTGGGTGTTTTTGTTTGTTTTGTTCTGATTCAATTTCATTACTGGTAATTGGACTATTCACATTTTCTATTTCTTCCTGGTTTAGTCTTGGGAAATCGTACATTTCTAGGAATTTGTCCATTTCTTCTAGGTTCTCCATTTTATTGGCATATAGTTGTTTGTAGGAATCTCTTAGGATCCTTTGTATTTCTGTTGTATTGGTTGTAATTTCTCCATTTTCATTTATGATTTTATTGATTTTGGCCCTCTTTTTTTCTTGATGAGTCTGGCTAAAGGTTTATCAATTTTATTTATCTTTTCAAAGAACCAGCTCTTAATTTCATTTATCTTTTCTATTTTTTTTTTTTTGTTTCTATTTCGTTTGTTTCTGCTCTGATCTCTATGGTTTCTTTCCTTCTACTAACTTTGGGTTTTGTTTGTCCTTCTCTTTTTAGTTCCTTTAGGTATAAGGCTAGACTGTTTATTTCAGATTTTTCTTGTTTCCTAACATAAGCTTGTATCATTATAAATTTCCTTCTTAGACTTGCTTTTGCTGCATCCCATAGATTTTTGTTTGGGATTATTTTGTTTTCATTTTCATTTGTCTCAAGGTGTTTTTAAATTTCTTTTTTGACTTTTTCAGTAACAAATTGGTTGTTTTGTAGCATATTATTTATCCTCCACGTGTTTGGGTTTTTTTGCAGTTTTTTTTTTTTTCTTGTAGTTGATTTCTAGTCTCATAGCATTGTGGTCAGAAAAGATGCTTGATGTGATTTCAATCTTCTTAAATTTACCATGGCTTTTTTTTTTGTGGCCTAGCACATGATCAATCCTAGAGAATGTTCCATGTGCACTTGAAAAGAATGTGCTGCTTCTGGATGAAATATTCAATATACATTTATTAAGTTCTTCTAGTCTAATGTGTCATTTAAGGTCATTGTTTCCTTATTGATATTATGTCTTGACGATCTGCTCATTGATGTAAGTGGGGTGTTAGAGTCCCCTACTATTATTTAGTGTCAGTTTCTCCCTTTATGTCTGTTCATATTTTCTTTATGTATTTAGGTGGTCCTATGTTGGGCACGTATATATTTATGATGGTTATATCTTCTTGGATTGATCCCTTCATTATTATGTAATATCCTTCTTTTTCCCTTGTAACAGTCTTTGTTTTAAAGTCTATTTTGTTTGGTATAAGTATTTCTACCCTGGCTTTCTTTTGATTTCTAGTTGAATTGAATACCTTTTTCCATTCCCTCACTTTCAGTCTGTGTGTGTCTTTAGATCTGAAGTGAGTCTCTTGTAGGCAGCATATATATGGATCTTACTTGTGTATCCATTCAGCCACTCTGTGTCTTTTGATTGGAGCACTTAGTCCATTTACATCTAAAGTAATTATTGATATTTATGTACTTATTGCCATTTTGTTAATTGTTTTTAGGCTGTTTTTGTAGGTCTTTTTTTCCCCTTTCTTCATCTTTTACTCTCTTCCCTTTTGATTTGATGACTATCTTTAGTGTTATATTTGAATTCCTTTCTCTCTTTTGTGTGTGTTATCTATTATAGGGTTTTGGTTTGTGGTTACCTTGAGGTTTATATATAGAAATATAGAAATATATCTATTTTATATGGATATAGATATGATTATATTTTACATCTAATTGTTTTGTGTATCCCTTAACTGCTTATTGTGGATAGAGATGATTTTACTACTTTTGTCTTTTTACCTTCCTTCTAGCTTTGTACATGCTTGATTTACTACCTTTACTGTATATTTGCCTTTACTGATGAGTTTCTTCCCTTCATAATTTTTATGTTTCTAGTTGTGGTCTTTTCTTTTTCGCCTAGAGAAGTCCCTTTAACATTTCTCATAAAGCTGGCTTGGTGGTGCTGAACTCTTAGTTTACTTGTCTGTAAAACTTTTGATCTCTCCATCAAATCTCCATCAAATCTGAATGAGAGCCTTGCCAGTTAGAGTATTCTTGGTTGTAGGTTTTCCCTTTTATCACTCTAAATGTATTGTGCCATTCCTTTCTGGCCTGCAGAGTTTCTGCTGAAAAGTCGGTTGATGGTCTTATGGGGGTTCTCTTGTATATAACTTGTTTCTTTTCTCTTAATGCTTTTAATATTCTCTCTTTATCTTTAATTTTTGTCATTTTACTTACAGCATGTCTTGGTGTGTTCCTCTTTGGGTTAATCCTGTTTGGGATTCTCTGTGCTTTCTGGACTTGGATGTTTCTTTTTCCAGGTTAGGGAAGTTTTCAGCTATTATGTCTTCAAATATGTTCTCTGCTCCTTTCTCTCTTCCTTCTCCTTCTGGAACCCTATAATGCAAATGTTAATATGCTTTATGTTGTCCCAGAGCTCTCTTAAACTGTTCTCATTTCTTTTTATTCTCTTCAGTGGCAGTGATTTCCACTACTCTGTCTTCCATCTCACTGATCTGTTCTTCTGTATCATTTAGTCTACTGTTGATTCCTTCTAGTGTATTTTTCATGTCAGTTATTGTATTCTTCATCTCTGTTTGGTTTTTCTTTATATTTCCTAACTCTTTGTGAAAAAAAAAAAAACTTCTAACTTCCTGCTGTGTTCATCCATTCTTCTCCCAAGGTTTTGATCATGATCATTACGTTGAAATCTCCCTTGGGTAGATTGGCTATCTCTACTTCACTTAGTTCTTTTTGGGGTGGGGGGGTTGTTTATCTTGTTCCTTCATTTGGAACATGTTCCTCTGTCACTTCATTTTGCCTAATTTGCTGTTTTTATTTCTTCGTGTCTGGTTTCCTGACCTTGGAGAAGTGACCCTTTGTAGGAGACAGCTTATGTGTCCCCACAGCACACTCCCCTCAGTCACTAGAGCTATATGTTCTAGGCATGCCCCCAGTGTGGACTGCTTGGGTCCTTCTGTTGTGGTGAGCTGACTACTGTGGGTGGTTTGGTAGGCTAGATGGGCCTCTGCTCAAGTTGGTTGGTTGCCAGGCCTTGCACTATACAGAGTCTGCTAGCTGCTGCTTGGCAAGGCTGGGTCATGAAGCAGTTCACTGCAGAACCCCAGTGGGCCTCAGGGATAGTGCTGGCTCACTGGTGGGTGGAGCTGGGGTCCAAGAGATCCTGGTGATGGTGTCCACCCACCAGTGGGTGAAGCCAGGTCCTGACTCTAGTACTGGCCCACTGGCAGTCAAAGCCAGGACCTGGTGTCTGGCTGCAGGGCCTATGGTTCTCAGAGCTGATGTTGGACCACTGGTGATTGTGGCCAGTTCCTGACAGAGCTGGCTGCAAGTTCAAGATATTCCAAAGGCTGGTGGTAGGCAGGGTGAGGGCCCAGCCAGTCCCAGGGCTGTTGCTGGCCTGCTGATGGATGGGCTGGGTTTGCAGGCTGTGGAGCTGTGGTTTTCCTAGGGCTGATATCCACCTACTGGTGGGTGAGGATGGTCCTGATGTTATGGCAGGTTCACTGGTGGGAGGACTGGCAACTCTGGAGCTGGTGCCTGCCACTTTTGGGTGGATCTTGGTCCAGGGGTCTCTGGATGCAGGGCCCTCGGGTCCCAGATCTAGTGCCTGAGCACTGATGGGTAGGGCCTGGTCCTGGACTCTCTGATGGGCAAGGTTATTTCTGATTGGCTGTGGGCTCAGGGGGTCTTAAGGCAGCCTGTCTGCTGGTGGGTGGATCTGTGTCCTTGCCCAGTTAGTTGCTTGGCCTGAGGCATTCCAATACTGGTGTCTAAAGGCTGGTGAATGTGGGTGGAGCTGCGTCCTGAGGTTAATACACTAGAGGGAAGATTCCAAAATGGTGCTTGCCAGCACCAGAGCTCCCCACAATGACTTCCACCAGTGTCTTTGTCCCCACGATGAGCTCCAATTGCCTCCTGCCTCTCTGGGAGAATCTAAAAACTCAGTAGGTATGTTGGGCCCTTTTCAAATTACTGCTTCTGTCCTGGATCCCAGAGCATGTGAGATTTTGTGTGTGCCCTTTAAGAGTGGAATCTCTATTTCTTACAGCCCTCTGGCCTTCAAAAATTAAGCCATGCTGGCCTTCAAAGCCAGATGTTCTGGTGCTTGTCTTCCCAGTGCAGGGCCCCCAGGCTGGGGAGTTCAGTGTGGACCCCAACCCCTTGCTCCTTGGAGAGAACCTCTGTAATTGTAATTATTCTCCTGTTTGGGGGTTGCCCACCTGGGGATATGGGTCTGACTGTACTGCAATTCTGCCCCTCTTACCTGTCTTATTGTGGTTTTTTATTTATATCTTTAGTTGTACATGATCTCTTCTGGTAGGGTCTTGTCTTTTTCATTGATAAGTATTCTGTAAATTGTAATTATCGTGTGCCCATGAGACGAGGTGAGCTCAGCATCTTTCTACTCCACCATTTTGACTAATGCAATGGATGTGCCTATACTCTCTCCTTATATGATCTCATCTAGTCATATAGTTTTTAAAACTGTCTGTATTCTGATGATACCCAATTTGTATTTCTGGACCTTATCTTTCTCTGGAGCTATATTTTATATCCAAATGTTTGGTTCAACCTTGGCAGTCTGAAAGGTATCTCACATGTAACATGTCTAAAACCAAGCTCTTAATTCCCCCATTGTAAAATTTTGTTCTCTCTAGCCTTTCTCTTATTAATAAATAGCTATTCACCTTTTCTGTTTACATAGAACAAAAATTTTGGAACCATCCTGAACTTCTCCCTTTACCTCATCTTCATTTCATCATAAAAGCCTGCAATCTCTACCTTAATATAGTATCCAGAATTCAATTTCTTCTCGCTACTTACAGTATAAAAACCTCATCCCAGACAACCTTTATAACTCACATGAAATCTTGCAATTTTAATGTTTCCATATTTCCTCTCTTGCTTCTCGAAGTATTTTCCACCATTGATACTGAAAAACTTTTGAAAATATAAGTTATATCATGTCATCCCTATTCTTTAAACCCTCCCATGGCTTTCCTTATAATTAATAATAAAACATAAAGTTCCTACTTTGACTTATCAATCCCTACATAATTTTTCTCATTGTTAACTATATGCCTTCATCTTCTAATATCCGCCATTTTGCTAACAATTCTCCAGCTAAAGTTCTTTTCTTACTCTTCAAACTGTTATGCATGTTCCATTTAAGTACTTTTTCATGTAATTGCTTTCTTTCCTGTAATACCTTTCTCACAGATATGCACAGGACTTAATTCTTCAGAAAATGCCATCAATACTCTCCAAACATACAATAGAGTTCTTCTCTAAAAACCTCTTCAAAAATATCAACAGCCCTCTTCACTTTCTAGTTCCTTACTGTGATGTATTTTCCTTAATAGAACTAAAACTATCTCATATATATTATATATAATTGCTTATGTTTTATTGCCTTTCTTCTCTCACTAGAGTATAAGGTCCAAGAAAATATTTTTTCTTTTCTGTTTCTTGGTTTTATGTATCCCCAGTTTCTACAACAATACATAATTGAGTCAGTCTCTCTCTTTCTCTTTTTCTCTCTCTCCCCTCCCACCTCCTCTCTCCCTCCTTCTTCCTTTGTTCCTCCCTCTCTCTCTCTTTCTTTCTCCACATACCATGAGCTTCAGAGTTAGGTCTCTTGGAGTTTAATACTCATTTTCTGACATAGTTATTTTGGGATTTTTAATATTCTATGCTATTATTTTCATACAACCTGAATATACTGAAATATATATTTCATAAACTTTATACATATTATATGATCAATCTTAGTAATTTTAGTATTAAAATTAATTATTTTGCTTAATCTTGATAAAAATAAAAGATCATTTGCAAATTTAACATTTCTAGTAGTTCATATATTTTTAGTGATATGATTTTTATGCATTAAATTCATGATGGTTATATATTCACTGATGATTGTAACTTTTATTACCACAAAATGACAATATTTATTCCATTTAATGATTTTCCACTTAATTCTATTTTACCTGGTATTAATATTAGCATTCATTATTTTTGCCTTCACTAGTATATTTAATATATTCAACACATAATGCCATAACCATGAATTAAAGTTGATGCTAACTCATAAAATAATGGTTATTGCAGAAAACATTTTTTGTCATTATGAAGCTTAAACTCAATGGAAAATTCCCACTATCCATTTACTTTTCTTTAGGTACCTAATAAAAAATTTAAAGCTTATTTTTGAAAAAGTCAATACATGAACATATTAGAAGAGTTCAAAAATTTCAATTTCGACTTATGTTTCTTAGAGGAACCAATTTTACCTGTTTTGTATGTATGTATTCTTGTAAACATAATCTATAATTATACAAGTACTTACATATACGTCGTATTCCTTTGTTCATTTTACCCAAACAGTAGCATCTTGCTTTCTTTTCCCTACTTAATACTTTGGTAGTCATTCTACACATAAGCTGCCATCTTTTTATAACAGTTTATGTTAAGTTGATTATTTAAGTTTGGATGCATTACAAAGCTCTACATTTTCCTCCCCCTCCCCAACATTTTATATTTTTGATGTCACAATTTTTATCTATATATTTTGTGTATCCATTAACAAATTATTAGAGTTATTTTTATTACTTTTACCGTTTAACCTTCATACAAGCTTTGTAAGTGATTTACCTACCACTTTACAACATTAAATCATTCTGATTTTTACCAAATATTTACCTTTACAAGTGAGATTTACACTTTCATATGTTTTCCTGCTACTAATTAATGCCCTTTTATTTCAGCTTAAAGAAGTCCTTTTAACATTTCTTGTAAGGCCAGTCTAGTGCTAATGAACTCCACTAGCTTTTGCTTGTCTGGAAAACTCTTTCTCTCTCCTTCAACTCTGAAGGACAACTTTTCCAGTAGAGTATTCTTGTTTGGCAGTTCTTTCCTTCAGCACTTTGATGCCTTTTTTTTAAAGAGCTGACTAGTATTTTATTGCATAGATGTACCAAATCAACCAATCCTCAATTCATGGACAGTCATGTGTCCAGTCTTTTACAATTACAAACTACTACTGTGGATGCCCTGGTAGGCTTGGTGGGCCTCTGGTCAAGTTGGTTGGTTGCCAGGCCCTGCCTTGTGCAGAGAATACCAGCTGCTGCTTGGCAGGTCTGGGTCAGGAAGCAGGTCACTGCAGAACCCCAGGGGGCCTTGGGGATAGTGCCAGCTCACTGGTGGGTGTAGTTGGGGTCCAGGAGATCCTGGGGATGATGTCCACCCACCAACGGATAAAGCCAGGTCCTGGGACTGAACATCTTTTAATATGCTTATTTTCCATTTGCATATCTTCTTTGTGAAGTGTCTGTTCAAATCCTTTGCCCATTTTAAAATTGGGTTCTTTCTTATATTACTGTTGAGTTTTAAGAGTTCTCTGCATATTTGGGATACAAGTCCTTTATCAGATATGCATTTTGCATTTTGCAAAGACTTTTCCCCTGTATTTTCACTCACTTAACAGTGTCTTTCACAGAGCAGAGGTCTTTGATCTTAATAAATTTCAACTTAATTTTTTCTTTAATGGATCATGTTTTGGTGTATCTAAAAACTCACTGCCAAACACAAGTAAACTAGATTTTCCCCTATGTTATCTTCTAGAAGTTTTGTACTTTTGCATTTTACATATGATCCATTTAGAGGTAATTTTTGTGAGATGTGTGAGGTCTGTGTCTAGATTCCTTTTTTTTTTTGCCTTCATATGGATGTCTAGTTGTTCCAACACTATTTGTTGAAAAGACTATCCTTTTCAATTGAATTGCCTTTGATCTTTTGTCAAAGATCAGTTGACAAAATTGTATGAATCTATTTCTGGGCTTTCTATTCTGTTCCACTGATCTATGTGTCTATTCTTTTCCTAATATATGCTGTCTTTGTTACTGCAGCTTTGAGGTTGGGTTGTATCATTCCAACTTCTTTGGTACTGTGTTGGCTATTTTGGGTCTTTTACCTTTCCATATAAACTTTAGAATCAATATGTTGATATCTACATATAAACTTGCTGAAATTTTAATTGGGATTACATTGAATCTATAGATCAAGTTGGGTTGGGCAGAATTGACATCTAATGATATTGTCCTCCAATCCATGAATTCATAATATCCTTCCATTTATATCTTGCTAGATTTCCTTAATCAGAGTTTAGTGGTTTTCTAAGTATAGATCCTATACATATTTTAGATTCATACCTAAGTATTATTTTTTTGTAAATGGTATTGTTTTTAGTTTCAAATTTCAATTATACATTGATGGTATTTATTAAAGCAATTAACTCATATATTAACCTTGTATATTGTAATCTTGCTGTAATCACTTATTATAGTTCTTTTATTTTAACTCTGAGATTTTCTACATGAACAATTATGTTATCTGTGAACAAAGTCAGTTTTATTTCTTCTTTCCCAATCTGTTTAACATTTATTTCCTTTTCTTATTGTATTTGTTATTACCTCTAGTACAATGTTGAAAAGAGTAGTGAGGGGATATCTGTGCCTTAGCAGGAAAGATTCTACTTTCTAAACATTAAGTATGATGCTAGCTGTAGGGTTTTTATAAATGTTCTTTATCAAGTTGAGGAAGTTCCCCCTTTATTCCTAGTTTTAGAGGGTTTTTTTTTTTTTTGAAGCATAGTTGATTTATAATATTATGCTAGTTTCAGGTGTAAGCAAAGTGATTCAGTTATATATGTACATATATTTTTCAGATTATTTTCCATTATAAGTTATTACAAGATATTGAATATAATTCCCTGTGTTATACAATAAATCCTTGTTGCTTATCTATTTTATGTATGGTACTTTTTAACTGTTTATTTCATACACCTAATTTATCATACCTCACCTCCCCTTTGTTAACCATAAGTTTGTTTTCTATGTCTATATGTTTCTATTTTGTATATAGATTCTTTTGTGTTATTTTTAAAATTCCATATATAACTGATATTATATTTGTCTTTCTGTCTGACTCACTTCACTTAGTATAATATTCTCTAAGTCCATCCATGTTGCTGTATATGGCAATATTTCATTCTTTATTATGGCTGAGAAATATTCCACTATATATATATATATATATATATATATATATATATATATATATATATATATATATATATATATATATATATATATATATATATATACACACACACACACACACACACACACACACACACCACATCTTGTTAAGCCAGTCTTCTGTTGATGGGCACTTGGGTTGCTGCCATGTCTTGGCTATTGTACATAGTGCTGCTATGAACATTACAGTGTATATATCTTTCTGAATTAGAGTTTTTGTTTTTTTCTGGATATATACCCAGGACTGGGATTGCTGGATCATATGGTGGCTCTATTTTTAGTTTTATAAGGAACTTCCATACTGTTCCCCATAGTGGCAGCACCAATTTACATTCCCGCCAACAGTATAGAAGGGTCCCCTTTTCTCCACACCCTCTCTAGCATTTATTATTTGTAGGCTTTTTGATGATAATCATACTGACTAGTGTGAGGTGCTACCTCATTGTGGTTTTTATTTGCAATTCTCTAATAATTAGCTATGTTGAGCATCTATTCATGTGCCTGTTGACCATCTGTATGTCTTCTGTGAGAAAATGTCTATTTAGGTCTTCTGCTCATTTTTTGATTGGGTTTTTGTTTTTTCAGTATTGAGTTGTATGAACTGTTTGTATATTTTAGATATTAACCCCTTTTCAGTTGCATCATTTGCAAATATTTTCTCCCATTCCATAGGTTGTCTTTTCATTTTGTTGATGGTTTCTTTTGCTGTGAAAAAGCATTTAAGTTTGAAAGGTCCCATTTGTTTATTTTTGCTCTTATTTATTTTGCTTTGGGAGACTAAGAAAATATTGCTAAGATTTATGTCCAGGAAAGTTATGCCTATGTTCTCTTCTAGGAGTTTTATAGTGTCATGTCTTATATTTAGGTATTTAAACCATTTTGAGTTTATTTTTATATATGGTGTGTGGGAGTTCTAATTTCATTGATTTACATGTAGCTGCCCAGCTTTCCCAACATCACTTTTGAAGAGATTGTATTTTCTCCATTGAATATTCTTGCCTCGTTTGTCATAGATTAATTGACCATAGTTGTATGGGAATATTTCTGGGCTCTCTATCTGTTCCATTAATTTATATGTCTGTTTCTGTGCCAGTACCATGCTGTTTTGATTACTGTAGCTTTGTAGTATGGTCTGAAGTCTGGGAGGGTTATGCATCCAGCTTTGTTCTTTTTCCTCAGGATTGCTTTGAAATTCTAGGCCTTCTGCAGTTGTATACAAATTTGAGGATTATTCTGATTCTGTGAAAAATGTGACAGATATTTTGATAGGAATTGCAATAAATCTGTAGATTGCTTTGGGTAGTATGGCCATTTTAACAATATTAATTCTTCCAGTCCAAGAGCATGGGGTATCTTTTATTTCTTTGAATCATCTTCAATTTCCTTTTTCTATGTTTTATAGTTTTCAGTGTATGGACTTTTGACCTCCTTGGTTAAGTTTATTCCCAGGGGTTTCTTTTCTTTTCTTTTCTTTTTTTTACTTTCTGTTTCTGGTATTTCACTATTAGTGTAAGGAAATGCAGACAGATTTCTGAATATTAATCCTGTATCCTTCTACCTTATTAAATTCATTCATTAATTCTAATAGTTTTTGTGTGGAGACTTTAGGATTTTCTATGTAAATTATCATGTCATCTGCAAATAGTGATAGTTTCATCTCTTCCCTTCCAAACTGGATACTTTTAATTTGTTTTTCTTGTCTGATTTCTGTGGCTAGGACTACCAATACTATGTTGAATAGAAGTGGTGAGAATTCACACCCTTGTCTTGCTCCTGAATTTAGCAGGAAGGCTTCCAGCTTTCCACTGTTAAGTATTATGTGGCTGTTGGTTTGTTGTAAATGGCTTTTATTATGTTGAGATGTCTTCCCTCTATACTCACTTTGGTGAGAGTTTTTATCACAAAGGATGTTGAATTTTGTTAAATGCTTCTTCGTCAGTTGAGATATCATGTGTTTTTTGTCTTTCCTTTTGTTAATATGGTTTATCACATTGATTTTTGTATGTTAAACCATCCTTGTGACACTGGAATGAATCAAACTTTATCATGGTGTATGATTTTTATGTATTGTTGGATTCAGTTTGATAATATTTTGTTGAAGATTTTTGCATCTATATGCATCAAAGATACTGGCCTGGATTTTTCTTTTTTGTAGTGTCTTTGACTGGTTTTGTTATTAGGGTGATGGTGGTTTCATAGAATGCATTTCGGCATGTTCTCTCCTTTTCTATTTTTTGTTTGTTTGTTCGGTAGAATTCCCCAGTGAAGCCATCTGGTCCTGGACTTTTGTTTGGAGGGATTTATTTTGTTTGGTTTTGTTTTTGTTATTGTTGTTGTTGCTTTAATTACACATTCTATTTCACTTCTGTTGATTGGACTGTTCAAATTACCTGATTTTTCTTCACTCAATTTTGGCAGGCTATATGTTTCTGGAAACATGTCCATTTCATCTAGGTTTTCCAATTTGTTGACATAGAACTGTTAATAGTATTCTCATGTGATTTTTTGTATTTCTGTGGTATAGATTGTTGTCATTTTTTTTCTTTTATTTCTTATTTTGTTTATTAGGGTCCTCTCTTTTCGTCTTGGTGAGTCTGGCTAGAGGTTTGTCAATTTTGCTTATTTTTTCAAAATCCAGATCTTGGTTTTATTGATCTTTTCTACTAATTTTAAGCTGTATTTTATTCACTTCCTCCCTTTATTATTTCATTCTTTCTGCCAACTTTAGATTTTGTTTGTTTTTTTCTAATTCTTTTAGGTGGTAGGTTAGGTTGTTTGAGATTTTACTTGTTTCTTAAGGAAGGCCTGTATCACTATGAACTTCCCCCTTTGAACTGCTTTTGCTGCATCTCAAAGATTTTGTAATATTGCCTTTTTCTTTTTCATTTGTCTCAAAGTATAATATTTTCTGATTTCTTTTATTTTTTCATTGACCATTGGTTTTTGGGTAGCATTGTTGTTTAGTCTCCATGTGTTTGTTTTTTCCACATTTTTTTCTATCTGTGGTTGATTTCTAGTTTCGTACCATTGTGGTCTGGATAGTTGCTTGAAAAAATTTCTATCTTCTTAAATTTGTTGAGGCTTGTTTTGTGTCCTTGTATATGGTCTATCCTAGAGTACATTCCATACACTCTTGAAGAGAATGTGTATACTTTTTTTTTTTTTAAATATAGTGTCGTGTAGATTTCAATTAAGTCCAGCTGGTCAGTTGGGTCACTTAGGACTTCTGCTGTCTTATTGATTTTTTGCCTGGATGATCTGTCCATTGATGTTTGTGGGGTCTTAAAGTCTCCTACTATTATTGTATTATTGTCAATTTCTCCCTTTATGCCTGTTAGTACTTGTCTTATGTATCTAGGTGTTCCTATATTGAATAGACATACATTAATAAGCGTAATATTCTCTTCTTGTATTGATCTCTTTATCTTTATATAATGTTTTTCTTTTTTTTAATGGATTTTGTTTTAAAGTCTATTTTGCCTGATATGAATATTCCTACCCCACTTTCTTGTCATTTCCATTTGCATAAAGTATCTTTTCTCATCCCCTCAGTTTCAGTGTCTTTCACTCTGAAATGAGTCTCTTGTAGGCAGCATGTTGTAGATTTTTTAAAAATTATTTCCTTGCTTTTTATTCTTTAAAATTTTTAATTATTATTTATTTATTTCTTGGCTGCTTGGCATGTGAGATCTTAGTTCCCTGACCACAGATTGAAGCCGTGTCCCCTGCATTGGAAGCAAGAAGTCTTAACCACTGGACTGCCAGGGAAGTCCCAGTTATTTTTTTTTAATCCAATCTGTAACTCTATGTCTTTTGATGGGAACGTTTTAGTCCTTCGACGTTTAAAGTAATTATTGATAGGTATGTACTTATTGCCATTTTATTTCTTGTCTTCAGTTGTTTTTATAGTTCTTTGTTTATTTTTTTATTGTTGTTTTTCCTTTTGTCATTTGATGATTTTCTTTTGTAGTATGCTTGAGTTACTTTCTGTTTGGTTTTTGGAATCTATTACATGTTTTTGATTTGTGGTTACCATGGAGTTCAAGTATGTTGACCTGTAACTATATCTACTTACTTTAAACTAACAGTCATTCAAGTTCAAACACGTTCTATAAGATTTACTTTTGGGAGTTCCCTAGCGGTCCAGTGGTTAAGACTCTGTGCTTCCACTGCAGGGGGCGTGGATTCAATCCCTGGTCAGGGAAATTGGATCCTGCATGCCATGCTGCACGGCCAAAAAATAAAATAAAAAAAAAGAAAGATCTACTTTTTTATACATCCCTCCCTCACCTTTTATGATTTTAACATCCTATTTTACTTCTTCATGCTTATCCTTTTACTGTTAATTACAGTTATAATCGCTTTTACGATTGTTTTTATTAATTTTAAATCTCAGTACTGGTTTATTTAAATGATCTTCAACCCCTTTACACATTTGCCTTTCCTATGTGATTTTCCCTTCCTTTAGATTCTTGCTTCTTTTATATTTACAGAAGACCCTTCAATATTTCTTTTAGGGTAGGTTTACTATTGCTGAATTCTTTTAGTTTTTGCTCCTCTGAGAAATTTCTTTATCTCTTCCTATCCTAAATGACATTTTTTGCTGGGTAGAGTATCCTAAACTGCAGGTTTTTTTCCCTTTCAGGACTTTTAATATATCATGCCACTCCCTTCTGGCCTGCAAAGTTTCTGCAGAGAAATCAGCTGATAGCCTTATGGAGGTTTCCTGGTAACTAACTCTTTGCTTTTCTCTTGCTTCCTCTAGAATCCTATCTTTGTCTTTAAATTTGCCACTTTAATTATGACATATTTTGGTGTGGGTCTGTTTGGGTTCACCTTGTTTTGGACCCTCTGTGTTTCCTGTACCTGGATATCTGTTTCTTTAAGTTTCGGAAGTTTTCAACCATAATTTCTTCAAATACATTTTGATCCCCTTGTTTCTCTCTTCTCCTTCTGGAACACATATTATGTATAAGTTGGCATGCTTTATATTACCCTGTAGATATCATATGTTGCTTTCATTTCTTTTTTATTTGTCTTTCTGTCTGCTCTGCTGATTGGATATTTTCCATTAGTCTATCTTCCAGATCACTTTTTCATTTTTCTGTCATTTAGTCTGCTATTCATTTCTTCTACATTGGTTTTTATCTTGTCAATTGCATTGTCTATTTTTGATTTGTTCATCTTTATAGTTTCTAGTTCCTTGTTACAGTGATCTGCGTTTTTATCAATAATCTTTCTTAATTCCTTTAGCATTTTTATTTTCTTCTTTTTGAACTTGGGGTCTATTAAACTGGTGAGGTCTCTTGTTCTTTTAATTGGGAGTAGTTCCTCTGCTTTTTCATTTTGCTTAACTTACTCTGTCTCTATGAATTTAGGAGAAACAGTTATCTACTGTAGTTGAAGAGGTGTTTTTAGGTTGGAACCTCCCTTTGTAGACTCTGTGTGTTCAATATTTTTGGTGTGACGGCTGGTTTTGTTACGGGTGTCAGCCATGTCTTTCTTTGGAGTGTGCTGGCTTTTATCCCCTTGATACAGGGTGTGATTGATGTTATTGTATCTAGATCCTATGCTAAATGTGAGGTGGAGCTTACTCTTTGCTCCATGGGTGTCACTGACCTGTCAGGGGTGAGGTCTGATCCCCATTTGCTGGAGTAGAAGCCCAGAGGGTCAGGTTTGATCAGGTTCCATTGCCCTTGAGTATGTGCCCTGCCCAAAGGAGATTACTGAAGCAAGTGAGGCCAATGTGGTTACAGTGAAACTAAGCACCACCTGTGTATGCATCCCACATTCCGTTCAGAAGCAGCCCAAGGTAACATACCTTTCTCTTTTGTGTTCATCCCAGATCTAGTGAAAGGCTATGATGTGGAGTAGGCTGGGGTTGAGGGTCAAGGCATTGTTGATATAGGAGTTTAGGTGGCTGTGCTATTGCCTGAGATCTGTGCAGCCTCTGTGGCAGACTTCTCCCATACCTGCCTGCCCCAGATCTAGCACTAAGCTGTGGTGTGGAGTGGGCAGAGCCAGGGCACTCTCCCTGGGAAGTGAATCACAGCATACTCTAACCCAGGGCCTGTCTTCTGGAGATTCAGTGCTTAGCCACTGTGCATTTTTAGTGCTGGCTCCATCCAGATCACATTCCAGGCCCTCCAGTCTACCTCTGTGTAGCTAGACTGAGTTCTCTCCCAGGGTCTGTCTAGCCAAGATTCAGTGCTTAGCCACTGCACTTTCCTGTGGTGCCACCTGGTGTGTGCACTGATAATGTCTGCCCAGCTAGACCCGCCACCCATGTGTGTGCACTGACAATGGTCTCCATTGCTCTGCCCAGATCACAACTCAGGTGCCCTGGTCTGTCTCTGCACAGTTAGAACAAATCTTTGCCCTGATTCATGACAGGCTATGGTGTGGAGTGAGTTTGCACCTTCATATTAGGAAGCATGTTGAGGTGGCAGCCGCCAGTGCAAGGCTTTCTTTGCCTGAATTGTCAGCAAGCCAGCACATGTGCACTCCTTGCAAGTAGAGTCTAGGCTTCTCCAGCCCTTCTTTCTCAGTTGATTTTCCAGCAGGTGAGGGTGCTTGTCTCATCCATGCAGGACACCAGGACTGGGATGCTCAGATTGTGAGTCAACCAGCTCTCTCTCCAGAGGGAGGGTCTGCCTGTGTAGACCTTCTCTTCCTCACAGATCCCTCCCTGGGGTGCAGGTTCCTACTCAATGCCTTTTTCCCCTCATCCTACCCAGTTATGTGGAGATCTTTCTTGCAGCTTTAGTTATATAGGAGATGCTCTGCCAGTTTCCAGTTAGTTTTCTGTGAGAATTGTTCCAGGTGTAGATATATTTTTGATGTGTTTGTGGGGGAGGTGAACTCCACATCCTCCTAGTACACAATCTTTTTTTTTTTTTTAATTTATTTTTGGCTGTGTCAGGTCTTAGTTGTGGCATGTGGGCTCTTCATTGCAGTGCACAGGCTCCTCGTTGCAGTGCGCAGGCTTCTATCTGGTTGTGGCATGCAGGTTTTCTCTTCTGTAGTTGTGGCGTGCAGGCTCCAGGGCACGTGGCCTCTGTAGTTGAGGTGCACGGATACCAGAGCGTGTGGGCTCTGTAGTTTGCAGCACACAGGCTCTAGTTGAGGCGCATGAGCTCAGTAGTTGCGGCATGTGGGCTTAGTTGCCACGTGGCATGTGGGATCTTAGTTCCTGACCAGGGATCGAACCCGCATCCTCTGCATTGTAAGGTGGATTCTTTGCCACTGGACCACCAGGGAAGTCCCCAACACGACCATCTTGATCCTCCTATCCCCCATTTTCTTTGTTTTTAAACATTTTATTTTATATTGCAGTAGAGTTGATTAACAATGTTGTTAGTTTCAGGTGTACAGCAAAGTAATTATACACATACATGTGTCTATTCTTTTTCAAATTCTTTCCCATTTAGGTTGTTACATAATGTTGAGCAGAGTTCCCTGTGCTATACAGTAGCTCCTTGTTGCTTATCCATTTTAAATATAACAGTGTGTACATGTCAATCCCAAACTTCCTAACTAACCCTCCCCCACCCCCACCCTTTTCCTCTGGTAACCATAAGTTCATTCTCTAAGTCTGTGAGCCTCTTTCTCTTTTGTAAATAACTTCATTTGTATCATTTTTTTTTAGATTCCACATATAAATGATATCATATGATATTTCTCTTTCTCTGTCTGACATACTTCACTCAGTATGACAATCTCTAGGTCCACCCATGTTGCTGCAAATAGCATTATTTCATTCACTTTAATGGCCGAGTAATATTCCATTGTACATATGTACCACATCACCACATCATCTTAATCCATTCCTCTGTCAATGGACATTTAGTTGCTACATTGTCTTGGCTATTGTAAACAGTGCTGCAGTGAATATTGGGGTGCATGTATCTTTTCAAATTATGGTTTTCTCCAGATACATGCCCAGGAGTGGGATTGCTGGATCATATGGTAGCTCTATTTTTAGCTTTTAAGGAAGTTCCATACTGTTCTGCACAGTGGCTGGACCAATTTACATTCCCACCAACAGTGTAGGAGGGTTCCCTTTTCTCCACACCCTCTCCAGCGTCTGTTGTTTGTAGATTTTCTGATGATGCCCATTCTAACTAGTGTGAGGTGATACCTCATTGTAGTTTTGATTTGCATTTCTCTAATAATTACTAATGTTGAGCATCTTTTCATGTGCCTCTTGGCCATCTGTATGTCTTCTTTGGAGAAATGTCTATTTAGGTCTTCTGCCCATTTTTTGATTGGGTTGTTTTTTTTTAATATTGAGCTGCATGAGCTGATTATATGTTTTAGAGTTTAATCCTTTGTCCATTGATTCGTTTGCAAATATTTTCTCCCATTCTAAGGGTTGTCTTTTCATCTTGTTTGTGGTTTCCTTTGCTGTGCAAAAGCTTTTAAGTTTCATAGGGTCCCATTTGTTTATTTTTGTTTTTGTTTCCATTACTCTAGGAGGTGGGTCAAAAATGATCTTGCTGTGATTTACGTCAAAGAGTGTTCTTCCCATGTTTTCCTCTAAGAGTTTTATATTGTCTGGTCTTACATTTAGATCTTTAATCCATTTTGAGTTTATTTTTGTGTATGGTGTTAGAGAGTGTTCTAATTTCATTCTTTTACATGTAGCTGTCCAGTTTTCCAGCACCACTTATTGAACAGGCTCTTTTCTCCACTGTATATTCTTGCCTCCTTTATCAAAGATAAGGTGACCACATGTGAGTGGGTTTACCTCTGGGCTTTCTATGCTGTTCCATTGATCTTTATTTCTGTTTTTGTGCCAGTACCATACTCTCTTGATTACTGTAGCTTTGTAGTATAGTCTGAAGTCAGGGAGCATGATTCCTCCAGCTCCGTTTTTTTCCCTCAAGATTCCTTTGACTATTTGGGGTCTTTTGTGTCTCCATACAAATTTTAAGATTTTTTGTTCTAGTTCTGTAAAAAATGCCCTTGGTAATTTTTAGGGATTGCATTGAATCTGTAGATTGCTTTGGGTAGTATAGTCATTTTCACGGTATTGATTCTTCCAATCCAAGAACATGGTATATCTCGCCATCTGTTTCTGTCATCCTTGATTTCTTTCATCAGTATCTTCTAGCTTTCTGAGTACAGGATTTTTACCTACTTAAGTAAGTTTATCCCTAGGTATTTTGTTCTTTTTGTTGCAATGATGAATGGACTTGTTTCCTTAATTTCTCTTTCTAATCGTTCATTGTTAGTGTATAGGAATGCAAGAGATTTCTGTGCATTAATTTTGTATCCTGCAACTTTACCAAATTCATTTATTTCCTCTAGTAGCTTTCTGGTGGCATCTTTAGGATTATCTATGTATATTATCATGTCATCTGCAAACTGTGCCAGTTTTACTCCTTCTTATCCAATTTGTATTCCTTTTATTTCTTCTTCTCTGACTGCAATGGCTAGGACTTCCAAAACTATGTTGAATAATAGTGGCAAGAGTGGGCACCCTTCTTTTGTCCCTGATCTTAGAGGGAAAGGTTTTCAGTTTGTCACCATTGAGAATGATGTTTGCTGTGGGTTTGTTGTATATGGTCTTTATTATGTTGAGGTAGGTTTCATCTATACCTACTTTCTGGAGAGTTTCTGTCATAAATGGGTGTTGAATTTTGTCAAAAGATTTTTCTGCATCTATTGAGATGATTATATGCTTTTTATTCTTCAATTTGTTAATATGGTGTATCACATTGATTGATTTGCGTATATTGAAGAATCCTTGCATTCCTGGGATAAATCCCACTTGATCATGAGGTATGATCCTTTTAATGTGTTGTTGGATTCTGTTTGCTAGTATTTTGTTGAGTATTTTTGCATCTGTATTCATCAGTGATATTGGTCTGTAATTTTCTTTTTTTGTAGTATCTGTGTCTGGTTTTGGTATCAGGGTGATGGTGGCCTTGTGGAATGAGTTTGGGAGTGTTCCTTCCTCTACAATTTTTTGGAAGAGTTTGGGAAGGATTGGTGTTAGCTTTTCTCTAAATGTTTGATACAATTCACCTGTGAGGCCATCTGGTCCTGGACTTTTGTTTGTTGAGATATTTTTAATCACAGTTTCAATTTCATTACTTGTGATTGGTCTGTTCATATTTTCTATTTCTTCCTGGTTCATTCTTGGAAGGTTATACTTTTCAAAGAATTTGTCCAGTTCTTCCAGGTTGTCCGTTTTATTAGCATAGAGTTGCTTGTAGTTGTCTCTTATGATGCTTTGTATTTCTTCAGTGTCCATTGTAATTTCTCCTTTTTCATTTCTAATTTTATTGATTTGAGTCCTCTCCCTCTTTTTCTTGATGAGTCCGGCTAAAGATTTATCAATTTTGTTTATCTTCTCAAAGAACCAGCTTTTAGGTTTATTGATCTTTGCTATTGTTTTCTTTGTTTCTATTTCATTTTTTCTGCTCTGATCTTTATGATTTCTTTCCTTCTGGTAACTTTGGGTTTTGTTTGTTCTTCTTTCTCTAGTTCCTTTAGGTGTAAGGTTAGATTTTTTATTTGAGATTTATCTTGTTTCTTGAGTTAGGATTGTATTGCTATAAACTTCCCTCTTAGAACTGCTTTTGCTGCACCCCATAAGTTTTGGATCATCGTGTTTTTGTTGTCATTTGTCTCTCGGTATTTTTTGATTTCCTCTTTGATTTCTTCAGTGATCCCTTGGTTATTTAGTAATGTATTGTTTAGCCTCCATGTGTTTGTGTTGTTTACCTTTTTTTCCCTGTAAGTGATTTCTAATCTCATAGCATTGTGGTCGGAAAATATGCTTGATATGATTTCAATGTTCTTAAGTTTACTGAGGCTCAATTTGTGACCCAAGATATGATCTATCCTGTTGAATGTTCCATGTGTGCTTGAGAAGAAAGTGTAATCTGCTGTTTTCAGAAGGAATGTCCTCTAAATATCAATTAAATCTATCTCGTCTATTGTGTCATTTAAAGCTTGTGTTTCTTTATTAATTTTCTCTCTGGATGATCTGTCCACTGGTGTAAGTGAGGTGTTAAAAGTCCCCCACTAGTATTGTGTTACTGTCAATTTCCTCTTTTATAGCTGTTAGCATTTGCCTTATGTATTGAGGTACTCCTATGTTGGGTGCATATATATTTATAATTGTTATATGTTCTTCTTGGATTGATGCCTTGATCATTATGTAGTGTCCTTCCTTGTTTTTTGTAACATTCTTTATTTTAAAGTCTCTTTTATCTGATATGAATATTGCTACTCCAGCTTTCTTTTGATTTCCATATGCATGGAATATCTTTTTCCATTCCCTCACTTTCAGTCTGTATGTGTCCCTACGTCTGAAGTGGGTGTCTTATAGACAGCATATATATGGGTCTTGTTTTGTATCCATTCAGCGAGCCTGTGTCTTTTGGTTGGAGCATTTAATCCATTTACATTTAAGGTGATTATCAATATGTATGTTCCTATTACCATTTTCTTAATTGTTTTAGGTTTGTTTTTGTAGGTCCTTTTCTTCTCTTGTGTTTCCCACTTAGAGAAGTTCCTTTAGCATTTCTTGTAGAGCTGGTTTGGTGGTGCTGAATTCTCTTAGCTTTTGCTTGTCTGTAAAACTTTTGATTTCTCCATTGAATCTGAATGAGATCCTTGCTGGGTAGAGTAATCTTGGTTGTAGTTTCTTCCCCTTCATCACTTAAAATATATCATGTCACTCCCTTCTAGCTTGTAGAGTTTCTGCTGAGAAATCAGCTGTTAACCTTATGGGAGTTCCCTTGCATGTTATTTCTCGTTTTTCCCTTGTTGCTTTTAATAATTTTTCTTTGTCTTTAATTTTTGTCAATTTGATTACTATGTGTCTTGGTGTGTTTCTCCTTGGGTTTATCCTGCCTGGGACTCTCTGCACTTCCTGGACTTGGGTGGCTATTTCCTTTCCCACGTTAGGGACGTTTTCGACTATAATCTCTTCAAATATTTTCTCACATCTTTTCTCTCTCTCTTCTCCTTCTAGGACCCCTATAATGCAAATGTTGGTGTGTTTAATGTTATCCCAGAGGTCTCTTAGGCTGTCTTCATTTCTTTTCATTCCTTTTTCTTTATTCTGTTTCGTGGCAGTGAATTACCCTATTCTGTCTTCCAGGTCACTTATCTGTTCTTCTGCCTCTGTTATTCTCCTACTGATTCCTTCTAGTGTATTTTTCATTCCAGTTATTGTATTTTTCACCTCTGTTTGTTTGTTCTTTAATTCTTCTAGGTGTTTGTTTGTTCTTTTATTCTTCTAGGTCTTTGTTAAACATTTTTTGCAGGTTCTCAATCTTTGCCTCCATTCTTTTTCCGAGGTCCTGGATCATCATCACTATCATTATTCTGAATTCTTTTTCTAGAAGTTTGCCTATCTCCACTTCATTTAGTTGTTTTTCTGGGGTTTTATCTTGTTCCTTCATGTTGTACATAGTCCTCTGCCTTTTCATTTTGTCTATCTTTCTGTGAATGTGGTTTTTGTTCCACAGGCTGCAGAACTGTAGTTCTTCTTGCTTCTGCTGTCTGCCCTTATAGCGTTGCAGTATAGTGTGAAGTCGGGGAGCCTGTTTCATCCAGCTCCATTTTTCTTTCTCAGATTGCTTTGGCTATTTGGGGTTTTTTGTGTCTCCATACAAATTTTAAGATTTTTTGTTCTAATTCTGTTAAAAATGCCGTTGGCAATTTCATAGGGATTGCATTGAATCTGTAGATTGCCTTGGGTAGTATAGTCATTTTTACAATATTGATTCTTCCAATCTTTAAAGATATACTTTTAGTATATCTGTTTATTGTTCAATTTTTGTCCTGTTAATTGTATACCAATGGAGTAAAAGTGGTATGGAGTAATACAATATGGAAGAATTTAACTTAAATAAAGACATCTACCCCAATTAATATTTTTAAAGTATTTTATTGCTAATTCTTATTTAGGTATTCTAAGTATTTTTCCTGGTTCACCATTTCCTCCTGAATCATTGCCCTCCTTTAAAGAATGTTTTCTTCACTCCAAATGCATTGGTTACTAATTTAAGTTGCAAACAATACAAATGGATCCTGGCTAACTTCTGAACAAAATAAGTTCATTGGAAAGATACCTGTACCAGAGACAACTGAAGGAAAATACGAGTCAGGTTTGGAAAACATGTAGGCATGTATCAAGAAAACTAAGCCAAAGTGATTTTATAGGAACATTCTGTTTAGAATGACCCAGTTGGCTCTAATATCAACAGGAATGTGATGCCACTTTTGAGTGATAATTTTTCAACTCCCCTCACATCTTTCACTCACTCCCTCAAAGCTTAAGAGTGCATCACTGTGTGTCATTTTGGCATAGCCTAAATTGTGCATTAAGGATTGAGCTATCAGGAACAATGGAGAACTATCTAGCACTTTGGATTTGTAGTTGAGGGAGGTTCTTGATTTTTTATGCGACTTACAAGGTTAGGAATTTCCACAAAAATCAGAAGAGTATTTGGATTGCAATTACCCAAAGATTGATAAATGGCCATTATATTGAAAAAATTTAACATGAGTTTTAAAGAAAATTTATGTGGCATAGGGAAATACTTAAAATATATCATTTGTCAAAATTTTAGTATGGGAAACATTTTTTCTAGTATAATCAAAATTTTATTTAGAATGATACATGTAATAGAAAGGGACATGAAAATGCAACATTAATGATGATATACCATTTTAGAGCTTGGTTATGTGATTAGAAATAACTTGTACTCTCTTCTGAATCTTTCAGTTATTGTTAACAGATACTAATATAGATAAGTATCAATTTAATACAAGGAATTCAATTATTATAAAAATAGTTAAGTGTTTAGAGGCATAGAGTCTATGATAATTGTCTGGAATGACCCACTCAGTAAAAAACTGTCTACAATTATGAAGCTAGTGAGTCAGAAAGTTACCATCCAAAATATTTTCTCTAGTGTTATACCTTCTTTGCCATAATCTGTAGATTAGGAGGCTGTGGCAATTGTTGGCTCTAGGAATATGTTGCCTATCATAGCTGCGATAGTATTAGTGAATTTGCTAGATTCATACCTGGAGAAAAATTATTACTACCACCTTTATTTCAACTTCTCCTTATATAATAGTGCCTTAACCAGGGTTTTCTATATCAGTTTGCTAGATAGTACACATGTATTTTATGATCAATAAATGGTTGCTAATTATTTGTGATAATGATTATATTAAGTTTGAATATGGAAATAAATGCTAACTTTTCTAGATGTTTCATGTTAAAGAGATTATCTCAATAAGTGGATGCCATCCTGGACAAAGGAATAGCTGAGATTACTGTTTTTTTATATATATGTTTAGAGTATTAAATACATGGTTGTTTTCTGTCAGTCATCACTGAGAGATGGATCCAATGGCTCAATTAAGCAATATTCAGGATTTACATTATTGTTTGTTATAACTGGTGTACTTGTAGGTATCACGTTTAATTTTGAGAAACTTAAAAGATTAAATCTATAAATAAATAAACATGTATTCTAGAGGAAAAAATGCATGTTCAGTTTTAAAAATTTTGCACTACAACCATAACTATAAACTCCTAGCAGCATTGGTTCTTCGTTATGGTCAAAATTCTATCCCAAAATATAGAATATTATATAATTGTTGGAGTAATTCCAGCAGTGAGATACCAATTAATTAGTTTGTTAAGGAGTGCACTGCAACTTTGCAGTGTTTTTGTCAAAATTTCACAATCAATCAGCCATAATCTAGTAAGCTGCCTACTGGCCCAGGACAAATATGACAACAAAACTCTCAGGGGATTACAGAAATAGAAAAATATTCAAAGCAAGCTTTCAGCTGGTGTAACTTCTCATCAGGAATCATCTGATAATCATCTGGAGGCTGAGAAAAAGTATAAATCCTGTCATCTTTTTGTGAACTTCCCTTATGAAGCTGACAGTGGAGGGGGGAAGGGTAAGAGGCAGGAATATGAATTACGTCACGCCTTAAGGGAAGAAAGAGACGTAGCATTGGATTTACATGGCCTGGAGTGGTTCTCAAGTCTAAAAAGGAAGCCTTTCTTTGCAAAACCACTGTCTAGTTATATTTTATTTTATTCTGCCATGATTTCCTGTGAGATGTTATATGGGTTATATGACTTAAAATGGAGCATATAGCTGAACGATTGCAAGTACTGGTTCTACATGACTTTGGCATCATTGGTCATTGTTCATTTTTTCTAAACATATAAACTGTTGGCAAGGTCCATGAACCAGTCACTAGAGGAAAGCTGACAGTGGCAGTTTTAGAGTGAAGCCAATCCCTGTAGAGGAAATACCAAAGGAAATTTTCTTTACTAGAAGATACCACAATTTACACTACTGGATCATGATAGGACGACATGGAAAACAATTGCCAGGGAAATTTTTAGAAACCCTTCATGACTATAAGGAACATAAAAAGAATGAATATGTAAAAGTCAAATTCTATAGGTCAAACATCTCTTGTTTATTTCCATTAACCTGAACTTAATGATCGAAAGACAAAACTGTTTTAAGTGCTCTAATGCTAATACAAATGATGGAGGAAAAGGTAATGCCAAGTTGTAACAACACAAATGAACACTATTCTTTTTACTAAAATCAAATTTTCTGGCCTGAGGTTCTTACAAAATACACACTGTGAGTTACTATTCCTGAAACTGGGTCTATTGTAACATACTGATACCCAATATTATGAAGCTGAATCTAAAGATATATGGAGGAAGCAGAAATGGGGATAAGATACTTTCTACCTACAATGTCTACTCAGCATAGGGACCAGTGTTGTGGATTACAGAGGCCTATGGATAAGAGCTGCATATGGAGCCACTGCGGAGCATGATAAAAATAACATGGGAATTTCTCCTAGAGAAATTTTGTTCAAAAAAAGAAATCCCATTTAATGATTCTACTGTGCTTCAGTTTAGGGAACTAATGGAAAAATACGGACTCTGGGGTCAGAAATTCAATTCCTGATTACTTAATATTGATTTTACATCTTTGAATCTCAATTTCTACCCATATAAATTTTCATTGCAGATTCTATGAGCTAACACTTACAAATTTCTTCAGTTAATGTTCAATAAATCTGATCTCCTTTCTTATTCAAAGGAACAAACCTACTCATTATTGTTATTTAGTTCATATCATAAAATTTATACAAAAGAATGTAAGAGTGCTGAGTAAATGCTATAGTACTGTATTTCTGGATTGTATTAAAGAAAGTCCCCAAAGAATTGATCTTCCGACTGACTTACATTTTGGAAAAAGCAAACAAAAAACACTCCCCAAAACCCTGCTTCTTTTACTCCTGAGGTAGAATAAAAACAAACAAACAAACAAAGATATTTGGTCTTTGCTCCTGGCACAGAGTTTCAAAAATTCTAAGTTTCCTGAGTGATAAGACTGTCTTTGTTATTCTTAGGGGATGACTCTCTAGGGAGCGCCAGCCAGCTTTAGGATGGGGGATGGTCTCCAGAAAATCTAACCACATGATTAGAGGGTTGAACCTTTCAGTACCACCCCTTCAGAACTCCAGGGAGGGGAGATTGAGTTCAGTCACTTGGCCAATGACTTAATCAATCACGCCTAGGTAATGAACCCTGAAGAAAAACTCAGAACCGCAAGAATTGGTGAGCTTCCTGGCTGCTGAACATATCTATGTACTGGGAGAGTGACTCACCCTGACTCCAGAGGGAAAGTAAATAGCCTGTCCCCCTCCCTCCCAATACCTTGACCTATTTCTCTCTTTGATTTGTCTGTTCTATGTTGTATGCTTTGTAGTAAAACTGTAAATACAGTGCTTTCAGTGAGTTCTGTGGATCATTCTAACATTTCAAACTTGAACAGGGGTCATGGGAACCCTGGAATTTGTAGCTAAGTCAGGCAGAGATGTGGGTAGGCTTGAGGACCCCACTTGTGGCTGGAAGTCTTGTTGGGAGGCACTGGGACTCTCAACTTGTGGGATCTGACACTGAATCTGTATAGTGTCAGAATTAAAGAACTTTACCTTCAACTTGTGTGATCTGATACTAACTTGGGTAGTTCATGTCAGAATTGGATTAAGTTGTAGGACATACGGTTTTCGTCAGAAAATTGGTATTGGAACATAATTCCTGTGCTATGTAAGTTGTCTGTATTTTTGTGATTATATACTAACTTCACTTACTAACTTCTATGAGTTTTGAGTTATTCTTTGTTTCAAAAAACTCCTCTTTTTTCTCATATTCTTTGTCATAACATCAGTATCCTGTTATCACCTTTGGATGACTTCTATGTATAAGTGTATGATCTGTCCTGAGACCTTGATTCTCAATTTTTTAATGTTCTCATTTCTACATCTATCTCAGCTACCCATTCCTATTAATTACCCATACCTCTTAATATTGTCATAATTGAAAATCGAATCAAATATTTAAATGTCCAATAATCTCACCAAAACCATATAAATCCTTCATTGTACTTAGTTATGTAACCATCCTTCAATCTCATGCAAAGCTCCAAGCCATTGTATAGTATCAACTTCTCTGCACTCATCCGCCTTTTTACTTCTCCTAGTTATGTAGCTAAGGGTTATGCATCAACATTAAAATATTTTCTTGTAAATATATTCACCCATCCAGCTCCAGTGTTATTCCAACATATTCTTGTTACAAACTGCAGACTTGGATAAATAAATTTATGGAAATTTTATCCACTCTGTAGCTCAGCATTGATGGAGAAAAATCATACAACTGGGTATGTCAGCTCATGACATAAATTCATGCTTATAAATTATAAATTCATGATTGCCATTCCTTTTTTTGGGCACTAATACTGCCCAGTAATATAATTACAACTCACTACCTAAGATCCTTCCCTCCCCCGACCCTGCATCACCCTCTGGTCTATTTCCTGTCTGCTACACTACATTATCTTCTAATGGTCCTTTTCTTTCCTTCCCAAACATAATCAAGAATAGTTGATAGAATTGCCTCATGCTGTGTTGAGTTAACCGAAGCCTTACTATTCACAAA
Source organism: Eschrichtius robustus (assembly GCF_028021215.1). Taxonomy (NCBI): domain Eukaryota; kingdom Metazoa; phylum Chordata; class Mammalia; order Artiodactyla; family Eschrichtiidae; genus Eschrichtius; species Eschrichtius robustus. The sequence continues at coordinate 93,191,459 of NC_090826.1, forward strand.
TGTGCAAACCTATTTTCTATTTGCATCCATCTTTTCCTTCTTTCTGTTACAACAAAGAATGTTTTCCCTTCTAGCAAAGGGCAAACTTTACACCTGTATTATGAATTGCATCCCCTCTTACCTTAGAGACATTTCCCCTTTATTCCCACAGTCTTCAGAGTATTGTCATTGAAATTTTTAAGCATCATTGGGATTAATAGCCAAACTCTGCCCAGTAACTCCTATTTTAATAGCAAACAAACTTAAGACAGAAAGAACAATAAAAACAACATTTGTCTGAATTTCATTGAGATCTTTCATATGTTTTCAAAATACTCATTGCATCAACGTTTCAATTTTTTTCTAATCTTCAAGCTTATCAAAAGTTTTCTACAACCCACTGACTCCACAATTCACTTCCAGCCAAGTTTCCAAACTGTACCCTTGGCTACCATTCTTCTCAATCTACGTATTCAGACCTCTAACTCTGTTAGGCAAGTATGTATTTTTAACTTTAGTCTAATTTAAATATTAATAGTGTTTAAATTAGTTTAAAAATGTGTTGTTTGGAAATATTCTATCTCTTGGCTTTCCTGCTATTGTATTTGCCTAATCTCACTAACAATTTTTATCTCACTAACTAATTTTTCAATATCTTTTTCAGTATAATTCTGTTCTACTCTAATATAGATTTTTTTTTTTCAGGATACATCCTAGGCTGTTTTCTCTTGTGGGCTCAGTCTCCCAATCATTTCAACAGCATATATTTACATGCTAATAACTCTTAAGTATGTATCACATAGACCTTGCTTCTGAGCTCTAGACAAACATTCCTGTGAGAGTTATCTATCTGTTCTATGTCTACTTAGATTCTGTATTTGTCTATTTGGCACCCATTCATCACAGGACCAGTTATATTAACTATATTTTCTTTTCTGTATTCTTGATGCTATAGCACTTGGGTGCCTTAGAGACCAGGGGAGAGACTGCCTTTCCCAGGGCTAGCTAATTCTTAATGATAATAACAGCTTGCCTCTGAGCACGCCTTTTATATGCAAACCAACCAATCTGGATCACCCCAATCACCTCCTTATCTAACTCTCCCACACCCAGCCAATATTACCCCTGCCCTAAATCATCCCAGGGACAGGTACCAGGCAACTGGAGAGCATTCCTATAGCTCAAAGTCTGCTGTAACTATTCAAAGCAGCCAATCTTAAACTGTTTACTCTGCCCTGCCTTGCCAAGAAAACCCCAACAAAAGCTCTAGCCTAGGCTTTCTCTTTAACTTCTGCTTCTGCCCTGACCAAAATCTGGTGCTTTCTCATGCGGCTGTTCATGGCACAGTGAGCCCTTATGTCTCGGGACATGTAAGTAATGGAAATCTTCCTCCTATGGTGTGAGCCTCTCCTTGTCATCACTTGGTCGCCTCCGTAGATTAAAATTCTGTGGGTACATTTAGGTTTCTTCCATGTCTTGGCTATTGTAAACAGCACTGCAATGACATTGGGATACATTTGTTACTGAAGAGTAAATGTTATTCGTATAAGATCAAAGTGATATTTCATGCTCGTAAACATTGGTCTTTTTAATGAAAAGGGTTTGGAATTTTTAAATCTTTTATTTTTTTTAATATTCCCTATGTTGTACGGTAAGGTTTGGAAATTTTAATTCAGTGTCTAGATTTCTTTGGGCATATTGATAAACAATGTGGGGCTCCGTTTTGCTATCTCTCAAATAGTCAGTTGTAGTCTCTGTTGTCCATTGACAGGTTAAATGAATAAAGAAGACGTGGTACATATATACAATGGAATATTACTCAGCCCTTCAAAAGAATGAAATAATGACATTTGCAGCAACATGGATGGACCTGGAGATTATCATACTAAGTGAAGTAAGTCAGACAGAGAAAGACAAATATCATATGATATTGCTTATATGCAGAATCTTTAAAAATGATACAAATGAACTTATTTTCAAAACAGAAACAGACTCACAGACTTAGAGAATGAATTTATGGTTACCGGGGGAATGGTTGAGGGGAGGAATAGTTAGGGAGTTTGGTATTGACATGTACACACTGCTATATTTAAACTGGATAAGCAACAAGGACCTACTGTATAGCACAGGGAATGCTGCTCAATATTCTGTAATAACCTAAATGAGAAAAGATTTTGAAAAAGAATAGATACATGTATATGTATAGCTGAATCACTTTGCTCTACACCTGAAACTAAACAACATTGTTATACAACTATGCTCCAATATAAAATTTAAAAAAAATTTTTTTAATGTAAAAAGAAAAAATTCTGTGGGTACAAATGAGACACAGCTACCAAATTATCCAATATAGAAATTTGAGCATTTGTTATATTCTTTTTATGTCTTCTCTGCTTCAACTTTCTCCATGCCCACTACAACTATCTCATAATAGGAACCAAATTCTTGACGTTTTTGTCATTGTCCCTTTCTAATCCATTCTTCAAACTGAAAGCAGAATAATATCTTTAAAACGAAAAAGATCACAATGTGTTAAAATCTTTCAATAATTCTCTATATCCCCAAAGATAATGTCCATACTCCTAAATGAAGCAAACAAGAACTTCTATTACCTGGATTTTTTACTTCTCTGCCTCACCACTGGCCAGGCCCTTATTTTTACCCTCACAGCCATACTGGATATCATGCAATGTTCTGGAAACACTGTGTTCTTTTCACGTTCAATCGTTTTACACATGCTTATCCTCACTTTGGAAGAATCTGGCTCCACTCACTCACCGTGGAATATTCTGCCCCGAGACCTCAGAAGGCTTTCCTGACCGCTTACAATGTTGGCTGGTCTAACAATTCCTTATAACGACCTCTGTGTTCACACTTAGGTTTCTTTATTGAATAACCTCTTTTCTGTATCTTCTATTAGGCAACAGGTGTCTTGTGGTCAGGCATTGTGTCTTAACCTTGAACGCTAGTGGCTCCCTAACACACTGCTTGGCATGTACTTGGCATTCCAAAATATTCCAGAAATTTAATGAATTTGAGATTCACTCCTTGAAATTGAACAAACGTTTATGTAAACAACACTTTTCTACAGAAATACATTTTGTTCCTTTTTATTAAAAATGTTGTCATGTCTCTAAGGAGATATCAGCCCAGTTTTGTTTACTAAGTGTCGGCGGAATAGGGGTGGTTGTGGCAAATAATGATGAAATTTTTTCCGTCATTATTTGCTAAAAGCTAATAGAATCACAGTACAAACTGCATTTTCTAAGGATACTTTCTGCGTGAGGGACCCATTAATAATCAACAGCATTGTTAAGGATTAAAAGACATTATCTGTGAAAGGATTTAGTTAGCAATTCAGTTCTGATTAAGCATAACAAACGTTACATTTGTTTACCTCTGAATAGTTGCCTCTTAACTGATCTGCCATACTTTCTATCCTTGACTGCTACTTACTCCTCCTGTTGTCAAATTTTTGAGGGAGAAGGCTCAGGTTGTATTTAATTAGTCCAAGAGGTTCATTTGTTGTACTTCGAATGTGCTGACAGTTGATTCTTTTAAGCTTAGGTTAACTTTCTCCAAATAATTCATTTTAAAACAAAGAATGAGTGTTTTAAATGCCATTTTCAAAAGTTTAAATTTCAAACAAAGTGGAGATTTGTTTTCGCCTGTAATATCTCGCTTGTTTATCATGAGAATCTATATCAAAATTAGGAATTATCCATGCTGGTAATACTTGAAGTACATGAAAGCCTGCATTCTTTTCAAAAGTATTTTGTGAATTCTAAACTCGGAGGTAGGCAGTGAGGATGCTATTTTTCACATCCCCAAAGTTCACAGTCTTCTGTAAAAGAAAATTTAAAACACAGCATAGTGATACCACTGTAGTCATAAGTACAGGGGCTTTCCTATCACAAGGGAAGGACTAAAACAATGGAGGTTTTATTGATGTATTAAATATTGGTCATTATCCCTTATTTATGGAATATCTTCTCAGCTGATTGCAGAGTCTGAGACAGGGAAGTTTCCTAAGCATTGTAATCAGTGCCAGCTTCTCTTCTCCCTTCCACAGTCCCCTCAGTTCTTTGTTCTCACTAGGCACTGGCTTGAGAAATCATCTTAGTTTCTGCAGAAGTCAGTTGGCTTTACTGGCATGAGTAAAACAAAGTTGTCAACCCCAATACCATCTTTTTAAATATTTTTATTGGAGTATAGTTGATTTCCAATGTTGTGTTAGTTTCAGGTGTACAGCAAAGTGATTCAGTTATACATGTACATATATTCTTTTTCAGATTCTTTCCTCATACAGGTTATCACAGAATACTGAGTAGAATTCCCTGTACTATACAGTAGATCCTTGTTGTTTATCTATCTTATATATACTAGTGTGTCTATGCTAATCCCAAGCTCCTGATTTATCCCTCTCACCCACGTCTCCCCTTTGGTCACCATAAATTTGTTATTGATATCTGTAAGTCCGTTTCTATTGTGTAAATAAGTTCATTTGTATCATTTTAAATTATATTCCATGTATGAGTGACATAATATGATATTTGTCGTTCTGTGACTTACTTCACTTAGTATAATAATCTTAAGGTCCATCGATGTTGCTGCAAATGGCATTATTTCATTCTTATTTTTTAAAAAAAATTTTTAGTCATATATATATATTTCGTTTGCTTAATATAAGTTTTTTTTAACATCTTTATTGGAGTATAATAATTGCTTTACAATGGTGTGTTAGTTTCGGCTGTATAATAAAGTGAATCAGCTATACATATACAGGCATCCCCATATATCCTCCCTCTTGTGTCTCCCTCACATCCTCCCTATCCCACTCCTCTAGGTGGACACAAAGCACTGAGCTGATCTCCCTGTGCTGTGCGGCTGCTTCCCACTAGCTAACTATTTTAAATTTGGTAGTGTATATATATATGTCCATGCCACTATCTCACTTGGTCCCAGCTTCCCCTTCCCCTCCCCATATCCTCAAGTCCATTCTCAATGTCTGCATCTTTATTCCTGTCCTTACCCTAGGTTCTTCAGGACTTTTTTTTTTTTTTTTTTTTTACATTCCATATATATGTGTTAGCATATGGTATTTGTTTTTCTCTTTCTGACTTACTTCAACCTGTATGACAGTCTCTAGGTCCATCCACCTCACTACAAATAACTCAATTTATGGCTGAGTAATATTCCATTGTATACATGTGCCAAATCTTCTTTATCCATTCATCTGTCGATGGACACTTAGGTTGCTTCCATGTCCTGGCTATTGAAAATAGAGCTGCAATGAACATTGTGGTACATGACTCTCTCTGAATTATGGTTTTCTCAGGGTATATGCCCAGTAGTGGGATTGCTGGGTGGTATGGTAGTTCTATTTTTAGTTTCTTGATGAACCTCCATAATGTTCTCCATAGTGGCTGTATCAATTTACATTCCCACCAACAGTGCAAGAGGGTTTCCTTTTCTCCACAACCTCTCCAGCATTTATTGTTTGTAGATTTTTTGAATATGGCCATTCTGACAGGTGTGAGGTGGTACCTCATTGTAGTTTTGATTTGCATTTCTCTAATGATTAGTGATGTGGAGCATCCTTTCATGTGTTTGTTGGCAATCTGTATATCTTCTTTGGAGAAATGTCTACTTAGGTCTTCTGCCCATTTTTGGATTGGGTTATTTTTTTGATATTGAGTGGCATGAGCTGCTTCTATATTTTGGAGACTAATCCTTTGTCAGTTACTATGTTTGCAAATATTTTCTCCTATTCTGAGGGTTGTCTTTTCATCTTGTTTACGGTTTCCTCTGCTGTGCAAAAGCTTTTAGGTTTCATTAGGTCTCATTTGTTTATTTTTATTTTTATTTCCATTTCTCTAGGAGGTGGCTGAAAAAGGATCTTGCTGTGATTTATATCATGGAGTGTTCCGCCAATGTTTTCCTCTAAGAGTTTTTTAGTGTCTTGCCTTACATTTAGGTCTTTAACCCATTTTGAGTTTATTTTTGTGTATGTTGTTAGGGAGTGTTCTAATTTCATTCTTTTACATGTAGCTGTCCAGTTTTCCCAGCACCACTTACTGAAGAGGTTGTTTTTTCTCCATTGTATATTCTTGCCTCCTTTATCAAAGATAAGGTGACGATATGTGCGTGGGTTTATCTCTGGGCTTTCTATCCTGTTCCATTGATCTATATTTCTGTTTTTGTGCCAGTACCGTACTGCCTTGATTACTGTAGCTTTGTAGTATAGTCTGAAGTCAGGGAGCCTGATTCCTCCAGCTCCATTTTTCTTTCTCAAAATTGCTTTGACTATTCTGGGTATTTTGTGTTTCCATACAAACTGTGAAATTTTTTGTTCTATTTATTTCTGTGAAAAATGCCATTGGTAGTTTGATTGATAGGGCTTGCAATGAATCTGTAGATTGCTTTGGGTAGTATAGTCATTTTCACAATGTTGATTCTTCCAATCCAAGAACATGGTATATCTCTCCATCTGTTTGTATCATCTTTAATTTCTTTCATCAGTGTCCTATAGTTTTCTGCATACAGTTCTTTTGTCTCCTTAGGTAGGTTTATTCCTAGGTATTTTATTCTTTTTGTTGCAATGGTAAATGGGAGTGTTTCCTTAATTTCTCTTTCAGATTTTTCATCATTAGTGTATAGGAATGCAGGAGATTTCTGTGCATTAATTTTGTATCCTGCTACTTTACCAAATTCATTGATTAGCTCTAGTAGTTTTCTGGTAGAATCTTTAGGATACTCTACTCTATGTATAGGACCATGTCATTCGCAAACAGTGACAGCTTTACTTCTTTTTTTCCGATTTGGAGACCTAGGGACACATACAGAGTGAAAGTGACAGGATGGAAAAAGATAGTCCATGCAAATGGAAATCAAAAGAAAGCTGGAGTAGCAATTCTCATATCAAACGAAACTGACTTTAAAATAAAGACTATCACAAGAGACAAAGAAGGACACTACATAATGATCAAGGGATCAATCCAAGAAGAAGATATAACAATTGTAAATACTTATGCACCCAACATAGGAGCACCTCAATACATAAGCCAAATACTAACAGCCATAGAAGGGGAAATCAACAGTAACACAATCATAGTAGGGGACTTTAACACCCCAGTTTCACCAATGGACAGATCATCCAAAATGAAAATAAATAAGGAAACAGAAGCTTTAAATGATACATTAAACAAGATGGACTTAATTGATATTTATAGGACATTCCAACCAAAAACAACAGAATACACTTTTTTCTCAAGTGCTCATGGTACATTCTCGAGGATAGATCATATCGTGGGTCACAAATCAAGCCTTGGTAAATTTAAGAAAATTGAAATCGTATCAAGTATCTTTTCTGGTCACAATGCTATAAGACTAGATATCAATTACAGGAAAAAATCTGTAAAAAATACAAATACATGGAGGCCAAACAATACACTACTAAATAACCAAGAGGTCACTGAAGAAATCAAAGAGGAAATAAAAAAATACCTAGAAACAAATGACAATGAAAACACGAAAACCAAAAACCTATGGGATGCAGCAAAAACCTATGGATTGCTTCCCAAGAGGGAAGCAATACAATTGTATAGCAATAAAATCCTACCTCAGGAAACAAGAAACAACTCAAATAAACAGCCTAAACTTACATCTAAAGCAATTAGAGAAAGAACAAAAAATCCCCAAAGTTAGCAGAAGGAAAGAAATCATAAAGTTTAGATCAGAAATAAATGAAAAAGAAATGAAGGGAACAATAGCAAAGATCAATAAAACTAAAAGGTGATTCTTTGAGAAGATAAACAAAATTGATAAACCATTAGCCAGACTCATCAAGACAAAAAGGGAGAAGACTCAAATCAATAGGATTAGAAATGAAAAAGGAGAAGTAACAACCGACACTGCAGAAATACAAAGGATCATGAGAGATTACTACAAGCAACTATATGCCAATAAAATGGACAACCTGGAAGAAATGGACAAATTCTTAGAAAAGCGCAACCTTCTGAGACTGAACCAGGAAGAAATAGAAAATATAAAGAGACAAATCACAAGCACTGAAATGGAGACTGTGATTAAAAATCTTCCAACAAACAAAAGCCCAGGACCCGATGGCTTCACAGGCGAATACTATCAAACATTTAGAGAAGAGCTAACACCTCTCCTTCTCAAACACTTCCAAAATATAGCAAAGGGAGAAACACTCCCAAACTCATTCTATGAGGCCACCATCACCCTGATACTAAAACCAGACAAAGATGTCACAAAGAAAGAAAACTACAGGCCAATATCACTGATGAACATAGATGCAAAAATCCTCAACAAAATACTAGAAAACAGAATCCAACAGCACATTAAAAGGATCATACACCATGATCAAGTGGGGTTTATTCCAGGAATGCAAGGATTCTTCAATATACACAAATCAATGTGATACACCATATTAACAAGTTGAAGGATAAAAACCATATGATCATCTTAATAGATGCAGAAAAAGCTTTCGACATATTTCAACACCCATTTACGAAAAATACCCTCCAGAAGTAGGCATAGAGGGCACTTACCTCAACATAATGAAGGCAATATATGACAAACCCACAGCCAACATCGTTCTTAATGGTGAAAAACTGAAACCATTTCCTCTAAGATCAGGAACAAGACAAGGTTGTCCACTCTCACCACTATTATTCAACATAGTTTTGGAAGTTTTAGCCACAGCAATCAGAGAAGAAAAAGAAACAAAATATTTTTAAAAGGGATTTATTAATAGTCTCTCATTTTTTAGAATATCACAGCCTAAATAGCAAAATTGAAGCATTTATTCATATTAAAGTGTAATGTGAAAAGTTTTACTTTAAATAATGCATTTCTAAAACTGGATTTTACTCTACTGGTGGTATTTACTAAATTCCTTGTATGTCAGCCTTTTCTTAAACAGTAGGCTTTAGAAGCAATGTTCTGTAAAGATTTCATTATTTACGATTTTCCAAATGAAGAATGGTGCTGAATACTTTAATTCACATATAAATATCATAATGTGCCTATCTGTTTAAAAGACCAGTTACTTGTTTATACGTTTTCTCTCTACTAACATAGACTGTCAAGACACAGACGAGTTGATGAACAAAGACTGGAGGACATAGAGCTTCACTTAAAGTGCTTTAATTATCCTTGCAATGCTCTCTAGAGTCTATTAATTTAGAAGGTGCCTAGATTGAGGAAGGTGCATTAGCAGTCCTAGCTATAAATTCAACAATACAGTACGTCTTTGCCCATTTTTAAAATGTGCATGATAGACTATTTCTAGAACGTTGCTTTTACTCTGCTCAACTAAGATGCTATCTTTTTTGGTCACACACACAAGTGTGTGTGTCACACACCCGTATAGGGTTTTTTTACCCTATAAGTATCATGTAGCTATAGAATTTGATGGGTGATAAACAATTGCATAATAGTAAAGGAATTTAAAGTCTTCAGGCATTTTTTTTTTTCAAATAAAACAGTGCATAAGTTTTGCTCTGTTATAGAATTGAGTGTATTGTTTCATATTATATCTGAAATATTATGGCATTATAAGATTTTTAAATCATACTACCCTTGGTTTTTAGAAGAATTATGATTCATTAACAAATCATTTTTATCTGCAAATATGCAGCCTTAGTATCAGCAATAACTATAACACTTTTATTAAATTTTATTTTATTTTGATTTCTAAATTCTTAGTCAAAATGTTTTATTTTTTTCCCTTATCCACATATAATATTGATTTTTAATGCTTGTTTTTGGTTTTCTGAATTTAATAATCTTTTCTTTCATTTTTATATTAAACAAAAATAATGCAGCAAATGTTTTCTCACAATAACTAAACTGACAAATTAGTTGAGCCTGTGTGTGTGAACATTCACATTTTTCTCTTTTATTTGATGGCCTGGGGAGAATGGAACGAATTATCTCTAAAGATGCAGACAAAATCTATTTGATACATTTTTACTTAGTAGACTGCCTCATAGGAAGATACCAGTAATATTCAATGAAATCAATCAGAATTCTTTGTGGTAAGAAGATAACACTGTCTATTTTTATGAGTTAAGAGAAGAATGCCCGTAGAACATTTTCCAGAATAATGTAAATAATTATTTTATTCCTGTTACGTGTGGAATTGTGTACCCCTCCCTCAAATTCATATTTTTAAAACCTAACTCCCAGTACCTCAAAATGTGACCTTATTTGGAAGTATGATCTTTAGGTTAAAATGATGTCATTAGGGTGGACCCTAATCCAATATGACAGGTGCATTTATAGAAAGGGGAAGTTTAGAGACATGCACACACATGAGGAGTTTGCCATCTGAAGAGACACAAAGAGACGATGACCATCTACAAGCCAAAGAGAGAGGCCTGGAGCAGATCCTTCCTGCACAGCCCTCAGAAAGAACCAATCTTGCTGACTTCTTGCCCCCAGAACAGTGTGAGACAATTAATTTCTGCTGTTTAAGCAATCCAGTCTGTGGTACTTTGTTATGGCAGCTGTAGCAAACAAATACCACCTCTACAATACATATATGTTTTAAAAAATGAAAGTGATTGCTTTGAGGGAGTGGTAATAAACAAAATCATTCTTCCATATCCTATCTGGACTTTGGGTCCAAAAGTCTAGCAAAAGTAAAACTCATTTGAGAAGAGTTTTATGTAACAATATTTTCTTTTAAAATCTCATGAAATAGATCACTTTGAAAATGTAAATCAGGAGCATAATTTCCAAAATTAATTTTTAAATCAATTATTATGTTTCTTTTAGAAACCAAACACTTGAAGAGTGGAAATACATGCCCACTTTCTCTAGATTCTCAAAAGGATCATTTCAGAAGGCATATGGTGAGTTAGCCTGACCCATGTATGTCAGCTATTTATTTTCACAACTTGTAGAGAAAGCAGGGCTATTTTAGTAGCATAAGTTACCAGAAAGTTATTTCCATAACCTTTTCCCCAGCATTATGCATGCTAGAATGAATTAAGAAATCCTACTTTAATCAGATATTTGACACCAGTAAAATGAAACCCATGATATAAAATATTTAATGTTAAGAACAATAAAATAAAATTTTAAAAAAGAACAAAATATGCATTGATAATTTTGTATTGTACAGTGTAAAATTAGACAAATTTTATTTTTATCAGTGCTTTTCTTAAGTTAATGCAAAACTCCATCCCATTATATACAGTCAATATATTTCACATTTGGTATTACTTGGGAAATGCCAGTAGAGATGAAGAGGAAAAATTTAGTTGAGCATTTAATAGTTTGTGGTGACTTATAGATAAATATTACATCTGTCCTGGTATTTTCTCCAGTTAACCTTTTAGGGCTGACTGTGGGAATGGAGAGACAGCAGTATTTGAGAATGACAGGCTCTCATGCACCTGTTTCTTATCTATGGCAAGTAACAAATCTGTCAGTTACTTTCCAAATTAAAGAGACAAACTGTGACCCAGACTAAATTGGGAGCATGTTCAAAGTTTCAGATACAGTGAATCTAGTACTTTTGTGTTCCTTTATGAAACATTTTAAGACTCATGCTTAAACCATCTATATTTAAAACACCAATTTAAAGTTATTAAAGTTATTTATTGTGAAGCTTATACTCTACTAAACTTTTAAAATTATACATTTATTTATGCAGAGATCAAGATGGCAAAGTAAGAGGATGTAGAGCTCACCTTTCCCAATGAATATATCAAAAATACATCTACATATGGAAAAATTCTCACCGAAAACTAACTGGAAACTGGCAAAAGACTCCTGTACAACCAAGGCTGTAAGAAAGATGCACATGTAATCAGGTAGGAAGGGAAGAAAAGCAATCAGGTTGGGACCTGTGCCCCAGGGAGGGGACTCAGAGGAAAATAAAGATTGCACATTTGCCCTGGGGAGTGAGCAGATCGAGCCACAGACCGGGTGTCCTAATCCTGGGGTCCTCCACAGGGGAGACAAGCCCCTTGGCTGGCTGGAGAACCACTGGGACAGATAGAAAGGCTAGACAGGCCTAGACTCCATTTGTGAGGAGCATGTGCAGGCTGGCAAACCCCCGGGACAGGGCAGAGAGACATCTGCTTTAGTGGCTGCTTAGTTTCCCATGATTGCCTTGCCAAATAACCCAGTCCAAGCCAAGTGAACACTCTGGCCCTGCTCACTCCATGCCACAGCACAGCACTGGATTGGGGGCAGCCAGGGCCAAGGAAAAAACTTGACCTTGGGATTCAAGAGGCAGCCTGGTCCCAGAGCAAAGCCTGAGTAGGGTGGTGGTGGTCACTGTTGGTGCTTACTCAAGTGGCACCCCAAAGCAGCCCGATTTCTGATGGTAGCCATTCTGCCACAGCTCACAACTCCCATACACACAGAAACAACACACAGGCCCTGACTTCCCAGGGGAGTGGTGCCACAAGAAGGTGGGGGACAGTGAGCAGCTGTGAGAGACAAACTGTCTTGCCCCCGAGGCAGTGGGGAGAGGTCTGACCTGGCAGCTGCCACCCCAGCTTGCTGTGACTGCCTTGGTGTGCACCCCAGCCCAGCGTGAACTAGCCGAAGCCCTGCTCAAACCACACCACAGAGCAGCAGTGGATCTGGGGCAGTTGCAACTGGAGCGAAGACTTGACTGTGGATTGCATCTGAGCAGAGCTGCAGATGACTGCACAGCAACACATCAGACCTCTGTATATGCACAGACTCCACTTACTTCAGCACTCCCCTCCTTTGGGACAAAGGTCCTGGTGTGGGGAGAGGACAAAACACCCACTTAAAGGAAAAAGAGCCGGCCCAAGTCCAACTATCAGGGCTTCTACTCCAGCAACTTAGAATCAGACCCTGCCCCTGACAGGTCTGTGAGGGCTACTGAGCAGAGAGGAACTCTCACCTAAAATCTGGTCCAGCTTTAGCTCCTCTATCTCCAGCCACAAGACATGACTTGTGTCCACATCAAATCCAGCCCTCTTACCAAAAGTATTGGGCATGTACAATCTGCACAGGGATGCTCCCACATAAGAACACCTCTTCAAGACCACAATAGGTGACTGTTCCACCTAAATGCATAGAAGCAGAGAAAGTTAAGTAAAAGGAAAAGGAACTACTCTCAATTGAAAGAACAAAAGAAAAGTCCTGAAAAGATAAATAATGAGATAGTGATAAAAAGTTTACCCAGATAAAGAATTCAAAACATTGGCAATAAAACTGTTAACAGAATTAGGAAAAATAATTGACTAGACAATGAACATGTTAACAAGGAACTAGAAAATATAAAAAAGACCTAATCAAAAATAAATAATTCAATAGCTGAAATTTAAAAAAAACCACTAGAAGGAATGAATAGCAGACTAAGTGATACAGAGGAATGCATAAGTGATCTGGAAGATGGAATAATGGAAAACACCCAATCAGCAGTACTGACAGAAAAAAAAATTAAATGAAAACAATCCAAGAGATTTCTGAAATAACATTGTGCTCCAACATTTGCATTATAGGAGTTCCAGAAGGAGAAGAGAAAGAGAAGGGCATCCAATGTGTATTTGAAGAAATTACGGCTGAAAACTTCCCTAACCTGAAGAAGGAAACAGATATCCAGATACAGGAAGCACAGAGGGTTCCAAACAAGATGAACCCCAAACAGACCCACACCAAGGTATATCATCATTAAAATGGAAAAAGTTAAAGAGAGAATTCTAAAGGGATCAAGAGAAAAACAAAGAGTCATATACATGGAAATCCCCTTAAGGCTATCAGCTGATTTCTCTGCAGAAACTTTTCAGGCCAAAAAGGAATCGCATGATATATTCAAAGTGCTGAAAGGAAAGACCCGGTAACCTAGGATACTCTACCCAGCAAGATTATAATTTAGAATGGAAGGGGGGGAGATAAAGAACTTCCCAGAGAAGCAAAAACTAAAAGAATTAAGCAATACTAAACCTATCCTAAAAGTAATGTTGAAGGATCTTCTCTAAATGAAAAAAGTAAGAATATAGGAAAGGGAAAATCCCACTAAGAGAAGCAAATATACATTAGGGGTGGAATATCACTTAAATAAGCCAGTACATAGGTAAATGACAAAAAAGTGTAAAAGCAACTATAAATACAATAAATAGTTAAGGGATAAGCATGAAGATGTAAAATATGACATCAAAAACACAAAATGTGGGAGATGGGAGTAAAAAATATAGATCTTTTAGAATGTGAACTTAAATGACTATCAGTTTAAAACAAGTAGATATAATTATGGGTCAACATACATGAACCCCATGATAATCACAAATCAAAAACGTGCAATAGGTACACAAACAATAAGAGAAAGGAACCTGAGCATACTATTAAAGAAAATCATCAAACCATAAGGAAAGAAACAAAGAGAAAATGAACAAAGAAGAACTACAAAACAACCAGAAAATAAGTAATAAAATGGCAATAAGTATATACCTACAAATAATTACTTTCAATGTCAATGTACTAAATGCTCCAGTGAAAAGACATAGGGAGGCTGATTGGATACAAAAAACAAGACCCTGTAATATGCTGTCTACAAGAGACTCAATTCAAGCTGAAGACACACATAGTCTAAAAGTAAGCGGATAGAAAAAAATATTTCATGCAAATGGAAATGACAAGAAAGCAAGGCTAGCAATACTCATACCAGACAAAACAGACTTTAAAACAAAGACTATAATGAAAGACAAAGAGGGCCATTATATAATGATAAAGAGATCAATATGAGGAGAGGCTATGATACTCATTAACATATATGCATCTAACATAGGAGCACCTAAATATATAAAGCAAATACTAAGAGACATAAAGGGAGAAATTGACCATAATAGGAGACTTTAACACCCCACTGACATCAATGGCCAGATCATCTAGACAGAAAATCAATAAGGCATCAATGGTCTTAAATTATATAATAGATACCTACAGGACATTACATCCCAAAACAGAAGAATACACATTCTTCTCAAGTGCACATGAAGCATTACCCAGGATACATCACATGCTAGGGCACAAAAGAAGTCTCAACAAATTTAAGAGGATCGAAATTATATCAAGCATTTTTTTGAACCACAACGGTATGAAAATAGAAATCAACTACAGAAAGACAAATGGGAAAAGAACAAACACGTAGGTACTAAACAACTGGCTACTAAAAAATCAATGGGTCAATGGAGAAATCAAAGAGGAAATTGGAAAATACCTTGTGATAATAAAAATGGAAACAACTCTTGAAAATCTATGGGATGTAGCAACAGCAGTTCTGAGAGGGAAGTAATGATACAGGCCTTCCTCAAAAAACAAGAAAAATATCAAATACACAACCTAACCTATAACCTAAAATAATTAGAGAAAGAACAACAAATAAAGACCAAAGTCAGCAGAAGGAAGAAAATAAAGATCAGAGGAAATAAACAAAATAGAAATCAAAAAACACTAGAAAAGATAAATGAAACCAAGAGCTGCTTTTTAAAAAAGATGAACAAAATTGATAAACTTTATTTAGTCAGGCTTGCCAAGAAGAAAAGAGTGGACCCATAATACTCCCAGAAGTGAACACAGGTGGAATACTCTTTGACATAAATCATAACAATATTTTTTTGGATCAGTCTTGTAAAGCAAGAAAAATAAAAGTAAAATTAAAAATGGGACCTAATTAAACTTAAAAGCTTCTGCACAGCAAAAGAAACCACCAATGACATTAAAACATGACCTATGGAATGGGAGAAGATATTTGCAAATGATATGACCAACAAGAAGTTAATATCCGAAATATATAAACAGTTCATACTACTCAATATCAAAAAAAAAAACCCAATCGAGAAATGGGCAAAAAAAAAAAAAAAAAAAAAGAAGAAATGGGCAGAAGATCTCAATAGACATTTTTCCAAGAAGACATAAAATGGCTAACAGGCCCATGAAAAGTTGCTCATCGCTAATTATTAGAGAAATGAAAATCAAAACAGCAATGAGATATGAGCTTACACTGATCAGAATGGCTATCATTAAAAAGTCTACAAATAACAAATGTTGAAGAGGATGCAGAGAAAAGTACACTGTTGTTGTACACTGTTGTTGGGAATGTAAATTGGTGCAGCCATTGTGGAAAACAGTACAGAGTTTCCTCAGAAAACAGAACCACAATATGATCCAGCAATTCCACTCATTGGTTTATATCTGGAAAAAATGAAAACAGTAATCTGAAAAGACAGATGCAGCACAATGTTCATAACAGCAGTATTTACAATAGCCAAGATATGGAAGCAACCCAAATGCCCATCAACAGATGAATGGATAAAGAAGTAGTGGTATAAATATATACAATGGAATATTGCTCAGCCATAAAAAGAATGAAATTCTGCCATTTGCAGCAACATGGATGGACCTAGAGAATATTATGCTTAGTAAAATAAGACAGACAGAGATAGATAAATACTGTATGATATCACTTTTTTGGAATCTAAAAAAGTAATACAAATGAATGTATATGCAAAACAGATATAGACTCATGACATGAAAACAAACTAGTGGTTACCAAAGGGGAGAGGGAAGGTAGAAGGGGAATTTTAGGGGTATGGGATTAAGAGATGCAAACTACTATGTATAAAATAGATAAGCCACAAGGATATATTATATAGCACAGGGGATTACAGCATTATTTTGTAATAACTTTTAATGGAGTATAATCTGTAAACATACTGAATCATGATGCTGTACACCTGAAACTAATATAATATTGTAAATCAACTATACTTCAATTAAAAAAAAAACCTCATACATTCATTTTTTAAATATTAAATTTAAATGATTTAGGAACATAGGAGAAGTCAGGTCACAGACAAAACATGACAAAAAATACAGGTTAAAAACAAAAATGTACTTATGTTTAATATTGAAAATTTTCATATAAAGTCTGATATTAATTCCTTGCTTTCCTCTGTAAAAGCTATTGTGATTCAAATGATTTAAGTATGACTGGTCTTGATTATTCTAAATTTTAAATTCATAGAATTCTGCCTTATATTTTATGTAATCAACTCTTCAAAAATATTTATATGCCTGAGATTTAATTTTGATAAATCAAAATGTTTTTCGTTGTTTTTGATGCTTTATTTACCTGCCCTAAACTTCATTCTTCTAACTCTTGACAATATGTTTTATCTATATTTTATCAAACAGTGCTTCTAATAATGTGCTTTCTAGAAAGAAAGATTTTGTTTCTTTATTTTAGAATGTGTTTAAGTCTATATGACTATCAGTCTAAAGCAAGTAGATATAGGAAGGGGTTAACATACTAAAAAAACAGGGTAACCACAAATCAAAACATACAGTAGACTCATGAAAACCAAAAAGTAGAAAACACGAGCATGAAATAATAGGAAATTATCAAAACACAAAAACAAAAAGAAAGGAACAAAGAAGAAACATAGAATAAACTGGAAAACAAGGTTTAAAATGGCAATAAATACATATCTGTCAATAATTACCGTAAATGTCAATGGACTAAATGCTTCAATCAAAAGACATAGAGTGGCAGATTGAATAAGAAAACAAGAATCTACAATATGCTGCCTATAAGAGACCCACTTTAGGCCAAAGGACACACACAAATTGACAGTGAAAGGATGGAAAAAGATTATTTCATACAAATGGAAATGACAAGAAAGCGGGGGTTGCAATACTCATATCAGACAAAACTGACTTTAAAAGAAAGGCCATAAAGAAAGATAAGGACACTATATATTGATAAAAGGATCAATACAAGAAGATTTTACCCTTGTGAACATATATGCACCTAATATAGGAACACCCAAAAACATAAAACAAATACTAACAGACATAAAGGGAGAAATTGACAGGAATACAATATTAGTAGGAGACTTTAACACCCTACTCACATCAATGGACAAATCTTTTAGACAGAAAATCAATAAGGCAACAGAGATCCTAAATGATAAAATAGAACAGTTAAACTTAGTTGATATTTTCAGGACATTATATCAAACAAAACAAAACTCCAGAATACACATTCTTTTCAAGTGCACATGGAATATGCTCTAGGATTGTCCACATACTAGGGCACAAAACAAGCCTCAACAAATTTAAGAGGATAGAAATTATCTCAAGCATCTCTTCTGAGCACAATGGTGTGAAAATGGAAATCAACCACAGATAAAGAAATGAGAAAAAAAAATGCTTACATGGAGACTAAACAACATTCTACTAAAAAACCAATGGATCAATGATGAAATCAAAGAGGAAATTAAAAAATACCTTGAGACAAATGACAATGAAAACACAACCATACAAAATCTATGAGATGCAGCAAAAGTCATTCTTAGAGGGAAGTTCACAATGATACAGGCCTTCCTCAAAAAACAAGAAAAGGGGCTTCCCTGGTGGCACAGTGGTTGGGAATCTGCCTGCCAATGCAGGGGACACAGGTTCGAGCCCTGGTCTGGGAAGATCCCACATGCCGCAGAGCAACTGGGCCCATGAGCCACAATTACTGAGCCTGCGCGTCTGGAGCCTGTGCTCTGCAACAAGAGAGGCCGTGATAGTGAGAGGCCCGTGCACCGCGATGAAGAGTGGCCCCCGCTTGCCACAACTAGAGAAAGCCCTCGCACAGAAACGAAGACCCAACACAGCCATAAATAAAAATAAATATAAAATAAATTTAAAAAAACAAGAAAAATCTCAAACAACCTAATCTACCACTTAAAATAATTTGAAAAATAAGAACGAAAAACCCTCTAAAATTGGTAGAAGGAATGAAATAATAAAGATCAGAGAGGAAATAAATAGAGATTTAAAAAGCAATAGAAAAAAAATCAATAAAACCGAGAGCTGGTTCTTTGAAAGGGTGAACAAAATTGACAAACCTCTGGCCAGGCTCACCAAGAAGAAAAGAAAGAACCCAAATAAACAACATAAGAAATGGAAAAAAAAAAAAAAGGACACAACAATCAATACTGCAGAAACACACAGACACACACACAAAACATAAGGGAAAATTATGAACAATTATATGCCAACAAATTCCACAATGTAGAAGAAATGGACAAGTTTCTAGACACTTACAGCCCACCAAAATAGACTCAAGAAGAAACAGATAATGTGAACAGACCAATCACTAGAAGTGAAATAGAATCTGTAAAAAAAAAAAAAAAAAAAACTCTCTTCAAACAAAAGTCCAGGACATACGGCTTCACAGGCAAATTCCACCAAACATAAAAAGAAGAACTTACACTGATCCTTCTCAAACACTTTCAAAAGACTGAAGAGGACGAAACATTCCCAAAGACATTCTATGAAACCACCATCACCCTGATACCAAAACCAGACAAGGCACCACCAAAAAAGAAAATTACAGTTCAATATCTTTGATGAATATAGATGCAAAAATTCTCAACAAAATATTAGCAAATCGAATCCAACAACACATAAAAAAGATCATACTCCTTGACCACGTGGGATTCATCCCAAGTTCACAAGGATGGTTCAACATTCGCAAATCAATCAATATGATACACCACATAAAAGACAAAAACTACACGATCATCTCAGTAAATGAAGAAGAAGCATTTGACAAAATTCAACATCCATTTATGATAAAAACCCCAAAGTGGGTGTAGAGGGAACCTATCTCAACATAATAAAAGATATTTATGACAAAACCACAGCCAATATAATAGTGGTGAAAAGCTGAAAGCCTTTCTGCTAAAATCTTGAAAAAGACAAGGATGCCCACTCTCACAGCAATCAGACAAGAAAAAGAAATAAAATTTATCCAAATAGGAAGGGAAGAGGTAAAATTGTCATTATATGCAGATGATATCATACTCTATATAGAAAACCCTAAAGACTCTACACAAAAACTACTAGAACTGATAAATAAATTCAGTAAGGTAGCAGGATACAAGATTAACATACAGAAATCAGTTGCACTTCTTTACAGTAACAGTGAAATATTAGAAAGGGAATATAAAAAACAATACCATTTAAAATTGCACCCCCCCAAAAATAAAATACATAGGAATAAACCTAACCAAGGAAGTAAAAGACTTATACACTAAGAACTATAAAACGTTAATAAAGGAAATTGAAGATATATCATGCTCTTAGATTGGAAGAGTTAATATTGTTAAAATGGCCATATTACCCATAGCAATCTACAGATTTAACAAGATCCCTATCAAATTACCCATGACATTTTTCACAGAACTAGAACAAATAATACTAAAATTTATATGGAACCATGAAAGACCCAGAATTGCCAAAGCAATTCTGAAGAAAAAGAACAAAGCAGGAGGCATAACCATCCCAGACTTCAGACAATACTACAAAGCTACAGTAATCAAAACAGCATGGCATTGGAACAAAAACAAACATATGGATCAATGGAACAGAACAGAGAGCCCAGAAATAAACCACTTTGCTTTCTTAAAGAAGTAGAGTATAGCATTTAGTTTTACAAGATGAAAAGAGTTCTGGAGATGGATAGTAATGATATTTGCACACTTATGTGAATGCGCTAATATCACTGAATTGTACGCTTAAAATGATAAATTTTATGTTATATGTATTTTACCACAGTAAATATTGAAAAAATTTTTTGAATCATATAAAAATTTACATATAATGAAAACCTTTTTTTCCCACCTCATTTGAAAGATTAGTACTGTAAGAATAACATCCCTTTTTTAACACAGAGCCAAAACATAAAGATTTTTCATTTTCTTTTCATTTTTCAAAACTTGAGCAATAGATTGTAAAAGAGTTATGGTTTAAATGACAGGCACAATAACCTGAAATAAATATTAAGACATGCATTAGATTGCTTTGAGACTCAGTGTCTCATTGGTGCATATATTTGGAGTAAAACACAATTTGCCTGGAAAAATGCACTCACTGGAGTTATATCCCAATGTTCTAACCCAAATGAAGCATATTAGTAAGACTTAACCTGGCAAAATCTACATATTCAACAATATTTAGACAGTTATTGAAAAACTCCAGATTTTTACTAAGCAAAGAATTTTGAATCCAAAAGTAAACTGAGGAATTCAAACTTACACATCAACTAAGAATTTTTTAGGGTTAAAATTCATATCTCCAAATTCCCAGTATTGTAATTTCTTCCCCAAATTACACTGCCTTCCAACATGCAATGATCTTATCTTTGGTTGACAGTGAAGGTACATGGGAGATGTAACTGCTACAATTCGACTATGGCAGCAAATGCCAATCTCAATATTCTTTAGGCAGCACATGACATTCATTGCAATGGTTTATTAAAAACAACCTTTATCTGCATATAGAAGGGTTCTACTTGTTTGTTGATGGGCGTTGGCGGGAACTAATGCCACATATTCAATAGATTTTTTAAAAATATAAATTATATGGCTATTTCAAATCTTTTCACCTAATACAATTAAAACCTAGGGGCAATAATTTTGATTAGTTGAAATTTGGAAATATACATAATATTTGACCTAAACACATAGTGCTTTGAAAACCAGGCTTCATGTCTCCACATATAGTTTCAAATCCTAACTCTTCCACTACATCCTATCCTTCCATGAACAACTTGCTTCATTTATCTAAGCATCAGTTTCCCTTAAGTAAAATGGGGATAAATATCTACTTCATATAGTGGTTGTGAAGTTAATGTATATAAAATCCTTAGTGCTGTGCTTGGATTGAGGAGAGTCCACAACTCTTATCTCTTATTGTTACTACTAATTATTGATAGAGATAAAAGCAGGTTATTGAGTGGGAAAAACTCTCATAACAACATGTTTTGCATTTAGTAACAATGAAACAATAGCAATAACACTACATTTTTCTTTCTGCCTTGTTTTCCCTTTGTGTAAGACTCACAGCATATTTTTCTAGTACTTTTTATTCCAGTTTAATTTTTTTCTGATATCAGCTTCATCAGCACTAAGGGAGAATATGAGTTCCTTAAAAACCAGGGCTTCTATAGGTTTTGTTAGTGTATCTTAAGGCTGTAGAACAGTGCCTAAACCATTTTAGGCATTCAGTAAATTTTTGTTAAATAAGTGTTGATTTCCATTTGTATAATATTTTTCACTTATTAATTAAGAATTGTTTTATCTACTTTTTGTCTTCCTTGATTTCCAATAGAAACAAACTCCACATATTATTAAAAACAGCTCTCTGGTCCCCACATCACTCCACTTTTGATACCTCAGAGCCAAACACTTTCCACTCTTTTATCTTGTCACAGATTTTTTTGTTTGTTTTTAAACCTCCATATACCTAAATAATATTATCACATAAATACTTCCTAAAAACATCAGTTTTAGAAATGTTTTAACTTCCTGCAATTGAAGATAAACATTTGTCTGATATATTACACTGCATCACCAAATTCAGCACACACTCACACAGGCATTTGTCCTCACACATGCTAATATATCAATAGTATCTATAGTCTATAGGTTGAAAATAGTTACTTTGTCTATAATATTATTCATTGTTTATATTATTAAGACTACATAAATGTCATTTGCAGCCTAACCTCATAGAATTCGATTATCTTATCCTTTCTTGAGTAATTTCTTGTCCCTGAAATTAATAGTTGTCTTATTTTTCATTTGCTTAATCTTTTATGTACTTATCATACATTCAGCTACAAATATTCCTTCCATCAAATTATCTAAATCTTCTTTAGCAAACTAATTTGAAAAAATGAAAAACTGAGCAATAGTAAGGATTAAAAATTATTTGAAAATCGTAGCCGTATCCATATCCTGCAGCTGCTGTAACAAATCACCACAAACTAGGTGGCTTATAACAACAGAAATTTGTTTTCTCGTTGTTCTGGAGGCCAGAATTCCAAACTCAAGGTGTTGGTAGGGTCGTGTTTCCTCCAGAGGCTCAGGGGGAGAATCAGTTCCACAAGTCTCTCCTAGCTGCTGGAGCTGGTGGCAGTTCTTGGCATTCCTTAGCTTGCAGATGCATCACTCCGGTCTCTGCCTCCATCTTCACATTGGCTTCTCCTCTGTGTCTCTGTGTTTTCTCCTTTTCTGTCTGTCCTCAATCCCTTTTCCCAAGTAAGGTGACACTCACAGATTCCAGGGATTAGTGTGAGAATGTATCTTTGGGAGAGGCCAACATTCAACCCACAACAGTAACATTCTGTTGAAAATTATGTGTTTTCCCTCCAACTTTTTTCCTAAAGAACACAAAATCGTATATATTTTAAAAAATATGCTTAATGTATAGGATGTATCATATAAAATTTTGTCTAACACATAAATTTCAATTGTAAAAGAGGTTAAAAAAAAGAGTGGATGCACAAAACAAACCACAAAACTATATTTACTAATGCATAACAAAATAATAGTGTTACTAGACCAAGCATCTTAGGACAGATGATATTCATTGTGTGTGCAATGTAGCAAAACAATGCAAGATATGGAACTGACACAGTGCTGTGCTTATCAAAAATGGTTCACAGAGCACATACTACTAAGACGTGACATCGTATCTAAAATAAACAAAATTATTCCCCTGCAAATGTGAAAAATAAGCTCAAGTACTGTGATGTGTTGATTAAATAATCTCAATTCCTCTAATACCATGAGAAAATAATTTGGTTTAACTAGCAACTGTGTAACTTTGTTTTTAAAATATGAAACAATCCACAGTAAAACAGTAAATGGAAAACTTTAGATGGTTGTAATCTAGAGAGGATTATGAATAAAGAACAATATACAGAGATTTGATACCCTGATTAACCTAAAAGAAATATTGTTAGCTTTTATTTTAAACTTAGCTCTCAAAGATATTTTACTTCTTTTAGTTTTATCAGCGTTTAATATTATGCAATTTCCTGGGTATTTTACATGAGAATAGAATGGTTTTGAAATGCGGTCATAAAACTCAGTGTATACGTGACAAATTTAAAATGCTAATACTTCTTTATGGCATGAAAGATTTGCTGATTCAAAAAGCAATTACAATTCTAATTTATTACCATACTATTCCAGCGGCAAAATCCATTTTCTAATATACTGACATTTATATTGACGTCTGACTGTTGGTTTAATTACAGTTAAGCTGTTAATAGAACATCAACTCTGCAGTGTCTTTCTAGATAACTTTTCTAGGTTTGTGTGGTTTGTCAATTCAACTGGTTAAAGACTGTATGCCACGAGTGAATAAGATTGCTGAATGGATAATCTAATTCAGTCATTAAAAGAAAGCCCTTCTGCAATCAACATAGTTCTTTCCCTTTTATAATGATCAAGTCAGCTTTACTTTGATGAAGCATATTGGTTAGGAATTTGTCCTAAAGCTATTTCGAGAAATCTAATAAAGTGATAGCAAATAAATTAAGTTATTTCTCTTTTACATAAAAGAAGTTCAGACGTAGGCAGCCTAGAGACTGCATAGTGGTTCCTTCCAGCTTTCTCTTTTGCAGCACTTGTCTACCTGCTCTCAGGGCACCTGCCAGAGCTTTGGCTTATGTTGGTCATGTTTCAGGAAGCAGGATGGCAGAATCAATCAAACAACCCATGAAACCTCAGAGTCTGTTTTCCTGTTAGGGAACTTTTCCAGAAGTGTTACACAGTAACTCCCTTTATGTTTATTGCCTAAAAACATATCACATGGCTAACTCATCTTGCAGGGCTGCCAGTGGTAGGCAGAATAATGGCTCCCCAAGGATATTCATGTCTTAATACCAAGAACCTTTGAATTTGTTACCCTATTTGGCAAAAGATTCTTTGCAGCTGTGATTAAGACGAAAGACCTTGAGGAGATTAAACTTGACTCTTAGGGTGGGCCCAGTCTAATCACAAGTCTTTAAAAACTGAGAACCCTACCCAGCAGGCTCAGAGAGAGAGAGAGATGGAACATGAGAAAAGCTCAACCTGCAGTTGCTGGCTTTAAAGATGCAAGAAGGTGTTCACATACCAAGGACGGTGGGAAACACCTATTGGATTGGCCAGAAAGTTCGTTCAGGATTTTCCCTAACATCTTCTGGAATAGAAGCTGGAAAAGTCAAGGAAATGGATTTTCCACTAGTGCCTCTAGAAAGGAATACAGGGTACCAACACTTTGAGTTTAGCCTGTTGGAACCTATACCAGACTTCTGACCTACATGACTGTAAGATAATAAATGTGTGCTGTTTTAAGCCATTAAGTTGGTGCTAATTTGTTTTGACAGAAATAGAAAACTAAGAAATAAATTTTTTACCTGTGGAGGATTAGTGCCCCCAACAAAATAGGATTTCCTTGGATAAAAAAGTAGTGAATGGGTATTAGATAGGCATTACTTTAATATTATCAACTTTTCTGCCCTCAGCCCACCTCCAGTGAAAAGCAAAATAATTAGAATAAACTAGAATCCCAACCAATTTAGGATGTTACTAATCTGGTAGGTAAATAGTCCAAACTCTAGATAACACTAGTCAATAATATTTAATATAACAAGATTTTTAATATTTACCTTTTAGTATTATAAAGTAAATATATGCACTAAAATTACTAAGGGACAGTTGTGGTTTCAGATTTTTATGACTGGTACTCTCTTTTCCTGGAATCTTTTATGTCTTATCTTTCACAACTTTAAGGTCCCATCTTAAATATTTTCATTGCCAGGAAGGCTCCCTTGACCACCCCTGCCTGAATGGTGTAATTTACCACATCCCCTCCCATTTCTCTCTCTGCAGCATTACTCTATATTATTCCTGTCACAGAGCTAGTATTTATTACCGTCTAAAGTTACTTGTTCATTGAAGGTTTTACTTGCTTTTTTCCTATTGCTCCTATAAGAATATGAGTCTTATCGAGTTGGAACTCATTATGTCTTGTACACTCCTGTATCTCAAATACCTAGAATAATGTTTGGCACTTAATATGCACTCAGTAAGATTTCTTTGAATTAATGAGAGCCCAGAGGGCTTTAAACTCATATATATAATGAGTAAATTTTAATTGTTTAATATATGTGAAAATCATAGAGTTGATGTTGTATTAGTCAATAAAAATATATTAGGTGCTGTAACAGAAGTATGAGCTAAAAATATGAGTCAGGCAGCATTTGATAATGATGTATTTTGCACTGCATCCAAAAACTGACAGGAGCAGAATGGACTAAGTTTATTCTAAGCAGAAGAAAAGTATACGAAAAAGCAAAAAATCCTGAAATAGTCTAAAAAAGCAGTCCTCAAGTTTCAGTGCTCATGTGGATCACATGAAGTGTTTCTTAAAATGAATATTCCTGACGCCTAATCACAGAGGTTTTAAGAAATCAGACCCCACTGAGAAATTTTTTAACAAGTTAAAAATAATGGTGAGCAAGTAACTAAAAAATCATTAGAGTTTTATGAATATTATGGAGTTTTTACCTAAATGGAAAGAGAAATGGATATAGAATTGTTTCAGGAAGAATAACTGGACTCAAATAATATAAAATCATGGGACAATTGAGAGACATTTCTGAGGTACAATCAATAGTTGTGATGGATAATTGGATGGGGGAGAAATGTATAATTTGGAGGCTATTGCCACGTTTTCCTCTGAGAAAAAACACTACAGGTAGTTGAAAAGGAAAGGGAAAATTTACTTTTAAAAGATAAACTTGGTTATTTGGCGGTGCCTAAAAGTTGGTTATTTGGCGGTGCCTAAAAGTTATTTTTCACATGGTTACCAAAAACAAAACAAAAACACACTACATCTTGTAGTTTTATGACCTTGTGTAACGGTCTCCAATATTAAATTTGGGTTGGTTCATGTGCACTGATTTGGGCAACGGGATGCTAATAAGCTTGATGTAAGTGAAGGGTTGAGAAGCACTTTCACATACAGGGTTGTTGTCTTAAAATGTAGCCTGGATTCTCCTTGGAACTTAGCTATCATGCTTTGAGAAACCAAACTCAGTAATATGGAAAGGCCACATGGAGGAGAACCCAGACTCTGAGCAAAGACTGATACTCTAGTCAACAGTGAACACCTACTTACCTACCAGACAACAGCTGAGCCATCTTGGCCTTGTACTCCCCAGCAGACATAAAGTATCCTTGTTTTAAGCCTCTAAGGTTTGGAATGGTTTGTTCTGTAGCAATAGCTGAGTAAAGCAGAATTTGGTATCTAGAAGTTGGGTGACGCTGTAAACATCAACAACAAAAAGTATGATACTGGCTTTGGGACATGAAAGGTCGATAGGTAGTATGGACATAAGCTATAACGACATTGGCGAGAGCTGGAAGTTCAGTGAGGAAATTTTTATTGCGAACTGGAGAAAGTGTAACGTGATACGTAGAGGAAGAAAGTGTGACAACAACTGTCATCTGCAGTAATGTGGAAGACAGTAAATGTATGCAGTGAACGTGTTTATCTGGCTAAGGTTAACAGGCAGAATTTTGAATGATTTCCTTTACTGAGCATAATAAAGTAAGTTTAGAGGTGGATGAATTAAAGAAGAAACTGCTCAGTGTTAAAGCAGAATCTGGAGGGAAAATATTTAAACCAGAACCATTTGGGCTAGGGAATAATACTGTTTTTCATTCTCTCCTTCTACAGCTAACAAAAGAATCTCAAAGGTCCTGAGGATCTCAAAGATCAAACCCAGGGTGCTACCAGTAAAAATGGAATCAGATTCAAGATCAAGTCCAATACATAGCTGTAAGGCCCTTTGTGACAACCTCAGAAAGATTTAAGGGCATTGTCCTACAGAACCCTGACTCCCGAAGTGGAGGGGGGCTTATCCCTAGGGGATTTGTGGGTGGTCTTCTGTCTAATGAGTAAACCCCAAAATGATTCATAGGAAATGAATCTCACATGTTTTCAAATGCAAAATCTTCATGGAATCATCATAGCTCGGACTAAAAACGTGGAGACGGTTGAAAATGAAAAGATACCTTTGAGTCCCCAGTCATCTCCCACCTTTTACAAAGAGGAAGCCAACTGAGAAAGTTACTTACCCACAAAAATGGGCTATTTCTTATGGAAAAGGAAGTATAATGCAGAAGGTAGTTTCAGAAATCCAGAGGACAGAACCAAGTACCAAGGAAATCCACTTCCAGGGAGCAAACCTCATCACTAATTAATATGCATTTCCTGCCCCTAGAAGAAAAGGAATATCGGTAACATGCAAATGCTTTGGAGCAGTGATTTCTAGGTGCCGCTGATCCACTCCCTCTATTTATTTATTTATTTACTTGGCCACGCTGCATGGCATGAGGGATCTTAGTTTCCCTACCAGGGATGGAACCCACGCCCCCTGCATTGGAAGCACGGAGTCTTAGCCACTGGACTGCCAGGGAAGTCTCTCCACTCCCTCCCTTAGAACTCAATTGTTATTGAGATTATTCTATCTCAGCTTCACCATTATGTTGCCTGTGTCTCATGAGTTTAAAAGTAGGTAAAGACTGAAAAAATAGATAAGAACTTCAGGTAGAAAAGAACTGTACTTGAAAAGCTACACCTGAACAATTGCCCCCAAATGACTTCATTGGTATTTAGACCTGATTCAGATGAAGAGATTCTGTATCTTAAATCTGAGCCCAGTTTTGTAATCAAAAAGATAAGTGTATTTTGTATGTGGGAGGACTATGACCATAGGTACCAAAGGCAGACTGTGGAAGTCTTTGACATCGCTAACTCCCAATAAACCATACCTCTTAGTATTCACACCCTGTGTATACCCTTACCCTTGAGTCAGGTCACATTCTGTGATTGTTTTAATCAAGAGACTACAATAGAAAAGTGATGCCATGTGCAATTTGCAAGCCTTTAGAAGCTAGCATCTTCAGCTTTTGTGCTTTTAGGAACTCTGAATTATGATGTGATAAATCCAGGTACCCTGCTGAAGATAGCACATGAAGAAGTCATGTGGAGAAGGAGGGTCACTGAGACTACATAGGAAGACAAAGGTCTAGTCATCCCAGAGTCCAGGCTGACTCCAGCCTTGAGCTAACCAATTGGTTAAATGAAGAGGAATGGAGCCTGGCAAGACCAGCAAAACTGCCCAACAGAACTCAGCCCTGATCAGGATTATGAGCAAATAAAATGTTTCTTGACTCAAGCCACTCAGTTTTGTAGTGGTTAGTTATTCAGCAATATATCACTAAACCAAGATCCAAGTGGAAAATGCTTCGAAAATAAGGGTATGCTGCTAAGATATAGTTGAGGCCAGACAAACAGATATGGGACCGGTCGTGACATCAACATTTATAGAAGAGCTGATGCCATTTTAGGGGATAATATGACCTAGAAAAATATGCAGAAGATTAATTCTAATGGCAGAAAGATAGATATCCCCAATATTTAAGATACACACATGGAAGATCCACCAAAAGAGATTAAGAACTGTCAATAATTAGGAAAGAGTCATGGAAGCCAAGAGAGAAACTGACTGTATCTAGTAAATATTGAGGAGAGGTCAAATATAATTTCAGTTTGCAGGTCTACTGATTTGGCAATGAAGAGGTCATCAGTGCCTTCCATGTTAGCAATTTCAATCAAGTGTTGTAAGTAGCATATGCATTTTGCTAGATTGAGAAGGAAATGGAAAATAAAGTGAAGGTATATTGGGGTTGGGTGTGTGTGTGTGTGTGTCTGTGTGAGTGTATGTGTTTTGGATACAAAGTTGATCATATATTTTAGATTGGCATTAAAAAGGTAGAAGAAAAATAGAAACTCAAAGAAAGAGAAGGGGAGGAGTCAAAATGAATAATTGATTGTTCATGATCATAGAGTTGTTGGGATCCTATTTATTCTTGAAGAAGAGGAAAGTAGCATATTTGTCTTTCTGAGAAAGAGGGAAAGTCTCTGAGAAGTGATGACTACATATGTGTACTACCTTAAAAGAAATGTGAGGAAATTAACTTGCTAGTAGATCTACAGTGATGTACTCTATTTCTTCAGAAAAATTCGGCCTTGAATTTATTACACAGTTGAATCATCAACAGACCAAAGTAATCTCATTTATTTAAAAAATGGCAGGAAAAGGAAATACGTATTTACTTTTTGACTCAAAACCAGCAGGTTAATTTTTCTATATTAATTTATCATTAGACATCACTATTTTTTATGTAGAATAAGATGTTTTTGAATGGTAATCTTTTTTGTGGCTAAGCTGATATTATGAGCCACGTTACTTATCACTTATTACTCAAACTTTGTTTCCTTTTAAATAAAAGCAAAACTTTTAGCTTTTGTTAGAAAATTTTGTTTTTTAAGTACTCAGATCTGATTAGAACATTTTAATATCCTCATATAAAAATAGTAATACATTTTAGACCTGCATGTTCTTTGCATTAAAAAATAAACCAAATAAAATGAAAGATAACAGAATATTTCAGTAAGTTACATTAGTCTATCCAGAAGCATTTGAAGAAAAATTCAGAAAATAAAATATTATATAATGTCTACTTATTCTTTCTGAATTTCATATTAGAAAAACAAACCTCTAATATTGTTGCCACTGGATATTCTAAATAGCAGCAAAAATGTCCAACTATAGATTGAGAAAGCCAAGTAAGTGTGTGTGCGTGTGTGTGTGTGTGTGTTTATATGTATTATATATATTTTACTGGCATTCTTACTAATTTACATTTATCAAGCAGAAGAATTACAAAATTATAAGTCATGTCCTAAATTTTAATTCAATAAAACAGCAGAATTATACTACAGGAAGAAAAAGGTATTGATTACTTTCCTGGAAACCACATGAATATTTCATTTGCTGTGAAAGACTAGGTAGCAAGAAGTTATTCAATGTAAACTGAAATCTAAATCAGCAGGGAACAATACCAAGTATTGGAGCAATGGATAAGACCTTGCAGGATGACTTCAATGCACTTGAAGATGTACATACCCTATAACACAGCAATTTCACTCCCAAATCTGTAACTTTGAGAAAAGTTTACATATATGCATGGAGACACGCCCAAAAATGTTTACTACAGAGTTGCTTGTAAAAACAAAAAAAGCAAACTTTTAAATGTCAATAAACAGAAAAATAAATTGTGGTAGATTCAGCTAAAATGAATAATATATCATTATATGGAACAACATGAATACACCTCCAAATCAGCCTGGCTGGAAAAAAAATTGTATAAATGGTATCATACTTTATATATCCTGCAAAGTTGAAAATGTAGACAATGATACAATACTCAGATCTATATATAGATAATAAAAAAACAAATCTGCCCAGGAATAAGACACACTAATTTCATGAAATTAAAAACATTTGGCAGGTGTGGAGGGGGTCGGAAGAAGAATAAGGGAGAACGTGATAAATAAGGAGAAAACAGGACAAAATAAATATATTGGCATATTTGCTTCAAATCCATATCAATTAGATAGATAGATAGATAGATAGATAGATAATCTCCAAGGCAAATACAGCAAATTATTAAGGCTTGAGAAACTTGATTGGTATAAATGAGTATCTGTTATTTTTTCTCCATATAATTTTATGTGCTTAAACTATTTCAAAATAAAAAGAAATAACCATTAAGGTGACAATGATGATGATGATAATAATAAGAAAAGTCACTGAAGACCTGGTGACTTCTTGCATATGTAAGAACTTCTAGTGTGAGACTCAAAAAATAAGCACATGTCTCTTGAATAATTTCTTTCTTAAATAGCTTTACATATGAAAGCAGTTTGGCAACTTTTATAGTGAATATATACTTGCTAGTATGTAATAAACTGATCTAGTACAGAATTTTATAGGTGCTCAGTTCAGAGTCTAATATCAATATGAAGAAAAATGTCCTGATATGTAACAATCTAAAAAATGTTCACTTTAATGTTATGATATTCTCAGAGGATTGTGATGCTTCAAAGAGAAAAGTGATCCCCTTTAATGTAAAGACCAACGGTAAAACCCAAGCCAAACCTGAAGGATCAATTTTTCAGAGAGCAGTGAATTAACCCTCCTAGCACTATGAAAAAATGAAAACTACAAATAAATATACCGGCATGTTACAAACAATGCCATGTGCCCAAAGTAGCCAGTCTCAAATATTATCAGTGCCTATTTTGTACCAACCACTCTTCTAAGAACTCCCACTATGAAGAAGACGTACAGCCCTTATTGTTAGAGTTGACAGTAAATGAAAGTAATGAGAGGCAAACCTGAAAACAAATTAGAAAAGTGTGATAGACAGTATATCAATAATAACATAGAAAGTTTTATAAAATGAGGTAAAACATAGATATAGATGTAGATGTAGATACAGATAGAGATTATAGGTACAGTTATCTTGGAAGAAGCCTGGGTTTACTGATGCACAAGGTTGTTGATTTGAGCATTGTAACTACAGGAAACCTAACTGTGCAAAAAAAAAAAAAAATTGTTTTAGTTGTCAAATTGGTCAATCAAAATATTAGTTTATTGGAAACATTTTTTTTTTCATGCTGAAGCATTATAGCACCTCTATGTGAACAGTTCAGGAGATTTCAAACACATTTCAGTATAATTCCAAGTTAGCAATAATAGTGTAAAGCATATTACTCTTGAGAAAATTATAAATCATGCAAAGTGATGAATAATTTCAAAAGGTCAAGTATTCTTTGTTCATTGATTCTTTATTGAAAATGATATCTCATATGTTTTAAACTTATGATTAGCTTTACTAATCATAAATAACAATACATAATTTATGCCATCTTTGAAGTAAATTAATAAGACAAGACTAATCTGAATATATGTCTCTGGACTTTTATTCAACTGTTCTTGGTGAAGTTTTCCTGCTTGAATAGCTATAAAAGACTATCCTAAATTGAAAGTCAGACACATTAAAGATATTAGTATGATCTTTATGCTCCTAAGATCAGCCCTTCCCCAACCTCAACCTCTTTTCTAGACCTTGAGTTCCTGTAAAAAGATAATTTTTTACAAAAGGAAAAATCATGACTTTTGCATAAGTACAAAATGAATATGTGTCAAAAATTTTACTTAACTAATTCATGAATGAGAGAACTAGCAAGGTGTCATAAGCTGGTTAAAAAAATAATTCAAGGAGTATATGCATATATGTTCAATGAGGTATGCTAAAATGAAATTAACACATGCAATACTGACATTTTTCACAGGAGAGGGGGAGTTATGCACCCCCACTGGACAAAACTACTTTTCATTTCCCTGAAAGAGGATTATTTGCATCACTATTAATTTTCCACAATGTATCAAACTATGAAATACTCTAAAGACTTTGAAAGATGCAGACCTCCATCCATAAAATCAGATAACCTGATAATTTTTTGCCATTTCAAACTCTTTCACAACTTTTTTTCCTGACCAAAGCTAGAAAAGACATAGAAAAATATGTGTAGAAGTAACTTAGAATGTTCTATTAATTTCTTGAAATAAAGAGCAATCAATAGAAAAGTTTCAAAATTGCCTCAATAGGGTACAGTTGGGTTTAGGATTGTAGCAATCTTAGAAACTCTTTCTCCCATGAAGCATACCAGAACAGAGGGCAGAACAGATGTTTTTGATGTCTCTCTCTTCTTGGATCTTCTATTCTCCTCAGCCTCCCGCTAACTACTCACAGTATCCACGATGTGTAGTGCTGTCAAGTTGAATCAAGGCCATTCTTATTTTGGCTTTTCAATCAAGACTTTATTGTATCATCAGTTCTGATGGACTATGAGAAGCCTATGAACAGGAAAAATCGGGAAGACTGGTATTACTGCTCTTATACCAAAAATGCCTGCAACAGGACAAGAAACAAACAACAACAAAAACTTATTCAGCCAATTTTCAAGCAATTCTGTCTTAAGGTTTGCAAAACATTCTGCCTTAAATTAATGTGAAATCCTTGACAAAGAATGGGAGAGAAGGAATTCTAAATTCTTCCAATTTTGTCTGAAAAAATGCTCAGTGTTCTGGCAAAACTCTAAAAATATAATGCCTGTTAATGTCTGTTATTTTAACAAAGTATGAGAGCTATGAATTAAAGTTTTATATACATGTAGACTTTTATATAAATATATATAACTATAGTAAATATATTTATATAAATATATTTTATATACAAATTTATATTAATATAAAAAAGTTTATATATATACAAAACTTTAATTATATTTATAATAAAACTTTAATAAATATATACCCATCTTGCCAGCCTTGTCCAGCTTCTTCATGCCTTGGTCTTTACATTCTCAAAACTTTTTTTTTGTAAACAAAATCCCTGGCACTCAATGATTATCTTAGAAATGAACTGAAAGAAATTGTTTCAGAAAGTAACAATGGCATTCCTTTCTCTTTGCATTTCTGCATTAATAATGTAAATTCTTCCAGAAGCAAAGACTTGTTTTAATTAATAAAGGGAAAGTTACACAGAATTTGAAAAATAAAACATTTATTAGTATTTTGATTTATTATTTCCCATTATATTTCTCTTCACTTATGCTGTATATTGGCACTGTTGAGAAAGCCAAATATATGTTCTCTCTTTCCTTTGTGTGAAAATTCCTCCTTCTTTTTCTCCTCCTCTTCTTTCTACTTCTACTCCTCTCTTCTCTCCCCTTCTTTTGATTTCTATCTATATTTACCTCTCCATAACCACCAGTTTTGCATTTGCCACCACCTGGTCAACCAAAACTCTTAGTTGAGAACTAGGTCAAGATGAGTCAATGAGTCAGAGCTTCTATTATATGACATTGATTGATGTATTGCAATTCTAATCATTGAT
Organism: Eschrichtius robustus; assembly: GCF_028021215.1. Classification (NCBI taxonomy): domain Eukaryota; kingdom Metazoa; phylum Chordata; class Mammalia; order Artiodactyla; family Eschrichtiidae; genus Eschrichtius; species Eschrichtius robustus. Next base: position 93,226,174 of record NC_090826.1, read on the forward strand.
CTAATGGTGACATGGCTCAGAGACTTGTGCCAGTACATCCATGTTAAGTAGTAGCTTTATACAACTATAACTTCAATCAGCACATTTTTTAACAACTCCTATCAAAAGTGGGGAAGTCCTAGACCTTCCAAACCTCTACTGTGTGTAATGCATACATGTGTAAACATACATCATTTAAAATTGGCTCAAATACAGTATATTCAGAATTTTGGGGGGAAGTCTACATTAATAACATTGTTCTTTAGACCTACAGTCATTGAATATACAAATATATATACATCATATAAATATATATGTATATATATGTGTGTAATTATACAACAGTATTTTCTCTATAAATACAAAAATACATACCATAATATACGCATATCTGTAAATTATAAAATAGAGCTATAGAGTCCAAGTAATAAGATACACTTTCTATATGAATCTATTTTGTTCCTAAGTTTTAGATAACAAATAGCAGAAGCTGGTACTGCAATGAATAAATACATGCCTATCTCAAAAATTTTACACCAGTCTACTACATATCTGAAGTCAAGGAACAAGAGTTCAGATAGCCAGGTAGAAGCCTATGTATTGAATGGGTCTTAATTTGGACTTAATTTGGCTCTTTGATGGGATTAGGCAACTCTGCCCCCTTGTGGTGTTCAGTGGACTCGTAGCACCAATCTCCTGCAGATCATGTAAAAAGTTTGGAAGCAATTCTTAACTGTCATTGACTGTGCCTAAGCATTAAAATCAAATGCCTAGAAAGTATTTTGATATTTATGGGGCCCAGGAATATTGGGAGGAAAAAGAGAAATCATTTCTGATTAGGGTAGAGAACTGCTGAAACAAACAAACAAATTCTCAGTGGCTTTACACATGATTTGTTTCTCACTCAGTATGGATATTTGTGTTAGGTAACCTCCCATAGTGAGGCAGCAACTCAGGCTTCTGTCTTACGGTTGTGCTGTCTTCTAGGTCCTTTGTATTCTCTGCTGGATGCCCAATCTGGTCAGCAGATGAGGAATAAAGAAAAGAGAGAATTGTGTGGGAAGCTTTTGAAGGCCCAAGCCTCTAAATAGTATATGTGATTTTTATCGATATTCCACTGTCAAAAGAACCTAGTCACATAGTCATACCTATCTGCAATGGTGGCTGAAAATTGAGTCTAATTTGGTCAAGAGAAAGAGAAATGAGTTTGGCCAAGAACTAGCTAGCCTCTGCCTCTTTTTCTACAATTAGGTCTCAGATGAGTATAGATCCCACTCATTGATTCATAACCCTAAAAAGAAACTAAACTGGAGGTAAAAAACAATGTACCCCCTTAGAGAAAGTCATCATCAGTGATGTAAAAGTCCAGCAGAATAGGCCATACTAAAGATCATTATCCAGGTGTCAGGAATAGCAGTGATATGCTTTCACCCAACACAGTCTCCTTCCTCAGGTTATGCATTCTTACTCCCTTATCCAAGAGCTCATCATTCTGGGAAGTGAGGCAAATCACTAAAATCCCATAAGCTCTCAATTAGAAATGTCTCAGAAGAGCTGGTCAAATAAGTAGAGGGTGCTGGGGAATAAAATATTGAGGTGTTTATTTTCCATAAGATATATCAATATATTAGAATACAATTAATACTGTGGGGTGGAAAAAGATGTACCATCTGAGGGAAAACAAACTTGCTCTAAAAACAAAAGCAAAAGTGAAAAGGTGGATAGGTTTGTTTGACACCAAATCTGCTATCTACAAAAATAGTCTATCACTGAGTAAAACCTTGTCTCATTGATTTTGAAACAGGAAACTCAAAACCAAAACCTTTCTAAGTGCCCCTAATATTAGGCCTATGGGTAAACTTTTAGCTTCAGTATCCTGAAGGAAGATACTGGGTACCATGTAGTCCCTCAGACCATTAATATCTTTCCTAGTATTGAGGCAGAGAGGAGGGAGAGGGAAAATACTCTTTGTTCCCCTACTACTACCCATTGTGATTAGCTATCTGCTCTTTGCTTGGTTATAGTAAGTTATCTTCTGTGAACAGCATCATATACTTGGTCTTGCCGTCTTTTTTCCTGTTGGTGTTTGCTGCTTTTCTGTCTAACCCATACTGCCTCTAGTGGCAAGCACCTGAACCCTGACTCACTTGGGAGGGTGTATTTGTAAGTTCTTTGGAGTGCCATGTCCTACCCAATCCTCTAATCTGGAGAATTTATATCAGGCTTAACTTCTATTTTCCCACTTCTCCTATGTCTTCCATCACACCATCTCTTGCTTCCAGAAAACTATCTCCAGAAAACTGCTTTCTTGAGCTGAAATTGTGGGAAGCTAAAGGAAGACAGCTGACATCCCAATTGTCTCAGCAATGACTATTTGATTTTCAGGAAACTCATACAAAGTTGTCACATCAACCACAGAAACGTAAATATGCCTTCACCCCTACTCCCATCCATATGACCTCTCTCAGGTCCATTATGTTTCTTTCAGGCCATTTTTCTAATGCCCCAGCTCTGTGATTTCAGAGGATGAGCACATTTCAGACAAAGGATTATCACCAGTCCTTGACTTGCTTGGAAAGGAGAGATTTGTTTACCTCCTGAATACTATAGAAAATGAAGTAAAGGGGTGATACCATATGTTACCCTCACCAAAAGGAAGGGAAGGGCAAAGGGATGGGCAGCCCTCCATTCTTCCACTCTGTTCCCAGGGAAGATCTCTGATTGGTCCATTGTATACAATTTGCACATTCATAGGCCAAATTCCTTGCTATGGATTTGTACTATGATTAACAGGTTTGTGTAATATGCTCAGCCTTGTGTCCATAATAGCGGGGTACATCAACTGTTGCTCCAAAATAATCATGGAAAATAGGAGGTGAAGTTTCACAAAGGAAGTGCTCTTACCAGAGGAAAGAGAAATACTGTGAAGATAAAATTAGATGTCTTTCAACACATAAATAGAAAGAGAATATATGTGTAGACTTGCACACAGATTTCTACATATCTTATATAGTAATATAATTGTAGAGAGGAATAAAAATGTAATAGGAATAGGGTTCAACTTGAAGTTAGTAGACTTATTTAATGTCTTTTCCTGGTTCGACTGTTAATCATTCTCTGGCCTTAGGAAAATCTTATTTTCTTCTGTGATCATTTCTGTCTTCCTAAAATCAAGGTTTGGGCTACATTAGAAGTCAAACTCAATTTCATATGGATACTAAAATTATAACACAGATGTATGACATTGGCAAGGTAGGGCTATCCATCTAGCTTCTCTTTATTTGCATATTGAACAAAAGAGAATAAAAGAAAAGTGTTCTCTCGTTTTCTTGAACTATGTAGGCTTCTAGGTACATCTGACATTTTATAAACCTTGAGAGTTTGGCAAAGACAAGCTATCTATCCAGTGAATACTCTTATTCTCTCTTTCACACTGTAGAATTGAAGGAGATGCAGGCAGGGACTTCATTTCTCAGCCCAACCCTTGCATCTAGGTGGCATATGGGGCTTGTTACACCAAAAGAATGCCAGGAGAAATGGTGTGCATCACTTCCAGGTCGTGGAATTACATAGATGCAGAATTATGAAATGTATATATTACGTACAGCCTTTCTTTTCCCTTCCACTAAGTGGTCACAGATGATCTCCAAATCTCAGGGGATCTAAAAGTCACAAGATGAAAGGAAAATGAGTTCTTAAATCACCACTTGGAAGAACACACACACTGAACTATAACATAAAAAAGAAATAAAATTATTTTGGGTTAGGTCACTGAACATTTTGTTGTTTCTCACAGAAACTAAACCTGCTCTAACGAATATAAAAATAAAAAGGGAAGAGAGAAATTGTCTTTACTCAAAAATATATATATGTACATGGTGATAAATGGTAAGAAGACACTGTTGTAGTGTCTTGGAGACCACAGTGAATGATTGGGACAATCTTGAACCAAAGAGCACATACGAATTTTCTGTTTTTCCCGTAAGAGTTTGAATTCCAGTAATTGTGGGATTTTTATCTATTTTGTTTATTTTAATTTTCTGAGAAACTAGAGGAATATTATGCAGAATAGGCTATAAATAGATATTAGTTTGAATAAACAAACGAAGGAATAAATATCTTATATAAAGGAGTCAGTTGCTAACAGCTGTAGTACATTGCTGTTATTCAATAACGCAGATTTTCTTTTGTCAGATTTTTTCCTCTTTCAAGAGAAGCGGTAAATGTGGATATTTTATGTTGATTCAAAACATTTGAAAACACTTCATAGACCAAAGAAATAATTTCTGTGAGTTGGATTGAGCCCACTGTCAGCCCGTTTGTGACCTCTGAATCGTAGTATTGATTCTCAAACCTGGATGATCGGAGTGCTCTTGAGAATCCCTTTGGGAGCTCTATGCTAAAATTAAAAAAAAAAATGTTGGCTCTCCTTTCAACCTATTAATTAGAATCTCTAGGATTGGGACACATTTATATATATATATATATATATATATATATATACATATACACATATATACATATGTCTTAAAAGTTCCTCAGGTGATTTTCATATAACCTGCCTAGAATTAATCCATGGAATAGTATTAGGAATCACTATATTATATGACTTCAACTTGTATGCTAAAATTTATATTTTCTGGCATAAAACCTAATAAGAAATCAGACTAAATTATGATAGAATTTTAGAACCCCAATAGTTTATACACAGAAAGTTCTTCTTTATATTATTTCATTAACATCTTACCATTTTGCATTCATGAGAATTTCTAGAATTTCTTTCATATTACTAACAGTCAACACATATCTAGCCTTCATAATGTTACTATGTATTATCAGAGATAAGTTATAAAGATACTGAATAAATCTATAATATATTCAATACCTAAGAAATGAATGAAGCCTTAGGTAAATTGAAAACACCAGTGTTTTCCAATACCTAAAAGTAAGAGTTACCAGATTTCATCAACCCACTTTCTTTGACTATGGAACAACTTTCATCTTAACAGAGTTGGAGCAAATATTAAAAGAAATATTTGAATATTAATGTGAAAATAACATCCACTACCAAATATTGATTTGAAATATCAGTAAGTAATTTTTACAAAATTTAATTAGACTAAGTTAAAGAATAATCAATTTACATTTTGTCTCACATCAGGGATCTTTCAGTAATAAATTACATAGTGTCAAACTATTACCCATGTATTTATTTAAATTGATCACTTCCATTAAATATATTGAATGAGCTGTGATAAATTTGTGCATATTTAATCACTGCACTGAATCTGATCCAGTTGTAGCTGACTTTAAATGTGAAACACTCATTCATTAAATAATTGTTTATTGAGTTCCTTGGGGTAGCTGATCAGTATTCCAAGCATGGGAGATACAAATAATGATAAACAATTACATTTCCTGCCCTATTTGAGTTCATAATATATCAGAGAAGATGGACACTAAGCCAATAATTACATAAATAGTGATTGAATCACAACTGTGATGATTGCAAGAAGATAAAGTCCAGTGGCCTGAGCACTATATTTTGGTCAGGGATAGCATATAGCTTGTGAGGTCAGGGAAGATATATGTAAGGAAATATCAGACTCAAAGGCTGAGTTATCCAGGTGAAGAGGGAGCAGAGTGGAGCAGAAACGTGTCAAGAGAGAATAGATGATGAGTGAAAGAATGTAACATGTTCTTAGTAGTTGGAGTAACATGTTCTGAGGTATGAAGAACCTTGATTTTCAAAATGAGATTAAAGAAAACCCTTGACTAGGTTTCAAGTTATCAGGAAATAAATATTTCTGGGGATTTTTATTGTTTTTATAAGATTATTTCCTGAGTATAAATTGGAATGTAGTGAGAGAAGAGGGGATGTAAAAATAGCATTAAAGTGTAACAGAAAAGTCCAAGAGAAGATGGTGACTTGCCCAATTAGTATGGAAAGATGTGTGCTGATTAAAAAAAAAATTTACGAAATAAAGAATATAGCACTTCCTCAAAGAAGTCTAGGCTGAATCTTTCTAATCTAAATTAGGTCACCTTACAATATTTTAAAATGCACAGCCTATCCCCTTTATAAAATTTGTAAATGCACTCTTATTTATGTGATATTTTTTAACAATTGTCCTTCACTAGTTGGTAAGGTCCACAAGTACAGGTTCCATGTTCTTTCTATTTGTCACTGGAGTCACCATTTATGACAGAGTTTGGCAAAGAACATTTTTTGCCTAAGTTATTTTGATGGGATTGGAAGGATGACCTGGAAAACAGAGAAATAAAAGATAACTTCTAGGTTCCTGACATAAACAGCTAGAAGTGTGATGATTTTTTCTAGGTGAGGGGAAGATTATTAGGTCTGTTCTGAATGTACGGATGTTTAGAGCTCTGAGGTATCAGAATAGGGCTTTTGAGGAGACAGTTGGACGTAAGGGTCTGTGATTTAAAACAGACATCTGAGGGATATACATTTGGGATCTGTCAGTATGCGAACTGTGTAAGAGGGATGGAGACTACATCATTTAAGCAAACAGTATAAGAAGAAAACAAAATCCTGGGACAGAATCTTGTGAAACTCCAAAATGTAGAGCTCTTAGAAACAAAGAGAATTGTCAAAGAAAACCAATAATCCAAAGCCTGACAGGTAGGAAGAAAAAACAAACAAACAAAAAGAACTGTGTACTTTTCTAAGGATCTAAAAGAGGAATGTGTTTGAAAGGAGTCATTAACTGGGTCAAATAACTGTGCGGTCAAGTGAAAAGGGAAACTCTACAAATATTCATTAGCTGTATTTGTTTGAGACCATTTGTCAGAATGTTTGACTTCTTTCCTCTGCAGCCCCATAATCACATGTCACTTGAATTGTCACCATCCATCTACCATCATACACTCAATTACTAAAGCCAGAAATCTGGGTGTACTCATTGATCCTACTTTTCTCTACTTCCTAAGGCCTTGTTCTTTAAGAAATCCTGGCCCTTCAACCTCCAAAATGTATCTGCATCTCTCCCTGTCTCTGACTTAGCCGACCACTGTCCTACTTCAAATTATCATTATCACTTACCTAGGCCACTCTAACTGTCCCTGTTCCTGCCCTTGCTCCCTGCGTCCCTTCATTCCATTCAACATCCTAAAAGACAAAACCACATGCTATCTCTTCCCTACTTAAAAAATTTTCATTGACTTTTCTTTACAACTCTAATAAAACCCTAGCTTCCTACCAATGATTCTAAAGCATTCCTGATCTAGAGTCTGATTAGTTGCAACCTCTTCTCTTTCACTGGCTTCCCTACTCTCTAAACTCTATTAGCCTATTAGCCTTTGTAAAAAAATTTCCAAGAACACAACAAACTCTTTTTCACCTTATGGTTTTGGTCATGCTTGTGCCTTTTCCAGGAATGTTTTTTTCCGCAGATATGATTGGATTTAGATCTCAGCTTGTCCTCTATTAACAACAAGAAACAAAAACTTCTCTTACTACTTAGGTAAGTAACCCCATTCTACACCAGATCACTTTTCTTTAAGATTCATCTCTATTTGTAAACATCAGTATTTGTCTACTTATGCTCTGTCCTTTACTAGAGGAGCAGTGTGGCCTTTGCCATCCTGTTCACAGTTGCAGTTCCCAACCCTATCGCAGTGTCTGCCAGAGAGTAAGCATTTGATATATAGTTGCTGAAATGAACTGAATTAATTAGAGCTGCGTTACTGAGGTGATGGGAACAGACTCCGTGTTGGGGAGGCTGGGGTGGTGAATGAGTGGTAAAGAGAAGACCTAGGAAAATGTGACGGGAAGGAGGGAAGGAGACAGTAGCTTTAAAGAGCTGTGCTTCCCGGAGAAAAATTTAAATGCTCTTTTAATGGGTATTATAGAGAGAAGGAGTAAGAATATATAGCAGAAATAGGTTAATATTTGATAGTGAAAGATTACTACAAGGCAAGGGGGGCTGTGATTCAGACACCGGTGAAGGGATTAACCATTAATACAAGGACAAATTCTTTTGTTAAGACAGAAGCATAAAACTTGGGAAGGGAATGGTTGGTATGCAGTGTTTCTGAACAGTTCCATAAATTTTCAGTTAGGTAGTGATTTCACTTTTGCTTCTGATGATCCATTTTTTCCTTATTTTTTATTAAAAGCCTATGGTTACTGCATCATTAGAATAATTCAAATTGATAATTTCAGTTCAGTTGGTTAATGGAAAATCTTCCTTATATTGTATTGTACCTAGTTGCATACATTCCTGATATTAAATTAAAGCAAAACTGTCCCACTAATTCAAATAATATATATCTTTATTCTATACATAGGTCTCAGAATGCTGGAGTATATTACTAAGATATTAAAGAGAGGCATTGTGTTCTGGCTAAATTTGGAAATGCTATTAATTCTCTACATATAATTTCTACTGCCTGTCAAAACACTTTAGTCAGTAAGTTTTATAAACTGGTTTCTGAATAAATGCATTTCTCATTATTTTTCAGATATTGCGTATAATTCCCGATTGCTTCCATTCACACTTTCTCACACATATAATCTCATGCCTTAAAAACCTCATGAAATCTTTATGTGAGAGGTTGTCAACTCTGATAATTAGCAGTAATGCCTTAAATTTCTACTATTGAATGGGTTATTCAAAAATAGGGGAAAAATTAAATTTTAAAAATTTCCTTTGCTTATTTAGATAATTTAGCATTACATAACTTCATTTTCTATAGGGAGGTCAGTAGATTCACTAACAGAAGGAACTAAACTCATTATTTAGGCTCATTCATGTTTGCCTTGTTGATGAGCTGAAAATAGTAGATACACCCAGAGAGCTTTTTAATTGATAAGTCCAGGATGTTGTTCTAGATCAGAATTGAAGAAAGTGAGCAAATGTGCAAGTAAAAAAATGGATATAATAGGTATACTACAGATGGTTTCCTGGGAAGTTTGCATGTATTGTATCCCTATGTCTCTTCTTAGCAAGAGCTCACAAAAGAGCAAGCAACAATATATCAGAAAAAATATACACCGAAGAATAGTACTGACCTTAATGGATTGAAGAATAACTAAGCCAGATGTATGAACAGACTTCCTTCCTGCGTCAAAAAGCCATGACGTTTGACTTCCAGAAACAAATAGGAAGTTTGGTTGGTCTGTAGGTCTCAAGCCTTTCCTCCACAGAGCACTCCTCTTCCTGCTTCTTCAAGTCTACTCTGGAACTCACTCTTCAGTGTGGTGTTGACCTGTTGTTTTTAAAAATGAGTAATATATATGGACTGAATATCTGTGTCCTAATAAAAAAGAAAATAAAAAATGAGTAATATAGAGGTTAGTGAAACAAGCTGCAGTGACCATTCTTCTGGCTTATTCAAAGATGATAATTAATTATTTATTTCCTCCACCACCCTTTCTAAATTCTCCTCACCCTTGGCAAATACTTTAGCTGGGCCAAATGACTTTCCTGGTGGTATAACATAGACCTCAATTACAGAGTGGTCTGGGACCTTGCTCTTCTCCTGGTCAGGCTGTAATTGCTACAATGTCCTGTTCCTGTTACCACCAGGAATGGAAGCATGGAAAAACTTCCATGTGAATTTTAGACCTATTGCTCTCTGATGATATTATGTAGCAATAACCCTAACTTCTCAACATGGTCAGAGTCAATTACATCTTCTAGCATGTTACCTCATTTCTATGTCTACAGTCTACTAGCATGAGAAGCCCAAAATACCCTGATCACAGTGGTTTTAGGTTCAGTAATCCTTACTACCCACTGGTGGAAGGATCCTGCTCTTGGGATCTAAAACCAGTAATCCAACATCCCTAAAGTAATGATATAGGAAGAATGAATTCTACTGGATAGTTAGTGGGAATAGTGGTGGGAGAGGTCAATTCTAACTTTTTGTTTTCTAGACCCATCTATTCTAGCTTTTGGGGACACAGCAATATATGGTCTTTGGTTCAATAAATATACCATATACCATCCTGGAGGAAAGTATAGCAACCCAGGCTGGCATCAACCCTTCTATAGGCAATTCCAAATTTCCATCAGGTTGTCTGCTTCTATATGATGCAGTGTATTGTCGTGAATCTTGTGGACATGTATTCTTTGTCACACCTCTTTCACTGTGAAATGTGTTTCTTTGTCTGAGAAAATATTATGCATTATTTCATGTCAGTAAATAAAACATCGTAAATCCCTAGGATTGTGGTGCTGCTAAGGCATTACGTGTAAGAAAAGCATACCACCATCTGGAATAGGTGCAACTCCAGGAAGGATGAATTGCTGATGCCTAGAGTGGAAACGTTGTGATGAACTGGCTTGCTATCCAGTGCTGGTGGTTCTCTTAGAGGAGAGTACCATATTGAGGGCTCAGTTTTGGTCTCTGCTGCTGACCAGTTGGTCTTCAGCAACAGCACTCTTAATGAAGAGTCTCTGATGTTGAACCAGTTCATAGCTTCCAATCTGCCACTTTGTCCACTCCATTCGGGGTGCATTGCATAATCTATCTCTATGTTATGGAGGTATTTGGCAGGTTGAAGATGGTGGGGTTTGAAAATTCTTCTCCTTAAAGGACAAAATAAATTGGATAGTGAAAATAGTTCAGTTGAAAACAGTGAAATGACAACAGTGAAAACAGTTAGGGAATGTGGTAGTCAATTTTATGTGTCAGTTTGACTGGCCAGAGGGTGCCCAGATTAAACATTATTTGGGGCTGTGTCTGTGTGGGTGTTTCTGAATGAGATTAGCATTTGAATTGGTGGATTCAGTAAAGTAGATTGCCTTCCCCATTGTAAGTGGGCATATTCCAATCCCTTGAGGGCATGAATAGAACAAAGGCACAGGAAGGAAGAATTTGCCCCTTTTTTCCCCTGCCTCACTGATTGAGCTGGGTCCTCTTATCTTTTTTGACCATTGCTCTGGGATTTACATCATCAGCTCCCCTCGTTCTCAGGCCTTCAGACTCAGACTGAATTATACCACTGGCTTTCCTGGGTCTTCAGCTTCTCATGGGACTTCTCAGCCTCTATAATCACATTAGCTAATTCCTCATAATAATAAACCTCCTTTAATGTCTTTTTCTATAGATCTTATCTATATCTATGCCTATATCTACATCTATATTCATATTATATAATATGTAGATATCTCCATCCTACTGATTCAGTTCTCTGGAGAACCCTGATTAGTACAGTAAAGAAGTTCAGCTGTCTATAGATTCTATCTAGAAAGTCTTTCAGGAAATTACACCTTCAACTGAGGATAGTCCTTGGGCCAAAATAATGGGAGCAACTTGGAGTTTTCAGAAGCCAAATCTATGTTTAGAAAAGATATTGGATGAACATATAAAACTGGAAATAAATATAAACAAGAGAACTAACATTTATTAAGCAAACCATATTATTCAACATGCAATATCCCCAATGATATATGACATTTTTCATACGATTTCATTCCAGTTGCCTTTCAAAATTAGTATTAATATCACCACTTTATAGGTAAGGTAATTTAGGCCCAAAAACACTTACCAAAACACATTAGATTACACATTAATGATAGAGACCTGGCTGTTATTCAACTTAGGACCATTTTATTCCAATGCTTATGCTCTTGCTTAGTGAAAGAAAACAGACAGAAAAGAGTACAAACTGTATGATTCCATTTATATTAATTTTTTTATAAAATTTAAACTAATGTATAATGAAAGAAAACAGATCTGGGAACCACAGGTAGGAAGGGGGATTGTGCCCCTTGTGCAAGGGGCACAAGGAAACTTCTGGGGGAGATGAAAATGCTTTTATCCTGATTGTGGTGAACGGTTTCATGGGCACATATATTTGTCAAAACTCCAAACTGTACACTTTAATTGCACATAATTGTTTACCTAGTGGTGTAAATTATGCTTAATAAATGACAGTTTTTATTAGTTATAAAAATAAGACACTCGTGCATGTACTGAAAACACAGGATAGTATAAAGAAAATAATACAAATTATCCAGAAGTAATCTCTATTTTAGTTTTCCTTTATACCTTTCTTCTAAACATGAATATGTGTGATTGTTTGTATAAATTAAAACTTTTACTAAATATACACTCAATCTAATAATAGATTTTATATTTCAGCAAATTTTGCTTATATACACACTTTAAGCAGAAAAGCTGTACTATAAACTTCTCAGAAGTGAAAATATTTAAAGGAAAGCAAATTCAAACACATGTTGCAAACACAAAGATATTCTCTCAAATGAAATGGATAATTTAAGCAATAGGGTAATGTTTTCCAAAATATGAAGTGATTTCGTTGAAGTTATAGAGATATAGTCAATGCATATGTGGATATACTGTGAAAAACAAAAACATAAAAACAAAAAAAGAGAGCTTTTTAATTGTCACTTGTCTATACATACCAAAAGCCATAACAAAATTCACATTACCCATTTAGTTATTTTACTACAAGTTATTCATGAGAAAATCAATCAGCAATTCAGCCAAAATCTAGGTAAAGGGATGTTCATGCAATACTTTTTAAAATAGCAAAAAAATTACATAATTTGTCAACAATAAAAGAGTGATTATGATAAAGAAGCCAGTCTCCATAATAAACAGAACTTCAATTCACATTAAACTAATGCAAAAATTTTTAGATTTGTCTTCTTGTTTAGACATTATATACCAGTTATAGATCTGAAGTATTTACTGCACAAATCATGTGACATGTTATGAGTCCCACATTTAGCTTTTAATTACTTTATAAGTACAAATCTATCTCTCCCTTTCCTAATTGGGGATATGCTTTCTTACATCTCATACCTATGGTCACAAGGCTCTTGCCCTCCTCCTGACCTCAAGACTAATGTCAAGGGGGTCATTGTATTTTCTTTATACAAAAAGTCCATTTTAATGTGGGAAGGTATTGCTGACTGGTGAGTGTGTCTCTCCTTCCTTTTCATAATTCAGTTCTTATAAAGGACAAGGTCCTATTTTTAATTTCTTAGTCTGTGATATTATTTTTCCCAACATTCGTATAAAATTGTTTTACAAAATTGTGATATTATGAAGGTATTTTAATCACAGTTTCCAATAACTATTTAAAGGATTATGAATATCTTTGACATATAATACTAAGTTAAAATGACAGTGCACAATTCTGTATCCAGCCTAAAGCAGAGAAATAAAGACTAGTTCAAGGTTGAGTAAAGCAAATACCATAATGATGGGTTTTTGAGAGAAGTATATAGTTGTAATTGCACCTCTGAATTGATTATAGCTGTAACTGTATTTCTGTATTGCTTATGTTTTGGGTTTTTTTTTTATTATTTGGTTTTGGATGTTTGGGTTTGTTTTTTTTTTTTTAAGCATACAGCAATGTTGGGTAATGTTTAATTTCTTCTTCAAATACCATCTTTCAACTCCTACTCCAGGATCTAGATTCTGTTAGTCCTTACTGTTAATTTGTACCTTCCAGAATAAGTTGCTTTTAACCAGAGGTTTATCTCATACTGCAAAGGTTTTACCAAGGTGTAAGAAAGCACAGTTTAAATAACTGCATCACTCCTAACAAACATTTATGAAGGACCTACTATGTTCAGAGCACTGCAGTGTAAATTCTGGAAATTCTAAGATAAAATACAGAATACCTATGACATAACTTGAAAACAATGCTGAGAAATAAACACATAATTTCAATGCAACATAAAAATGCTTTGAGCAAGTAAAAATTTACTGAAATTGGGGATCACAAAACACATAAAATATAGGTTGGATGGGGAAAGTTAGTAACATTTTTTGGATAACTGAGTTTTGAACGATGAATTTAATTTTACTCTTAAAGAATCAGTATAACAGGAAGATTAAGTATAATGTGCAAAGACGCACTCACAGAGAGATTGAAGATGTGTTTAAGGAGATAGAAATTGTTCCATGTGGCTAAAACATGAAGTTCAAGATGCCAAGTGGAAATAGATGAGGTTGATGAGACAGGAAGATGTCAACTCACAAAGGGACATAAATGTTGTAAAAATAATTTTGACCTCCTCTTGAAGAAGATAGAGAAAATTGAAGAATTTTCATCAGAGGAATGATATAAACAGTTCTGCAAGTGATATGGTCATGCTGGCAACAGTGTATATGAACTTGAGGTAGGTGAAGATTACAGGAAAGTACTGAGTAGAAGGCTGTTGTAGTAACTTAACTGGAAGATAATGGAGATCTGACATTGCCAATGAAATAAAAGAGAATAAACTAAAAAGACTGCAGTAATGATAGTTAATATGTATAAAGTGCTCACTATATGCCAGGATTTATTCTAAGTGCTTATAACTTATCTAATGTTCATATATGCATTAAGTACTATTGTTCTTCTCAATTTATAAATAAGAAAATTAAAGCACTGAAGACATGAATTAATTTGATCAGGATTACATAGCTAAAAAAGTTCTAGAATCCCGACTTAAAGACAGATATTTAGATTCCAGAGTCCTTGCTCAGAACCATCGTAGCAGATCAACTTGCTTAATTGAAGAAATAAAAGTCAAAGAACAAAAGACACAGTTTATTTACTAATAAGAATGGGTGGTGAAGATAATGGACTATTTATCCCAAGCATTTAGGCTGTAAATGGAGTTATGCCATTATTTTACGTTAACTACATATGTGAAGGAAAAGTCCATTTAAGGGTCTAAAGAATATAATGAGCACCTGAACATTTCCAGTGGTGACTTATTCCAACTCCTCTAAGAGTATGTATGGATAAAAAAGAAAAAAGATTCAAAGAAATACTTTAAAATTCAAGTCCATAAACTACAGTACTTATCATCACTGCCTGATGAATGCACTTGATAAAATTTCATGCTTTTTCATCAAGACTGAAAATAACTTGCTTCTTTAAACTCTGTATTTTCCATTGACTCCTAGAGGAATAATGCAAAAATGCAAAAACAACATCATTTTTGTCACCTTGCTCATTGACTGGTAACAAGCTAATGGCTAACAAATAGCATGTAGTTAATCTTTTCTCCAGATTAATTCATGTGTACAAACAGAGTAGAGCTACATTTCCAAATTAGTGTTCTGACAGCCAGTGTTCTCATGCATATTTTATTACAGCCTGATGTACTAACATTAGACATCCTCAGCACCTAACATCAGCAGGGAGGCCAGCAAATACTGTGAACTTCACAGAAGTACAAAATTTCTTGTAGTAAAAAAAACTCTGTAGAGAGATTTAAAAAGAATTTCCAAATCCTTAAAATAATTTGAGCACAAACGAGGCTATATTTGTACAGTTGTCATCTATGCTATAAACAATGATATTATAACATGTTTCCAGAGGCCCTGTGAATCTAAATTCTACCTCTGGGCTGACCTAGATTCACTGAGAATATATTCTTTGTGCTGGTTTACCTCGCTGCTCCTTCCCAGAGTTTTAGAGCTATTTGTTCATAGCACTTGCCGACTTGCTCACACTGAATTTTCTCTCCCAGTTCAGTGCTTTTCAGAACACCAGATTGGAGGTACATGTGTTATCAACACTCTGTGCAGAGCTGCAGTGAACACTACTTTCATACTGGTAGTAACTGTTTGCTATTTAATTTTAAATCTACCTTCTGGCATCTAGGAAGGACCCATCTAAATCTGTCTGTCATGAAGAACACGAAGAATTATCACCTCTTCACAGCCTTCATCACAGGGAGGAGCTTCAGGCTATTGGTTGTCATACTCTCTCAACCTGCCTCCTAAAAGCCCAGTCTGCCTTTCTTGTTTTCATTTTTTGTACTTATTTGTCTATCAGAGCAGTGTTGTACACGATGTGGTTCGTGAGAGATCCAAGCCTGGGGCTCCAATTAGAAAGGGTTGAATAGCCAGGATAACTGCAATCTGTCTACCATAAACATCTTAGGCCCCAATTGTGTTCACTGTTGAATAGGCGAGAGGCCTAAAGGAAAAGAGGATATTTGCTTAATCATTGTTGGTATGTAAGTTAGGTTTTAACTTTCTAATCTC
Organism: Eschrichtius robustus; assembly: GCF_028021215.1. Classification (NCBI taxonomy): domain Eukaryota; kingdom Metazoa; phylum Chordata; class Mammalia; order Artiodactyla; family Eschrichtiidae; genus Eschrichtius; species Eschrichtius robustus. The sequence goes on from NC_090826.1 coordinate 93,242,149, forward strand.
TTGAAATAATGAAAATAATGGCACTTATTGGATGGTGCAATACCTTTGAAACATTGGGACACCTACTTGGATAATTTTCAATTGTAATTCTCATACTACATATTAAGACACATGGACTAGGGTAAAATATTTACTTTTATTTTTATTTTTAATTATCCCTTGCTTGTCTGACTTTCATTTCACATGTTTAGATAATGGTTTAATATAAAATTTGTATAGCCACCACTTCCTATTTGTTCAAAAAAAAAAAATCAATGAATAAACATAAGCACTGTGTATTAGGATTCTCCAGAGAAACAGAACATCAGGATATATGTAGCTATAGATATAGATATATACGTATAGGTAAAGGTAAAGGATATAGATATAGATAAAAGGATAGTGATAGAGAGGTTAGCGATAGAGATTGAGAGAGAGGGACATTTCTTTAAAGGAACTGGCTCATGTGATTGAGGAGGATGGTAAATCCAAAATCTGCAGTGAGGGCCGGCATGCTGGAGACCCAGGGAAGAGTTGCAGTTGGTAGTCCAAAGGCAGTCAGCTGGCGGAATTCCTTCTTGCTGAGGGGAGTTGCCTTTGTTCTCCTAAGGTCTTCAACTGATTGGACAAAGCCCATCACATTATGGAGGGTAATCTACTTTACTCAAGAAATGTTAATCTCATTGGAAAAAAAAAACAAAAACCCTTCACACAAACATCTAGAATAATGTTGGACCAAATATCTGGGCACTGTGGCCCAGCCAAGCTGACACAAAGTTAACCATCACAAGTATCATATACATTTCAAAAGAAAATTGAGAATAGAACACATTCATTTGTCAGGATTCTTCATTATTATATTTATTAAAAGATATGGTATAGCTAGTTTCCCCTTAACATCTAGCATTCTTCCCTTACAGGAACATTTTTGGTTACTTTATATTCTACAGTGGTTTCAGTTCAATTCGACTAAATTAAACACATGCCCACAAGCAATATAGGGTAAAGTCAGAGCTAATATTTTTCATTATTAAGAAGGGACATGATGTCTCTCTCTTTTCTCATAATTTTTAACAATTTACCAAATTGCAAAATGCATTAAAAATGTTCTTAGATATTGCCAAAAATCCTTAACTCACCTAGACTACTAACTTTAGCTGGCTCTTGATAAATTAAACAAGCTGAGGAGCATATCAGCTTCCTTTGTGAGATGTTTTTAAAACACCCTATCCCTTTTTCATTTTCTTGAAAAATAATGTACATTGTCTGTAGATTTTTACCCATAACTTAGTGAATTTATAGAGAAATGAACACTAAATATCTAAGTATAGCATATGTTCTGTTAAGTGAACTTTTTTATCCTAAATCTCAGTTTATTTTCTGCTAAAATGCAGAATTTGCAATTCTTTATCTAAGTTTCCTTATGTTCCCAGTGTTCTCTGCTTCACTATCCTAATCATCAATCCACATGTCATGCCAAAGGGTAAACCTACAGTTAAGCCTGAGGTGTATGGGAATAACAGCTCTGCTGATTAAGGTCATTAGTAAGTCTTTTACATTTATGTCCCTGATAATCTATTCAGCAAATCTATGAAGTAGATATTATTCCCGCTGCACAGCTGACAACACTAGGGTAACATAAGTTACCACTGTCACACTGCTAACATTTTTCATGGTAAAGTCATAATAGGTATAACCAGGCTAAGTAAATTCTATCTCTCTAAGTCCTTTGGGGTTTAAAAACTCAAAGGACTTAGTTACTCTGACATTTTGTGGTTATCTTATTTATATAAGCACTATTACTAGGGTCACCAGCTAAAATTTAGGATGTCTGGTTAAATTTGAACTTCAGATAACAATGAATAATAATAATAATGCATGGGACATACTTTTACTTGAAAATTAGTGTTTATATGATGTTCAAATTTAACTGGTCACTTTTTATTTTATTTGTTAAATCTGACAACCAATAATATGAATTAAATATTATGTATGATTAAAAAATCAGTCAATAAACACTCTGGAAACAAATCTCTTATCTCAGTAGATAAATTAAAGATTTTATTTTTCTTGTTTTTTAGGTACTGTAAGACCACACAATCACGATTTTTTGAATCTTTGACAGCCCTCTTGTGCCCATAACTTCTACATGCCATTGTTTCTTTCCATATTCTTTGTTCTCATTTTCTATCAACTTGTTTCAGTTTATTTCTCTCATATTTTTCTTGGAGTGGCTTGCATATTTTAAATATTGCAAATCAAAGTGATTTGTTCCTTTCTTTCTAGTTGCTAAGCTGATCAATCATATTGAGTGAAAAAATATTCTCAGCGTTTCTCAGATTAATTACTGCTGAATATTCAGAGTTTGTTTATAATATTTCAATTTGGCAACTTTTGCATATGCCTGATGTGGTCAGAAGGCTGATCTCCAAAGAACTGAGGAATATTAGGATCACTATTTGTAAATTAATTGATGGTTATAAAATACATACCATTAACTTTTACTTGAAAGTTCAGATCACTCAGAAGTCTAAGGAAGAAATTAAGTTATAAAATAAATGATTATTTTTAGCTTAATTATTCCTTAGCAAGAGCAAAGAGCTCTGCAACAAGTGGAACATTCCCAACTAAACAGGTCAACAAATTTTGGTTTTGCTCAAAACACTTTGGAAAATGATGTTATCTGCTTGTATAGGACCCTTGGTTGGTAGAATATCCTCTATAAGGAAATGTTCATTAAAATATTTTACATTTTATCTAAAACTGTATATAACAAGATATCTATATTAGTTTCCTTCTATAATCAATCCATCAATCATAACCATATCCCTAAAGGGATTTTAGATTTAGATTTTTTTCTAAATAAAAGGGAACATAAATTTCCTAGGATCTAGAAATTGACATTAAATATGACTTTAAATATTATTTATGGAAAATATGTATCATTTCAAATTGAAAAATTCTAATCTATCCTAAATCATTCTTCTAGTACCAAAGAACTTCTATTGGCTCAGTTTTACTTTGGTTTTCCTGAATCAGGAACCCGCATAATTCACATGTTCCTGGAAACCCTAGCCTCACCTCTTAGACAATAATCACAGACACCCTCTGGACACTCTTGGGCAAACATTCAATTTGTCTAAAAGATCATCAAAACTATTTCAATAGCCCCAAGATTTACAGAAAACCCAGTATTCCCAAGTTGTCATTCATTTTCATGCCTCATCACCTAGACACTAATCTCCTTTGGGCTTTACATAGACTTAATCTCATACACCTTTCCCAACCTTTAATCATTCTAATCTGAAGCTCAGAATCCCCAATCCCCAAAATTTCCGCTCTCAATAATATCCTTGCTGATGTTCTATTCATCTTCTTTCTTTAATTGATATTGACCTATCTCTTCTAGAGTTGGTTGATTCCTCTTCAACCCTCCTGATTAATAGTTGTTATCTTTTTTCTCCTACTCCCCAGGCTAACATTGTTCCTAGAGACAGATTATATATTCACCTTGCTCCTCATTGCCACTTCCTGATAATTATTTTCCAACTTCTTTAAAGCTCTTCCTTCATTCGAAATTCATGATAATAATACCACCCATTGCTTTTCGCATTTGTTTACAAATTACCACCTCATTTCTCATTTATTCAGTACTTTAGCAACTTAGTGTTATTAAACAGTAAAAAACCAAACAAACAAAAACCTTACTGTTGCTTTTTCTTCTTTACATTATTACTGTTTTACTTCTTGGTAATTCTGATATACTGGTAGAAGTTACTTTAATACCTTCTACATTTCTAACTTATTTACCCTAACTAATACTACAACTCCAAAAAATTTGAATCCACCAATTTATTTAATCCATTAATCTTACAAAATTCTCATTGACTCTTATTTCACCTGTGATCTCAATTCACTATTTATCTGGTTTATATTAGACCAATCATCTCTTTAATAACTCCTTATATACACTTTTATCTCTCTGGAAACTCACACATTCTATTGTACATGAAGAGTAAACCCTGAGTCCAACACTATTTCATATCTTCATCTAAATAGCTAATGTATGTGTATAAGTATAAAACTACATATAAAACTAGTCTAGTGTCAATTTAACTTGATGAACAATAACATTGGCCCTTGGTGTTTGTTAGCAAAACTGTTGCTTTTACTCAGCTAGTTCACTCTCATAATCTCTTCAATGATTATTTTATACCTCTGTCTTCTATCTCATGTTCTTTTCCTTATTCCTCATTTTCAAGTAATGAAAATAAAAGCCATCAAAAGAGAATGCCTACCACTCCCACTAACAAAACCATCTACTGTCCCAGACTTTACTTCTTGTATTTTTCAAAGGATAAAGAGCTGGTAGTCATATCTAGGAGTACATCCTGCATTTGTTCACTGGCTTCCCTTATTTATCAGCTATTCATATGCTTCTCTTGTAATTGTCTGCACTTTCTCCCTAATCATTCATCATTCCCTCCCTACTCCCATCAGCATATACCAGAGGTTCTCAAAATTTCTCATTTCATGCTGCCCTCAGTGTGCCTCACTAATTTTTTCAGGGATCACAAGCCAAAACAAATATTTACCATTTCTGTTACCAAGCAGTTCAGTCTAAATAAGTTAATCAGTATTTATCTCCTAAAAATTTAGTACCCCATGAAGTGACAATGCCATTTTGCCTGTTGCTCAGGCCCCAAATCCTGACTTCCCTCTGTCGCACTCCACATCCAAACTTACTGGCTCTAAATTGACAAAAATTATTGTCTCTAACTTCACAAATCAAAAATCTAAAAACTTCTAACCAGTTCTACTACTACCACCTGACTTTGAGCCATCAGTATTTCTCATCTAGGTTATTACAATAACCTCCTGCTTCTACTATTGCCCTCTACAAACCACACAGCAACAACAAAAAAAAGACCCTTTAAAACCTACATTCTTCTCTTTGAAACAATCCAGTGGCTTCTCATCTTGCTCAGACTAAAATTCAAAACTCTCTGTGATCTCCCAAATACTTCTTTATCCCTTTGACTTCATCTCCTACCAGTCTCCACTTCCAGCCACACTGGCCTCATTTCTGTTCTTTGAACATGTAAGCATGGTTCATCTCAGAGTTCTTGTATTGTTCTCCTGCCTGAATTGCTCTTCCCTTATATAAGGATTTTGGCTAATTTCCTCACTTTTTTCTAGTCTTTACTAAAAGCACCTTTTAGAAAAAACACCCTCAGTTTCTATCCCATCTAAAATAGTATGCTACTTATTCACTCAATATCTCCTTGCCTTGATTTTTCTTCATTTATCTTCATTAATCACCACACAAAAGAGTCTATGTTCATTTATTTATATCTTGTCTGTTACTCTCTGGCACCCCATTCAGAATGTAAATCTGAAAACAGAGGCGTGCTTTGTTTTTTGTTATTACTGTATCCTAGTTCATATTAAATTTTAATAGTTATTTTGATGCATGAATAGACAGACAATTGAATGAATTTTTTGAAAACATTCTGAGGCCACATTCAGTTAGTGATGATTGATTAGAAATTTTAGCAGCACAATGTCAGTGCACTTTATAAATATTTTAGAGGAATACGAAAGGACTTTGTTTTGACTATATTACATATCCTCAAAATGAGTAGTTCTTCAAAGTGTCGATAAACCAAGAGATCAGTTATTTCCTGTAGTATATGCAAGGAATTGCACTCAGATTTATATTTCTAGAGCTAGGGTGAAAAGTAAGTACTGATGGGGTTGAGGGAGAAAAAGTAAGGCCAATTTATGAATGGCTTCATAGCCTGTACTTGTACTTTGTTCCTCAATGTCAGTGCCTTTAGGAAGGCAAATTACAGATCATGACAAGTTGTGCAGGAACCAGTTTTATAAGGTCAACTCTTTTTACTAATCAGGCTGAATTGAGTCATTCACCTTCTTGTGAAAATAAATAACGCATTTTAATGCTTTTTGGTGTTAATATAGGCATTTTCCATTCAAATGCCAATGCACTTCAGGAAATCTTGTTTCCTATTATTTTATATGGCAAAACTACATATAACAAGCTTATCAATTATTTTAACGTGAGCAATTAAGCTTTCCATTCCCATAATTAACAATGCATAGCATTCCTAGTAATGTGTTTTCATGATTGTGGCTAATTGTAGGTCCCTGATAATTTTTAATGAATTTGAGGGCATGTATATAGAAATTAATGGACAATAAACATGTAAATTTATTAGCTGAATTCAATTCAATGGCATTAGTTAAATGAATTTTACTATGCAAATATATTTAAAACACTTTAGTGATTACTAGTTTACCCACAGGTAGGTTCATTCACCTTCATATTTCAAAGCAGTATTACTAAAGAAATGTTGAATTAATTGTCAATAACTGTAGGTAGAAAGCTTGTAATGACAAAAGGGTAATGAATACATAAAAGGATGGTCAATCTTACTAGTGGTAAGGAAATGCAAATTTAAATAACGGTAAGATATACTCAGACAGTATTATAAGGAGAGTATATCCCACAATTTGGTGAGCACATTATGTAGGGCCACCATATACAAATGTGCAAGTTGTTTATTTTATCAAGGGTGACAGGCCAAGGAGAGAAAGGGAGGAAGCCTGTGCTCCATTAGACAAGCCTCCTGTCCTGGAACAGAGCTGCGTCTACCTAGAAGGATTCATGCATTTCTTAATTCACATTAAGTTGCTTTGTAGGCTGGTAGAAGTACCTATCAATATTCTAAAAATTTTACACTGTTAGACCTAGCACTTCCATTTATAGAAATCTATGCAGACAATCCTGTTACATGTTGTTTGTTAAAGAAATATTTTTAATAGAGAATATAAGGGGCAATTGAATTACTCATCAAGAGAGGGATAATTAAATAAGCCACAATAAACATCTGTAGTATGGACTATTAGTTTGCTTTTAAAAATAATAAAGTAAATCTGAAAGTAGTGTTATCAGAAGATATTAATGGTATTACCATTAAGTGTTAAAGTTATGTAAAAATATTAAAAACCACAGTGTCACATACATTTAACTATAGTTACCTCTACACAAAGATACACATGACATGTATATTTCTTCAGTTCTAAAGAATCCTCTATTCTAAGTTATGCAGACTAAGATATTTTTAGAAGAAAAAGAGCACAGGGCACTACATTAAATTTTTTTTAGGTAAATTAAAGTTTAAGTAAATTAAACATTTACTTGTAGACTTTTTCATATAATTTAAAATATGAAAAATAGTTCTTAGTGAAAGAATATGTAGCTTCTGTATTATGAGAAACATACATAAGAGAATACAAACTTGAATACAAAGAGTAACTACACTTGAATCATGGAACAAGGAGGTAAGTGTTTCATACTTATACAGTAAGTCCTCTACATAGGAACCTTCAAGTTGCGAACTTTCAAAGAGGCGAACATGCATCTGGTTCCAGCAAGGAACCAGAACCTGTGCTATCAAGGTCAGGAGTGAGTGAAATTGCAGCTTGCCCTCCATCTCCTATGGATGACGATTCTTCAGCTCTACCATCTTCCACCTCCTGTCCCTGCTTCAGTCAGTAACTCTTCTTGCCTGTTCACTTGATGCCAGCCCCTGTATGCCAGCTGTTATACTGTACTTTTCAAGGTATTATACTGTAAGATTAAAAATGTTTTCTTTATTTTTTGTGTTCATTTGTTTTTTATGTATTATTTGTGTGAAAAGTATTATACACCTATTACAGTACAGTACTATATAGCCAATTGTGTTAGTTGGGCACCTAGGCTAACTTTATTGGACTTATGAACAAATTGGACTTACAAATGCACTCTCAAAATGGAACTTGTTCATATGTAGGGGACTTACTACATTTTGATACACATATATTGGCTAAGTTATCTGCCCTGGTCATGTATAGCTTTTTAAATCACTTTAGGTCAATATACAAAGATAGTACAGATTATTTAATTGGTTAGGGAGATTTTAATATATTATAATCACCTTTTAATAGATCATGGAAATAAAAAAAAAATCAGGGTATCCTAAAATATATGATACTTAAGTTTAAATTAATGGTTTGGGTTAAAATTAGTACTGTCACACTTATTCACAACTTAACAAATAATATTTATTTATTTATTTATTTATATTATTATGCGCTTAGCACTCTTTTAAGGAATGTAATCCAATAATGGATAAGATTTACACTCTTCTTTCACTCATGAAAGTTATGCTAGAAGTATTTCTTATATAATTATAAATGTACTAGAATTATATTTTAAGACTATTTGACTAACTACAAAAATAGGTTCTATATTAGGCAATCCTGAAATCAGTGAATTCTCAAGAGCAGCAGATGTTGAAATACACTGAACAATAAATTCATAACCAATGTAAAATGTAAAATTTCTATTTTTATGTTGCTGAAATTTTCTGTAAAATACGTTTATAAATATGTGTTGCATAATCAAAACTACAATGAGGTATCACCTAACACCAGTCAGAATGACCTTCATTAAAAAGTCTACAAATAACAAATGCTGGAGAGGATGTGGAGAAAAGAGAGCCTTCCTACACTGTTGGTGGGAATGTAAACCGTACAGCCGCTATGGAAAACAGTATGGAGGTTCCTCAGAAAACTAAAAATAGAGTTTCCATATGATCCAGCAATCCCACTCCTGAACATATATTTGGACAAAACTACCTCGAAAAGATACATGAACCCCTATGTTCACAGCAGCACTATACACAATAGCCAAGATATGGAAGCAACCTAAATGTCTATTGACAGATGAATGGATACAGAAGCTGTAGTACATATACACAATGGAATACTACTCAGCCATTAAACAGAATGAAATAATGCCACTTGTAGCAACATGGATGGACCTAGAGATTATCATACTAAGTAAAGTAAGTCAGACAGAGAAAGACAAATACCATATGATATCACTTATATGTGGAATCTAAAATATGACATAAATGAACTTACTAATGAAACAGAAACAGAGTCACAGACATAGAGAACAGACTTGTGGTTGCCAAGGGTTGGGGGTAAAGGATGGATTGGTTGTTTGGGATTAGAAGATGCAAACTATTATATATAGAATGGATAAACAACAAGGGCCTACTGTATAGCACAGGGAACTATATTCAATATCCTGTAATGAACCAGAATGGAAAAGAATATGAAAAAGAATATATATATATATATATATATATATATATATGAATCACTTTGCTATACAGCAGAAACTAACACAACACTGTAAATCAACTACACTTCAATAAAATAAATTTGAAAAATATGTGTTGCATCAAAGAGGAAATAAACACTACATGTAGAAGTAGTTTGCATAGTAGTTTGAAAAATAATAAAATAAGAATCTTAATCATTAAGGGGAACAAAGCTACAATCACAAACTTACCATTACCACTTACCATTAAATGATTCATTAAATAAGAAACAATGAAGAAAAGTTATTACATCAGAAAATACAAAAGTTAGAAAAGTAAAGCAAAGCAAATCCCCACATTCATAAAATCAGGGGGGAAAGGTAGTGAAGAAAGAAATAGAGAAAGAGAGAGAAGGGAGAAAGGGAGGGAGGGAGAGAGAAAAGGAAGGAAGGAAGGAAAGAAAGTAGGTCAAACCTGGATACAGAAAGAAGCAACAGCATTTTAAAATAAATTGAAGAACTGATTCCTTAACAAAAGATTTCTAACACTGAAAATTATATTCTAACTGTGTATAAATAAAGTAGCTATATAATAAGAAATAAGAGAGATTTTTCTAAGTATGAGAAAAACTTGCAAGAAATAAAAAGACATGAAAAACTTTCACCAAATATAAATACCATCCATATTTTTAGGTGTAATTTGAGTTAAATAAATATTAGATTTAACATATAAACAATACAAATGAACTTATTTACAAAACAGAAATAGACTCACAGACATAGAAAACAAACTTATTGGTACCAAAGGGGATGCCAAATGGGGGGAGGGGGAGAGGTAAACTAGGAGTTTGGGATTAACAGATACACACTATTATATATAAAATAGATAAACAACAAAGATCTACTGTATAGCACAAGGAAATGTACTCAATGTCTTGTAACAACTTATAATGGAAAACAATCTGAAAAAGAATATGTGTATATAGATATAGATAAATGAATCACTTTGCTGTACACTTGAAACTAACACAACATTGTAAATTAACTATACTTCAATTTTAAAAATGATAAAAATAAAACAAAACAACAAAAAACATAGGCCAACCAAACTTGGAAAGAAATGAAACAAAAATGAAACTGGAAAATAATGCAGTTAATCATATAAATAGGCCAAGGTGAATATCATATGACTATCTTTATAAACACTAATAGGTCATTTTAAATAATTTGGTATCTGTCTGTGACTAAAATTTTTTTAGAAATTAACATATTCCCATAAATGATCTAAAACTCTTTCAAACCAATAGAGAACATTTTTTAAATAGTGAATCATTAATGAAACCACATTGAAAGCTGAGTCAAGTAATAAATAACCGTATTTGAAGGGGGGGATCAAGATGGCAAAGTAGGAGAACCTGGAGCTAACCTTCTCCCACAAATACATCAAAAAGACATCTATATGTGGAACAATTCTCACAGAAAACTAACTGGAAATTGGCAGAAGAACTCCTATTCAACCAAAGCTGCAAGAAAGATCTCCATGTAACCAGGAAGGACAGAAAAAACAAAAAAGGCCTTGGGTTAGGGCATGTGCCTCAGGGAAGGATCTGTTTGGAAGAGATAATCCACATGCGTGGACTTTCCCCCTTGAGAGTGAGCAGGTCAAGCCAAGATCTGGGCATATCAGTCCTGGTGTCTTGCACAGAGAAGTCCCCTTGCTTGCTGGGAAATCCCGAGACAGATAGAAGGGCTGGAGAAGCCTAGACTGTACTGCACGCATGCAGGCATGCTAACAATCAGGCAGAGAGCCTTGCACTGGTGGCTGATGCGTTTCCGCCCTTCCCAAACCAAAGGGGCAAACACCCTGGCCCCGCCCACTCCAAACCACAACCTGCCATCAGATCTGGGCAAAGATTTGGTCTAGCTATGCAGAGGCAGAGAGGGGCACCTGGAGTATATCCTGAAGGAGCCTTGGAGGCCATTGTCAGCACACACACGGGATGCAGCCACAAGAGCAAGCAGCACCTAAGTGCTGAATCTCTAGCAGGCAGGCGCTGGGCAGGAGTACACAGTGGTTCCTTTCCCAGGGAGAGCACCCTGGCTCTGTCCACTCTAAAAGGCAGCTTAGTGCTAGATCTGGGGCAGACAGATCCTGGGAGAAGTCTGCCACAGAAGCAGCCCAGATCTCAAGCTGCAGTGCAACCACCTCAATTCTTGCAGCCACAATGCCCTGATGCCCAACACCAGCCTACTCCACACCATAGCCTTGCACTAGATCAGGGATGAACACAACACAGAAAGGGACGTGACCTTGGGCTACTAATGAGTGGACTCTAGGATACCTACTCAGGTGGTGCACAGGTTCTCTGTGACCACATGGGTCTCACTTGCTTCAGCAATCACCTCCTTTGGGGCAGGACACACACTCAAGGGCTACAGAGTCTGATCAAACCTGACCCTTAGGGCTTCTACTCCAACTGTGGAGCAGATCCTTCCCCCGACAGGGCAGCAACAGCCACAGAGTAGAGAGGAAGCCCCTCCTCACATCATGCACAGGCTTTAAATATCCCAAGACCAACCACACCCCTATCAAGGGTATAGTGACCAGCATACTCTGAGAAAAGATGTGGCTGTCATCCATACAAAAACCAGCCTTTGAACCAAAAATATTGGACACAGACAGTCAACAAAGGGACACTTCCACATAAAAAACACCCCTTCAAGACAACAGCAGATAACTCTTTCTCCTAAATTCATAGCGGTAGAGAAAGATAGGTAAAATGAAAAGGCAGAGAAACTAATCCCAGTTAAAAGAATAAGAGAAATCACCTGAAAGAACAAATAGTGAAACAGACCTCACCAGTCTACTAGATTCTGAGATCAAAAAGATGTCATAAAAATGCTAAAGGAATTAAGAAAAATTATTAATAGAAAATGCAGATCACTGTAACAAGAAGCTAGAAACTATAAAACAAGCCATTCAAAAATAGACAATTCAATTGCTGAGATAAAAACCAATCTAGGACCGATGAATAGCAGACTAAATGACTCAGAAGATCAGATAAGTGATCTGACAGACAGAATAATGGAAATTACACAATCAGAACAGAAGACAGAAAGACAAATGAAAAAAAATTAAGAGCAATGTGCAAGATCTGTGGGATGATATAATGTATGCCAACTTATACATAATAGGGGTTCCAGAAGGAGAAGAGAAAGAGAAGGGGATCAAAAGTGTATTTGAAGAAATTATGGCTGAAAATTTCCCAAACATAAAGGAGGAAACAAATATCCAGGTACAGAAAGCACAGAGGGTCCCAAATAAGATGGACCCAAAGAGACCCACACCAAGACATATCATAATTAAAATGACAAAAGTTGAAGATAAAGAGAGGATTCTAAAATCAGAGAGAGAAAAACAGAGTCATATACATGGGAATTTCCTTAAGGCTCTCAGCTGATTTCTCTGCAGAAACTTTGCAGGCCAGTAGGAAGTGGCATGATATATTCAAAGATCTGAAAAGGAAAAACCTGCATCCTAGGATACTCTACCCATAAAGATTATCATTTAGAATAGAAGGAGAGATAAATCATTTCTCAGACAAGCAAAAATTAAAGGAATTCAGCAATAGTAAACCAACCCTAAAGAAATATTGAAGGATTTTAACTAAACAGAGAAGAAGCAAGACTCTATAGGAAAGGGAAAATCACAATAGGAAAGGCAAATATATAAAGGGATCAAAGATCACTTATATACCAGGACATAGATTAAAAAACAATAAAAAAAAATTGTAGAAGTGGTTACAATTAAAATTAATAGTAAAAGGATAAGCATGTAAAATAGGACATCAAAATCACAAAATGTGAGGGAGGAACGTATAAAAATTTAGGTCTTTGAGAATGTGTTTGAACTTGAATGACTGTCAGTTTAAAGCAAGTAGATACAGTTATGGGTCAACATACTTGAACTCAATGGTAACCACAAATCAAAAACATACAATAGATTCCAAAAACCAAACAGGAAGGAACTCAAGCATACTACAAATGAAAAACATCAAACCACAAACGAAAAACAAAAAGAAGAAATGAAGAACTACAAATACGATTGGAAAACAGGTGATAAGATGGCAAATAAGTACATACCTATCGATAATTACTTAAAATGTCAGTGGACTAAATACTCCCAACAAAAGACACAGAGTTACAGATTGGATTAAGAAGCAAGAACGTACATAATGCTGCCTATAAGAGACCCACTTAAGGGTGAAATACATGCACAGACTGAACATGAAGGGACGGAAAAAGATATTTCATGCAAATGGAAACAAGAAAGTGGGGGTAGGAATATTCACATCAGATAAAATAGACTTTAAAACAAAGGCCGTAAAGAAAGACAAAAAAGGGCATTGTGTAATGATGAAGGGATAAAGACAAGAAGAGGATATTATTTTATTGGACAATAATACAATAATAGTAGAAGACTTTAACACTCCACTGACATCAATGGGCAGATCAACCAGAAAGAAGATTAATAAGGCAACAGAGGTTCTAAAATGATACAATAGACTGGTTGGACTTAATCTACAGCACACTACATGCAAAAAAAAAAAAAAAAAAAAACCCAAAAAACAAAAAACCAAACCAAAACAAAAAACAAACAAACAAAAAGAATAAACATTCTTTTCAAGCACACAGAGAATCTTCTCTAGGATAGACCACATACTAGGTCACAAACCAAGCCTCAACAAATTTAAGAGAATAGAAGTTATTTCAATTATCTTTTCTAACCACAATGATATGAAACTAGAAATCAACCACGGAAGAAAAACAGGAGAAGTATGAACACATGGAGACAAACCAAAATGCTATTAAAAAGCGAATGGGTCAAAGATGAAATCAAGGAAGAAATCAGAAAATACTTTGAGACAAATGAAAATGAAAAGACAATCTTACAAAAATCTATGGTATGCAGCAAAAACCGTTCTAAGAGTGAAGTTCATAGTAATACAGGCCTTCCTCAATAAACAAGAAAAATCTCAAAAAAACCCCCAACTCACCACGTAAGAGAATTAGAGATGGAAGAACAAATTAAATCCAAAGTCAGCAGAAGGAAAATAAAGATCAGAGAAGAAATAAATAGAGATCCAAAAAGGAATAGAAGAAAAACCCCCATAAAACCAAGAGCTGTTTTTTTAAAAATGTAAATGAAATTGACAAACGTCTAGGCTCACCTAGAAGAAAAGAAACAGGACTCAAATAAACAAAATAAGAAATTAAAGAGGAAAAATAACAAATGATGCCACAGAAATGCAAAAAACCATAAGAGAATACCACGGACAATTACATGAAAACAAACTGGACAACCTAGAAGAAATGGAAGTTTCTAGAAACATACAGCCTGCCAAAACTGAGAAAAGAAGAAACAGATCGTTTGAAAGGACCAATCACTAGAAATGAAATAGAATCTGTAATTAAAAAAAAAAAAAATCCCTGAAAAACAAAGTACAGGACTAGAAGATTTCACTGGGGTATTCTACCAAACATACAAAGAACTTATACCTATCCTTCTCCAACTATTCCAAATGATTGAAGAGGAAGGAACACTCAGATTCATTTTGTGAAGCCACCATCACCCTTACGCCAAACTCAGAAAAAGACACTACAAAAAAAGAAAATTAAAGGCCAGTATCTTTGATTAATATACAGTATTTGAAAAAATCCTTAACAAAATATTAGCAAACCACATCAAGCAATACATAAAAAGGATCATACTCCATGATCAATTTAGGTTAATTCCAGGATCTCGTGAATGGTCCAACATATGTAAATCAATAAAGGTGATACATCACATAACAAAATGATCATCTCAATAGATGTGGAAAAAGGATTTGATAAAATTCAACATCCATTCATGATAAAAACTCTCATCAACCAGTCCTTCCCATCAAGCCTCTTAGATAGCCTCATCCACCAGAGCACAGACAGCAGAAGCAAGAACTACAGCCTGTGGAACAAAAATCACATTCACAGAAAGACAGACAAGATGAAAAGGCAGAGGGTTATGTACCACATGAAGGAACAAGGTAAAACCCTAGAAAAACAACTAAATGAAGTGGAAACAGGCAACCTTCCAGAAAAAGAATTCAGAATAATGATAGTGAAGATGATCCAGGACCTCGGAAAAAGAATGCAGGCAAAGATGGAGAAGATGCAAGAAGTGTTTAACAAAGACCTAGAAAAATTAAAGAACAAGCAAACAGAGATGAAACAATACAATAACTGAAATGAAAACTACACTAGAAGGAATCAATAGCAGAATAACTGAGGCAGAAGAACGGATAAGTGACCTGGAAGACAGAATGGTGGAATTCACTGCTGCGGAACAGACTAAAGAAAAAAGAATGAAAAGAAATGAAAGACAGTATAAGAGACCTCTGGGACAACATTAAACGCAAAAACATTCGCATTATAGGGGTCCCAGAAGGAGAAGAGAGAGAGAAAGAACCCAAGAAAATACTTGAAGAGATTATAGTCGAAAACTTCCCTAACATGGGAAAGGAAATAGCCACCCAAGTCCAGGAAGCACAGTGAGTCCCATACAGGATAAACCCAAGGAGAAACACGCTGAGACACATAGTAATCAAATTGGCAAAAATTAAAGACAAAGAAAAATTACTGAAAGCAACAAGGGAAAAATGACAAATAACATAAAAGGGAACTCCCATAAGGTTAACAGCTGATTTCTCAGCAGAAACCCTACAAGCCAGAAGGGAGTGGCATGATATACTTAAAGTGATGAAAGGGAAGAACCTACAACCAAGATTACTCTACCCGGCAAGGATCTCATTCAGATTCAATGGAGAAATCAAAAGTTTTACAGACAAGCAAAAGCTAAGAGAATTCAGCACCACCAAACCAGCTCTACAACAAATGCTAAAGGAACTTCTCTAAGTGGGAAACACAAGAGAAGCAAAGCACCTACAAAAACAAACCCAAAACAATTAAGAAAATGGTCATAGGAACATACATATCGATAATTACCTTAAACGGGAATGGATTAAATGCTCCAACCAAAAGACACAGGCTTGCTGAACAGATACAAAAACAAGACCCATATATATGCTGTCTACAAGAGACCCACTTCAGACCTAGGGACACATAAAGACTGAAAGTGAGGGGATGGAAAAAGATATTCCATGCAAATGGAAATCAAAAGAAAGCTGAAGCAGCTGTACTCATATTAGATAAAATAGATTTTAAAATAAAGAATGTTACAAGAAACAAGGAAGGACAGTACATAGTGATCAAGGAATCAATCCAAGAAGAAGATATAACAATTATAAATATATATGCACCCAACATAGGAGTACCTCAATACATAAGGCAACTGCTAACAGCTATAAAAGAGGAAATCAACAGTAACACAATAATAGTGGGGACTTTAACACCTCACTTACACCAATGGACAGATCATCCAAAATGAAAATAAATAAGGAAACAGAAGCTTTAAATGACACAATAGACCAGATAGATTTAATTGATATTTATAGGACATTCCATCCAAAAACAGCAGATTACACTTTCTTCTCAAGTGCCCATGGAACATTCTCCAGGATAGATCACATCTTGGGTCACAAATCAAGCCTCAGTAAATTTAAGAAAACTGAAATCATATCAAGCATCTTTTCTGGCCACAACGCTATGAGATTAGAAATCAATTACAGGGAAGTAAACGTAAACAACACAAACACATGGAGGCTAAACAATACGTTACTAAATAACCAAGAGATCACTGAAGAAATCAAAGAGGAAATCAAAAAATACCTAGAGACAAATGACAATGAAAACACGATGATACAAAGCCTATGGGGTGCAGCAAAAGCAGTTCTAACAGGGAAGTTTATAGCTATACAAGCCTACCTCAAGAAACAAGAAAAATCTCAAATAAACAATCTAACCTTACACCTAAAGGAACTAGAGAAAGAAGAACAGACAAAACCGAAAGTTGGCAGAAGGAAAGAAATCATAAAGATCAGAGCAGAAATAAATGAAATAGAAACAAAGAAAACAATAGCAAAGATCAATAAAACTAAAAGCTGGTTCTTTGAGAAGATAAACAAAATTGATAAACCATTAGCCAGACTCATCAAAAATAAGAGGGAGAGGACTCAAATCAATAAAATTAGAAATGAAAAAGGAGAACTTACAATAGACACCACAGAAATACAAAGCATCCTAAGAGACTACTACAAGCAACTCTATGCCAATAAAATGGACAACCTGGAAGAAATGGACAAATTCTTAGAAACATACAACCTTCCAAGACTGAACCAGGAAGTAATAGAAAATATGAACAGACCAATCACAAGTAATGAAATTGAAACTGTGATTAAAAATCTTCCAACAAACAAAAGTCCAGGACCAGATGGCTTCACAGGTGAATTCTATCAAACATTTAGAGAAGAGCTAACACCCATCCTTCTCAACCTCTTCCAAAAAATTGTAGAGGAAGGAACACTCCCAAACTCATTATATGAGGCCACCATCACCCTGATACCAAAACCAGACAAAGATACTACAAAAAAAGAAAATTAGAGACCAATATCACTGATCAATATAGATGCAAAAATCCTCAACAAAATACTAACAAACAGAATCCAACAACACATTAAAAGGATCATACACCATGATCAAGTGGGATTTATCCCAGGGATGCAAGGATTCTTCAATATACGCAAATCAATCAATGTGACACACCATATTAACAAATTGAAGAATAAAAACCATACGATCATCTCAATGATGCAGAAAAAACTTTTGACAAAATTCAACACCGATTTATGATAAAAAATCTCCAGAAAGTGGGCATAGAGGAAACCTACATCAACATAATAAAGGCCATATACGACAAACCCACCGCAAACCTCATTCTCAATGGTGAAAAACTGAAAGCATTTCCTCTAAGATCAGGAACGAGACAAGGATGTCCACTCTCACCACTATTATTCAACATAGTTTTGGAAGTCCTAGCCACGGCAATCAGAGAAGAAAAAGAAATAAAAGGAATACAAATTGGAAAAGAAGAAGTAAAACTGTCACTGTTTGCAGATGACATGATACTATACATAGAGAATCCTAAACATACCACTAGAAAACTACTAGAGCTAATCAATGAATTTGGTAAAGTTGCAGGATACAAAATTAATGCACAGAAATCTCTTGCATTCCTATACACTACTGATGAAAAATCTGAAAGAGAAATTATGGAAACACTCCCATTTACCATTGCAACAAAAAGAATAAAACACCTGGGAATAAACCTACCTAAGGAGACAAAAGACCTGTATGCAGAAAACTATAAGACACTGATGAAAGAAATTAAAGATGATACCAACAGATGGAGAGATATACCATGTTCTTGGATTGGAAGAATCAATATTGTGAAAATGACTATACTACCCAAAGCAATCTACAGATTCAATGCAATCCCTATCAAATTACCAATGGCATTTTTTCCGGAACTAGAACAAATCATCTTAAAATTTGCATGGAGAGCCCCAACACCTCCCCTCAGCCAGCGGCCCTCCAGCTGGGGCACCCCTCTGGACCCCACGTCCGCTGTGCACAGCCGGCTCCTGCTACCAGGTATAAAATATTGGAAAGAAAGAAACAAAAAGAGAGAAAAAAAAGAATAGGCCTTTAACTGTGGTGTACAAATTCATATATTTGGATAAAGAAAAATGGAGGCCAAGAGAGGAGAGTGTGAGAGCTAAATTGAAAAACATTTGGAATTCCTGGAGCAGGGGTCTTTAAACTGGGATACATTAGAAATACATCTACACGTGGAACTGCTCCTACAGAACACCCACTGAATGCTGGCAGAAAACGTCAGACCTCCCAAAAGCCGTGTGGATGAAAGGCTCTTGGTGCTCCAGCCAGGCATCAGGGCTGAGCCTCTGAGGTGGGAGAGCCAACTTCAGGACACTGGTCCACAAGAGACCTCCCAGCTACACGTAATACCAAAAGGCGAAAATCTCTCAGAGATCTCCATCTCAACATCAAGACCCATCTTCACTCAACGACCAGCAAGCTACAGTGCTGGACACCCTATGCCAAAGAACTAGCAATACAGGAACACAACCCCATCCATTAGCAGAGAGGCTGCCTAAAATCATAATAAGGCCACAGACACCCCAAAATACACCACCAGACGTGGACGTGCCCACCAGAAAGACAAGATCCAGCTTCATCAACCAGAACACAGGCACTAGTTCCCTCCACCAGGAAGCCTACACAACCCACTGAACCAACCTTAGCCACTGGGGACAGATACCAAAAACAACGGGAACTACGAACCTGCAGCCTGTGAAAAGGAGACCCCAAACACAGTAAGATAAGCAAAATGAGAAGACAGAAAAACACACAGCAGATGAAGGAGCAGGGTCAAAACACACCAGACCTAACAAATGAAGAGGAAATAGGTAGTCTACCTGAAAAAGAATTCAGAATAATGATAGTAAGGATGATCCAAAATCTTGGAAATAGAATAGACAAAATGCAAGAAACATTTAACAAGGATGTAGAAGAACTAAAGAGGAACCCAGCAACGATGAAAAACACAATACATGAAATTAAAAATACTCTAGATGGGATCAATAGCAGAATAACTGAGGCAGAAGAACGGATAAGTGACCTGGAAGATAAAATGGTGGAAATAACTACTGCAGAGCAGGATAGAGAAAAAAGAATGAAAAGAACTGAGGACAGTCTCAGAGACCTCTGGGACAACATTAAACGCACCAACATTCGAATTATAGGGGTCCCAGAAGAAGAAGAGAAAAAGAAAGGGACTGAGAAAATATTTGAAGAGATTATAGCTGAAAACTTCCCTAATATGGGAAAGGAAATAGTTAATCAAGTCCTGGAAGCACAGAGAGTCCCATACAGGATAAATCCAAGGAGAAACACGCCAAGACACATATTAATCAAACTGTCAAAAATTAAATATAAAGAAAACATATTAAAAGCAGCAAGGGAAAAACAACAAATAACACACAAGGGAATCCCCATAAGGTTAACAGCTGATCTTTCAGCAGAAACTCTGCAAGCCAGAAGGGATTGGCAGGATATATTTAAAGTGATGAAGGAGAAAAACCTACAACCAAGATTAATCTACCCAGCAAGGATCTCATTCAGATTTGATGGAGAAATTAAAACCTTTACAGACAAGCAAAAGCTGAGAGAGTTCAGCACCACCAAACCAGCTTTATAACAAATGTTAAAGGAACTTCTCTAGGCAAGAAACACAACAGAAGGAAAACACCTACAATAACAAACCCAAAATATTTAAGAAAATGGGAATAGGAACATACATATTGATAATTACCTTAAATGTAAATGGATTAAATGCTCCCACCAAAAGACACAGACTGGCTGAATGGATACAAAAACAAGACCCATATATATGCTGTCTACAAGAGACCCACTTCAGATCTAGAGACACATACAGACTGAAAGTGAGGGGATGGAAAAAGATATTCCATGCAAATGGAAATCAAAAGAAAGCTGGAGTAGCAATTCTCATATCAGACAAAATAGACTTTAAAATAAAGACTATTACAAGAGACAAAGAAGGACACTATATAATGATCAAGGGATCGATCCAAGAGGAAGCTATAACAATTGTAAATATTTATGCACCCAACATAGGAGCACCTCAATACATAAGGCAAATACTAACAGCCATAAAAGGAGAAATCGACAGCAACACAATCATAGTAGGGGACTTTAACACCCCACTTTCACCAATGGACTGATCATCCAAAATGAAAATAAATAAGGAAACACAAGCTTTAAATGATACATTAAACAAGATGGACTTAATTGATATTTATAGGACATTCTACCCAAAAACAACAGAATACACATTTTTCTCAAGTGCTCATGGAACATTCTCCAGGATAGATCATATCTTGGGTCACAAATCAAGCCTTGGTAAATTTAAGAAAATTGAAATCGTATCAAGTATCTTTTCCGACCACAACACTATGAGACTAGATATCAATTACAGGAAAAGATCTGTAAAAAAATACAAACACATGGAAGCTACACAATACACTACTTAATAACGAAGTGATCACTGAAGAAATCAAAGGGGAAATCAAAAAGTACCTAGAAACAAATGACAAAGGAGACACGACGACCCAAGACCTATGGACGCAGCAAAAGCAGTGCTAAGAGGGAAGTTTATAGCAATACAAGCCTACCTCAAGAAACAGGAAACATCTCGAATAAACAACCTAACCTTGCACCTGAAGCAATTAGAGAAAGAAGAACAAAAAAACCCCAAAGCTAGCAGAAGGAAAAAAATCATAAAGATCAGATCAGAAATAAATGAAAAAGAAATGAAGGAAACAATAGCAAAAATGAATGAAACTAAAAGCTGGTTCTTTGAGAAGATAAACAAAACTGATAAACCATTAGCCAGACTCATCAAGAGAAAAAGGGAGAAGACTCAAATCAATAGAATTAGAAATGAAAAAGGAGAAGTAACCACTGACACTGCAGAAATACAAAAGATCATGAGCGATTACTACAAGCAACTCTATGCCAATAAAATGGACAACCTGGAAGAAATGGACAGATTCTTAGAAATGCACAATGTTCTGAGACTGAACCAGGAAGAAATAGAAAATATGAACAGACCAATCACAAGCACTGAAATTGAAACTGTGATTAAAAACCTTCCAACAAACAAAAGCCCAGGACCAGATGGCTTCACAGGTGAATTCTATCAATCATTTAGAGAAGAGCTAACACCTATCCTTCTCAAACTCTTCCAAAATATTGCAGAGGAAGGAACACTCCCAAACTCATTCTACGAGGCCACCATCACCCTGATACCAAAACCAGACAAAGATGTCAGAAAGAAAGAAAACTACAGGCCAATATCACTGATGAACATAGATGCAAAAATCCTCAACAAAATACTAGCAAACAGAATCCAACAGCACATTAAAAGGATTATACACCATGATCAAGTAGGGTTTATTCCAGGAATGCAAGGATTCTCCAATATATGCAAATCAATCAACGTGATACATCATATTAACAAATTGAAGGAGAAAAACCATATGATCATCTCAATAGATGCAGAGAAAGCTTTTGACAAAATTCAACACCCATTTATGATAAAAGCCCTGCAGAAAGTAGGCATAGAGGGAACCTTCCTCAACATAATAAAGGCCATATATGACAAACCCACAGCCAACACTGTCCTCAATGGTGAAAAACTGAAACCATTTCCACTAAGATCAGGAACAAGACAAGGTTGCCCACTCTCACCACTATTATTCAACATAATTTTCGAAGTGTTAGCCACAGCAATCAGAGAAGAAAAAGAAATAAAAGGAATCCAAATCGGAAAAGAAGAAGTAAAGCTGTCACTATTTGCAGATGATGTGATACTATACATAGAGAATCCTAAAGATGCTACCAGAAAACTCCTAGAGCTAATCAATGAATTTGGTAAAGTAGCAGGATACAAAATTAATGCACAGAAATCTCTTGCATTTCTATACACTAATGACGAAAAATCTGAAAATGAAATTAAGAAAACACTCCCGTTTACCATTGCAACAAAAAGAATAAAATATCTAGGAATAAACCTACCTAAGGAGACAAAAGACCTGTATGCAGAAAATTATAAGACACTGATGAAAGAAATTAAAGATGATACAAATAGATGGAGAGATATACCATGTTCTTGGATTGGAAGAATCAACATTGTGAAAATGACTCTACTACCCAAAGCAATCTACAGATTCAATGCAATCCCTATCAAACTACCACTGGCATTTTTCACAGAACTAGAACAAAAAATATCACAATTTGTATGGAAACACAAAAGACCCTGAATAGCCAAAGCAATCTTGAGAACGAAAAATGGAGCTGGAGGAATCAGGCTCCCTGACTTCAGACTGTATTACAAACCTACAGTAATCAAGACAGTTTGGTACTGGCACAAAAACAGAAATATAGATCATTGGAACAGGATAGAAAGCCCAGAGATAAACCCACGCACATATGGTCACCTTATCTTTGATAAAGGAGGCAAGCATATACAGTGGAGAAAAGACAGCCTCTTCAATTAATGGTGCTGGGAAAATTGGACAGATACATGTAAAAGTATGAAATTAGAACACTCCCTGACACCATACACAAAAATAAACTCAAAATGGATTAAAGACCTAAGTGTAAGGCCAGACACTATCAAACTCTTAGAGGAAAACATAGGCAGAACACTCTATGACATAAATCAGAGCAAGATACTTTTTGACCCAGCTCCTAGAGAAATGGAAATAAAAACACAAATAAACAAATGGGACCTAATGAAACTTAAAAGCTTTTGCACAGCAAAGGAAACCATAAACAAGACCAAAAGACAACCATCAGAATGGCAGAAAATATTTGCAAATGAAGCAACTGACAAAGGATTAATCTCCAAGATTTACAAGCAGCTCATGCAGCTCAATAACAAAAAAACGAACAACCCAATCCAAAAATGGGCAGAAGACCTAAATAGACATTTCTCCAAAGAAGATATACAGATTGCCAACAGACACATGAAAGAATGTTCAACATCATTAATCATTAGAGAAATGCAAATCAAAACTACAATGACATATCATCTCACACCAGTCAGAATGGCCATCATCAAAAAATCTAGAAACAATGAATGCTGGAGAGGGTGTGGAGAAAAGGGAACCCTCTTGCACTGTTGGTGGGAATGTAAATTGATACACACACCAAGGAGAACAGTATAGAGGTTCCTTAAAAAACTACAAATAGAACTACCATACGACCCAGCAATCCCACTACTGGGCATATACCCTGAGAAAATCATAGTTCAAAAAGAGTCATGTACCAAAATGTTCATTGCAGCTCTATTTACAATAGCCAGGACATGGAAGCAACCTAAGTGTCCATCATCGGATGAATGGATAAAGAAGATGTGACACATATATACAATGGAATATTATTCAGCCATAAAAAGAAATGAAATGGAAGTATTTGTAATGAGATGGATGGAGTTAGTGTCTGTCGTACAGAGTGAAGTAAGTCAGAAAGAGAAAAACAAATACAGTATGCTAACACATATATATGGAATCTAAGGAAAAAAAAAAAAAAGGCCATGAAGAACCTAGCGGCAAGACGGGAATAAAGACACAGACCTACTAGAGAATGGACTTGAGGATATGAGGAGGGGGTGGGGTGAGATGTGACAGGGTGAGAGAGTGTCATGGACATATATACACTACCAAATGTAAAATAGATAGCTAGTGGGAAGCAGTCGCATAGCACAGGGAGATCAGCTCGGTGCTTTGTGACCACCTAGAGGGGTGGGATGGGGAGGGTGGGAGGGAGGGAGATGCAAGAGGGAAGAGATATGGGAACATATGTATACGTATAACTGATTCACTTTGTTATAAAGCAGAAACTAACACACCATTGTAAAGCAATTATACTTCAATAAAGATGTTTAAAAAAAAATAAGGATGATGGAGGGTATCAATTATTTTAATGTTTAAATTCTATTTGGATACATTTAAATGAGTGACAATAGTAATTTTTAAATGTTTAAACTATTAAAATATTTCAAATTAAAAAAAAAAAATTTTGCATGGAGACACAAAAGACCCCAAATAGCCCAAGCAGCCTTGAGGGAAAAAAACAGAGCTAGAGGAATCAGACTCCCTGACTTCAGACTATACTACAAAGCAACAATAATCAAGACAATATGATACCGGCAAAAAAACAGAAACATAGATCAATGGAACAAGATAGAAAGCCCAGAGATAAACCCATGCACCTATGGTCAATTAATCTATGACAAAGGAGGCAAAGATATACAATGGAGAAAAGACAGTCTCTTCAATAAGTGGTGCTGGGAAAACTGGATAGCTACATGTAAAAGAATGAAATTAGAACACTCCCTAACACCATACCCAAAAATAAACTCAAAATGGATTCGAGACCTAAATGTAAGACCGGACACTATAAAACTCTTAGAGGAAAACATAGGAAGAACACTCTCTGACATAAATCACAGCAAGATCTTTTTTGATCCACCTCCTAGAGTGATGGAAATAAAAACAAAAATAAACAAATGGGACCTAATTAAACTTCAAAGTTTTTGCACAGCAAAGGAAACCATAAATAAGACCAAAAGACAACCCTCAGCATGGGAGAAAATATTTGCAAATGAATCAACAGACAAAGGATTAATCTCCAAAAAATATAAACAGCACATGCAGCTCAATATTAAAGAAACAAACAAACCAATCCAAAAACGGGCAGAAGACCTAAATAGACATTTCTCCAGAGAAGACATACAGATGGCCAAGAAGCACATGAAAAGCTGCTCAACATCACTAATTATTAGAGAAATGCCAATCAAAACTACAATGAGGTATCACCTCACAGCAGTTAGAATGGGCATCATTAGAAAATCTACAAACAACAAATGCTGGAGAGGGTGTGGAGAAAAGGGAACCCTCTTCCACTGTTGGTGGGAACGTAAATTGATACAGCCACTATGGAGAACAGTATGGAGGTTCCTTAAAAACTAAAAATAGAATTACCATATGATCCAGCAATCCCACTACTGGGCATATACCCAGAGAAAACCATAATTCAAAAAGACACATGCACCCCAATGTTCACTGCAACACTATTTACAATAGCCAGGTCGTGGAAGCAACCTAAATGCCCATCGACAGACGAATGGATAAAGAAGTTGTGGTACATATATATAATGGAATATTACTCAGCCATAAAAAGGAATGAAACTGAGTTATTTGCTGAGACGTGGATGGATTTAGAGACTGTCATACAGAGTGAAGTAAGTCAGAAAGAGAAAAACAAATATTGTAGATTAACGCATGTATGTGGAACCTAGAAAAATGGTACAGATGAACCGGTTTGCAGGGCAGAAGTTGAGACACAGATGTAGAGAACAAACCTATGGACACCAAGGGGGGAAAAGTGTGGTGTGGTGGGGATGGTGGTGTGCTGAATTGGGCAATTGGGATTGACATGTATACACTGATGTGTACAATACTGATGACTAATAAGAACCTGCAGTATAAAACAACAAACAAACAACTAATACTTAACTTTCTTTGGGTTATTTGTATGGAAATACGTTAATATAAATGTTTCAGACATTACATGAAATTTCTAAAAATCTTATATGTTCTGGTATAATGTTATAAGTCATAATTCTAGTTATTACTTTAAAACGTATATCTCAGAAATAACTAAGTTTCCTTGTCAATTGCATTATTATGAACTTTCATCAAATCTTTAACCGTGAGAAAACAAACAAACAAACAAAAAACCTCTCACCAAAGTAGTTATAAATGGAAGCTATCTCAATATAATAAAGGCCATTGATGATGAATCCACAGCCAACATACTCTTCAATGGTGAAAAGCTGAAAGCCTTCACACTAAATTCAGGAGCAAGACAAGGATGCCCACTCTCACCTGTCTATTCAACATAATAATGGAAGTCCTAGCCATACAAGAAAAGAAAAAATTTAAAAAGATATCCAAACTGGAAGAGAAGAGATAAAACTGTCACTATCTGCAGATGACATGATACTATATAGAGAAAACCCTAACGTCTCCACACAAAAATTACTAGAAGTAATAAAGTAATTCAGCAAGGTAGCAGAATACAAGATTAACATACAGAAATCTGCTGTATTTCCTTACACTAATAATGAAATATCAGAAAGAGAAAGTAAAAAATGAATCCTGTTTAAAATCATGTCAAGAAAAAAATACCTAGGAATAAACTTAACCAAGGATGTGAAAGGACCTATATGCTAAAAACTATAAAATATTGATAAAGGAAATTGAAGATGATTCAAATTGAAATGGAAAGAAATCCCATACTCTTGGATTGGAAGAATTAATATTGTTAAAATGGCCATACTACTCAAAGCAATCTACAGATTTAATGCCATCCCTATCAAAACACCAATGACATTTTTCACAGAACCAGAATAAATAATCCTAATATTTATATGGAACTACCAAAGGCCTAGAATTGCAAAAGCAATCCTGAGAAAAAACAACAAAACTGGAGGCATTAGCCTTCCAGATTTCAGATTATACTACAAATCTACAGTGATCAAAATAGTGTGGTATTGGCACAAGAGCAGACATATAGATCAATGGAACAGAATAAAGAGCCCAGAAATAAACCCATGCACTTACAGTCAATTAATCTATGACAAAGGAGGTAAGAATATACAATGGAGAAAACAGTGTCTTCAACAAGTGTTGTTGGGAAAGCTGGACAGATACATGTAAATCAATGAAATTAAAACAATCCCTCACACCATACACAAAAAAAAAACTGAAAATAATTTAAATTCTTAAATATAAGATATGATACCATAAAACTGCTAGAAGAGAACGTAGGCAAAACATTTTCTGACATAAATCTTAGAAATATTTTCTGAGATTATCTCCCAAGGCAAAAGAAATAAAGGCAAAAATAAACAAATGGGACCTAATCAAAGTTAAAAGCTTTTGCACAACAAAGGAAACCATCAACAAAATGAAAAGACAAACTACAGAATGGGAGAAAATATTTAAAAATGATATGACCAACAAGGAGTTAATATCCAAAATATACAAACAACTCATGACAACTCAATAGCAAAAAAAAACCCAATCAAAAAAATGGGCAGAAGACCTAAATAGACATTTCTCCAAAGACATACATATGGCCAACAAGCACATGAAAAGATGCTCAACGTTGCTAACTTTTAGAGAAATGCAAACCAAAACCTCAATGAGGTATCACCTCACATCAGTCAGAATGATTATCAAAAAGTCTTCAAATAATAAATCCTGGAGATGGTATGGAGAAAATGGAACCCTCCTACATTTACTGGTGGGAATTTAAACTGGTGCAGCCACTACGGAAAACAATATGGAAGTTCCTTAGAGATACTAAAAATAGAGCTACCATATGATCCAGTAATCCCACTCTTGGGTATATATCTGGAAAAGAAGAAAACTCTAATTTGAAAAGATACATTCACCTCAATATTTATAGCAGCACTATTTACAATAGCAAAGACATGGAAACAACCCAAGTGCCTGCCAACAGATGACTGGCTTCAGAAGATGTGGTGTACACACACACACACACACACACACACACACACACACACACACATATACAATGGAATATTTCTCAGCCATAAAAAAGAATGAAATATTGGCGGTTGCAGCAACATGGACAAATGTAGAGAATATTATACTTAGTGAAGTCAGAGAAAGATAAATACTATATGATATCACTTGTATATGGAATCTAAAAAATAATATAAATCAATGTATATACAAAAGAGAAACAGACTCAGAGACATGTAAAACATACTTATCGTTACCAAGGGAAGGAGGAAGGGAGGGACAAATTAAGAGTATGGGATTAACAGACACAAACTACTATATGTAAAATAGATAAGCAACAAGGATTTACTGTTTAGCACAGGGAATTATATTCAATATCTTGTAATAACCTATAATGAAATATAATCTGATAAAAATATGTAACTGAATCACTTTGATATACACTTGAGAAACTAATACAATATTGTAAATCAACTATACTTCAATTTTTAAAAAGTTAAAAAAATAACTATCCTCACAATTATTACACGATTTTTTTATGGAAGTTATACCTAAATGCAATACATAAGAAAATTTTTATAACATGTGTGTGTTTCTTTTCTCCCCCAGCCACACACACGGAGGGATATGTGTGTGTGTGTGTGTGTACGCATGTGTGCACATGCATAGAGGAAACAAAATCACAATTTTCAATTAATTTCACACTTATCCTAAGAAAACGTCTAATAGGAAAAAATATTTTAAAGCAATGAAAGAGCTCAAGATGGCCTATACTTCCTTTACCTCTGTAGGACATTTTAAGATCCAAAGTAGGAATTAAAGAAACATATCTAATTTATTTCCTACATCAAAGACTCTTCAAGAACCATCATGATGTTCCCCTATGGGATATTTTTTCCAATAGTAATGATTAAAGAGGTGAGAACTTACTTCTGTAGCTCTTTACAATTTATAACACATAAAGAAGCTTTAGGAACTGAGGCTTAGAGAAGAACTTGCTAAAGGGTGTATGATTAGTAACACTGAAGTCAGTGACCTATCCATTAGAGCAGGTTCACAAATCAATTGAGGTATATTTCGGCTCTTTAGAATTTAATATGCAGTAATTCATATTAAGGCTTGGGCCAATGCTATAGCAATACTTGTGTGTTATAAATTTATTACCTCTCATACCCAGAAGCACCCTTTTTTGACCGTTCTGTGCTAAGGGAGGTAGTTACGTAAATGTCTCCTTGCCATCTAGCACTATGTTAAGCCATGTTAGCAGAGGGTGCTGGAGAGACATAGGAGGGGGAAGGGGTGTTCTCTTCCTGGTAGCTCTTTGTCTCACTTGCCAGATTTCTACAGTATAATTTTACCAGAACTAGGTTCCTGAGTTTGCACACTTCTGTCCATGTCTAGGGTACTGCAAAGCACACTTTCTCCAGCACTTAGCTCAAGAAAAGTGCATGATTTTCTCACATGTGAGTTTCTTGAAGAACATAGTTTTCTCTACCACCTGACTTCAGCATGGTATTGGGTTAGCAAAAAAGTGCCTTCTGTTTTTAAGTAAAAATAAAAGACACATTTTTTGTTTTCACCAAGAACTTTACTGAACAACATATTCACCCTTTTGTTCCACTACCTTCTGCCATTTTTCAGGCAACTTCATGATTCTATCTTCCCAAAACTTTTTAACTTTTTGAGCAAAGAACTGTTCCAGGTGCCTTTTACAGTCTTCCAGGGAATTGAAATTTTCTCCATTAAGAGAATTTTGTAAAGACCTAAATAAATGGAAATCTAAAGGTGCAATGTCTGGTGAATATGGCGGATGAATCAGAACTTCCCAGCCAAGCTGTAACAGTTTTTGCCTGGTCATCAAAGAAACATGCGGTCTTGAGTTATCCTGATGGAAGATTATGTGTTTTCTGTTGACTAATACTGGACGCTTTTTGTTGAGTGCTGCTTTCAGTTGGTCTAATTGGGAGCAGTACTTGTTGGAATTAACCATTTGGTTTTCTGGAAAGAGCTCATAATAGAGGACTCCCTTCCAATCCACCACATACACAACATCACCTTCTTTGGATGAAGACCAGCCTTTGGTGTGGTTGGTAGTGGTTCATTTCGCTTGCCCCATGATCTCTTCTGTTCCACATTATTGTACAGTATCCACTTTCCATCACCTGTCACAAGTTGTTTTAAAAACGGAACGTTTTCATTACGTTTAAGTAGAGAATTGCATGTGGAAATATGGTCAAGAAGGTTTTTCTGCTTAACTTATGTGGAACCCAAACATCAAAGCGATGAACATAACCAAGCTGGGGCAAATGATTTTCAGTGCTTGATTTGGATATTTTGAGTATGTCGGCTATCTCCCGCATGGTATAACGTTGACTGTTCTCAATTCATGTCTCAATTTGATCGCTATCAACTTCAACTGGTCTACCCGACAGTGGAGCATCGTCTGGAGAGAAATCTCCAGCATGAAACTTCGCAAACCACTTTTGACGTGTTCAGTCACAGCATCTTCTCCATACACTGCACAAATCTCTTTTTTGTGTTTCAGTTATGTTTCTACCTTTCTTGAAATAATAAACCATAATATGCTGAAAATGTTGTTTTCTTCCATCTTCAATTTTAAAATGGCTACACAAAAATTCAAATTCACAAAAATTTTTTTTTTTTGGCTCCGTTGGGTCTTCATTGCTGCATGTGAGCTTTCTCTAGTTGCAGAGAGGGGGGGCTACTCTTCGTTGCAGAGAGCAGAGGCTACTCTTCGTTGTGGTGCATGGGTTTCTCTTAATGCGGAGCATGGGCTTCAGTTGTTATGGCATGTGGACTCAGTAGTTGTAGCTCTCAGGCTCTAGAGCACAGGCTCAGTAATTGTGGCGCACGGGCTTAGCTGCTCCGCGGCATGTGGGATCTTCCTGGACCAGGGATTGAACACGTGTCCCCTGCATTGGCAGGCGGATTCTTAACCACTGTGCCATAAGGAAGTCCCCCAAATTCACCAGTTTTGATAAGCCTTTTTTTAAATGCATGCTGATATGACAGCTGCCACAAAGAATCTAACAAAATTGTTTCAAATGAAGTTAAAGACAACTAAGTGCTATTAGAGCCATCTTACAGAAAAAAACTGTTTGAACCTTTTGGCCAATCCATGTCTTATTGTTGAGTTTTGTGTGTTCTTGGTGTATTTTGGAAAACAGTCCGTTATTAGATGTGCCTTTTGCAAATATTTTCTCCCAGTCTGTGGCTTTTCTTTCAGTCTCTTTACATTGTTTATTGTATAGCAGAAGTTTTAAATTTGAATAAATTGAAGCACATCAATTATTTCTTTCATGGATTGTGCCCTTGGTGTTATATCCAAAAAATCATCACCGTACCTAAGGTCATCTAGGTTTCCTCTTATTTTATCTTCTAGGAGTTTTATATTTTTGCATTTTATACTTGGGTCTATAATTAATTTTGAGTTAATTTTTGTTAAGTAAGGTCTGTGTCTAGATTCATTTTTTTTGCACGTGGATGTCCAGTTGTTCCAGCACCAATTTATAGAAAAGACTATCTTTGCTTCATTGTATTGCTTTAGTTTCTTTATCAAAAAATAAGTTGACTGTATTCATGCAGGTTTATTTCTGGGTTCTACAGTCTATTCTATTCATCCATGTTTCTACTCTTTTACCAACACCACATTGAATTGGCTATTGTAGTTTTATAATAGGTGTTGAAGTTGTGTAGTGTCACACCTCCAACTTTGTTCTTCTATTCAATATTATTTTGGCTACTTTG
This sequence comes from Eschrichtius robustus, assembly GCF_028021215.1. Lineage (NCBI taxonomy): Eukaryota > Metazoa > Chordata > Mammalia > Artiodactyla > Eschrichtiidae > Eschrichtius > Eschrichtius robustus. The sequence continues at coordinate 93,274,288 of NC_090826.1, forward strand.
GGCCTTTTGCTTCTCCATATAAACTTTAGAATCAGTTTTTCAAAATACACAAAATGATTTGTTGGGATTTTGATTGGCTCAGCTTTTGGTTGTGTTACTATATAGTGAGTTTAAGGCACATGTCCTCCCTGTGGAAGACTTTTTCTGGTAAACTAAATGGAATTTCCAGCAGGTCTCTTAACAACTTATGTGTCATCTAGTGAGCCAAAGATGTGTCCCCTACAATAAGATCTGGATCCTACCCTTGATGAAGAATCTATTCCTTGGGGCTTTATATCTCAACCACATGGATAGTGGCTACTCTCTATATCTGTTATTGCTATGTTCTTAAAAGTTCTTTTAAACTCTCATTCATCAATTCACTATCACTCCAATCCTGTCAATTATTATTTAAACTTTTCTCTGTTTAAATTACTTTATGGTACTTCTCTCCTAATTGAACGCTAACTGATACAGAATTGGTACCAGGAGTAATGCCAGGATACAGATTCACAAAAATAGAAATTTGGGATGGTTTGTTCGAATTCTTAGGCTTAGTGCAATGCTGAGCTTCATGGCAATGGAAAATAGGATGCTAGTAACCATGACAGATAATAGCATCACAATTTATCACCTATGATTAATTGTAATGAAATACCAATTGAAGTGCATGCTTTGGAAGCTTTCACTTGACTTTTATGGTGGTTATATGACTGAAAGCAGTGTAGTATGGCATGGAGTCTTTCAAGTGTACTTGAGTAATTATGTGACAAGAGCCAGTCCACTAACTATCATATCAACTCACAGTCTGAGAAACTGAGAGCCTTTGTGACAACCCCCAAACCAGCTCTTGCTTCCTGTAGCCATAGGTCTTATATTGCTGAAAGAAGCAAAAAATTTAAACCTGCATGACACTCTTTTAAAACAACATTTGAATTTAGTCTTTCCAAGTTTTCACATGAAAGTAAAGGCATTATTGCTTAGGAATGTGATCCTGAAGCTTGGAATGGAGACATCTAATTTGAAATTTATGACCTTGACAATCTTGAACTTTCAAGTTACTCTAAGTCTCCCTTACCATTGAAGGGATGTAGCCTGCCCTCCAGTGTCTGAGGAGACTAGCTTTTTTCGCTTGAAAGCCTGTGATAACCTTGCCTAGGTCAGATGCCTAGAAAGAAGGTGAAAATTCCTCTTAAGACCCACCAAAACTACACCTTTGTCACTAGACCCCTAATAGAGTCAAATATCAGCATGCCATAAGGGAACACATTTGGATCCAGCAGGAAATAGCTTATTCAGTAAAAATAATTGCAAGAAAGTAGCAGAGGTAGCTGACAGACCATCTCCAGCTACAGGAGTTAACACTTGAATCTCTAATAATTGCATCCATATCAATACACTTGCCCAATATAGTGTTATAGTCTAATTTTCTTGTTATAACTCCCTCAGCATCCTGTTCCACCTGTCTTCCCTAGGTGTCTGAAACTCAAAATGCCACTGTGACCCACCAAAGTTGAGACTTTTGGTTATCAGGTGATAGATGGAGTAGTAAGTCCCTTTCACAGTATGCCCAGTTTGTCCACAAAAATCCTGTGGTTACTTCATAGGTTCCTGAATGCACATTTGGAAGAGTTATGCTTTATACATTAGTTAACAGAATATTCACACAGGCTCTGTGACCCATGGTGATAGGACCATCATGGCGAGAAGGCCTAAGTGAAAGCCCCTAGAGCTTCTACTTCCTACTAAGATAGTAAACCAGAAGCAATACTGCATTCTTGGAGCAACTGAAGAAATTAATGTAACCATCAAATACTTGAAAGAAGCAGAGTAGTGCAACATCCCCATTTAAGTCACCAATTTGGCTTGGCAGAAGTCAGCTGGATCTTGGAGAATGACTGTGGACTATTTTAAGTTTGATTGGGTAGTGACTCCAATGGCAGCTGCTGTCCCAGGTGTATCTTTACTGGGGCAAATTAATACATCCCCAGACCTTGATATGTAGATATTGACCTAGCTAATGTTTTTTTCTCCTTACAAATTTGTAAGGATACCTAGAAGCAGTTTTTAACTGCTTTCGTTTTTAACCTTGCAAGACTACCATTATATCTTGCATGTCTTGTCTCAGGACTATCTTGATTCTACTGCTCTTTTCTGTGATAAAATATAGGGAGATCCTGATTATCTTGACATTCAATGAAATATAAAGCTGGTCCACTACATTGATGGCATTTGTTGATTGGATCACTAAGTAGAAAAGAACTTTATATGCCTTAATATGACATGTACAAACTACAAGGTTAAACCACACAAGAAGTCATGAGTCCTCCACCTCAGTGAAATCTGTAGATATTCAATCACCTGGGACATGTTAACATGTGCCTTACAAGTGAAAGACAAGTTCTCACACATTTCACAGCTTATCTTAAAGAAAGAGGCACAATACTTGGTAAGCCATTTTGGAATTTTGAGGCAACATATAGCTAATTTGAGTCCCTTGAAAGGCTGCCAGTCTAATGGAGGGACATGAAAAAGAGAAGACTGCAGAAATTGGGGCTGCAGTGAAAGTTATTTTACTACTTGGCATTTATAATAATGTAGCAAATATAATGATATGCAAATCATCCATGGCAAATAGAAGTCCTGTATGGAGCCTATGTCAACTATAAAATGGAGAATCATAACACAGGTCTTAATAGGATTTGGTAGTAAATACCTCCTCCTGTAGACAAGTATTATCCTCTTGAGTTTTTCGATGCTACTTGCCTTGGTAGAAAACATAAACATGAGATATCAGGTCATAATGCAGCTCAAGCTCCCCTGCAATCTATTATTAAATGTAAATGTTATATAAGAAGCCAAGCTGAGGCAGATCTGAAAGGAACAAATATGTTGCATGAACCTATGACTCAGACTTAGGCCCCCTGGGTCATTCCTTGTGACTAGTTGATTGAGGAAGAAAACAAAACTTAAGTTTCGTTTACAGATGTATCCATGTAATATGCTGGTATTAACCAAACATGGACAGTGGCAGCACCACAACCCTGAGTGCCTTGAGGGACACTAGTAAGGAAAATCCTCCCAGTGGGTAGACCTTTGAGCAGTTGTCCACTATATCTAGACTGAGAGCTGGCTAGAAGATCTATGCTGCTTCATCTACAGAAGCTTATGGTTTTGCTATTTTATCAGGGGTTGCAAGGAAGAGCATTGGAAGATTTGGGGACAAAAATGTCTGAGGAAAGGCCTATGGATGGAACTGTCAGAAAAAATAAAGACTGTGAATATATTTCTGTTTATGTCAATGCCCACCAAGGGGCACACACTATAAAGTAGGCTATTCAAGTGAGAAAAAAATTAACAGAGTGTCATATTAGCAGAGATGGAGGCTAGGTATGGGCTCTACAAGTTGGAATTCCACTTGCCAATGCTGTCCTGGCTAACACTACTGCTAGGTATGAATCTGTCAAAGCAGAGACTAACACTGAGCCATTGTGGCATTATTATCCAGGAAGAACAGACAGCCACCTTGTGGCAGGTTACTTATGTTGAACCTCTTCAATTATTTAAGGAACAGAGGTTTGTCCTAACTAGCATAGACACATTCTGGGTATGGATTTTCTTTCCTTGCCTAGCACCACCATCTGTGCAATGCCAGCACCACTCTGTTTTGATATATAGAATGTTTATCCACAGTCATGTTATCCTGCACAGTATTGTGTCTGATCAACAAATTAATTTCATAGAAGAGGAAATGCACCTATAGGCTCAAGTCCATGATGTTAATTTTTCTTGCTACAGTGCACATCACCCATAAGTGTCTGAGCTAATTGAAAGGTAGAATGGCTTACTGAAGTCTCAGGTCATCATTTGGAAGACAATACGCTAAAAGGAGGTAGTTCTGTCTTACAGGATGCAGAATATGTTTTGACTAGATCATCATATGATTCTACCACTTTAAATCCAGAATACATGGGTCTGAGAATCAAGGAGTAGCAATGGGAATCGCTTCTCTCACTATCACACCCAATAATCCACTTGGAGAACTTTAGTTTCCTATTCAGGCAACATTGAGCTCTTCTGGTTTAGAAGCCTTAGTTGCTAAGGTGGTAGTATTTCAACGAGGGGCACAACAATGGTTTAATTGAATCCGAAAATTAGACTGTAATTTGGATATTTCAGCTCCTAATGCCACTGAACCAATAGGCAGGACAAAGTTGCTGCACAGGCTGGAGTCATTGATTCCAGTTACCAAGGGAAGATGGTGTTGCTGCTGCCCATGGGGTCTAGATCTCAGACGATGCTTTGGGGCAACTCTTTTTTTTTTTTTTTTTTTTTTAAACATCTTTATTGGAGTATAATTGCTTTACAATGGTGTGTTAGTTTCTGCTTTATAACAAAGTGAATCAGTTATACATATACATATGTTCCCATATCTCTTCCCTCTTGCATCGCCCTCCCTCCCACCCTCCCTATCCCACCCCTCTAGGTGGTCACAAAGCACCGAGCTGATCTCCCTGTGCTATTCGGCTGCTTCCCACTAGCTATCTATTTTACATTTGGTAGTGTATATATGTCCATGCCACTCTCTCACCCTGTCACATCTTACCCCTCCCCCTCCTCATATCCTCAAGTCCATTCTCTAGTAGGTCTGTGTCTTTATTCCCGTCTTGCCACTAGGTTCTTCATGACCTTTTTTTTTTTTCCCTCAGATTCCATATATATGTGTTAGCATACTGTATTTGTTTTTCTCTTTCTGACTTACTTCACTCTGTATGACAGACTCTAACTCCATCTGCCTCACTACAAATACCTCCATTTCATTTCTTTTTATGGCTGAATAATATTCCATTGTATATATGTGTCACATCTTCTTTATCCATTCATCCGATGATGGACACTTAGGTTGCTTCCATGTCCTGGCTATTGTAAATAGAGCTGCAATGAACATTTTGGTACATGACTCTTTTTGAACTATGGTTTTCTCAGGGTATATGCCCAGTAGTGGGATTGCTGGGTCGTATGGTAGTTCTATTTGTAGTTTTTTAAGGAACCTCCATACTGTTCTCCATAGTGGCTGTATCAATTTACATTCCCACCAACAGTGCAAGAGGGTTCCCTTTTCTCCACACCCTCTCCAGCATTCATTGTTTCTAGATTTTTTGATGATGGCCATTCTGTGTGTGAGATGATATGTCATTGTAGTTTTGATTTGCATTTCTCTAATGATTAATGATGTTGAGCATTCTTTCATGTGTCTGTTGGCAATCTGTATATCTTCTTTGGAGAAATGTCTATTTAGGTCTTCTGTGGGGCAACTCTTAATACTTGCATGCACAATAGTAAAACATAATGGAAAACGTACACAACCAAAAAATAGCAAGAGGACTCAGACCTTCAAGAACAAAGAATTGGGTCACCCTACTGGGTGAAAAATCCTGACCAGCTGAAGTTCTGGCTGAAGACGGGGGAAATATGAAATGCACAGTGGAAGATGGACTCACAGGTATCTAATAGCTTTGAGACCAAATGCAGATATGAGGGCTATAGTTAACTCGGCATATTCTCTCACTCTTTCTTCTCATATACATTCAAGGTGTCGTGTGTGTGTGTGTGTGTGTGTATGTGTGTTTAATTTGCTTTGTATGTTTTTATTAAATAACTGAATTTTAAAACACTGTTAGAACAAAATATTTTAAGTGATACATATATCATTATAAGAGCTAAATATAGAATTGTCTAACAAAAACAGGTTAAAAATAATGTTAAGATGAGTCTAAAAAGGGAAAGAACAAATAATAGCTTAAGACACATAGAATATGCTCATGTCTTTCTGGTGCCACTAAAGAAAAGTGCAGGGCATTTTTGAAAGGCAGTTGCATAGGGCTTCCCTTCCTTAACCACTGCACCTTCCATAGTGGTGCAGTGGCTAAGAATCCACCTGCCGTTGCAGGAGACATGGGTTCGAGCCATGGTCTGGGAAGATCCCACATGCCACGGAGCAACTAAACCTGTGTGCCACAACTACTGAGCCCACGTGCCACAATTACTGAAGCCTGCGCACCTAGAGCCCATGCTCCACAAGAGAAGCCACTGCAATGAGAAGCCCATACACCACAACGAAGAGTAGCCCCCGCTCGCCGCAACTAGAGAAAGCCTGTGCACAGCAACGAAGACCCAATGCAGCCAAAAATAAATAAATAAAATAATTTTTTAAAAAAAGGCAGTTGCATAGGTGTATAAATTCTTAATTTCACAGTCTTTTCCGTAATCTAATTAGGCATTGTGGTTATTACTTTTTGTATCAATCCATATCACCACTTTTGATCACCTAAGTAGCAGAAAGTGGAAGCTGTCTCCCAGTGTCACTTCTCCTGTATTCCATAGTAATAGAATTCTTTGCATTTTAGTATGGGAGTTTTCTATTGAGCTATCCTCAACCTCACTGATTCTTTCCTTGGTTTTGTCCAGTCTACTGATGAGCCCATTAAAGGAACTTTTCATTTCTATTACAGTTTTTGTTTCTAGCATTTTCTTGTGATTTGTTCTTAGAGTTTCCATCTCTCTACTTACATTACCCATTAGTTCTTATCTATTATCTACTTTTTGCGTTACAGTTCTTAATATATTAATCATAGTTATTTTAAATTTCTGTCTGAAAATTTCAAAACCTGTGCCATATGAGTATATGGTATTGATGCTTGCTTTGTCTCATTCTTCAATTTTGGTTTTTTCTTTGCCTTTTAGCATGCTTTTCATTTTTTGTTAAAAGCCAACTATGATATATCAGGTAATAGGAACTGAGATAACAGGCTTTAGTATGAGGTTTTATATCAAACTGGCTAAGAGTTAGTCTGTGTTTAATGTTTGTTATAGCAAAAATACTCTGTGGCTGCCAGAGGCTTCCAATTCCTCTGATGTCCCTGTTTATATGTCTACTTCTGACTTCAGGCTTCCATGAGAATGCCTCCTCAGAATCTGCATCTTGTAGCTCCTTCAGCTGTAATCCACCTTTATTATATTAGAGCTCTGTTGGTAAGGTGTGGGAGAGGGATAGCATTCTATCATCTCATTCCTTTGATGAGCCTGTGTTTCTGGCTTGTGACTTTTAAAAACATTTCTTAGTCCTCCTTCCCTTAGATGAGACAGGAAAGCTAGGGGACCTGGAATGAGAGAAATGCCCCTCTCCTCCAAGTGGCCTAAGACTCTGGTAGAGTAGGTCTCTGTGATGGATAATTCTGTGAGCATATTTCACAATGATTCCTCTTCTTCTATTCCTGCCTAAGTCACCAGAGGACTTTTCTTGCCTCTTCACCATAAGAACCTGGTGGGGTTTCTGGAAGTAAAAGCCACAAAATGTGGAGCCTCCTAAGACTATGGCCCTTGGAGATTTTCACTCATAAGCTAGTCCACACTCAGACTCCAGCCATTTGTTAAATTACCATTTAATTTTTTTTACCAGTTTATGGCTCCAATAGCCTTTGTTCCAGGTAATCAGATCTTGACTATAACTCTCTGGATTTGCCTGTCCTTCCAGATTTCAGGGATGCAGTTTGCCCTGAAACCTCACTTTTCTGATAGGTTTAAGAAAAGTTATCTTCAACTTGTTCAGATTTTTCTTGTGTGAGGACATGAAGGATGACTTGCGAGCCCTTCGCATATTGGCACTGGAACCAGGCGTCAAAAACCTGTGTTGAAATCCTAGCGGTATAGTCAGTTCTTCAGGGAAAGTTACATGGTGAGTTTTACTGGAAGAACACTGGTTTAGGAAACAAAACCACCTAAACTCTAGTCTTTTTTTCCTCACTTAAAACTGTATGGCTTTCTCTAAATTGTAAGCTTTACAATTGCATTTTCCTCATTAGGAAAATGAATATAAAAATTCTGATAAAAATATCTGGCAGTTTGAATCCTGGTGCAATGAAAGAGTAGACAGTGGGATCTCGATAGGTATCTAACTAGCTCTTTCTCTGCTTTGCTGGTTGGAGCTTCAGCATAATTTGAAATGATTGGTGGCAAGGCTGGGAAGAACTCAGGGAAGGCCAAGACAAATGTGGTTTCCTACTCACAGAGAGTCAGCTTGCAGTTCTCAGCTGGCCATATTCATGGTGCCTAAAATGGGCATGACTGCCACTGTGTACAGCACAACCATCCTGGAGTACTTCACTGCAGAGGGACTTCAACCAGCTGGAAATACATCAAATCACTTAAAACAAAATGTATTAATCCTAGTCAATTCTAACTTACTATTTGTAAAGATGAAGAATTGAACTCTCTCATCAAAGCTATAATTACTATCATTCCACACACCCACACATCTCTGACTGGGAGAAGAGACAAGAGAAGACTGTCTAAAGAATGCCTGGATTCCTTATTATCTCAGGATTCTAAATATTGTAACAGCTGCTCAGCACTGGTGATTCCAGTGAACTGAATCTCTGTGAAAAACACAATTTTGCCCTTTTGTAATTCTACTTGAGCAGGTTGGAACTCCAAATTATATTTGGAGCAAGTTTAATTAGCTTTCCAACCAACCTAATTTTTGCATTCTAGTCTTAACAATTTTTAAGTGTTACTGTGACTTCAAAGAAGCTATTGATTCTGAAGTAGTGGGTTTTGATTGAGCTGACTATTTTTAAAAACCTATTTGTATTTTAATTACAATGCAGAAATTATAGTAACAAACGCTTGTTTTTGTACGGACATTATTTATATCCTGATGCCTAAGCTCATAAAAGTTACCCCCCTGAGCCCTGCAAAAAAAAAAAATTATATATATATATATATATATATATATATATATATATATATACACACACACACATATATTATAAATATATATGTATGTATGTCAGGGTTCTTATAGGGTGATAGAAGAAAATGGAAGTACTTTTAAACTATAGTTTAAGTCTTAGCAATGCATGTGAAATATATTCTTAGGAAAAGCTAATAGTCTCCGGGAAAGATGTACAACATTGTAATAAATGTTTAAAATTGTATTGAAGGGACTAAAATATTCCCAAAGTAAATAGAACATTGTAGGCTCTGTTAAACAATGCATTTGTCATAATGTCTAAGTAACAGGTCATGGATCATAGGCAATATATCAAATTTAAACATGGCTCATTGCAAATATTATAACAGTGTCCTAGGACATAATGAATGCTGAAATAGAAGGTAGAAGCTATACTGTTGCAAAAGTGGTTCTGTAAATCTTGATCTCAAAAGTTACTCACTGAATCACCCTCCAATACTTGCTTCTGTGGAGTGAATTATTAAAGCTGATCACAATTATTTTTACCTAGTAAAGGAAAGAAAAATCACAATCTTTTGGTTTTGTTATCCTATTTTGCTTTTATTTTTCCCCCAATGCATACAGTGATATAATTGTAGTTGAATTGCAAATGCTTGGGGAATATTTTCTACCTTTGAATAGTTTTATTAGCTATGTGAGATCTCATTTAATTCAACCTATTTAACTGTAATCATGGAATGTGATCATAAAGAGCCAAATTAGCAGGACTCCTAAAAATGATAATTACCTCCTCCTGGCTACATAATATATGAACTGGAATCCAAATGTATGCTTTGAACAATATGGCAAATAAGATGAATATCCAAAATGAAGATGTAATATAAAGATTGAGTTTAATTAGGCTAGGTATGGATAATCTGAATATCTTCTAGACCAAGAGTCAGCAAACTTTATCTCTAATGTGCCAAATAGTAAATGTTTTAGGCTTTGCGAGCCCTCTGGTTTTGGTTGTAGCTCCTTAACTCCAATATTTAGGGTGAAAATAGACAAAGACAATGTATAACCAAACATGGCTGTTTTTCAGTAAAACTTTACTTATGGATACTAAACTTAGGATTTCATAAAATTTTCACTCGCCAAACATATTGTTTTTCTTTTAAATTGTTTTAACCATTACATGCTTAGCCCCCTGGTGGTACTAATACAATACAAGGGCCATAGTTTGCCAACCCCTGTTCTAGATTTTAAATAATCCCTCCAGGGTTTTGTCAGTAAATTATTTTTTCCTTGTCTTTCAATGTATAAATTGTATGAGAAAACTAGAGATATGACGTATCTGAACATGTGATCCTCAATGTATTTCTTCGCTCACAGTGTAAGGGCATATTCATATTTTCAGAAATTATTTGAGAAGCATTACTATATGTTAGGCACCATTCTGGTATTGCAGCTGTGAACAAAGCAAGTAAGTTGTTGCTCATGGAGGAGGTTAAATTGTAGAGGTGGGAGATAGACCATAAGCAAACAGATATATAATAGGACACCAGATAATAACTGTGAAGGGTTATAAACCAAAATAAACAACATGATGGAGATAGAGTTAGTGAGCAGTTTGTTAATCAAATGGGATTGTTAAGGAAGGCCCTAAGAAGGTGAACTTCTGAGTTTAAAAAAAAAAAAAAAAAGGATAGAGTATGTCATGGGATATTTGGAGAAAAGCATTTAGGAAGAAGTCTGCTGGTTGTTTCAGAAGAACACTCAAGAGGGGCAATGTAGTTGAAAATTAGCAAAGGAGGATAACTTGGTAAGAGACAAGGTAAGTGAATTATCAGAGGCTAGACCATGTAAAATATTTTGGGCCATATTAAGGACTTCAGAGTTTACTTCAGTGTGTTATGAAACTATGGGGCATTTTTGAGCAGAAGAGTAATATTTGTTTAAAAGGATGACTCTGGTTGCTCTCTGAAGAGGGGTGAGAAGAAATCCAATAGGAGGCTAATCCGGGTGAGAGATGAGAGTGGTTTGTACTATGGGATTAGTAGTGGGAATGGTGAGCAGTGATAGGAATCAAAAATTTTTTTCTTATTTTCCCAAATTATTATTTATAAAAATTCCAAACAAGCATATAAACTGTTAACTATGAATATCCTGCACATTGCTTTTAGTGTCTCAGAAGAAACTAATAGAAAGAAAGATGGAAAGACAGAGATAGACTTGTATAAATATACTGATTTATAATTTATAATTTCCTTAGTGTAAATACTTCCATCAGACCTGATTTCAAGCCACTAATGGGAAGCCACTTAAATCAGTGTTGTGAAGAGTTGTTCACAATCAGCTCTCTCATGCTGGTGTGAACATCTCCTGCACACCATTGATTCCTTCCAACAACACATATCGAGATGCTCTCAGTTTATCTGAACAGTACAGTTATTGGATATTTTGTAAAAGTGTGTGCTAAGCTCCAAGATAAATTACACAGCCACATGAAATGTTGGGAAATACGAAGAAATGAAGAGGAATACTCAATATAAAGAAAGAAAAAACTAAAATAAATGTATATGGGCCTTGGATAAAACACCAAGGCTGTAAGTGAACCTGTTGTTTGATTTGTGACCAGAGTCCCCAGATGTTTTGGCCTGCTTAAGTTACATTCTAACCAGGAAGCTTGATCTCATTTCAAGCCATATGTCAGACAGACATATAAATGGAAACTGGCATATATAAAGACTGTCTGTCTTGATGTGAAATGGAGGATAATATAATATGAACGAAGATGCAGGCAGCTGGAACCACTTAAAACCCCTAAAAGTATAAGTGCTGGAATTTTTGTTTCTTAGTTCATGCTCTGTGTGAGGTGATTTGGACAGTGCTATCTCTATTTTAATTACCATCAATTTTGATAACATATAATTCAATCTCAGTTCAATCTACAAAAGGCTGTTGTAGTTTTTGCCCTAAACATATATCTCTTATCTTTGGATATTAAAAAAAAAATTATATGCCAAACCAAGTCTATCTAAAATTCCCTTTACGAGTAGAGGAAAGTATGCATTATTTAGAAATAAAGAGAAACTAAAAGGTTCACTATAAATAAACATGTAAATATAACAAAGAGTAAAAAGCAGTGGTTTTTATAAGGCAATGTAGAAGATGTACAAAAGTTAATAATGGCAATGCCACATCTTTGTGCAATTCATGCTTTTGAATAGAAATTATCCAGCAGTCATAAAATCAAACATGTACTCAAATTTAATCACCCTTTACAAGAATACTTGTATATTTCCATGAAAGATTTTCCAGAGACATGCAAACTAATATCTACAAATGAATGTTGCATGGGTTCCTGATCTCTCTTTGTCACAAGACTGTAAAAGCTTGGTTTCATAACTAATAAGGGATTATGCAGTGGATGAATTTAATCTGAGAACTACAAGAGAGAACACAGTCTTTTTTGAGTACATCTTTACCTCTAATAATTTCAAATTTCCTCAAAGAGCTATATTTTCTTGGTATATTTTCAAATACTAGGAGACCCCCAAAGTGAGTGTACTGGGGACTTTTAGGAAAAAGAAAAAGAGAAAGGGGAAATCTGAAACACATGCAACAAAGGGAATTGTGAATGAAAGCAGAGTGTGACCTTGTGCCTTGGCTCTAATGCCCCCAAAGGCTGCATTTTGAGTAGCATTCTTCAGGGCTATGGCAAGTGCTCCATTTAAAGTAGAACAGGTCTAAATCACTGGCACATAAAGTTTCTTCTATAAGTGAATTTTCTTGTCACTAAGCAGGCGACCTCTAAGACCAGTCTAAGCAGGTTGCTTTCTTCAATATGCAGCACACATTGGAAATGTGAAATGTGAGGAAGGCAAAGTTAGGGTTTGTTTACTCATGTGAAAAAAAGTAGAATTCACAACAGAATTGATTCTTCTTATTTATTACCTGTTCTCTCCATTGATCATGTTTCAAATGCAGAAGCCTACCATTTTGTTCCTAAAATCTCCTTCTCTAATATTTCTCTTCCTCTGTTGTAGAGTTCCCGGTGTTTCTTTTCTTGTCTCAAATAGTCATCATGCAAGTGTACACTAGTTCTGTCTGCTGGTTGTCTAACCCCTAAGGTTTTACAGAATTCTATATTTTCAGAGATCTTTAAGAAAAACAATTAATCAATTAATTGGTTTAATAACTATAAGCCAAATTGATGCCTGGGACTTTCTGAAACAATTCAAAAACAGAAGCATAACCTATAAGAGTCATCCTAGACTTTAGAGTCTGGAAAGGAAGGCTGGTATTAATCAAATAGCTATTCAAGTAAATGGAAAATTGCAAAGGTAGCTAGTGCCATGAAAGAGATACTTGGCACCACGTGAGCATCTATTAAGGTACTGAAGTATTCAAAGAGGACAAGAAAGTTTTCTCTTTGGGAATGCTGACTGGAGTTGGGTATGGATATGAAGATGTTAATTTGAAGAGGAAGGGGGGTAAGAGATACAGAAGCAATCACAAGTGCAGAGTTTCTATAGTTAGAGGGACCTGGAGTGAAAAGGTGAGACTTGAGAAATGAGTAAATGTAAACTCTTGCAAAGATTTTTGAGTAATGTTTAAAGAAAGATTTTTGTCCTAAAATTAAAAGGGAAGTCATTGAAGCCTTTTAAGCAGGAAATACTATATAATCATACTTGTGTTTCGGAAATATTTCTCTAGCTGCAGTGCGGATGAAAAAAAAAAAAAAGACAGGCGATAACTGATACCACTGACCACTTAGAAAACTGTGGAGTAGTCTCAGAAAAAGATGATGGGAGGTTAAATAGCACTGGGTTATGGAGATGGAGAGACATATATGGATTTGAAAAACTGTCTTCCTTGTGTAACCATGGTATTGGCATTTTATTGATGTGTAGCTTAAATTCACTTTTTTATACTATTTTAATATATGGGTAATATTCGTGTACTTTTTATATGCATAATCTATATTCTAAACTAGATTATACATGACTTAAAGTCAAGGACAAAACATTTCATTTCATGATTTATAAGTAAAGAGGGAGTCACAGAGCTCCATGTGTCACGAGATAAGTCCATTCTTGCAATATCCAATATCCACGTCAATGCCAACCCAATTTGCCTAACATACTACAAGGACAATTCCCATCAAGGTCATCAAATAGATCCTCATTGCTAGACCTGTTCATATGCTAATCTTTTACCAACGGTCACCTCTTTCCAGCTCCCCAAATTTTTCCACTGTGCTCTGGATCTCACAGTCTGTGATGTCCTCTTTCTTCCTTCAGCTAATTGTTCTTTCCTTCTGTCTAAAATCCATAATGTTTGAAGATCATAGCCTCAAATTTTACTCAATATTAATTTTATTATAATCCTTGAATATTCAATACTGTATAAAATAACTTTTCAATAATCTGTCCTCTTAGAAACTTAACTTCCTCTCTCTAGTTTTATGCTGTATCTTTCCAGTCCCTGGTGGTAACTTAGGCTTCTCCCTTGCACCTAAAAGCAAGTCCCTCCAAAATATAATCTCTAAGGACACCATTAAAAACTCTCTGGCACACTCCCTTCCTTAATCCTCTCCATACCCACACCACTTGCAATTTTCATCGATTGATTTTGTCAGCTTTCCAGGGTTCCACAGCCCCATAATATCCTCATATCTCTCCTTATCTAGCCTACATGAATTGCTACATAATCAGTTCTTTGCATACACCCTTATTCCTTTTTATCTCAGTTATTCTGGTCTGGCAAAACACCAGTCTGGTTAAATTCGAATTTCTGTCTATTTTACAACTTCTTCAGGACAGCCTAACACAGCTGGAGAAAAATGCACAACCTTGATAACTGCTCTTACTTTATTTTTATGACCACCAACATCAAATAGACACCTAGTACTATCCATCAATTCTGTAATATTTACTGAACACGTTCACTCTTATAAAAACTTTTCTCCACTTAAAATTTGGTACTCCCACTTCTTTATTCGCAAGTAATAAAGGTGCATCTAATTTTCAATGAGAGGATAGAAATAATTAGAAGAGGGTTTCCACCAAATCTCTCCACAAGTTACATCAATGCCTTTGTATCTTTAAACATACACTCTGATATTCCTTTTCTTAGAAAGGATGACTCTCTGTGCTCCACTTTTGCACAAATCCCATCCCCCTCTTTCCTAGTCAAGGGCATCCCAAGGGCGATTTTTGCTTCTTTCTTCTTTATCACTAGTGTTGATCTTTTACTGGATTATTTCCATCAGCGTATAAGCAGTATTTAATATCTCACTTCTTTAGGAAAAACCTTACTTTTCCCATTATCCTTCTCCAGCTACTGCTTCAGCTCTTTATAGTCTTTCTAATAAATTTCTTTATAATTATTTTCTAAGCCAATTACAACCAATTTCACTTCTCTCATTCTCTCTTAATGTTGAATGATTCAGGATTTTGTCTTACCACACTACAAAATGTTCTTATCAAGCTCAACATCATTTGTCACAATAGCAAATCCACTGAACAAAAAAATTAATGGTTGCCTCATTGATTATTCCTTTTCAAACTCTCAACTGACTTCATGAAAAATCAACTTAGATATTTCATGTACATCTACCAAGAGAATCTGCCAACCTTCCAATTTTCAACACCTTATTAAAAGTCTGCTTAATTTCTCCCATTGTACATAAAAAACTTCAGAGTCATTTACTCTTTCCCTCAATTCCTTGTATTCATTTTTACAAAAATAAATTCACTTAGGTCTTCCTGTATGTATTGTGAGGTATACAGGGAGTATCATAGAATATTTATTCATCATGGGACTTATAATATTATAAACTCTACCTATAAATTTCTAGGCTTTACAAGGGGATTGGCCACCTACATCAACCATACCTAAATACCTGATTTTTTAATTTTAAAGGTACAATTAAGTCTTTAATCTCTCTCTCTATATCCTAATATTATAAAAGCTTGATCTATATATGTCATAGCAGTTAAGAGCACAGAATTTTTAAAAGATATATTGGCACATCACAAACTTACAGGAAAGTGCACAGATTATAATGTGAAGCCAAATGTATCATCAAAAGTAAAAATACCCATATAACCATTACCCTGGTCAAGAAACAGAAAAATTACCTGCACCCTAGAAGCTCTCTCATGTCTCTCCTAATAATAGCAACCTCTCTTTTCTCAACTCTTTTTACTTCTCGCATTATAGTTCAATTTCTTTTGTTTTAAAACTTTATATAACACAATCATGCAGTAAATATTTATGCCATCACTTCCAGCTATTGGCATAATAATACAGCATAACAAATTGCTCTAAGCCCATGACTTAAAACAGCAATCATTTAATCTCACATACACACCTACGGATTGGCTGAGGGTTAGCTGATAGACTATGGGTTTGACTATGTGGCTTTTCTTAAAAATATGTATCTGGCTGATTTTGGTTTCTCACTGCATGGTGGACTCATATATGCCAATGTGAGTTCATTCTTGTCTAAGCTGAAGGAGCAGCAACTACATATGAGACATTTATTACATAGCAATGGCAGAATTTCAAGAGGGCAAGCCCTAGTAGATAAGCACATTTCGAGCTTTTCCTTGTGTCATGTTACTAATAGTCCTTTGGTCAAATCATGTCACATGGCCAAGAGCAAACGTTGAGGGGTAGTAAAGTACACTTTGTAGTGAGAGGAACCACAAAGTTATATGACAACAGGCATGGATACAGGGATGGGTAAAGAACTGAAGTCAGTAATTCAATACATAAAATTTGTCCTTTTCATCACAATTACTCTTGCCTCTCCCCACCATTAAAATATACTTGCTCTATCATAGCCAACAAAAATCTAACTGAACCATGTCGTCAAGCTTTAAGTTCTAGATTTCATAAGAATATAAGATACAGATACCTAAGAACTAAAATAAGGTTATCCACCTCCAAGCACAAACATGCGACACAATGATGGAAAGAGATGGAATTGCTACAATAAACTTTCCCATTCAAAAGGGAGAAGAATGGAAGCCACATAGTAATTGGTGCTCCAAAACAATTTTGAAAACAAACTTGAAAACTTGAAAATCTGCCAAGTACTCTAAATTAAACTCCAGTTCTGCTCTCTGGGAAAAGCTGCACAGTCAAGTTTTCTCCAATAACTATTAGATCCTGTATTTAAGGTTGTCTTTTCTTTTCTATCATTTTCTTTGGTCCTTCCTAAAAGGGACACTAGATAATGTGATGGGTTTTCTGGATATGAAGATTTCTTAGCCTGCTTCTTTTCTGTACAAAGTTGTTGGCCCAGAAGTCATTTTATATCCAGAATAGTCTTGGTCTCCTTTATTACAGAGAGTGTTTTTTGGCTTTTGTTTTGTTTTTCAATACAGTTCTAAACTTCATGGGTTTTCAAAGTATTTAATCTCATGCAACACCATGTTCTAATAATCACAGCCAGTTTCTTTTACAGAAACACTTGTCCCTCTGGACTCAAAAACAGTTACTTTGGGTGCATTAGGTAACTGAACATCTGATTCTGTTGTCTGTTGCTTCTCTTGATATTTTTAATCACATCAATTTGATTCCATGTGCAATCTAAGATTTCTCATTAAATGCCAAACAAAGTAAAAAATTGGGGGATCAATTTAAATCCATTCTGATATTTTTTTTCTTTCAGTGGGGGCACTAGCAATACCAGATCTATTTATCCATTTTCCATTAAGATAATTTGAAGCTGAGTCTCAGGGCCTGTGGTAGCCAACTTATTTCCGGTTGTCATTACTTTTAGAATACTATTTCTCCTTGGTCCCAATCAAGCATGGTAACCAGGGATCCTACCCTATTCTTTAGACTCTGATGTCCAAGTATTATTTCCTATCTGCCATATCAGTCAGCAAGAGTTCTGCTCAACTGCTCAGCTTATTAATTACCTCTTGCTCAATCAGAATAGTTTAAAACAGAAACCTGTAGAGTAAAAGGGGCCCCAAAATCTAGACTCACAATTTTAAGTTTATTTCTTTTGTAAGACTTTGGTCCAATAAATCTTTATCTTATTATTAGCTCTCCAATGCCTTCAAACAAATTTTTTTTCTCTATCTAATCCAAGTTTTCTAGTCATTCCCTGTGGGAGATTTTGCACATTACTAGAAGGAAATCAACTATATTAATCTTAATCGTTGTATGACCATAAGTAAATAGTTAACTTTTAGAATACTGAGCTAGCTCATATTTAAAATATCAATACACATATTCCATGGTCTTTATCAGAATCATAATAGATAATGCTTTAAATACTGAGCCACAGATTTTATGCTTGCCATAATATAAAGGCCAAATAAAAGTTAGTAATCATCATTCTTTTTTGTGTGTGTGTGTGTCGTGCAGCGTTGTCTGACCAGGGATCAAACCCGTGCCCCTGCATTGGGAGTGTGGAGTCTTAACTACTGGACCACCAGGGAAGTCCCAGTAATCATTACTATTGGTATTAATTTTATTTAATTTGCCAGATTATTTTCCAAAACTCTGCATTATATATCTTTTCAAACTTTCAATTTATTTTTTTAAAGTGTATGGTGTACATGGGAAAATGTATTCCCCAAACTGAAATTCTCATATCATCTTATTAATATCATATCATCTTATTTGATCTAGGAATATAAGATAAAGTAGTAAAATATAAATCCACGTTTGTGGGTTTGAACAACAGGATGGATGGAGTAGCCATTGAGATTGGGAAAACTGTAGTTAAAAGAGGTGTGGTGCCAAACTCCAAGATGTTCCCCAGTGATCTCTGACTCTTGATATTCATGTGGTGTGTAAACTTCTCCCATGTCAGAAGGGCTGGCTTGTGTAACTAATAGGATATTGTGGAAATGACACTGTGTTACTTCCAAGGCTACTTCATAAAAGACATTATGGGCATCTGCTTGTTCTCTCTGGAAACACACTGCAGGAAACTAAATGTCATGCCATGAGGGCACACATGAAGCTCTATGGAGAAGTGTATACTGGCAGGAACTAAGGCCGTACAGTAAGACATAACTTGCAAGGCATGTCAGTGAGCCTTCTTAGAAATGAGTCTTCAGCTCTAGTCAAACCTTCAGATGAATGTAGCCCCAGGTGAGATCTTGACTGCAAACTCATGAGAAAACCTGTACTGGAAACAGTAGGCCGGGCCATTCCTATATGAGACAATAAATGTTTATTGCTTTAAACTGCTAAGTTTTGGGGTAATTTCTTTTGCATCAATAAATGACTAAAATATCAGGTTTTAGGGGGAAAAAAGAGTTTGGCTTTGGACAATGCAGCAGATGTCTGTGGCCAGCTCTGCTTGGCCCAATTTATTTCAATGAAGCTGTAGTGAACAGTTTCATTGACTGCCAGTGTCCCATCCAAGAATGTACCAGAGCATCTCTCTGATTTTCTTCCTCAGTGTTTTTCCTGATGCTTGACAAGTGTACTTCACCAGATGTAGGCGCAACTCTGCCTCACACTATGTTTTCAAAGGTATAGAAATTAAACATATTATATTTGAAGTGCTAAATATATATACACACACACATATATGTTGAAATGTTGATAGGCAGTTGGATAATGTATGGAATTCAAGAGGGTGGTCTGAGCTAAAGACATATATCTGACAGTTGTCAGAAAATATATCAAGCCATAAATCTGAATGATCTCCCAAAGGAATAAATATAGGTAGTAAAGACCAAAGTACAAGAACTGAGCTATGAGGCACTCCAACAATAAGGAATATTCCATTTTTGCTTCTAAATAAAATAGAAACTCTGATACACTTGCCTATTCTGTATTGTCAATTTTTAAAAAAAATTTACTACTGTATAAAATATATATGCATGTGTATTGGTCAGGATTCTCCAGAAAAACAGAACTTACAGGATATGTATGTATGTATGTATGTATGTATGTATGTATGTATGTGTGTGTGTGTTTAAAATAAATAAATTAAATATGGATGATTCCCTTCCAGCACTGGGCAAATTCAAAATCTCCCATAGGGAATGACTAGAAAATTTGGATTGAATAGAAAAAGAAAAAAATCAGTTTGAAGGCATTGGAAAGTTAATGATAAAACATTATTGGGTCAAGGTCTGGAGGAGAGAGAAACACAGAAATGTGAACCTGTATTTTGGGATCACTTTTATTCTATAGATGGCTGAATGGGACTCTTTTTTCTTCCATTCTGAGAATTGAGAATTCCAGTTACCACCACCATCAGCACATTTATTCATTTGATTATTTCTGTATTTCATTGAAATTGGTTTCAGAATTGCTTCTCCATTTACTACTACCATAAGCATATCACTAAAAAGATGTCAGGATTTCTTGGCATTTTGTTCCTTAATCCCCACAGCCCACCAATCCCAGACTTAGGATATTCAATCAAATAGTATATATGTGTTCCTAAGTTATCTAAGTGTTTTCTTTCCTGCTTATTTTCCTTCCTCCCTTTCTCCCTCCCTGTCCTTCCCTCCCTCCTTCCCTCCCTTCCTTCTTTTCCTTCGGTGTGGTTAGTGTATCAATTTGAAATATATTTAGGTTCATTTCCTTCAGTTTGATTTTTTTTTCTCTTTCCTCAGTCTTACTGATTTATTTTATAGGCACAATAGCAACATGTTTTTAAAAGTAAAAGTTGCATAAAAAGGTATACTTTGAGAAATACCTGATTGCTCCCCTTTGTGTCCCTTTACCCCATACCTACCCCATTCCTTGTATGTATAAACTTCATAGCTTTATGATTTGTCCTTCTCATGTTTCTTCTTGTAATGATAACCAGATATATGTCCATGTTTCTTATTTTCACTTCTTTCTTACAGAAAACATACCATGTGTGTTCTTTTCCACTTTGGGTTTTAATTTGTTTTGTTCACTAAATAACATCACCTGAAAATCACTCCAACTCAGTTTCATGTAGCTTTTTCTCATGATTTTTATAAAGCTGTATTAAAATACACTTCAATCACTAAAATGCACCTCTTTTATATCATTTCTATTGGATATACGATAGTCACTTCAAATGTTCTAACTTAATGTCTGCATTTGAGATGATATTTTTGTTCTACAAAGCTCCCAAGGACAAATTCAATTTTTACATGTTATCTTTGTAAATCTTTAGACTATCAGATAATTACTCTGTTTTTCCACCATTCTACTTACTCACCACCAATTTTATTCTTTGAAATATTTTTTATTCTTGGAATACTTTCTTCATCTTATTGCTACTATCCCAGTCTTCAACATTTCCATCTTCAATTATCTTCCTTAATATCTCATTGTTTTGGGGATTCTCTCTCCATTTTAGTCTAATTTACATTTGCTTGCCAAACTAAGATTTTTAGAATATGCTTTCCTAAATTCATTGTGGTCACAACCTACAATAACTCTCCACTATTTATTTCAATATGCTAAAATACCATTCCCTGGATGCTAACATCTTTCTATTTGGGCTCTTCCTTAATTATGCTTATTATTGTCCATAATTTCTCATATCTTATGATCACGTATTATGTGTTTGCTTGGCCTCTCTAATTTTGATTAAACTATTCCTATAAACTGGAATGCTCTCATCTGATGATCTAAATGGATCATATTTCATGATTCTCCTGTAACTGCTTTTGACCACGTTCCTTTGAAGTTCAGTTACATTTCTCATAATCCCTAAGGTATCACGTAATTGCATAAAAATATTATGTTCATCTTTATAAGTTTATGAGATGGATTATGTGAAATATTGCTTTTCACATAATTCACAAAAAAATCAGTTATTAACATTTATTAAATATTTCCTGAATATTTAAAAATATATTTTGAAAGTACTTTGAGTTATATTCCATTATAAAATTTTAAATTTATATGATTTATACATTTCTTTATATTATTTTTGTTAATAAGATATGATTGATATTAAAGTCATTTTGCCTATTTCCAAGCAACTTTGGAATTTAAGATTCTATTTTACAAATTGCACTGAATTAATAATTACTATTATTAATATGAAAATAATTATTTTGCAAGACATGGATTTTTTCATCTTTATTTAGTGAAGAGTATGTTATATGACTAAGAAATAAACCAAGATCAACATAGCCGTAAAATGGACCATTCTATTTTAGTTCTTAAAATAGCTGATAGCCCTGCTATGCCTATTTTAAAGTATTTACCTATTTCAGCTTGGTGTTTTCATTACACTCAGGAACCACCCTTCTCTGGACTGCTTTTAAAGTGTTTATGTTAACTATTGAACTAGCAGGGACTCAAATCTTCATCCTTAATTTTTTTGGTTGTTCAGCTCTCTATACGCTCTTCTTCAGTAAACACTAACGATTTTTCTGTTTGAATTAAGTTTTTCTAGCTTCACTAATGGTTATCATTATGAAAACATCAGTTTCAAGTTAAGCAAGAGACAAAAAAATAAATGCCATTTATTCTATTGTATAGTGCATTTTTAATATCTTGGGGTTTTTTTCCCCCACTAGTATCATCAATAATAGACTTGGGATTACTGACAAGTGTATGCAACCTTTGCTGCAACCTAAGAATCTAAGGATGTATAAAATAAAAGCCAAATAAGATTGATCAAGATGAGAAATTATACTGGAGTTCAGTGTGCTTTGAGGTCACCAGTAAGGAATTATACAGGATAGGACGAACTTAAGCTGAATTTTGAAGGAAGGGTAATATTTAAGTAACTAGGGAGGAATAAGTATGACATTTCCAGCGAGCTAAATGACAGAGTAGGTCACTTTATGAAGACCACAGGAGAAAAGTTTAGAGAGTCCAAGGAACAGACTTTTATCCATGAATGCCAAGTGCAGGAGTCTAGACCCCTGACGCAAGCTTTCAAAATCTTCCAGATGCTTAGTAGACACACTAATTATTTGAAATTACTATGTGATTTATGATGAATTTTAGTGGCAATAAACCAGTTTAGAATTAGTTGAAATAGCTGTGAAATGCAGAATGCCTGAATTAGAGTATATGCTAAATTCTCATTACAATTGCACAGACTCCATCTTTAGCTTTTGCATTTACCGTAAAAGTACAATCTTGCTGCATTTGTAAAAGAGTATTAATCAAAACAGCTTTTCCTTTCAGTGCAGTTATTTGTATCAGATGAACACTAAGACCTTAGTTCTATTACTTTAAAAAGGTCTTGACCACCTGATAAAATCCATTACAGAAAATTCCACTTGTACTGGATACTATGTTGCCTCTTCGAGATAGGTAAAGTGCAATAAATCTAAAATTCTCACTATAGTAATTACAACTTCAGAGAAATTCTCAGATTGGATACAGTGACAAAGTAATTTCTTACCATTTCTGGACTTTGAACAAAGGACAAAAAGTTAATTGACTAAAATGATAGAGCTTACTTTTGAAATAAAAGCACATTAACCAGTAAAATCAGTCTATCTCACTGAAAATAAATGATTTTACCTCTGTATTTGCACTGTAGAAATCTCTTGTGGGAAAGAAATAGCATTAAACCATAAATTGCAAGATTTAACAAAATTCGTTAATAACGGTTAAATAAATTCACTTTCATGGCATCCACCCAAATATTGCAGGCACACGAACATGTGTTACTAGCTTAGAACTGTTGGGACATCATTAGAAGAATATACTTGTATTTTTTTTTTAATAAAATGCTCTAATCAGGGGAGCACGATGTATGATAAGCAGTAAGGGGAAAGTGTCGAGAAAACAAGTCAATTATTGTTACCAGAGTCTCCACCAGACTCCTGCTCAAAATCCACCAACTGCTCCCTTGAACAGGAACTAACATATGTCTCTAAGTCACAGTGTCTAGACACAAAGAAAGGAAGCTATAAGAAGAGAAAAACTGAAACTGAATAGAATCAGCTGAAACCAAGATGGCGACAAATCTGACCTCCAACAGTTCCCCGTCTCATTCTACACGGATTCTACTACATTAAGCACTCCATGACACACCTCGTGTAGCCATGACCAGAAGTCACAGACCAAAGAAGAATAGAAAAGGGGTGGCACACCATTTCCATGAAAGCCGTGCCTCTTTCCCAGAAAACCAAAGCATGTGCCTTCCCATCATTAGTCTCATTCCACTCATTGTCCTTGCTCCTTAAAAGCAAATCTCTCTCACCATTAAAGCAAAAAGTCGATTTGTGAACTAAGTTCCTGCTGCTCTGTTCTTTGGCCACTGAATAAAGCTTGTGCTGCTTCAATGTCAGCTTCCGTTTCATTTTTGGGTATGTGAACTCAAATAGAAAAAGAACCTTCCCCACCAAGGCAGGGGGCCTTGGCTGAGCTAGGGCCCAAGTGGGGGTCCATATTACTTAATTTGGTAACATAATGTTTGCAACATATGAAGGACTATGGAAATATATAGGAGGTGTTTCAGACTACGTATTTTAGCATATTTCTTTCAATAAGGCGTGGTTTTACTTAAAAGTGTATTTCAATCTACTGAATGCATATTGGCAGGTGAAAGGATCACTCCATTATAAACTCCGTGTAGCTTTAATTTAAAAAAAAATTATCTACACTACTGCCCTTTTCCTAATCAATATTTAGCCCACATTCCAAGACTGTTGTTGACATACGGTTTAATGTAAATATTGCATTTAAATTGTCTGAAAGTTATGGTTAACTCAAAGAAATATATGGTTAAAAAATAATTGTTTACCAAAAACGCTGGGTCCGTCCATTATTACTGTCACTCCTAGCCCTTATCAAGCACCAAGTACCTTGTGAAGTGTTAAACCTATGTAAGTTATGATTATATCTAGCTCCCCAGAGCTACAAAACAAGTTGAATAAATGTAAACAATAGAACCACAAACTTCTCTGGTTTAAGAGACAAGCAAAAGTTGGCTGCCTATAAATATAGAATATTTACTGTAGAAACAAATGAAGAAACACTGTGTTGAAAGCAAAACTAGAACTTTTCAGCAACTGCTGAGTAAGGTTTGAATAATTCTTGGGTAGAAAAGAAAAAACCGTAAGCAAAATAGCAATGCTGTAACTTTTTAAGAATAGCTTTCCATCTCCATTGAACTAAATCAGCGTATGAAAAACTAGTTCATTCTCTATTTAACTGGTGAGGCAATTGAGACCACCAGAGGATATCTGAACTTCCAGTCTTTAGTACCGCACACAAGAACCTTGGAAATCACCACTATGTTCTAACAAGTAAAAACCAAACAAACAAACAAGTCAACAACTCTCTTAGATCCTTTAGAGAAGTGAAGTCACAGGGCAAACCCCTGCCCCCCCAGATGGAGTGAATACGGAAAAATCACAACTTACCAGAGCAGAGACTCTGGAGCTGAACTCTTGGCAGGAACCGCTGTTGAAGCAGGGAAACCTGAACTGCAACTGAATTGAAGGAGGCTCCAGGCAGACAAGTCTGAGGGTCAAAGACTCCTGGGGACCCAGTTATGGTGGGTCCCCTCCACATATTTGTGAGTTTTACCTCCAGGAGCTCGACGAGGTGCTCACAATGAGTATCAGAGAAAAATCTCCTCTGCTTCTGGCAGGCAGAGGAGAAAAAGAGCCATTTTGAAATGTGGCGTAGCACTCTGCTCTTAACAAGGGCTGCCCTCAGGAGAAACTCGTTAACTAGAGCCTAATCTAATGGAGTTTTATCAGAGCCAGCTGACCTGGAGGAAGGGAAATAGCCAACTTCAGCTGAATCTAGCCATCCAATCCCACCTAAGGGCCTTGGGGGTGGAACAGAGAAGCACCTGTGAAGTTCACAGTCCAGAGGACGGGCTCACTAAAAGACTGACACCTACTCTTCGGACTATAGAATATTTCCCCTCCCCTGCACCTCACCACCACATTACTAAAGGTCTATTTACAGCAGATCCTTGTACGGGTACACCATGTCCGGCCATAAGACATATTAAAGGCAAAAAATACAGTCAGAAGAGAAGAGCAAGCATCAGAACCAGACTCAGATATGGCAGGGATACTGGAATTATCAGGCCAGGAATTTAAAACAACTAAGATTAATATGCTCTAATGTATAAACCAGACTGCATACAAGACCAGATGAGTAATGTAAGCAGAGAGATGGAAATTCTGAGAAAGAATCAAAAAGAAATGCCAGAGGAGGTCAAAAACACTGTAACAAAAGTGAAGAATGTCTTTGATGGGCTTATTAGTAGACCAGACACAGATGAGGAAAGCATCTATGAACTTGAGGATATCTCAATAGAAACCTCCCAAACTGAAAGCAGTCAGAAAAAAAAGACTGAAAAAACAGAGTAGAATGTCTAGGAACTGTGGGACAACTACAAAAGGTGTAACATAAGTGTTATAGAAATACCAGAAGGAGACTATTTGAGCTTAGTCAAGGGTAGAACCGCCAGAATTTAGGCCTCTTAACACCAGGTCTGTTTTTTTTTAATTCTATCACATGCACGTGCTTCCCAATTAACTAGTTGCCTCAAATTGCTGGCTATTCATAAACTCCTCCTGGAATATTTCTTTGCAAATGCCTTTGTCCTTCAGTTTACTAATATATACCCATCCACAACCAAAAGAACATCACACTGATTAAACTTTGCAGAGTACCAAATAAATGAGAGTTAACAGGTTAACAAACAAAATATTTTATTTATTTTCTAAAGCATGAAAGTGGAAATTAATCTATGTGTTCAATTAGTTGCATAAAAAGAGAAAGCAACCAAAATGAACAAGAAGAATTTGCCTAACATATTCAGGATTTCCTTGCTAACATCCCACTGGAAATTGAAATAGCTTATTTCCTGTTCTTAGAGATTTAAAAAAAAAAAGTCTGTTACTTGTACTTCCTGGAAAGTAATATTTACAGCAAAGTAGTTCAGTCATTCCCAGATGTGAATTTTGATTATGTCACCATTATAATGGCAATGAAAAGAAAACAAAACCTGCCAAATTTAAGTTATAGAATAGCTGCTGATTACCATTGTATCCAGAAAGACAGCATAAAATGTTCACATCACTTTTGGAATGGATTAATTACTCAAAAAATATTTTATCTGAACTTTGGGAAACATGTTATATGTTAGAGAAACATGTTATGTGGTTCGAGAAAGGGAATAGTAGTGAGTAATGTTTCTTATTTCCAAAGTATTGCTTTTTCTTGTGTTCCTGAAGGTAGTTTTATTTTCCATAAGATTACACGGCCTTGCAAAAAGCACAGTTTTCTGAAAGGGCCATGAATTTTGGAAGTCACCTTCTAATACATGTTGTTTCTTAACATATTTCTTTTAAGGTCATGCCTGCCTAAATATTTGTAAAAATACCTTTCATATCACTGCCTCTCAAGTCTCCTCTAAGCAGAGCCGTCTTAGGAGAGAACAAAATGTCTTCCTAATTATAAGACTTCATGGTTCTTGGGTAAGTGGCAATCTTGGAGTCAATGAGTATCTCGACTACTGTCCATGATTTTCCTACCCAACGCGTGTTATTTTAGTTCATGAGGAAATTTTTTAACTCCAATGGGAAGGATATTTAATGAACCCATTCTTGTTACCATCCCACAATAATAATTACTACTTTTTCCTAAGAGCCTTGCACTAGGCCTCTTCTACCTACTGTGTGCAGGCTTTATAACAGTCCCACTAGGTAGATAGATATCATTAAATCCACTTGTAGTTAAGGAAATTCAGACTTGAAGATATTAACTAACTTGATCAATCACAGGCCTGAGAATTTTACTAATGTCCTTAGGACAGGATTAAAGAAAAGCACTTCTAAATAGGATCAGAATTAGCTCCTTATGAAAATACATACAATGAAAAGATATATAACGACTTTTTTCCCCCATGGCACTTGATTTACTCTTTCTGGTTAAGACATTGGAAACTTTAGAAAAAATAATGCATAGGTAGGGAGAAACCATTAACCGTTGAGCTTAAATACATATTTTTAGATCTCCCAGGAGAAAAATCAGAGAGAAATAGGAGATAGATGGATCTTTTGTGGAACAAATAAAGAGAATCTTGACAGTTCTGGAGCAGCGTGTTTCTGTCCAAGGTGCCCTGGTGATGTCCCAGAGGTACCTGGGGACAGGGGAGCAGATAAATAAACAAGTGGGATTATGGGCTAGCTTTTCCACATTTACTTTATTTGGAAAGTCTTATTGAATATTTTGAGGAAAGATTTAGTCAGGTAAAAATAATTTGAAAACCATAAATTTAGGGACTGAGATGTGGAGAGAATGTGAATCATCAGGCAATCAGTGGACTCAGGAAGAAACCACAATGATGGGGAATGGGAATAATTTGCTTGCATCAAAATTTTTCTGGACTTAGGCTGACAGGAAACCCATTACCCTATCAGAGGAGGGAAGCAATACCAAAACTAAGAGTGTAGAGTGACAGTTCTGCCATTGCTGCTCACACTCCTCTTTGCAGTGTTTTCTTCACTGCCTGTATCCATAGTTTGAACTTTCCATCCACTAATATGCTGGTTAGCACAGAGGCAAAATCTTTAATGCTTTCATCAAAACAAAACTGGGTTACAATCTCTGATCTAGGGCCACAAAGCTCTGTTGTACTTTGTATGTATTGTACAAAGACCTCGACCAAGGGGACAATTAAGAGGTAAAATCCAGTTGGCACTCAGCTCACCAAGCCTTACTCACTGGCTCAGGAATGAGTCTGCATGGAGGAAGAGGTACCCTTTTCTCACTTACACAAGGGCATATCATATGGGCTAGTGACAACCCTGCCCGGTGCAACAGTCCCCCTCACACATAGTAATGTAACATCCTGTAAATTTAGATTATTATTCCTTGTCATGTAATAGCATAAGCATAATTATTTGTTATTATAACTTTTACATCCTAGTACTGTGCCTGACACATAATATATACTCCCTAATTAATTTTGGCTTGTTATTGAATGAATCTTCCATGTGGTGAATTTAATTCACATAATTCTCAATACAGAACTTTAAAAACTGTGTGTGTGTGCTTATGGACTTTAGGATTTTTTTATGTTAAACACAACAAGATATTTGAGGCACTATATGAATTAGATTAATCATATAAAGTATATTTAATTCACACTGAATTCCAGCATCAAATTAGGTTGTTTTCTATTATGTATTGCTTCTCTGAATTCTTTTTTTTTATTTATTTTTTTATTTTTATTTTTGGCTGTGTTGGGTGTTCATTGCTGTGCGTGGGCTTTCTCTAGTTGCAGCAAGCGGGGGCTACTCTTCGTTGCGGTTCGCGGGCTTCTCATCGCGGTGGCTTCTCTTGTTGTGGAGCATGGGCACTAGGGTGTGTGGGCTTCAGTAGTTGTGGCACGTGGGCTCAGAAGTTGTGGCTCACGGGCTCTAGAGCACAGGCTCAGTAGTTGTGGTGCACGGGCCTAGGTGCTCTGCAGCATGTGGGATCTTCCCGGACCAGGGCTCAAACCCACGTCCCCTGCATTGGCAGGCGGATTCTGAACCACTGCACCACCAGGGAAGTCCGCTCCTCTGAATTCTTTAAACACTGTGATGCTCTCCAATGACATAGATAGTAAAGACATAAAAGCTATAGGAATGTGTTTTAGTCAAATCATGTGTTTGACTAAGAGGCCCTGGACTGGAGAGGGAAGAGGAAGTTTCTGCTATGTGGTAGATTCCATGTCCACTTGAAATCAATTTATTTCACTTTAAACTTACAACCACTCTTTGATTTAGGTATTTCATTCTAAAAATGAGGTAACTGAGTATGAGAGAACTTAAATGACTTAGTAAAAGTCACTTATAAGTGCCAGGATTGGAAAGTCCAATGTTCATTTGAGAGACTAATTTTTCCAGTTGACATTTTACTTACACTGATGATGCCTTCACAATGATGAAGTATTTTGTTTACTTGGGAATTTCATATAATTATCTCAATACTTTTCCATACAATAAAAAATGACCAATTTGAGTGATGGTATTTTTCCTCAATTAGGTGATTTTTTTTTTTCATTTTACTGAATACACTGACATCGTTTTGCATGGTCCAGAGCCAATCTCTAATTTCCCATTGAATCTGGGTACATGAAGTAAAATACCAAGACACATTTGAATATAGACCAGAAAGAATTTTATACATCTTTGTGTATTTTTATTATCAGTCCCCACAAAGAATTTTATACATCTTTTAATAAAAATGATCATCTTTTCCTAGCTTTGGTCATGCAGAATACCTGAGTTTTCATTGTTTAAAAATACTTACATCTATTGCTATTTTTCAAACTCTTTACATCTATTGCTTCAAACTCTTTATATCTATTGCTATTTTTCTTGGCTAAGTTTTTGTTGTTGTTGTTCTACTGTTGTGATTCTCAGAATTCTTATATAATATACACTTTTCCAAAAAAATCTATTAATATTAAATCATGCCCAGAATATGTATTTTAAAAAATCAAAGATATATAAGAATGCCAAATGATAAAATAAAACAATCAGTTACATATAGATATTCTGTATGTGTTTTATAACATACACAAAGAAAGATAATAGAGAATTTAGATGTCTCTACAAAAATGTGTGTGGAAGATTGTGTGTGTGTGTGTATGTGCGTGTATGTTTTCTTTTTGTTTCAATAAAGTCAGAGTTAAATTGCAACTTTGCTTAGAGGTGAGAACTTTTCTTCAAAAACAATAAATAGAATGTTGACTATCTGGGCAATATTCAAATATCAAATGAGGTCCTAAGCAGGTAGCTTAAGTATGAATACATCCTGATTTCATGCAGAACTGGTAAAATAAATTTAATAATTCAATTAAATATCACACTACTCCAATCATTTGTGTCATGTTTTTCAAACTTAATTAAGCTAGTTCTGCAATTACACACAACTATATGAAATAATCTTAGTCATTCATTTCAATGGTATTCAGCATGTTTGTGGGAAAAAAAAGGGTACTATGTTTTACTATTATTCTTCAAAAGATGACTATTTGTAGGCATAGATATAGATATATAGACATAGATATCATATATTGTAAATAATGCTGCAGTGAACATGGGGGAGCATATATCATTTCTAATTAGTGTTTTTGTTTTCTTAGGGTAAATACCCAGAAGAGGAATTGCTGGATCATATGGTAGTTCTATTTTTAACTTTTTGAGGAGCCTCCATACTATTTTCCATAGTGGCTGTACCATTTACATTCCCACCAACAGTGCATGATGGTGCCCTTTTCTCCACATTCTTGCTGACACTTGTTATTTGTTGTCTTTTTGATGATAGCCATTTTGAGAGGTGTGAGGTGACATCTCACTGTGGTTTTGATTTGCATTTCCATGATGATTAGTGATATCAAGCATCTTTTCATGTGTCTGTTGGCCATATGTATGTTTTCATTGAAAAATGTCTATTCAGGTCCTCTTCACATTTTTAAAAAGATTTAATATTGCGTTGTATGAGTCCTTTCCATATTTTGAATATTAACTCATCAGATATATCATTTGAAAATATCCTCTCCCATTCAGCAGGTTGCCTTTTCATTTTGTTGATGGTTTCCTTCACTATGTAAAAGATATTTTAGCCTGATGTAGTCCTATTTGTTTATTTTTGCTTTTGTTTCCCTTGCCTGAGGAGAGAGATCCAAAAAATATTACTAAGACAGATGTCTAGGAGTCTAGTGCCTATATTTTCTTCTAGGAGTTTTATGGTTTTGGACTAATGTTTAAGTCTTTAATCCATTTTGAGTGTACTTTTTTACATGGTGTAAGAAAGTGGTCTGTTTTCATTCTTTTACATGTAGTTGTCCAGTTTTTTCAACACCATTTATAGAAGAGGCTGTCTTTTCCCCACTGCATAGTCTTGCCTTCTTTACTGTAGATTAATTGACCATATAAGTGTGGGTTTACTTCTGGGTTCTCTATTCTGTTCCATTGGTCTATGCATCTGTTCTTGTGCTGGTATCACAAGCACAAGATTACCATAGCTTTGTAGTATATTTGATTTGATTACCATAGCTTTGTAGTGTACTTGAAACAAGGGAGCATGATAGCCCAAGTTTGTTTTTGTTTTTGTTTTTTTTCAAGATTGTTTTGGCTATTTGGGAATCTTTCGTGTTTCTATATAAATTTTAGAATTATTTGTTCTAGTTCTGTGAAAAATGCCATTTATATTTCATAGGGATTTCACTGAATCTGTAGACTGCTTTGGTTAGTATGACATTTTAGCAATATTAATTCTTCTGATCGTGATCACAATATATCTTTCCATCTGTTTGTGTAATCTTTCATTTCTTTCATCAATTTCTTATAGTTTTCAGAGTACAAATCTTTCACTTCCTTGGTTAAATTTATTCCTAGGTATTTTTTGATGCAATTGTAAATGGGATTATATTCTTAATTTCTCTTTCTGATAGATTGTTATTGGTGAATAGAAATGCAACAGATTTCTATTTATTAATTTTGTATCCTACAACTTTACTGAAGTCATTTATTAGTTCTAATAGTTTTTTTGGTGGCATCTTTATGGTTTTCTATATATAGTATTATATCATCTTCAAATAGTGACTTCTTACTTTCCATTGTGGATACCTCTTATTTACTTTTTTTTTTTTCTTTTAACATCTTCATTGGAGTATAATTGCTTTACAATGGTGCATTAGTTTCTGCTTTATAACAAAGTGAATCAGCTATACATATACATATATCCCCATATCTCTTCCCTCTTGCGTCTCCCTCCCACCTTCCCTATCCCAACCCTCTAGGTGGTCACAAAGCACCGAGCTGATCTCCCTGTGCTATGTGTCTTATTTACTTTTCTTGTCTGATTGCAATACTATGTTGATAAAAGTGGTGAGAGTGGGCATGTTTGTCTTGTTCCTGATCTTAGAGGAAAAGCTTTCAGCCTTTCATCATTGATTATGATGTTAAGTTTGTCATATATGGCCTTATTATGTTGATGTATGTTCCTTCTACATACAATTTGTTGAGTTCTTATCATTAATGAATGTAGAATTTTGTCAAAAGCTTTTTCTGAATCTATTGAGAAGATCATATGATTTTTATCCTTTGTTTTGTTAATGTGGAGTATCTAGGTTGATCAATTTGGGAATAGTAAATCATCCTTGCATTCCTGAAAAAAATCCCACTTGATCATATTGTACAATCTTTTTATATTTTGTTGAATTTGGTTTGCTAACATTTTGTTGAAGATTTTTGCACTGATTTTTCTATCAGTGATATTGGCCTTTACTTTTCTTTTTTGTAGTGTCTTGTTTGGCTTTGGTATTAGGGTAATGCTTGCTTTGTAGAATGAATATGGAAGTGTGCCTTCCTCTTCAATTTTTTGGGATAGTTTGAGAAGGATAGGTATTAACTGTATCTTGACTGGTAGAATTCACCTGTGAAGCCATCTGGTCCTCAACTTTTGTTGGGAGTATTTAGATTACTGATTCAATTTCATTACTAGTAATTTTTCCTTTCATATTTTCTATTTCTTCCTGGTTCAGTTTTGGAAGATTGTATGTTTCTAGAAAGTTGTCCATGTCTTTTAGGTTGTCTAATTTGCTGGTGTATAATTCTTCATAATAAACTTCTATAATCCTTTGTATTTCTATGGTGTTGGTTGTAACTTCTCTTTCATTTCTGCTTTTATTTATTTGGGCCTCCTTTTATTTTCTTTTGATTACTCTGGCTAAAGTTTTATCAATTTTGATTATCATTTCAAAAAAAAAAAAACAGCTCTGGGTTTCATTGATCTTTTCTATTTTTTGTCTCTATTTTATTTGTTTCCTCTCTGATCTTTATTATTTCCTTCTTTCTGCTGACTTTGGGTTTTGTTTGTTCTTCTTTTTCTAATTCCTTTTGGCATAATGTTAGTTTTTTTTGGTTTTTTTTTTTTTTTTTTGAGATTTTTCTTGTTTCCTGAGGTAGGTCTCTATCATTACAAACTTCTTAAAAAACTGTTCTAAGCTGTGGTTTCCACTACCCTGTTTTCTAGATCACCAATCTGTTCTTCTGCATTATCTAATCTGCTGTTGGTTCCCACTATTGTATTCTACATTTCAGTTATTGTATTCTTCAGCTGATTGGTTCTTTTTTCATATTTTCTATCTCATTGTTGAAATTCTCACTGTGTTCTTCCATTCTTCTCCTGAGTTCATCAAGCTCTTTATGACCATTTCTTTGAACTCTTTATCTGATACATTGCTTATCTCCATTTTGTTTAGTTCTTTTTCTGACGTTTTATCTTGTTCTTTCATTTGGAACATATTCCTTTGTCTCTGCATTTGCATAACTCTCTGTGTTTCTTTTTATGTATTAAGTAGATTGGTCATGTCTCCTGGTCTTAAAGGAGTGGCTTTATGTAGAAGTTGTCCTGTGGGGCCCAGTAGCACAGTCTACTCTGTTCATCAGAGCCAGGTGCTCTGAGATTGTACCCTATGTGGGCTGTGTGTGTCCTTCTGTTGTAGCTGGACTGCAATTGCTGCAGGTGTGCTAGTGTGTGGGGTTGGTCTTGACATGGCTGGCTGTAAGGCACAGCTGCAACTGTTGTGGGTCCTCTTCTGTGCAGGGCCAGCCCCCCAGGGTGGGAGCCACTTTAGAGGGGCCCTGGTGCTGGCCAAGGCTACCTACCGGTTGTGGCGGGGTGGTTGGAGGCTGCTTTGGAGGAGTGCTGGCTGGGGCGTGTCTGCAGGTGAACACCAGGGCAGGGTAAGCAGTGCCAGTAAGGTAGATGCATAGATTCAGAAGTGGTGACCCCCCAGAAGTGCTGGACCATCTATGTAGAAGTTAAGCAAAAGAAAAAATATGGTGCCCACCAGCACCTCTGACCCTGGCGAAAGTTCCAACAGTTCCCTGTCCCTCTGACACATGCCCTAAAAGTAGCCAATGAATCTCCTTTACATATGACCCAGGCAGTTTTCAAACTGCTGCCTCTGCACTGGGACTTGGAGTGAGTGAGTTTTTGTGAGTGCCCTTTAAGAGCAGAATCTTGGTTTCCTATAGCACTCTGGCTTTCCCAGACATAAGCCCTGCTGGTTTTCAAAGCAAAATGTAATGGGGGCTTGTCTTCCTGGGTGCAGGTTCCCCAGGCTGGGGAGCCCAAAGTAGGGTTCAGACCCCAGAGTCCTCAGGGAGGACCTCCATGGCTGTGATCTCCTCCCACCTGTGGGTCACCCTGTGTGGGGTGTGGGTCTCAGCCAGACTGTGTCTCAGTCCCTTCCACCTGTCTCATGGGCTTTTTCTTTACTTCCTTAGTTGTGGAAAATCTTTTTTGCTAGTCTTCAGGTCATTCTCAGAGAGAGATGCTCTATGTACAGTTGTAGTTTTGGTGCATCATGGGAAGAGGCAAGCCCAGGATCTTCCTACTCTGTCATCTTGTTCCCCTCTCTTGATACTCAGTTTTCTTGTATGAAAAAATTACTGAGTTGGTTTAAGTTTCTCTCTGCTCCTACTCTGGATTACAAAATCATCATGGCAACTGGGTAGTACTTTCATAAAGAGCGTGTCCTTTCATGAGACAAGGAAGAATTCCATGGAATGGAATTTCTAGAGATAAAGTTAAAAAAAGGGAAATAAAACTAAGCAGCATCAAACAAATAACAGAACCCCACAAAAAGTTATTTTAAAGATAAATACATTGTTCAGTTCAGTTGGACCAGAGTTTTATGTGGTTTTGTGATAAGCAAAACTAGGGTTGGACATCTTGAATGTTAAATGTTATTATATTTATAGTTAACTTGGTATACACAGGGGTCAGCAATTCATTTGACTATGACTGGAGCTGTTCTGACAGACTTATGAGAAGGATGACTTGAAGAGGAAGAGCCTAGGAAGGAGTATAATTTGGAAGACATGCTGGGAATTCAGGATCAAGTTAATGAAGGTCTAAACTGAATGACAAAAATGAGAAGAGAATGGGGAAGAGAAGAGACATGAAAAAGAACAAGATACATATGAATTGTGTGTGTGTGTGTGTGTGTGTGTGTGTATGAAGTAGTAAGGATAAAAAAGGGTACACTTTGAATTTAAGTGTGAATACCTGGATAAATGGTGGTGTCATTTCAAGAAGACATAAGGAGGAGCTTGTCTTTGGGGAGTCCAGACTGAAAACAAAACAAAACCTCATATAATTTAAGGGCTAGGAGAAAGATGAGAACTCAACTAGGATAATTATTGATTTCACATAGTAAGAAACTGAGGCTCAGAGAAATGGTTTGACTAAATCCCATGACTATTAGAGAATGAAATTTTGAAACATGCTGAGCTTGAGTGGTCAGTAAAGGAGCAGTAGAGATACCCCATAAGGCAGTAGACTACATCTGATGACAGCAATAAAAATACAGTTTACTGTTAGAGTAAAATGATTACCTCACTACAATCATAACTTTGAAAGAAACCTACAGAACAGCAACTTGCTACTAAAGTGCCAGGAGTAGCAAGAATATTGCATTATAATTTTAGGAAAACTAATTTTCTTATGACACCTCCATATTACACATTGTAAGGAAAATTGGGAAAAGAAAACAATTTTAAACCTCAGAAATATTTCCTGCTGTTCTGTTACACTGAGATTAATTGCAAGTCACACAAGTTAAACAGTACAAAATGTTTTATAGAACACATCGAAGGTTTCACATGCCTAAAATAAAAGGCTATAAATGTGACATAATATACTCTACTGGAAGAATTTCTGAATATTTCTATTATAAAGTAATTTTCTCCCACTGCAGCTTCCCTAGGAAAGTGACAAGATAAAATTGATTTCTTAAGCCATCATTTCAGAGGATGATATAATTATCTCATTCTAAAATTGAAAAAAATGTAAAGGAGTGATGCTGTTAGTAGCTTTCATGTTTCAGAAAAGTTTCAATAAATTTGCATACTATGATTAATTAAGAAATTTCTAAAAGGGGTAAATGGAATGAATTTATAATAGTAAAATTTGTCTCCACTCTAATCAAATAGTTTTAATCTTTACAGTTATATTTTTGAGAACACTTGTGTCATTTCTCATAAATATATAAATAATGCTTTTAATAAATATAACCATTATATAAATAGAGGTTACTTACTTTCCATCTATTCGTAAAATATTTCATATAATTCTCAAATACATATTTAAAAATATTTCTTTGACCAAAATTTTGATATACTGAGAATCTACAATATAACACTCAATTTTAAAATTTCTGCCACTTATATTGATGGAAACAAAAATTTGAATATTTTATTTTGAAAATATACAGAAAAATATACTTGTCACAGTTAATGATGCTACCTTCCATAAACTTTCAGCATCTCAAGTAGATGAACCTACACAGAGGTATCCAGATACATATCTGTTAAGTAGAAACAATCACTTGCCCCTCCAGACATTTTTGAATATTGATGAATCATCTAAAAATAATAATATTAAAACGGGAGAGAGAGAGGAGATGAAGAAGAAGAAGAAGAAGAAAGAGGAGAAGAAGTAAGAGGAAGGAATGAAGTGAGGAGGGAAAGGAGGGAGAAAAGGAGGGAAAGAGGAAAGAAAGAAGTCACAAAATCTGATTACTTTGCCTGTTAGTAGATAAAGTGAGGATAAAGGTCAGTCAATATTCAACCTAAATTTTCAAGTCTACTAAGAGGGTCACCTCTGCCCATATTCTGTGCCTAGAATTAGAAACGTTGCTCTGAAACATAATGGACACTGGAGGAGGAAAACAGGTTTAGGGAATAAATACATGCATTGACTCTGTCGTAGAAGCCTCTTGATTATCCAGATTAATACCTTCTTTGCACCCTTTGGGTACTGCCTTTCTCTTCCATGTAACTAATCATATCTACCTTCCTTGGGCTTTGATCATGGCTAGCTATCAAGAAATTCTGCTGTTATTATCTGCTAAATAGGTCATCTCCAGAATATTTACTTTTTATTAAACAAGAAAAACATTTCTCATTTAAATAATAATGTATATGGAATGACAAATGATAGGATCCAGTGAACTCCTCCACATACTATTAAATTGACACCCACCTACTATGCCCTCTGACAAGGTCAGTTAAGGTATCAAAAACTATATTAGATAATTGTTCCAGTGTACCATGGAAAGAATAAAATATGTACTTGCCTAGAATCATAATATAAAATAATTACTCATATTGCATAGTGTTCAACAGTTTTTATTTAGAAAAAGCATC
This sequence comes from Eschrichtius robustus, assembly GCF_028021215.1. Classification (NCBI taxonomy): domain Eukaryota; kingdom Metazoa; phylum Chordata; class Mammalia; order Artiodactyla; family Eschrichtiidae; genus Eschrichtius; species Eschrichtius robustus. The sequence continues at coordinate 93,312,142 of NC_090826.1, forward strand.
ATGTATGAGCACTTCAGTTTCTTTTTTTAATTCTTCAGAATTGTTTACAGTTTTGTAAGCTTTAGCTTTATGTTAATATATTTACTTAAACTGTGAACTCATTTTTCCTAAAATTACTTTTCATCGATTGCTCTTTTCTGTTCTTTATAACTTATATTTAGCTAGATAAAATCATAAACTGGCACAATTTTAGTACAAATGTCAGATCCATCAAAGACTGTTATTAAAATAGATAGATTCTGAAAGCAATACCCCTTAGAGAATATTTTAAATCAACATTCTCTTGAAAAATTTAAAGTAAATTATAACTATAAAATATGATGACCAGTGAAACTGCTGTGTATTAGATACAAGTAACACTACTTAGTTCTTCTTGAGATGGTTTATATATTTTAAAATTTCACATTGCAAATATATGTCATACCATATAGAATAAGATGTAATACTTACTAAATATTTGTACTCTCATAGACAAATAGAAATTCCAAGTAAAATTATTAAAGATAAAAAATATGTTCCTTTGTGCTATGTCTGTTTGTCTTACTCTAAGTTTAAAAATAATAATAATAGTAGTAGACTATGTCCCATTTCCCAAGGCTAAGGCGAAACTTTAAATTATATTTTTTTGGCATCTGGAACATAATAGTAACAAAAGAATACTCAACAATAAAAAGTACTTGCTCATGGTCTAGAGAAAATAAGGATACTTTCCCTAATCTTTGCATGAGACGTAAGTGTGACTGGCTATTGAGACTTCATTCTGTGAACATTTTTTCCTCATATTTCTAGTTTTTATATTAAATCGAATCAGACTTTGTTTTCTGTACAAAAAATTATAAATATTATGTATATGGGATAATTCACCTGCATCTAATGTCAACACCTCATTAAAATTTAAGAAATTTTCTAATATTACATTCATAAATACTACGTGCTATTGAAAATATGAGCTCTTGGTTTAAAATTTTTGTTACTTGCTAATGCTATACCTTCTAAAGCCTTGTAAACTGTCATATAGGGCTTCCCTGGTGGCGCAGTGGTTGAGAATCTGCCTGCTAATGCAGGGGACACGGGTTCGAGCCCTGGTCTGGGAAGATCCCACATGCCGCGGAGCAACTAGGCCCGTGAGCCACAACTACTGAGTCTGCGCGTCTGGAGCCTGTGCTCCGCAACAAGAGAGGCCATGATAGTGAGAGGCCCGCGCACCGCAATGAAGAGTGGCCCCCACTTGCCGCAACTAGAGAAAGCCCTTGCACAGAAATGAAGACCCAACACAGCCAAAAATAAATAAATTAAAATAAATTAAAAGAAAAACTGCCATATAGTCATCTGCATAATTAAATTATTTCCTTTAAAAAATATTTACTCAGCACTATGTGCCACACCATGCTAAGGAAAACCAAACCCAAAAAAGCTGTAGGTAATTGATTCAATAATAGCATTTTCATTTTCTATTTTTCATTCGTATAATACACTTGGTGTTCTCTGAATAAATACAGATGACCTTTTGAAAAGAAAGTTTCATAGTCCATAGTTAAAATCATTTTTTCAGGACTTCCCTGGTGGTCCAATGGTTAAAAATCCATCTTCCAATGCAGGGGACGCAAGTACGATCTCTAGTCAGGGAACTAAGGTCCCACATGCCGCAGGGCAACGAAGCCTACACACTTTAGAGCCCATGCACCACAACTAGAGAGAAGCCCGCGGGCCACAATGAAAGATCCCGCATGCCACAATGAAGATCCTGCATGCCGCAACTAAGACCTGACACAGACAAATAAATAAATAAGTATTAAAAAAATTATTTTTTCACGTTATTTCCATTTACCTATCATTTACTCAAACATATGTTGAAATAATTGCATTATACCAAACATCTTCTATTCTTGTGGGATAAAAAACTGATAAAAGTGGCAATGTCTTAGTCCTCAAGTTGCTCACTACCTAGAAAAGGAAACAGTATATAATATGTATATAAAAATGGCAATGTCATCACAATTATATATTATGTAAATATATAATTGCTATGTAGTAAGTTAAATGAATGTATAAAATGCATATAATTATATATGTGTATATCATAGATGAAATAAAGATTGATTAACTCTATTTGGGAAAGATCACAAAAGGTTTCAGGATAATAAATCTCAGTAGGATGTTGTAGTTCAAATATGAGCTATCTAGTCTAAAAGGTAACAGAATAATTTAAAAAGAGAACGAAGGATTTCAGTATCTCCAAGGTGTCTCATCAATTGCAGATAGTAGTTAGAGATGACTCTGAATATGTAGACTGAAGCAAAATCATGAAGCACCATTTAGGTCATGCTAACAACTCGAAAGCTGAGGAAGGGTTCTGAGCAAATGATTGATGTAGCCACATTTCATTTCAGAAAGCTCTCTTAATACCTGAATACAGAGGATGAATTGTAGTGAAGTGATATAATTATTATTCTGCTTGGAACAATCCACTTCTTAATTTCCTTTTTCTGACAATTATCACTTTCTCACATATGTTATAATTTATTCATTATTTCTATTGATTCCAAGCCCTAAAGTGTGAGTTGCAAGGAGGCTGGGATCTTTATATATTTTGTTCACTGATGTTTTGCAGGTACCTAAAAAAGTACCTGGCGTAGTATGGGCCATTGCTTAATCTTTCCTCTATAAATAAAATGTGTGAATTGTGCTAGTTTAGAAGATAAGTTATTGATTTCTTTATTTTGTATGACAAATTCTTTTAATAATCATAGAATTTTTTTATCTGTTGCAGGCTTTCTAGGTATATAAGCATATGATCATGAAAGGAGATATTTTTCTTTGATATGCTAATATTTGTGTAAATTATTCTTGTTTTTGGCTGACTGCATTTATTAGTATATCCTAAACAGAGATAAACAATAATAATGATAGTCAATATCCTTGTAATTTTCTTGACATTAAAGAAGAAAGTAGTTAACATTCAAAAGTTTTAAATTATGGTGAGGAATCTTGTAATTTTCAAGAAAAGCAAGGACATTCATGGGGCAGGAGGAGAATAAATCATAAGTATGAGATAGATATTTTTGAAAGTTTCATACTTGGCTGTCATATACTCTTCTGTATTTTCTATTTTTTCTCTCTATTTGGTTTGGATATCTTCTATTAACCTTCGATTTATATTTGATCACCTTATGTCTCTAATTTTATCTCTTTATTTTCACAACATTCAAAATATCCACTTGTCTGCTTCTTTTTTTTATATTCACTAGTTTGTTGTATTTTTTAGATTCCAAATATATGTGATATATGACTCGCAGATGTAAAGAACAAACTAGTGGTTACCAGTGGGGGGGAGGGGCAGTACAGGGGTGGGAGTGGGAGGTACAAACTATTGGGTATAAGATGGGCTCAAGGATGTATTGTATAACACAGGGAATATAGTCAGTAATTTTGTAATAACTGTAAATGGGAAGGAACTTTAATAAAGAAGAAAAACATATCTACTTGTTTCTTTGTCTCCCAAAAGTGACTCTCTGCTAGAGCTTTGTTCTCATACCAAGAATTGGTAACAGCTTCTCTAGAAAAGTGTCTGCAATCTACTAACATGAAAATTTTACTTTTCTGGAATATTAGATTATCTAGTCTTCCTTACTTCAAGGTATTTTTGATGGCTTCAAATAATTTTTTTTTGGTATTTTGCCTGCTTTTTCTAGTTGATGACATAGGTGCATTAGTCTACTCCCAAATAGTCCATCTTTAAGGAAGTAAAAATTCTGATATATCTGATTTATCTGATCAGTTTGCTCTATTATGAGCCAGTAAGAACAAAAGCCAGAAGACCAGTTGGAAGACCATTGCAGTATTTGAGCAAGAGGTTATGATGATATCAACAAATTCCAAGTTTGCAGAAAAGGAGATATTGGTGAGTCATCAGGTTTTGAAGGCAGGACCAACAAGATTTTCTGACAGTTTGATGAGGTGAAAGAAAGGAATGAAGGATGATTCTAAAATTTTGGTTCAGTCAAAATCTGAGGAAATAGACAACAATATCATTCATTGGCCTTGGGAACGTGGGTGAAGAAGAAAGTTTGAGAAAAATGTAAAGAGTTTAGTTTTGGGATTATATGCCTATTAGAAATCCAAGGGGAGATATTGGATAGGCAGTTGCATGTACAAGTCTGGAATCCAATAAGATTTAGATCTGGAGTAATCCTATATAGATAGTATTTAAAGCTATGAGGCTGGATGATATAATCCAGGGAGACCATATAGACAGAAAAGGTAGCAGGACATAGAACTACAAAGAAAAGCACTTCAAAGTGGGTGAAAGAAGGATCTGGCAAAGATTAAATTGGAATATCTAGTGGCTATAAGGAAAATCAGGAGAAAACGGGAATTCAAAAGGGAAATGAAGAAAGTATTTTAAAATGGAAGGAGTGATCTACTGTATCAAATGCTGCTGAGAATTTATTAAAATAAAGACTGAAATTTGATGACCAGGGTAAGTGATGCTGAGATCACAGGTTGACTCACTAGTGTACTAGTGACAGAAGGTTGACTCTAGACTTGACAGGGTTAGCTCTAGAAAAAGAGTTTTGCTATAAAGGAGAAGAGAGAAATGTAATTAAAAGCAATTGGATTAAAAGGAAGATTTATTTTGTTAGTTGGAAAATAATAACAGCATGTTCTCTTGCTGTTGGAATGGGTCCTATAGAGAAGTAAAGTGTGATGATGCTGAATAATAAGATAATAATTAAAAGGGCATAGTCCTCAAGGCTAGTGGAATTGCTGCCCTTGAGGAACATGGTCAGTTCATACACTGTAATGGGAAAAGAGTGCAGCACATGTGGTACAGTTAGTTGCATGCAGTTGAGGGATTGCTGGCAAAGAATGAGAAAGTTTCCTTCTCATGTATTTTCTCAATGAAACAAAGAGCAAGGTTATCAATATTTGAAATGAAAGAAAGTGTTGGAGGATTTGGAAGAGAGTACAAACTATAAAATAGCCACCTATGGGAGCAGAGAGTGAATGGTTTAGTAAAATATAGTAAGATTGCTTTTCGCACTAAGGTCCCATATAAGATGCTTGGTCATGAAGTCAACATGGCTTGTGTTTTCTGTACTCACAATTTGAGGATGCGATAAATTATTTTAATAGATTTTAAACCTCCCTTGCTTTCCTGTAATAAAATCTACTCAGTTTTTGCAACAGAAAATAATTTTCACAGTATCTAGTATCTAATTTTTTTTTTTGTAATAGAATCCACTGTTTATGTTATGAAAATGGCTGTCAGACCAAACATTACAGTTTTTAACTCCTCCCTCAGCTAACTGTGTTTTTATGGTAGAATTCAGGGTAAAAAACCATGATGTGTTTAACTTTTAGTTGATCTCATTAAAAACCAAGATTCCTGTCCTTGATTTTCTCTTTCTTTGTTCCACTAGCTGCAAATAGCAATAGCTGGTAAACCCCGAAAGCCATGTGTTATGGAGGGCATAACTGTCCTGCTATGCTGTGTCACTAGAGGAGCCATTTGCAACTGTACCATTTAAAACAAGAGTAATAAACATTTATTGTTTTTGAGCCACTGTATTTTGGGGTCTTACTAGAAGCTTATCCTAATAAAATAATAGGATATTGTTTCATAAATTATTTGCTAATGTTTAATTAAAATATTTACATTTATAGTCATAAGCAAAATATAAGCATTTTTCTTGTTTAGTATTATCAGTTGTGCTATTAAATTTATATATTACTTTTCTAATATTGACTGGATATTGCATCTATTTATGCTATGGATCATTGAAATAACGTTATATTAACTGTACTTTACCAGATAGTTGGAACCCAGTTTTGGAAAAATCTGTTCCAAATGCTTATTTAAAAGATTAATTTTGAATCCTTCTATTTTCAAATATAATAGCCAATTTAAGTACTAGTATGTCTTGGGTCAAATTTGGTTATTCTTTGCTAGGATATCAACAATTTCCTTTAGGATTTCTAATTTGTTTAACATAATATCGAATCTTTTTCTTATTATAGCTGACATTCTTTACCTTCTAAAATATATTTTCTGCTATCTCTTTTTAAGCTTATTGATCCATTCATTAAAACAATCAGACTTTGAGTTTAGGATTTTTTGTTTCCCATTTCATTAACATCAGATATTTACCTCTTGTTTCCTTTAAAAAATGTATTCAAGGAAACAATCCCATTTACTATCACACCAAAAAGAAAAAATACCTAGGAATAAATCTACCTAAGGAGGTAAAAGACCTGTACTCAGAAAACTATAAGATACTAATAAAAGATGACACAAACAGATGGAGGGATATACTATGTTCTTGCATTGGAAGAATCAATATTGTGAAAATGACTATACTACCCAAAGCAATCTACAGATTCAATGCAGTCCCTATCAAATGACCAATGGCATTTTTCACAGAATTAGAACAAAAATTTTTACAATTTGTATGGAAAGAGAAAAGACCCTGAATAGCCAAAGCAATCTTGAGAAAGAAAAACAGAGCTGGAGGAATCAGGCTTCCTGACTTCAGACTATACTACAAATCTACAGTAATCAAGACAATATGGTACTGGCACAATAACAGAAATATAGATCAATGGAACAGGAGAGAAAGTCTAGAGATAAACCCATGTACCTATGGCCACCTAATCTATGACAAAGGAGGCAAGAATACACAATGGAGAAAAGACAGTCTCTTCAATAAGTGGTGCCGGGAAAACTGGACAGCTACATGTAAACAAATGAAATTAGAACACTCCCTAACACCATACACAAACATAAGCTCAAAATGGATTAAAGACCTAAATGTAAGACCAGATACTATAAAAGTCTTAGAGGAAAACATAGGCAGAACACTCTTTGACATAAATCGCAGCAAGATCTTTTTCGATCCACCTCCTAGAGTAATGAAAATAAAAATAAAAGTAAACAAATAGGACCTAATTAAACTTAAAAGCTTTTGCACAGCAAAGGAAATGATAAACAAAACAAAAAGACAACCTTCAGAATGGGAGAAAATATTTGCAAACAAAGCAACCAACAAGGGATTAATCTCCAAAATATACAAACAGCTCATGCAACTCAATATCAAAAAACAAACAACCCAATTAAAAAATGGGCAAAAGATTTAAATAGACATTTCTCCAAAGAAGACATACATATGGCTAAAAAGCATATGAAAAGATGCTCAACATCACTAATTATTAGAGAAAAGCAATTCAAAACAGTAATGAGGTATCACCTCACACCAGTCAGAATGGCCATCATCAAAAATCTACAAAAAATAAATGCTGGAGAGGGTGTGGAGAAAAGGGAACCCTCTTGCACTGTTGGTGGGAATGTAAATTGGTACAGCCACTATGGAGAACAGTATGGTGGTACAGCCACTATGGAGAACAGTATGGAAACAGAGCTACCATATGATCCAGTAATCCCATTCCTGGGCATATATCTGGAGAAAACCTAATTCCAAAAGATACATGCACCCCAATGTTCACTGCAGCACTATTTACAACAGCCAGGACATGGAAGCAACCTAAATGTCCATCTACAGAGGAATAGATAAAGATGTGGTACATATATACAATGGAATATTACTCAGCCATAAAAAAATAAAATAATGCCATTTGCAGCAACATGGATGGACCTAGAGATTGTCATACTGAATGAAGTAACTCAGACAGAGAAAGACAAATATCATATGATATTGCTTATATGTGGAATCTAAAAAAAAGAGGTACAAATGAACTTATCTACAAAACAGAAATAGAGTTACAGATGTAGAAAACAAACTTATGATAACCAAGGGGTAAGGGCCGGGGAAGGATAAATTGGAAGATTGGGATTGACACACACACTACTATATATAAAACAGATAACTAATAAGGATCTACTGTATAGCACAGGGAACGCTACTCAATACTCTCTAATGGCCTGTATGGGAAAGGAATCTAAAAAGGAGTGCATATATGTATACATATAAGTGATTCACTTTGCTGTACACCTGAAACTAACACAACATTGTAAATCAACTATACTCCAATAAAAATTTTTAAAATGCAGGAAATAACAAAAAAAAATCCCATGCCTTTTCTAATTTCTAAGCAAATAATTTTAATCTATTCTCATATTTTTCTAAATTTTAAATAAAATTAATTTGTTCATGAACTTATGATGTGACTCCTTGAATACCATGTCTTCTGTGCCTTATGTTCATGCTTCATGTCTCCTGTATCTGGACACCTTTACATATTCTGTTATTAATATTACATGTTAGAAATAACAGTTGCCATTTAGCTATCTAGCTCCTCCACAGCATTTCATTGCCAAGTAGAATAATCAATGATTGACAGAACTCACCTCTGCACGTTCATCACATTTTTCCACATGTCCAGGGTTTCTACAAGCCTAGTTTTCTACAGATTACAAAACAGTTGTTCTGATCCTCAACTGATTAGCTTCTCATCATTTGCAAATGAGAAAACATTCCTGGGCCAAATTTCACTGTTGCGGGAGCAGCACAACTGAGATTGTAGTAGCTCTTAACTTGCAGAAGTAGAACAGTTGGATGGGCTTTATGGGCAAAAAAGCAAGAATGAACGTATAAATGGCCACTTGGATTGGTGAACAGCCCCCTATGCCTAACCTACCACCATTGGTCACTAGGTCTATGACTATCTAAACTCACCTAAGTGGTTATAAGATATTTTGCTACAAAAGACATTCAGATCTCCTCTGTGAATCATTAATTTTTAAAAATATAATTTAAAACATTTTAAAAGCCAGATTTAATCTAGTCTAAGGCCATAACAGCTAATGCTTTTGAAATAGGCAATCTAGATGTATTTTTGTAAATGGATTTAGGCAAAACTAGACAGATCATAATGGAATATTTCTGCTATTCAATCAGATAGTGCTTCCATTAAGACACAAGAAAACTAAAATTCAATAAAATTACAGTTATATTGATGATAGTTGTAAATTTATGGATAAGAAGCATCTAAATATTCCATTCAAGAAAGCAAAAGGTTTTTAGTAATATAAAATTCATTTAAATACCTGTAAAAAATGTATGAAAAAACAGATTTAAAAAATTTTATGAGAACTTTATTTTAAGTCAAAATGCAAACACTACTAAGATTTCAATATAAGTAAAGGATAACAACTTTAAAAGCTTATTCCCTCCCTAAAATGAATTAGTAGAGTGATTTTTTTCTGATTTCAAAATATATATTTAAATGTATAAAACATTGTCTTAAAAACCTTTAGTAAGCATATAACATTGATAATTATACACTCAAGGGATCCTAGCAAAATCTTGAAGCCTTTCTTCTAATGTGCTATTTGAATCTTCCCATATTTTGTGTAGGCAGGGAAGCACATATACAGGCATGCTTTTTAAAAACTCATTTTCTATTGATCTATTATATTTTTCATAGGGCTATAGAGAGATGTCTTGATTATCACTGTATATATCTGCAGCCTAGATAAGTGCTTTTTTCTGGGAAGGTTAGTAAAGAATTTTTAAGCAAATTAAAAAGGATCTTTTATGTTCACTGGTTTGTCAAGAGTTAAATTAATATTACTAGTCTACCTTTACTAATACATTTTTTTTTTCTTATTTTGTTCACTGAAGAATAAAACACAAGTGTTTCCTTTGGGATTCTCTTCAGTGGCTTGTTTCCAAGATTACTTGGTAAAATCATTCATCTGGGAGCATAATGTTTCTACAAATGTTTAATAAGATTTTATAATAACTTTTTCCTAGAGTATGAAAAATGAAAATTATAATACCTCTTGGATGTAGATAGGAAACCAAGAATTTCTTTTTGGATTGATATTTTGGGAATAACACAGCCATACTATGCTTTTAGGAGATGATGTGTTAAATATTTGTTTATTGGTATTGTTGTTTAAGAAATAAAGTTTAAATTTATATACTGAGTCTTTAAATTATTACTTTAAACTGCTAAGGTCAAGTTTAAAGTAACAAAATAGTCTATACTAATTTAACACTTTACCCATTTTGAATGTTTAAATACCAAACTCTATTTAAAAGTACATAATAGTATAAAAGAGTAGGGTGGCTACTGCAGTATTATTTTCCTGATCAAGCATGCTCATTTGTAAACACAAGTGCCATAACATAAAAATGCATTAATAAGGCATTGAAAAAATTTATAGATCTCAAGAAACCATACTGCAAGTCTTCTATATAAATTAAGTCAAATAGAAGAAATAACTTGGGAAAGGTAATGATGGAAATATAATATTTGACACAATTTCAAAAAAATCAATGATAAAAATTTAAACTATTAATTAGATCTACATATGCATGTGATGAAACTAAATATTCTAATAAATATGAAAATTGATTTCTATAAATTATGCCAGAATACTCATCCCTTGATTTATGTGTAGGCCTATATCACTTCAATAGACTTTTGTTTAACAGTTGATTTCTTTTTTTCTAATTTTTATTTTATATTGGAGTATAGTTGATTAACAATGATGTATTAGTTACAGGTATACAGCAAAGTGATTGACATGCACACACTACTGTATTTAAAACAGATAACCAACAAGGATCTACTGTATAGCACAGGGAACAGTTGATTTCTTTAATTATTTCCTATGGATCCAGTGTCCCAAGAATGTCTAGAAACTAGGTACTAAATTTAATTATCATAGGTGATTTTGGTAATCAGCTTCAAAGGGACTCCCAATGAATCTTGCTTCCTGATATTCATGTCCTTGTGTGATCCCCTCTCCTTGTGTGACCTGTTTTTAAAAATAAAATGTGGCAAATGTGTCACTTCTGAGATATACCTATAATACACTGTTACTTCTGTCTTGCTCACATTCTCTCTCTGGCTCTTCTGGTATGCTTTCTCTGATGATGCCAATTTTCATGTTGTGAGTTGTTCTATGTAGAGACCCATACGGCAAGGAACTGAGGGTGGCCTATGGCCACCAGCCAGTGAGGAACTGTGTCCTTTAGTACAACAACCTCCAAGGTACAATAACCACATAGTGAAATTGTTGTGCCTTCCAATGAGATCATAGGAAGCTGATACAGAGCATCCAGCTAAGCCATATCTAGATTTCTGACCCCTAGAAACTGGAAGATAATAAATGTGTTCTCTTAAACCTCTAAGTTTTGAATAAATTTGTTATTTAACAACAGATGACTAATACAATGCTTTTTTAATTTTAGTTTCTTAAACTCAGTAAAAATCTGTGAAAAAACTTAGGTATGAAGCTGAGGCTAAGAAATTTCAGTAGATCCCATTCCTCTCTGCTGTAATTTGGTGTATTTCATTCTCAGACTAAAGCTGAAAGCAAGATGTATGTTTCTACCAGCGTCCAGTGTTTTTCGATACAGAGCTAGCAATTACCTGAGAGACTCATTCTCGACATGCTTCTCCTAGGTTTTTTAGCCTAAGAGGCTATCAGCTCTTGTCATACCATGATGATCCATTTGCTCTCTGTGTTGAAAGAAACAGCTTATTTCTAAAGAGCCTGTTAACTATATACTATATATGGAATGCAGATCCCATTAATTATTCACCTATTTTAAAATAATAATTTTATGTAATGAACTATGTACTTGAATTTCTAACACTGAACAATCAATCTTTTCATTCTAGAAACTCCCAGTTCTATCATAAATGTTAATCTACTAAACTCAATTAGCTCACAAATCTGCATTTGTATATCAGCATTTCTGTGCTCACTAGAAGACATCTGATACACAAAAGTAGTATAGACAATTTCAGCCTAGTAAAATATTTTAAAATTATATATTCTTATCTCTTATTTTCCTATAACACTTAAGTTGACAGAAGTTTTAAATGGACTTAAGATTTAAATTTTTACTGAGATTTTTCTGTACCTTTTAGTACCTGAAGATTTGGCTACTAATGTTGTTGATAATAATCCAATAGCTATGGGATCTGCTGAAGATTTCACTGAAGAGTGGGCCAAGTATGTTTGAAGGTAGCCAAAGGAGAAAAATATAGCACTCTTGAAATTACTCTATTGAATTTAATAGAGTGATGGGTGGATAGGTGGACAGAAGGATTGATACAGATAAAGGTGTGGAAACAATAAAACAGGGAGAAAGAGAGAGAGGAAGTATTCTTCATCATTTCCTGTATCATTTGTCTTCCTCTTTCATGAGGTTTTTTTCTGACTAAACTTTCATTTGATGAGAGTCATCTTTGAAAATTTTTCTATCAGAGTATATGCATGGTTATATCCTGAGTCCTTGCATGTCTGAATGTTCTTTCCTTTTGTTTGTGTGTTTTTACTTTTTTCACATATCTTGAGGTGTGATTTACATATCATAAAATGAACTAAAAAGTGTAAAAATCAGTGATTTTTAGTAAAGTTATACAGATGTGAAACCACCTTCACCATTCAATTTTAGAAGACTTCCATCACCCCAAACAGTTCACTCCTGCCTTGTAGTCAGTTCCTGGCTCTATCCTCAACCCAAGGCAACCACTAATCTGCTTTCTGTCTATATAGAACTTCCTTTTCTGGACATTTCATATGTTGAATTATACAATAAACAGTCTTTTGCACCTGGCTTCTTTCACTTCCATAATGTCTGAGATTCCTTTATACAGTATGATGAATGCATACTCTGTTCCTTTTTATTGCTGAATAACAGTTAATCATTTCCATATAACACAGTTCGTCTATCCACTTACCAGTTGATGGACATTTGGATATTCCAAATTATAGTTAGGAACTAAAACAAATTATGCCATTATGAACATTCATGTACAAGAATCTGTGTAGATATACATTATTTCTTTTATGTAAATTCCCGAGAATGGAATAACTAGGTTATATGGTAAATTTATGTTTAACATTTTTAACAAAGGCCAAACTGTTCTTTAAGATGGCTGTACCATCTAATATTCCCAACAGCAAAGCATGAGGGTTGTAGTTTCTCCACATCATCCCAACACTTGTTATGTTTGTCTTTATTTATTATAGTCATTCCTGTGGGTATACAATGATAGCTCATTATAGTTTTAATTTGTATTTTCTTAATGACTAATGGTGTTGAGCATTTTTTCATGTGCTTAATAAAATTGAGACATCTCCTCCAGTAAATTGTCTATCCTCCAGTGAATTCATATCTTTTATCCAATTTTAAAATTAGGCTCTTTGTCTCATAGATTTCCAAAACATTTTATCTTTCTTTCTTTTTCACCTGCTGTTCTTTACATTTGACATTTTCTATTTCTCTATCTTGAAATGCACTGGTTCTTTCTTCTGCCATTTTAAATCTGCTTTTGAGATCCTCTAGAGAATTTTGTATTTTACTTTTTATTTTTTTCAACTCCAGAATTTTCTTCTGTTTATTTTAGTAATTTATTTTCTTTATAGAGATTCTGTACGTGTAGAGTCATTATCATCATGCTTTTCTTTAATTCTTTGAAGATGGTTTCCATTAGTTTTTTCAACATCTTTATAATATTTAAAAAATTGTCTGCTAATTTCAATATAAAACAATTCTATAAAACAATTTCTATTGGCTGCCCTTACTTGAATGTGTGTCCAACATTCCGGTTTCTTTTCAAGTGTTTTTGTTGAATAATTGAAATTTTAGGTATTATATTTTAGCAACTTTGGATTCTGATTTTTCTCCTAAGTGCTGTTTTTGTTACTGTGCTTTGTGTTGTTGTTGTTGTTTAATAACTTTATTGAACTAAATCTGTGGAATCTCATGGTATTTGGCCACAGATGTCTCTAATCAGTTTTTTTTTTAAATTTAAGTTTAAATTCAAGTAGTCACTGGGCAGAGGTTGTGCTCAAACACTTATAGTGTGAAAGGCTTATACCCTCTGCTGATGGATATGATATGTATGTATGCATGTGGGTGGGTGGGTGGTAGTATTCAAGGCACTTTTCAAATGTATCTTACTTTTACTTTTGGTTGACCATCTTATATGTTCTCTGAGATTCTCACAGTTAGTCAGGAATATATGGTTAGGTGGGACCCCCTCCATTTTCTCCTGAAAATGCAGTCTTTCAATCAACTACTGGATGTATGGTAATCTTATCATGACCCTTAGGGCTATTTCTTTTCCTGGATCTTTCATTTAAGTTTCTAGCTAGTCTGTTAGTCCATTGATTGCCTAAATCAGGATCACAATCTCTGCCTCATGGATCTGCAGATTTTTACATTTATTTGTCCTGAGATCACTAATGTTACTAATATCTTAATGCCCACTCCTCTCCAAATGAATTGGGCTCCCTCTGGTGGTGAAGCTCCTGCCTTACATGGCTGGTCTTGCTTTGGTAGAACTACTTCAATGGCTGAAACCGAGTTGGAAGGATGAAAACAGTCCCTAGTAAGAATACTGCATTCTCACACTGTTTTTACCAGAGATTTAATAGTATTCTTGCATAAACAATTCTCAATTTTTCTATGCCTTTGTCAACTACCAGAACTCAAATATATATTTGTATTTCATCATTTTATCCAGTTTTAGCACTGTTTTTAGAGAGATTTGCTGAGCAACTCATTCCATCATGTCAAATGTCCCACAGACATGACTTTGCTCCTCCTAATAGATGTATGTTATTTCTAATGACTGTAATATTCTTGCATCACAGTCTTTTTTTGTCAATAGTCTATACATGGTATTTCATAATTTCTTACATTGCAGTATTATGGATAGATTCAGTGTTGGTACAAATTTCTTTCCTTTTTAAAACCCTATTTTCCCCCTCTTGAAGCTTGTAGTGTATCTTCCTTATTCCTGGAGTTTGGAAGCTTCATCAGAGTTTAACTCATGGAGTTCCCTTTCATATATATTTCAAACTCAAGAGAATTTACCTCCTCCTCTAAGGACCAATTTCAACAAATGTTCTCTTTGAGCTTCTTGTGAAGGGATCAAATGATATTTACCTGTTCCCAGCTTCAAGGAGAGAAATCCAAACCATATACTTTGAGTGGCCATTTACTCTATCTGCTGCCAAGGGGTACAAACACATCCACTCTCACGTAAGGGTCAGAACAATCATTGTTTCAGACAGTGGTTTCATAAATATGCTGAAATTTACTTTCTTCGAGAAGGAAGTTAGAAAGAAGAGTTAAAACTATATACTAAAGTCACAATTTTTTGCTCACCCATGTAATTTACAGTAACTATTTGACCACTTTAACTATTTGATATAGTGTTATCAAAAGTCCAAATAATTTGAGATACCAGAGTTGAAAGGCAGTGATAAAATATTATACTGCACAGAATATTCCATTTAAGAAAGTACATTTGAAATGTTAACTTTTGGGCTGAGAAATTTATTCCAGCTTCTCTCTTTTGTTCTTCATAACATTTGTAAGTTATTCTATATATATATATGTATACATTTTTCAAGAGGCTTTCATCAGAAGACATTGCATTCTGACCTAGATGACTCATTTGTTGTTTCTTACAATGCTCTCTACCCCCAAATAATTGATTCTCTACTAACTATTTTTATCCACATATTTATAAGATTATATAATATTCATACATATAAACTACCAAGAACCCTGCCAGATAACTTTTTTTTTTTTTTTTTTTCCATTTCAGAGCTGATGCTTGAAGAAGTAGTGATTGGATTGCCATGTATCTTTTCCACAAGACCTACAGTATGACAGATACAGGGTGCTCTGCTCATCACAGATATGGAATGAAGGTGATATGCAGTAGAGCAAAACCTGACCCCCAATGAACATTTAAAATGAAAGACAAACATTAGTTCTTATAAGCTGATGAGAATTAGAAGTAGTTTATTACTATAGCAAAATGCAGCTTATTTTATCAATGCATCTTTTAAAAAATACATTTCTCAGACTTCCTCATTTTTTATAGGTCAAATAAAAATTAACAAGGAAGTGTTTTAATGTTCATTATATTCTCTGTAAAACTAATGAGAAGAGACAATAGATATGGTAAAGAAGACAATATGCCTTTCTTATGTATATTGCCAACACTGTGTTACTGAGTTTTTTTCAGTTCTCATGAAGTGCATTCTCAGGAAAACTACAAATCACCCACCAAGGATTTTATTTGTGTCTTTCTACTTAGTAGACGTATCATTTCTTGGCTTTAATGGGGCCTAGTCAGGGCCACAACCCGGCTGATTTTCATAGCTATAGTGAAATACAAAGCCATCAACAGTGGGTTAATCAATTACAAATTATGAAACCCAGACAATAAAGGCACAATGAGAATTGGTTACGAAAATGAAAGAAAATGAAATAAATATTAATCAACTTGGGAGCTGCCAAGTGAATTATTCGGGCAAGGATTGCTCTAGGTGAGAGATCAGCAAACTTTCTGTAAAGAGCCATATAGAAAATATTTTAGGCTTTGAGGACCATATGATAATCTGCTGTTTGTAGTATGAAATCAGCTATAGACAACACAATTGGATGCAAATGAATAAGCGAGGCTTGTTCCAATAAAACTTTATGTACAAAAATAGGCAGCTGGTGAGGTTGGGTCCCATGGTCTTTACTTTGCCAACCTCTGTTCTAGATAGGCATCCTCTGTATATTGGCTTCGAAAGCATTGCATACTTAAGGATCTTTATTTCTAAATGAATTTGTATATCACAAATTAGCACTTCTCATTCTAGGTAGTCACTATAACATTTTCATGCAGTTAATAGTATTGTTCTATTTTTTGAGCTGCAACCTAAGTTATTGCTACCATTTTCAACATCTATATAATTGTTGATGTGAAGGAAACTTAGATATTGATTTGAGATCCATTTGGTCTAAACAATTTTCTTAATGATTATTCACAAAAATATGAGTATATATCAATTGTTTTATTTATTCAAAGTTAAATTAGCAAGTTCATGATAGGCAATTTGAGTTGAAAAATAAAATTTAAATTAAACGTGAAAAATAGCTATCACTGCTAAAGAAAGACTATTCTTCTGTGAAGTTGTTCTTGTTTTAACATTATAAATATGTGTAGAGCTTATAGAAATCTGAATAATACCTAAAAATGTCTCTGATTATGGAATCAGTTATCAGCCATTAGTACTAATATCATCTATTGCATGTAATGGCATTACCTTCATTGCAACCATAATCTAATTAAAGTTGTATCACAATAAAAGATATAGCAGCATAAAATAAACACAATGTTAAGCAAGCATTAATTTTATTTAAATGATTTATCTCTTCAGTTGCATATTTTATGCTTCTTACTAACTATAATGTCAATTAGATGTAATTCATTTTATTTAAGGTACAAATAAATAATCACTTTCTTTTCTACAACACGTTTTTATTTCAGGCCCTTATTTGTTTTGTCTCCAAATGTTTTATTAGCAATTTTAAAAAGAAAATAATAAGGCACATAGTAATGATTGTAAGAAATTTTGTATGAAACTTGGAATTAATATTAAGTTTTCAGGTTAATTTTCTTTTAAATGCTTAAGTTATGTTCACCTATCATACGTTCAAAGTGATTAGAATATGATCATCTTAAAGCAGCATTATCCTCTTTTGATAAATGTTACAGCATTTTCCTTAAAGTCTCTGTCAATATATAGCATAGACAAACATTACCAAAAGAATCTGAGAATTTATAGTCAATTATTCAGGTAGAATTCCTGATTAAAAGCTAAGATTTTTAAAATGAGATAGAGCAAGGTGACCTAACTATGTATTTCCATGCTATTCAGTTCAGCTAAATTTATATACTGTTTGTTCCTCTGCAAATATTTAAGAGAAAAGCATGTCTTAAAAACATTTACAGCAAACCGATAACAATTGGATTTTGACCATGCAAATCTAATTTGATCATATTTATTCATTTGAGCTTTTTAGAAAACTGATTTGGATCTGCTTGGCACACCTAACTTACTCAGGAAAAGTAGTTTGCGTTTTTTTAATTTTCCTTATCATACAAATGTTCACAATAATTCAAGTCATTGAATGGCTAGAAAGGCCAATAATAATTATATAATAAATTGAAAAGCTAGGGCAAAAAGTTGAAATTATGTGTGTTATCCTTTAAAAGATTTAGGTCTCTGAGTCCAAAATGTTGGACTCATAATAAATATTGCTCATGCATTTGTTTTTATATTTTAGTGGTATTTATGGTAATATTTTAAAATTAATTTTATAAATATTTGTATAAAATCTATCATGTGTTAATTGCTAAAACTACAAAGGAACGATATCACTCTTAACATCACTGAACTCACTCAAGTGTAGTAAATAAACTTTAGAGAACTAAGTTTTATTTTAGAACTCTGCAGAAGTCTAGGGGATCACAAAGACAGGAACAACTAACTCACAGTGGTAAATGGGAGATGACTTCCTGCTTCAGTTTACAGTTGAATAATCAGTGATTCTAGTATCATTAATAATGTTGCTAAATATATTTCACATTTGAACTAGAGTAATTTTTGTTTGCGCATTTGTTTTCAGGGAAACAGAAACTTTATTTTGGAAATGAGTTGTCCTTTTACCAATCAAGATGGAGTAACAGGGACTAGATTTACCCTTCCGCCTTAAACAACGAAGAAAAAAGACAAAACATATGAAACAATAGTATTTAGGAGACTGGTCATGAGACAACAAAGAATGGATTTCTGAATGATGGAAAATAAATGATTTGAGTTCTATGATCGCCCCAGTTCACTGCAGTGAAAGAATTTCCAGGCCATGGGAACAGTACCCATTGCTCATACAGGACTAAGAATAGTGCATTTCTTGCTAGACAGACTGGAGATATCATCAGTCACAGGGAATTGGGTAGAATGCCATGAAGAATCTTGCCTCAGTAATGAGGAATAATTACCCAAGTCTAAATGCTGCTCTAGTCTTTCCTGTCAAATCTTGAAAGACCTAAAAGGATCAAATCATTTCAAAGCAACCTAACTGTGCCTCATAAGGAAGCTCAAGAACATTTTTAGGAATACAAAAATATCTAGCACCCAATAAGGTAAAATTCACAATGTCTGGTAACCAATCGAATATTATAAGACATGCAAAGAACCAGAAAAATATAACCCATAATCAGAGAGGAAAAGGCAATGAAACTTAACCACAATTGGCAGAGATGTTTTCATGACTATAAAAGGATATTAAAACTTTTTATCAACTTATTCTCTGGGGAATGGGGGGGGGAAGCTAGGTGATAGATGGAATTTGTTGAGACATGGAATGTACAAAATAGATAAATTAAGCTTTTAAAGAAGAGAACTATAATATCTGAAATAATGTATGCATTGCATGAAATTAATGGCAGATTAGACCACTGCACTGCCAAAACATGATTTGTGAAACTTAAGACATAGCCATAGAAACTATCCAAAGTAAAATACAAAGAAAACAATCATTTAAAAATGATCAGTGATCAGTAAACTTTAGTACATCAAGAGACCTAATATACATGTAATTTGAGTCCCCAGAGGAAAAAGGGGTGGACAGAAAATATTTGAAGATATAATGTCTAAAATTTTCAAATGAATAAAACTATACCAAGACACACCAAATAGAATTGTTCAAATAAATAATAAAGAGAAACATTCTAAAGCAGATACAGTGAAAAGACATCAGGTACAGAGGAACAAAATAAGGAGGGCAGATTTTTTCTTGTTGGAGAAATGAAAAGACAGTAGAACTACATTTTACTTAAGTCCTAAAAAGGAAAAAAAGACCCATCGACCTAGAATTTGTATTCAGTAAAAATATCTTTCAAATATCTTAAGGTGAAATAAAGTATTTTCCAGAAAGAAAAGACGAAAAGCTTCAACATGAGTAGACCTGCAGTACAACAACAAATGTTAAAGGAAATTCTTAAAATAGCAAGAAAAGGATACCAGTTAGAAATGTGAATCTACATAATAGAATGGAGAGCTTCCCAAATAGTAGCTATGTTGGTACATGTAAAACATTTTTATAGCAAATTAATTTAAGATTATTGAAGGTTTCCACAAAAATAATACCAATGCTGTGTGACGTTTATAACGTATAAGTAAAAGTAGGAAAAAATAGTACAAAAGCCAACAGGTGAGAACTGGAATTATACTCTCATAAGGGTTTTATACCAAGCATGCAGTGATATACCATCACTTTCAGGTAGACTATGATAAGTTAGAGATGTATAGCATAAACTCTGAAGCAAACACTAAAATTAAAAATAAATTGCTGATAAAAATATTGAATTATGAAAAACAGTCCACATAAAGGCAAAAAATTGAAAGAGGTAACGTATGTCAGGGTTTTCCAGAGAAACAGAAGACAGAAGCCATATATACAAAATCTAAAAGGTAAAATCAATATATTTCTTTTAGATTATGGAGCGACAGAGATTTACATTAGGGATTTGGTGCATATGATTCTGGGGCCTGGCAAGTATGGAGCCTGTAGAGCAGACCACAGCAGGCTGGAAACTCTGGCAGCAGTGGGTATTGTGGTCTTAAGTCTGAAGGCAATCTGAAGGAAGAACTCCTTACTCTTCTGGGGACTACAGTCTTTTCTCTTAAGGACTTCACCTATTGGGTGAGGCCCGCCCACATTATGGAGGGTAATCTTCTTTATTTAAAGTATACTAATTTAAATGCTAATTGCATCTAAAAAACGCCTTCACCACAACATCTAGGCTGCAGTTTTACCAAACAACGGGGCACCAGAGCCTAGCCAAGTTTACACAGAAAATTTAACCACCACAGGGAACAAATAATAGATGTGACAAATAGAAAATAAATAGCAAGGTAATAGATCTAAACTTAACCACATTAATAATCACATTAAATTTAAAATAGTATAGTCACAGAGTATAGGCAGAGACTGTCACAGTAGATAAACCAGCAAGTCCAACTATATGCTGTCTTCAAAAAACCCACTTTCATTATAAAGGTACACGTAAGTTGAAAGTAAAAGGATGGAATAGATATACCACTGTGACACAAGTCAAAAGAAAGCTGGAGGAGCTATATTAATATCAGACAAAGTATTTTTCAGAGTAAATAATATTATCAGGAATTAAGAAGGTAATGTCATAGTGATAGATGAAGATAGAGGTATATAATCATCAAGAAATCTTAGCCATCCCAGACATTTATGCGTATAATATAACAGAGCTTCAAAATACATGAAGCGGTATTTGATAACATTGCAAAAAAGAAATGGGAGAATTCACAGTTGTAGTCTCTCTCACTAATTAATAGAACAACTAGAGAGAAAATAATTAATGATATGAGACACAAATAACTTGACTTAAAACCACTTGACTGGGTTGATATTTTCAGAACACTCCATCCAACAAAACAGAATACATACCTTCTTCAAGTGCATATGTACTATTTATGAAGATTATCATATTCTGGGCAATAGACATTTCAATTGATTTAGAAGGTTCAAATCATACAAATATTTCCCATGAATACAACAATACAATACAATATGTTAACTTTGAAATCAACAAAAAGATCTCTAGGAAATCCCCAAATGTTTGGAAATTAGATAACAAACAACACATGTGTTGCTTCATAACCTCTTTGGGAGCTTCCTGAGTGTAATCTGAAACCATTCCCTGTACTCAGAGGGCAAGGAGAGGCCGAAGAAAGAGGCATGCCACCCCACATTGGTAGGTGGCAATTTTAATAAGCAAAAGAGCTTACAAGGCTTGTCTTGTGTGGCTGCAAGATCAGTAGATCTCTGCATCCATCTGCCGGAATCTTAAAAGTTTATATAGAGTCCTTCACTATGTTCAGTCATATACACAGAAGACCTTAACTGGGTTCAGTCACATACCTGTCCAGAAAGCCTCAACACCACATTTCTATTTCAAAGTTGTATCCTTGTAGCAGCTTCTGGGAGCAGAGAAGACAGGTGAACACATATTTCAAGGACAGGGGAGGGATGGGGAGCCTCCTATTGCCCAGGCTCAGCTTGAGGGTCGACTGGAAGTTATGTCTTTTTGATGGCCTCCTCCAACACTATGCATCAATAAAGAAAGCAAATGGGAAATCAGAAAGTACTTTTTCCTTAAATGAAAATAAAAACACAGCACATCAAATTCTGTGGAATGCCGCTAAAGCAGTGTTTAGAGAGAAATGTATAGCACTAAATCCCTATCTTAGAAAAGATCTTAGATGTACTCTAAATTAGTGATCTCAGCTTACATCTAATAAAAGCAGAAAAAGAAAAGCAAGCTAAACCAAAAATAAATATAAAAAAATAAATGCTAAAGATCAGCTCAGAAAACAATGAGATTGGGGGAAAAAAAAAGAAAATCAGTGGTTCTTTGTGGGAAAAAAAAAAGCTGGTTCTTTGTGAAAAACAACTAAGTTCAAAGTTTATAACACTTTAGAGAGACTGGAAGAAAATAAAGAGAGAAAACACAAATTGACCAATATCAGGAATGAGATAGGTGACATCATTACAGTTTATATATATATATTAAAAGAATAATAGGGAAATAGTGAACAATTTTTGCCAATAAATAAGACAATTTAGATGAAATGGAAAAAAAATTCTTGACAGATACAAACTACCAAAGCTATCCAAGAAGAAGTAGATCTGGATAGCACTGTATCTATGAAAGGCATTGAATTTATAGTTAAAAATTATATGACACAGAAAATCCCAAACCCAAATGATTTCATTGGTGAATTTTGTCAAACATTTAAAGAAGAAATAATACCAATTCTATGCAAATAGAATTTTCCTCAGCAAACTGAAGTAAATTATACCACCTAATTTATTCTATGAGGCTAATATTACCCTGATACCAATACCAAAGCTATAATAAGTAATTAAAACCTCACACCAATATTTCACATGAACATGGATACAAAAATTTGCAACAAAAATTTAGCAAATTGAATCCAACGATACTTAAAAGAATAATGTATCATGAGCAAGTGGGGTTAATAGCAGGAATGCAAGGTTAATTTAACATTATAAAATCAATCAATGTAATTTATCATATGTATAAATCAGTGACCAATCCAGAGAGAAACCACACAGTAATTTGAATAGAACTGTATAAAGAATGACAAACTACAACAGGAGTTGGTATAATGATAAAGTGGCTGGTAGGAAGTAAATATAACTCTAAGAATTTTCTAACAGATATATATAGAAGCAGTCACTTCCCATAGGGTCAAGATAAGGAAGAGCCCCTACCCACAGTTCAAAGACCCAGAATGTGATGGAGATGGCAAAACCGTGGCTTACCAAATGGCAGAGCAGTCACTGTTAGACTGCACGGCTGGAATTCCCTGGAAATCCATCCTCTGGAACTTGCCAGAAACCTGTCCTGTAGGGTATTGGGGAAAGCTCTTCATGGAGAATTTTCTACTGGAGACACTTGACTGCTATATATAAAATAAAAATAGGAAGAGAGAACACAATGGCTAATATATACAAATAAATACATATACAAGAAAAAAGAAAATATACAAAGCTACTATAGTCTTCATTTCTATAATTGTTCATGGGGTCTTAATTGACATCTGTGTCTTTCTTCTTCAACTACTCTTTCAGTATTTCCTTTGTCCTCAGACAGAACACCTGCTGGTCAGGGTTCTTTATCTAGTATAGAGACATAAACCTTCATTCTACAAAGGTCTGAGCTCTCATTGCTCTGCTTTTTTGATTGCTGTAGTTTTCCATTGACATTTACTATTGGGCATAGATGTCCTAGGAAGTACTCCAGAGAATCCCCTGAGATCCAGATATAGTCTATCTTGACTTAATTGTGTAGAAGCAACACATTTTCACTTAGCAGTCAGGGTCGATCACGCCAGCAAGCAGTTTAATCCCCTTTTTTTCCTGTTAGTTTAGTTGCATAAGGAGCCCCAAACATCCAACAGGGACTCTCATCTTTCAATTTAGCAGAACCATTGTTGTATGCCCTGGCTGGAATCATCCCACCTTGAGAATTAATATCTCCAAAGAAACAGAGCTCAAAGTTATCAGATAGGAAACGAATATGCTCTAAGTGGGTTGGTTTTTAGGTATAATAAGACAGGAGCCACTCCCACTTCAACAACTTGCTTCCCAGACCTAGGGACTCTGGCTACAGGGGAGACAGCATTATATAGGGAATTCTAATTAAAAGCATATACTGTATCCTATAAACAGAATCTCATCCTTTTAGGTGGTTCTCTCCCAACTCTTGCCAAAATGAGCCTTCAGTATGCCATTGTACCTTTCAATTAGGCCAGCTTCTTCAGTTGATGGAGTATATGGTAAAATCAATTAATAACTAGAATATGAACCCATTGCTATACTTCTTCTGCTCTGAAATGAGTTCCTTGATCATACCCAGTGCTGTGTGAAATGATATGAAGCACAGGTGTCTTGGTCACCTGGAGTTCAATGGTTAGGCTGTTAGTCTCTACCAACATCTAGTAGCAAGTCAGATCTGATTTGCAAAGGAAGACTAGTTATCTACTGAATATGGCACAGATTTTGTTCAAAATCCTAGAGGCCTTCTCTGGTATTTTCCTATTTTTGCTTGTCAGGGGCCCATATAGCACGCCTATATGCCATGTATATTGCAAGCATTATTAGATCTGCTAAAAAATAAGGTCCAAGTGTAGAATGGCTTATACTAAAGCCTAAATATGCTATGGTGTCTTCCCTTTTTCTGGTACCCATTCATAAATGGAAACCTTATGGGTAACTCTGTAGATAAGTCAATATAACACACTGAAGTGTGGTATATATTACCTCAAAAATCCAAAGTGGCCTATCAAGTATTGTGCCTCTTTTCTCACAGTAGATGGTGAGAGGTGCAGCAACTTGTTGTTCTCTTTAAAGGGGGTATCTTGATATGTTTCAGACCACTGAAGTACCAGAAACTACACTGAGGAAGCAGGCTCATGAAATTCTGGAGTATACCTTCTATCCTCTCCTATGCAAACTGAACTTGCTACTCCTGCTCATCAGATCCAATCAGCATAATGTCATTAGGGTAGTGACTCACTTAGATGTTTTGTGGAGATGATCAAGATCTACAGAATACATTACATCAAGGAGAAGAAAAATTAGCATAGCTCTGAAACAACATTCTGGAAACGACATTGCTGGTCCTCCCAGGTAAAAGCAAACTGCTTCTGGTAATCCTTGCAAATTGGTACAGAGAAAAAAGGATTAGTCAGGTCAATATGTGCATG